>NC_091246.1:13890000-14515000 GCF_042477335.2 Ovis canadensis | reverse complement strand
TTCTGAATAATCAGCAATGGGCTCTCACAAGCCATTAAGACTAGCTCCGGTTGCATCACCAAATCCCTATACTCCCCCTCCCAACTGATTAAGAACCACTGCATTACAAGACAACGTGGATTTAATTAAAAACAAAAACAAAAAAATCCGCTTATCAAATAGAACATCGTTAATGGTCTGCACTGTAATAGTTAATTGCTTAAACCCACCTCACACAGATAACTCTTGGGGAAAACTTAGTAATACACGTGAGGGAGAGAGATTAGTCTCCCCAGATAAGGCAGTGAGGGTAACAGGCCTCTTGCCATAGGATTTCACCACAGGATGTCACCCTAATACTTGCTAACTTATGTCTCTGGAAATCTGAGGCAAGCTGTCTCTTGTTTGCTAAAGAATTGGCATTCTTACCCTTTACACCTTGGGATGATCATGAAATTACATCATATTTGTTGTTCATGGATAAGCTCTATACAGTCGTCAAAAACAAGACCGGGAGCTGACTGTGGCTCAGATCATGAACTCCTTATTGCAAAACTCAGACTTAAACTGAAGAAAGTAGGGAAAGCCACTAGACCATTCGGTTCAGTTCAGTCCAGTCACCCAGTCGTGTCTGACTTTTTGTGACCCCATGAATCACAGCACACCAGGTCTCCCTGTCCATCACCAACTCCCGGAGTTCACTCAGACTCACATCCATCGAGTCAGTGATGCCATCCAGCCATCTCATCCTCTGTTGTCCCCTTCGCCTCCTGCCCCCAATCCCTCCCAGCATCAGAGTCTTTTCCAATGAGTCAGCTCTTTGCATGACATGGCCAAAGTACTGGAGTTTCAGCTTTAGCATCATTCCTTCCAAAGAAATCCCAGGGCTGATCTCCTTCAGAATGGACTGGTTGGATCTCCTTGCAGTCCAAGGGACTCTCAAGAGTCTTCTCCAACACCACACTTCAAAAGCATCAGTTCTTCGGTGCTCAGCCTTCTTCACAGTCCAACTCTCACATCCATACATGACCACAGGAAAAACCATAGCCTTGACTAGACGGACCTTAGTCGGCAAAGTAATGTCTCTGCTTTTGAATACGCTGTCTAGGTTGGTCATAACTTTTCTTCCAAGGAGTAAGCATCTTTTAATTTCATGGCTGCAGTCACCCTCTGCAGTGATTTTGGAGCCCCCCAAAAATAAATTCAGCCACTGTTTCCCCATCTATTTCCCATGAAGTGATGGGACCAGATGCCATGATCTTCGTTTTCTTTTTTTTTTCCTTCGTTTTCTGAATGTTGAGCTTTAAGCCAACTTTTTCACTCTCCTCTTTCACTCTCATCAAGAGGCTTTTGAGTTCCTCTTCACTTTCTGCCATAAGGGTGGTGTCATCTGCATATCTGAGGTGATTGATATTCCTCCCGGCAATCTTATTCCAGCTTGTGTTTCTTCCAGTCCAGCGTTTCTCATGATGTACTCTGCATAGAAGTTAAATAAGCAGGGTGACAATATACAGCCTTGACGTACTCCTTTTCCTATTTGGAACCAGTCTGTTGTTCCATGTCCAGTTCTAACTGTTGCTTCCTGACCTGCATACAGATTTCTCAAGAGGCAGGTCAGGTGGTCTGGTATTCCCATGTCTCTCAGAATTTTCCACAGTTTATTGTGATCCACACAGTCAAAGGCTTTGGCATAGTCAGGTATGACCTAAATCAAATCCCTTATGATTATACAGTGGAAGGGAGAAATAGACTCAAGGGATTAGATCTGATAGAGTGCCTGAAGAACTATGGACGGAGGTTCGTGACATTGTACAAGAGGCAGGATCAAGACCATCCCCAAGAAAAAGAAAGGCAAAATGGTTGTCTGAAGAGGCCTTACAAATAGCTGAGAAAAGAAAAGACACTAAAGGCAAAGGAGAAAAGGAAAGATATACCCTTTTGAATGCAGAGTTCCAAAGAATAGCAAGGAGAGATAAGAAAGCCTTCCTCAGTGATCAGTGCAAATAGAGGAAAACAATAGAATGGGAAAGACTAGAGAGCTCTTCAAGAAAATTAGAGATACCAAGGGAACATTTCATGCAAAGATGGGCTCGATAAAGGACAGAAATGGTATGGACCTAACAGCAGCAGAAGCTATTAAGAAGAGGTGGCAAGAATACACAGAAGAACTGTACGAAAAAGATCTTCATGACCCAGATAATCACGATGGTGTGATCACTAACCTGGAGCCAGACATCCTGGAATGCGAAGTCAAGCAGACCTTAGGAAACCTCACTACAAACAAAGCTAGTGGAGGGACTGGAATTCCAGTTGAGCTGTTTCAAATCTTTAAAGATGATGCTGTGAAAGTGCTGCACTCAATATGCCAGCAAATTGGGAAAACTCAGCAGTGGCCACAGGACTGGAAAAGGTCAGTTTTCATTCTAATCCCAAAGAAAGGCAATGCTAAAGAATGTTCAAACTACTGCACAATTGCACTCATCTCACACACTAGCAAAGTAATGCTCAAAATTCTCCAAGCTAGGCTTCAACAGTATGTGAACCATGAACTTCCAGATGTTCAAACTGGATTTAGAAAAGGAAGAGGAACCAAAGATCAAATTGCCAACATCTGTTGGATCATCAAAAAAGAAAGAGAGTTCCAGAAATACATCTACTTCTGCTTTATTGACTCTGCCAAAGCCTTTGACTGTGTGGATCACAACAAACTGTGGAAAATTCTTTAAGAGGTGGGTATACCAGACCATTTGACCCTGCCTCCTGAGAAATCTGTATGCAGGTCAAGAAGCAACAGTTAAAACAAGACATGGAACAACAAATTGGTTCCAAATTGGGAAAGGAATATATCAAGGCTGTATATGTCACCCTGCTTATTTAACTTATATGCAGAGAACATTGTGAGAAACGCTGGGCTGGAAGAAGCACAAGCTGGAATAAGATTGCCAGGAGAAATATCAATAACCTCAGATATGCAGATGACACCACCCTTATGGCAGAAAGCGAAGAGAAACTAAAAAGCCTCTTGATGAAAGTGAAAGAGGAGAGTGAAAAAGCTGGCTTAAAACTAAACTTTCAAAAAATGAAGATCATGGCATCCAGTCCCATCACCTCATGGCAAATAGATGGGGAAAAATTGGAAACAGTGACAGACTTTATTTTCCTGGGCTCTAAAATCACTGCAGACGGTGACTGTAGTCATGAAATTAAAAGATGCTTACTCTTTGGAAGAAAAGCTATGACAAACCTAGACAGCGAATTCAAAAGCAGAGACATTGATTTGCCAACAAAGGTCCATCTAGTCGAAGCTATGGTTTTTCCAGTGGTCATGTACAGATGTGAGAGTTGGACCATAAAGAAGGTTGAGCACTGAAGAACTGATGCTTTCAAACTGTGGTGCCAGAGAAGACTCTTGAGAGTCCCTTGGATAGCAAAGAGATCAAACCAGTCAATCCTAAAGGAGATCAGTCCTAAATATTCATTGGAAAGACTGATGCTGAAGCTCCAGTACTTTGGCCACATCACGCAAAGAGTTGACTCATTGGAAAAGACTCTGATGCTGGGAGGGATTGGGGGCAGGAGGAGAAGGGGACGACAGAGGATGAGATGGCTGGATGGCATCACCAACTTGAGGGACTTGAGTTTGAGTGAACTCCGGTTGTTGGTGCTGGACAGGGAGGCCTGGCATCCTGCAATTCGTGGGGTCACAAAGAATCAGACACGACTGAGCAACTGAGCTGAACTGAACTGATGTGAACAATTGACTCATTGGAAAAGACTGAAGGCAGGAGAAGGGGACAACAGAGGATGAGATGGTTGGATGACATCACCGACTCGATGGACATGAATTTGAGCAAGCTCCAGGAATTGGTGATGGCCAGGGAAGCCCAGCGCGCTGTGGCCCATGGGGTCATAAAGAGTAGGACTTGACTGAGTGACTGAACTGAATTGAATTGAATTGAAAGGAATCATTTATACTTTTTTTTTTCTTATGTGTGCGTGCTCAGTCGTCAGTTGTGTTCGACTCTTTGCATTCCCTGGGTCTGCAGCCCACCCAACTCCTCTATCCATGGGATTTCCCAGGCAAGAATACTGGAATGGGTTGTCATTTCCTAATCCAGAGGGTCTTCCTGACCCAGGAATCAAACCCAAGTCTCCTGTGACTCCTGCACTGGCAGGCAGATTCTTTACCACCTGGGAAGCTGTTCTTGTAAAAGAGATGGAAATTTTACAGAAAGGAGACAAGGGCAGAAAAGCATTTTGGAATCACCAAACTTTAATTTAACACAAGACTTTGATTTACCAGGTGAGTAAAGTTGGGCAAAATTCTTAACCTCTCCAAGCTTCAGGGTCCTCACCTGTGAAATGCAGAAAGATCCTTGTAACTTGTGCTTCACAGTCTGGGAGGACGTCATTTCCATTGGCACATACTGAACACCGACACCATGCTATGCTCTGCACGAATGAGGCAGTCCAAGTGCCTGCCCTTAAGAATTCAAGTTTAACCTCACAGATGGACAAACATCTAAACAAGGGAATATAGGCCAACGGCCAACAGACACGCTTAGGTTTCTACTCTAAAGTGTGAACGTGTTATCTGACATTCTCTAATACCATGACAAAATTCTTTACGTGTGATAGCTTTTGTGTTGGGAAATAAATGAAGTGTTGGTCTTCACATTTCAACTATAAGAATTGTCTCCAGCCCTGGCTCCTCCTCCATGTAGACTGCTCAGGAGGAATGCCATTGTTGAGAAGGAAACAGAAGCAGTTAGAATGTTCTCAGTCAGAGTGGAAGATACACACAAACTCTTACCTGAGGGATGAGGATGAATGGTGGTGGAAACAAAGCCTGTTGGCCTGATGGCAGAGGGTGCTCTGGGCATGGTCTCACTAGGAGGTCACTTTGCTTCAGGACAGCCAGCCCTTTCTCTGAGATTCTCTGAGTTCCACGCTCCTTGGTGGGTCAGCTTCAAGCTGGCTTCTTCTGCAAGGTAACACATTTTGCCACAGCACCACATATACTTCAATTTCAAGTCAACCTTCGAAGCGAAAGGTCTGTGTCTTACCCTGCGGGGTGGGGACACAGACAGATGGGCAGCTGAGGTCACATGCTCACACCCAGCCAACCACTGTGGCCAGGTAGATGGACTGGTCTGATTGGCTTAACCTAAGTGATATGCTCTGCTTTGGGTGCTGGAGTCCGGAGTCAGCCCAGGGTCACATCTGATGCCCATATAGAAACTGGGCATTGTAGGTAAGAGATGAGGGGGGCATCAACTATTGGTTCCACCTGGGGGGTGTTAGCAAGACCTGAGTGTGACTCGTGCTTTAGGGGAGCCACAATGGGCTACAGGTGAGGTTCACGACCTGCTCAACATACAGTCCTCTCCCTCTCTTCCCTGTACTAGCACTGCTATCACAGAGAGAACTCTTCAATTTTTTTGTCTGCAAAACATCGCTTACAGGCTCACCCCTCTACCTATGCAGAGGCAGAGAGGGGAGCTATGCTCTCAGATAGAGACCGCTGGTTGCCGTCTCCGCCCCTAACCTGACTGTCACGCACACTTCTCTTCCTCCTCTACTTGGCATTTTCCAAGCCACAAACCTCTTCTCATCCTTCAGGACAGGAAGTTGCCCTCCCCTGGGGGGAGCACCTGCACATTTCAGACTGCAGCCTTTCTGCCCTGCATCCATTCTCCTCCAGAATCAAGTACAGATCCCTGGCTTCCTGCAGTCCCCCCACCATCCTCATTTGTAGTGGGTTATGCATCTATATTTCTCTGCTATCACTTCAGTGAAGCTTAGGCGGAAGAGGAGATAAACACACGTGGTCAGTCACCTAAGCTGAAATGTGTTGACCCATATTTTTCTATAAAAATTAAATCTGTCGTGCCTGTGGTTGGCTTAAATAAGTTCATATTAGAGTCTCCTAAGTGATTCATGTTTTTATAGCACCTGCCACAACGATGTTTTTGGAGGAGATGAACAGGAGGTGAGAGCACTGAAGCTGTGACTGTGGAGAAGTTGCTGAGAATGGAGGGCGTGAGGAGAACAGATTGTGGAGGTGGGGCGGTAGACACAGACATCGCTTTCAGCGATTGTCAAGACCAGCATGTGGAAGAACATTTACATGCAGCACTAACTTACTGCCTGTGTGATTTGGGGTATACTACATTCCCCTCTGTAAGCTTCCACTTTCCTCTCTGTATCTCATCAGGCTTTTAGGAGAAATATCAAGCCAAGGTTCTTGGGTTGCAAGCCACAGAAATGAATGCTGGCTAATAAAGCAAAAGTTATGTTGAAGCAGCAGGTATGTATGAAGACATCAGAGAGGTGGAGACATTGGCAACATAAGAATATAGGTCCTACTGAAAGAATTCACATTCCAAAAAAAATATTATTTTCACTGCTTGGCCAAATAAACTGTGTCGACTGGCACCACCAGCCTCCAGTCTGAAGCTGTCTCCACAGGCAAGAGCCCTGCATAGCACCAAAGCCCTGTCAGTCCCAGAGGAACCCCAACTCCAGGCTACAAACCCAATTCTAGGCAACAGGGAAGGCCCAGATGCCAGGGCATTAGGTGATAAAGGTGATGAAGAACCACGTCTGGTTCTTTCCCAAACCTGCAGTCCCTAGCACAGGACCAGGGACAAAGGGAGCCTCACAGAATGCCCCCAGAGCAGGACTCTTTGTCTAAGGTAAGAAGTGGCTCAGGGATACCTGATGGCCCATCAGATTACACAGCTCACCAAGGGCTGATTTCACTGACTCTGCTCATGGGCCGCCAGTCATGGGGCCCCATCTGGAGGTGAGAGTAGAAGAGGCAGGAACAACCCTCTTCTAGGCAGACAGTCATTCACCAGCTGAAGTCCTTCACAAGTCTTGATGTCTTCTCCTTCAGCCTCAAAGCTACCAAGTGGTCACCACACCCAGCACTTCCTTCTCCATTCGCAGCTTTTCAATATGCACACCTCCACCTTCCCACCCTCAGGAACACTGAGCTCAGGCCTTGTTTCCTTATCAATGTGGCTGCCCCCAGGAGCTGTGTGTGATCCCGAGGAAAGGGCCACACTGGTCATTTCTGTCTCCCGTCTGGGTCTCATCCACAGTAGATGCTTGGTTAAGTGCTTAAAGGTTGCTAACCATTAAGAATCATTGCTATAGTTTAAATGTTTGCTTCCACTCTCCCAGTCCCCAGCCCCCAGCTCCAAATTCCTATGTTGAAAACGTAATCCCCAAAGTCATGCGTTAGGGGAGGGAGAACTTTGGGAGGGTAAGGCCTTCATGGATGGGATTAGTGCCTCAACAGCAGAGACCCCAGAGACACCCCTCATCCCATCTATCAAGTGAGAACGTAGCTGGATGTCAGGGGTCTGCAACCTGGAAGAAGCTTTTCACTGGAAGCCTGCCATGCTGGCACCCGGCTCTTGGACTTCCAGCCTCCAGAACTATAAGAAAATAGATTTCTGTTGTTTACAAGCCACCCCAGGTGTGGTGTTTTTCTATAGCAGCCCAAACCAAAGCATCCATGTTTGTGTGCTTGTACTAAGTTGCTTCAGTCGTGTCTGACTCTGTGCGACCCCATGGGACACCACTGTCTATGGAATTCTTCAGGCAAGAATACTGGAATAGGTTGCCATGCCCTCTTCCAGGGGATCTTCCTAAACCCAGGGATCAAACCCGCATCTCTTACATCTCCTGCATTGGCAGGCAGGTTCTTTACCACTGGCACCACCTGGGAAGCCCTCCTGGAAATAATCATGACCTGGGTCAGGAAACCCAGGCTCAACCACTGACATGGCCCCCTCCATCTTGGTCCTGAGTTTCCCCATCTCTACAGGAGGGAGAGAACCAAATGATTTCCAAATGGCCTCTGGTTTCTCTTAACATCTTCCAGATTCAGTGGCTCCTTGTGACACTGTAAAAATAGCCACAGTTTTGGCAGGAGTCTAAAAGGAGAGTGCCACTGATGGGTAGAAATGGCCCTTCCCACTCAGGAGACACTCATGGGCTGTACCTTTGCAGGGTAGGGAGGGGGGTGCGGCAGATGGTTAGCGAGGCAGTCAAGCAGTGATAAAGCTGTGGGCAGGCGACCATCAGGGTCAAAGACAGGAGACACCTAGTTTGAGTGTCCCACTCACGACATAACTTTGTAACCCAAGCCAGTCCCTTAATTTGAGCCTTTGTTCCCCCCTTGGTCTATGGGTGAGCAAGCAATATGAGTGTTGGTTGGATTGGGCTTTGAACCCTGAACAGCTAATGGAACAAGAAGCCACATTCTGGGCTCTATGATGATGTCATCCTCAGGAACAGGGCAGAAGGGGAAGGGCCGGTGAGCCTCCCCTCGTGCCTGCTTCTCCCAACCCAACAGATACAGACTGAAAGCCCAAATCCCCCTCCCCACCTTCTGCTATCAGCCTAGAGCAAGAAATCCAGACCAGACAGGAGCCACTGCACTGTAAAATTTTATGTGAAATTCTGAAAATGTGTATAGAGTGGCCTGTGGCTGCCTGCCCCCAGACCTGGCTGGTGGGGACCCTGCTGCTCAGCACTTGCTGTAGATGGCCGCACTGCCCCGCTCCTCAAACTCTTCCTTGCTGACCCAGAGCTGCTGGAAGGCCTGCAGGGAGGCCAGGATGGAGCCGCCGGTCCACACGGAGGTCTTCCTCTCGGGAGCCGCGGCCACTGCAGGGCTGTCTCCGGGGCAGAGGAGGCTCAGCTCCCTCTGGAAGCGCTCGGGGAAGCCATCCAGCATGGTGCAGCCGCCGCACAGCAGCACGTTGGCAGCCATCTCCTCCTTGAAGCCCGCCTCCTGGCAGCGGTTCAGGCAGGCAGCGGTGAGTGCGGGGAGGCCGGGCTGGTTGCTGCCTACCAGGGTGGGCTTGAAGAGCATCTCAGCGCACTGGAAGCGCTCCTGGCCGATGGTGATGAGCTTGCCATCTGGGAGCTCGTAGTCCACGCGCAGATCCTCCAGGCACAGGCCGAGCTCCTCCTCGGGCTTGAGGGCCGAGTAGCAGCACTTCTTCTTGATGTGCTCGATGATGTGCAGGTGGTCGTCAGTGAACTTGTGGCCGGCCTCGTTGAGCAGCTGCAGCAGGTAGTTGGTGAGGTCGCTGCCCGCGTAATCAGCTCGACTGCTCAGGCCGGGCAGCACGTCGCCCTCAGAGATGGGCACCACATGTGAGACACCATGCCCACTCTCCACCACCAGCCCAGAGGTCTTGCCATAGGAGTAGATGGACAGCAGTGACTGGGACGTCACGTGCATGGCAGGGATGCCGAAGGTCTCGAACAGCAGCTCTGCATACTTCTCCCGGTTGCTCGTGGGGCTGAGCGGGGTGTCAGAGACCAGCACAGCGTGCTCCTCGGGGAGGATCTTCATGGCCGTGTGGAAGATGTACTCCCAGATGCTCTGGATGCAGTCCCAGTCCACCACGATGCCATATTTGAGCGGGTTGATCAGCTTCAGAGGCGCCTCCATGTTGAGCAGCTCATGGCCCACGTAGGTATCCTTGCGGGTGTCACCGGAATCGGCCGCCTCTGAGTAGCGCTTGCCCACCGTGGAGGAGATGAAGTAGGTGGGCCTCGGTTCACCTGCGTAGCCACACTTACAGTACTGGGAGCCCAGGTCAATGATGAGCGCCTTGATCTTGCGCACCTTCTTGGGCTTCATCTTCAGCGGAGTGGCCGAACTTGTGTCCAGGATGCCAGCATCAGGACCTGGCAGTGTGCCTGCCTCTCCTGGGTCCCCCTGGGCCGTGCCCATCGGCTTGGGGCTAGCGCTGTTCCTTGTCGCCATCTGCCTTCCTTGCTCACCTGTCTCACATCCACATCCTAGAGCTCCCTGGGGAGAAATGAGGGTCTGTTTCTAGCAGTGACTTGGCAACCCCTTGGAATTGTGATGTCACATGGGCTGGTCCATTCTGGCAGTTGTAGCGGGGGGGCTTGGTCTGGGCAGGCCCTTGATCTATCCTCCCCCCCAACCCCATTGGCCTAACTCAACTTTGCTTCAGGACAGAACAGGTGGCCAGCACAGTTTTAGAAATCCAAGCACACTTGCATCTCAGAGGTTTCTGCTCTTTCTCACCTTATATCCTTATTCCTAATCCCCCATCCACTAGCTGATCACCTCTTGCTTCTCAGCTTGATGAAAGGGTGATAAGGTAGGCTGCAGTCCATGGGGTCGCTAAGAGTCGAACACGACTGAACGACTTCACTTTCACTTTTCACTTTCATGCACTGGAGAAGGAAATGGCAACCCACTCCAGTGTTCTTGCCTGGAGAATCCCAGGGATGGGGGAACCTGGTGGGCTGCTGAGAGGTCGCACAGAGTCGGACACGACTGAAGTGACTTAGCAGCAGCAGTGAGCCAAAGGCTCCCCTGGGTGATGCTAGTGGTAAAGAACCCACTACTGGATGTAGTGCCAATGCAGATGTATGCGACACAGGTTCAACCCCTGGGTCAGGAAGATACCCTGGAGGAGGGCATGGCAACCCACTCCGGTATTCTTGCCTGGAGAATCCCATGGACAGAGGAGCCTGGCAGGCTACGGTCCATAGGGTTGCAAAGAGTTGAACGTGACTGAAGCGACTTAGCACAGCACACACACAGCCCGGTGAGCCAAGCACTGTAGCAGGCATCTCACATGACACTTCACAGAATCCTGGGAGATAGGCAGAGCTGAGGAAATCAAGGTTCAGAATGCAAATGACTTGCCCTAGAGCAAACAGCTCTTGGAGCGTGCTATAACCCAAGTTCCTCCAACTTCAGTGTACCAGGTCTCCTTAAAGCATTTGAGAGCTCTAATGATAGCAACCCGGCCACAAGCAGTGCCCAATCTAGTCGGGAAGATGAATGGATGCAGAGGAGTTTGCAGGTGGACGTCTGTTAGGAGGACACAGGAGCACAGAGGGAGGGAGTCAGAAGGTTCTGCAGAGAGGGGGTGCCCACATCGAGTACTGAAAGGTAAGTGGGTGCCTGTTCGGTAGCTTAGAGGAGGGACAGGCATCCCAGGCAGGGAGCGTAGCCTGAGCAGAGGCTCTGAGGGAAGCATGGTGCAGTTTCCAATAGTTAGTGTTTGGAAAAATAGATGAGGATAAGGTCGTGGAGGCAACTAGGTGCATGTGCTCGGTCATGTTCCACTTTCTGCAACCCTCTGGACTGTAGCTCGCCAGGCTCCTTTGTCCAAGGGATTTTTCAGGCAAGGATACTGGAGTGAATCGCCGTTTGCTACTCCAGGGGATCTTCCTGGTCCAGGGATCGAACCCACATCTCTGGAGGCTCCTGTATTACAGGTAGCTTCTTTACCCGCTGAGCCATCAGGGGTTGGGGGGACCTCAAATGCTAGAGGTAAGGGCTTGGATTTAACTGATGACACGAAGGGCTAAGGACGGCAAGCATGGGCAGTGGGGGAGGAGCTTGTAAAACCGAGCATGCCAGGCTTTGAGTGTCTTACAGGTCAAGTGGCACAGGGTGAATAATGACCTGCCCACCCCCCCGCAAGATGTCCTCATCTGAATCCCTGGAATCTGTGAATATATTACCTTTTGTAAGTGCTTGGCAGAGTTGCCATAGCAGCAACTGGTCCTAAGTCAGATGGTATCATGTCTTTGCTCAAAATTCTCTAGTGCTTTCTGACCTCATGCAGAGTTAGAGCCAAAGTCCTAGCAATGGCCTGTGAAGAGAGAATCTGCCTGCAATGCAAGAGATCCAGGTTCAATCTCTGAACATCTTTAGAGGAAATGCAACCAACTCCAGTATTCTTGCCTGTAGAATTCCATGGGCAGAGGAGCCTGAAGGGCTACAATCCACAGGGTCCAAAGAGTTGGACATGACTGAGTGACTAACCACCCCCCCCCATATATTTATTTTGGTTATTGTCTGTCTCTCCCCCAACCCCCACTGACTAGAATATAAGTTCTCTGAGGGCAGAGATTTTTGTCCTTTTGTTCCCCTCACTGCTGCCTGCCTTGCACATAGCGAGGCAAGAATACTGATTGGATAAGCCAGGTTTATTACAAAATTTAGAAAAAAGGAAATCACTTCAAAAACTCTATCTCAAATATACCCTAACACAAGACAAAGGTTCCCAGTAACTAGAAAGCCCTGGGACACTCGATTATGTCATAATCAGTGATGTCACCACTGGAGAAATTCTCAAGTTGCCCTCTTATTTCAGTCTTTCAGGCCTTGAGGCCGGTGGGATTGAGGAACTTTCTGAGAGCAAGATGGCTCTTGAGAGCATGTGGGCACCACAGGCAGCAGTCATAGGGGATGGGCCGTCCGAGAGAGTAGGTGAGCAGGGCTCCCCACACACACAGGTCCTCCAGACCGCCTCCTTGAAGGATGGCCCAGCCAAGCGGGCAGTGTGGGTGCGCCGGAACCATTCAGAGCCAGAAACTACAACATCACCTGAGGTCAAGAAGCCCAAGCTAGAGCTGACCAAAGCCGTGGTCGTGGACCTTGGCACAGGCTACTGTAAATGTGGCTTTGCCGGGCTGCCAAAGCCCACCCACAGGATCTCAACCACAGTGGGCAAACCCTACATGGAGACTGCCAAAACTGGCGACAATCGCAAGGAGACATTCGTGGGGCACGAGCTTATCAACCCAGAGGTTCGTCTCAAGCTGGTTAACCCTCTGCGACACGGCATTATTGTGGACTGGGATACAGTGCAGGATATCTGGGAATATCTCTTCCATCAAGAAATGAAGATTGCCCCAGAGGAGCACGCGGTCTTGGTTTCAGATCCACCCCTGAGCCCACACACCAACAGGGAGAAGTATGCCGAGATGCTGTTTGAGACCTTCAGAACACCCGCGATGCACATCGCCTACCAGTCCCGCCTGTCCATGTACTCCTACGGCAGGACCTCTGGCCTGGTGGTGGAGGTCGGCCACGGCGTGTCCTACGTAGTCCCCATCTACGAGGGCTACCCTCTGCCCAGCATCACCGGACGGCTGGACTATGCGGGCTCTGACCTGACAACCTACTTGATGGGCCTGATGAACACTGCAGGGAAACACTTCACCGAGGGCCAGCTGGACATCGTGGAGGACATCAAGAAGAAATGCTGCTTTGTGGCCCTGGACCCCATTGAAGAGAAGAAAGTCCCAGCTACTCAGCATATGATCCAGTACACCCTGCCAGATGGGCAGGCAATCTGCCTGTGCCAGGAAAGGTTCCTCTGCTCGGAGATGTTCTTTAAGCCTTCTCTGATTAAGTCCATGCAGCTAGGCCTCCACACCCAGACGGTGTCCTGCCTCAACAAGTGTGACATCGCCCTCAAACGAGACCTCATGGGGAACATCCTGCTCTGCGGGGGGAGCACTATGCTCAGAGGGTTCCCTAACCGTCTGCAGAAGGAACTGAGCAGCATGTGTCCCAATGACACCCCCCAGGTAAGCGTGCTGCCTGAGAGAGACACGGCAGTGTGGACTGGGGGCTCCATCCTGGCGTCGCTTCAGGGCTTCCAACCGCTGTGGGTCCACCGCTCTGAGTACGAGGAACATGGACCTTTCTTCCTCTACAGAAGGTGCTTCTGAACTCCAAGGCAGTATGGTCGCTGTGACATGCATCGGCTTTGCTGGGTGAGCACCCATCTCACACACAGGGAACAGAGTCAGCCCGTTCACTTCTGTAGTAGTAAACAATCCTCATGTTTCCTTCCACAGTGTGTTTCTCTTTCCTTATGCACTGAGAACTTCATGCATGAAGCATCTGCCTTAGAATATGCATTTGCCCAAACAATGGTGGGGGCTGGACGAAGGAGAGGGGCAGTGGGGGTAGGGGTGGGGGGAGGGAAGGAAGGGGGAATGATTATGGACCAGAAAGACATGCATTATGTTGATTGCTGAAGTATTTGGGGGAGAAACTATCTCTACAATTACTCATCTGTCCCTTATTTTGTATATCCCCCACATAAGGTACTATAGCATTGCTAAACTCTGGGAGTGCGATAGATTTAAGAGTAAATGCTGTCATGGCATGTAAGAATATCCCTTTCAATAAACAGCAACAGGAAGTACACGGTAATGGTTCAATCTCCCACAAAGGAGCAGGGCACCTTTCACACTTGATCAGCATCTCTGAAGGCTCAGAAGAGCTGATGAAGATATCTGACAACCTGCTTTGATTGCACTTTCTTTTAGTCCCAGTAGTCACTTATGATGTCTCAATATCAGTTCTTACCAAGCCATCACGGTGACTAGCTGCTGAAACCCATGCGTTATGAGCAAAGTATGTGTTATCTTAAGGGAAAAACTCTTCAGGGAATAGGTGCTATACAGATTTCCCCCTTTAAAAACTGGGGGAAGATTTATCTTGGTTTATCAGCACTAAGGTCATGAGGATGCAACCCACAGGCAATCTCCAGACACTTCAAACAGCAGCTGCTCATCTCCGACAGGACTGGATTCTCCATCAACCTGCAGGGTATACAGAGTTTGGAATGGGCTCAGGATAAAGGCTGCCGGTTTGCAGTGGATGCTGTGGGTTTGTGGGAGGTTGTTCCATTCTGGTCACTCTAACCCAACTGAGGAACCGAAGGAACATAAAGACGCTCATGGCCTGGAAGCCCTTCCAGGGCCCAGCATGGTAGGGGGTATTCCTGCAGGCAGTTTGTAAGTAGCTCACCAGACTCCTCTGTCCATGGGATTTGCCAGGGAAGTGAGTTGCTATGTCCTTCTCCAGATCTTCCTGACCCAGGGATCAAACCCATGACTCCAGCATTGGCAGATAGATTTTTTACCACTGAGCTACCAGGAAGCCTGTGACCTGAGTCTATTCACCTGTAAAATTGAATTCAAACGCCTACCTCACACAGCTGATTATACATATGAGATATAAAACAACAAAAATAAAGTTTAGCTTTGAAGAAACTACCAGAGATAAACATTTGAAAACTAGTGTGTGGCCTCCAGGAGGTGATCCTAAGAGTTGTTAGATATGTAGGTTTCTTCCGCTTAAATACAGAAGCCCAAATGCCTTACTAGGATCCTGAGCCACACATACACCCAAAGGCGCACACATTCAAGCACGCATAGGAGAGCTATGGCATCTCTACCAGGCTCAGGGAGAAACCCTACAGAGCCATCCTTATAACCTCCAGGTTTGCCTTACAGACAGCCTTGAAAGACACAAATGCCTCACGCTGGAGGCCTGGTGAGTAAGCACAGATGGCTGGCACCAGCAAGCTAGAGGAAAGAAGCAAAAATAGCCACAGAAGGGCTTAGTCAGCAAGGATAAGCCTTACCCTGGAGGATCAGGGCATCAGATAGGAGTTGGGTACACTGACTTGAGAGAGGTCTGCCTTGTTTACCTGTTTCTGCCCAAACCACTACTGTCAACACTCGAAGAACATTCATTGTTGGGAAGGTTGAAGTCTGGTTAATTCTTAACCTTTGAACCTCTTTGACAGAGTGGTTAAAGCCTATGGACCCCTCAGAATAATATTCTTTAAACACATCAAATAAAATACATAGGATTATAGAAATACACTATCTCCAGATTCCTAAGGGTCTATGAACCCCCCAATCAAGAACCCCCAAAAGGTGAAGAGGGTCTTGATGAAGTGGAGGCAATGGGAGATGATTCTAGAGAATGGGAACTCCTAGGCCATCCTAGGAATAAATGCCATACTGCCATTTTAAAATGAAAAATGCCAATATAAGGCTGAACAACTGTATAATCTCTTTTCAAAGCACTTTTATGAATTCTCTCACTGGTTCCATATTAGTAGCCCTTGCAGAAAAAAAGCATCTTCCTCATACAGAAAAAAAGATGAAAAGTTTTTAGTAAATATTTGAAGCCATCTTAGCCCATTGGCTCCCAACTGGAACAGTTTTGACTACCGAGAGACATTTGGTAATGTCAAAAAAGCAAGAGAGTTCCAGAAAAAACATCTATTTCTGCTTTATTGACTATGCCAAAGCCTTTGACTGTGTGGATCACAATAAACTGTGGAAAATTCTGAAAGAGATGGGAATACCGGACCACCTGACCTGCCTCTTGGGAAACCTATATGCAGGTCAGGAAGCAACAGGTAGAACTGGACATGGAACAACAGACTGGTTCCAAATAGGAAAAGGAATACGTCAAGGCTGTATATTGTCACCCTGCTTATTTAACTTCTATGCAGAGTACATCATGAGAAAGGTTGAGCTGGAAGAAGCACAAGCTGGAATCAAAGATTGCTGGGAGAAATATCAATAACCTCAGATATGCAGATGACACCACCCTTATGGCAGAAAGTGAAGAGGAACTCAAAAGCCTCTTGATGAAAGTGAAAGAGGAGAGTGAAAAAGTTGGCTTAAAGCTCAACATTCAGAAAATGAAGATCATGGCATCCGGTCCCATCACTTCATGGGAAATAGATGAGGAAATAGTGGAAACAGTGTCAGACTTTAATTTTTTGGGCTCCAAAATCACTGCAGATGGTGATTGCAGCCATGAAATTAAAAGACACTCCTTGGAAGGAAAGTTATGACCAACCTAGATAGTATATTGAAAAGCAGAGACATTACTTTGCCAACAAAGGTCCGTCTAGTCAAGGCTATGGTTTTTCCAGTAGTCATGTATGGATGTGAGAGTTGGACTATAAAGAAAGCTGAGCGCCGAAGAATCAATGCTTTTGAACTGTGGTGTTGGAGAAGACTCTTGAAAGTCCCTTGGACTGCAAGGAGATCCAACCAGGCCATCCTAAAGGAGATCAATCCTGGGTGTTCATTGGAAGGACTGATGCTAAAGCTGAAACTCCAATACTCTGGCCACCTGATGCAAAGAGCTGACTCACTGGAAAAGACCCTGATGCTGGGAGGGATTGGGGGCAGAAGGGGATGACAGAGGATGTGATAGCTGGATGGCATCACTGACTCAATGGACATGAGTTTGAGTGAACTCCGAGAGTTGGTGATGGACAGGGAGGCTTGGCGTGCTGTGATTCATGAGGTCGCAGAGTCGGACACAACTGAGCAACTGAACTGAGCTGAGAGATATTTGTGGTTATCGTAAGAGGAGGAGGGGGTATGTCATACTGACACCTGATTGGTAGTTCAGTTCAGTTGCTCAGTTGTGTCTGAATCTTTGCCACTCCATGAACTGCATCACACCAGGCCTCTCTGTCCATCACCAACTCCTGGAGTTCACCCAAACCCATGTCCATTGAGTTGGTGATGCCATCCAACCATCTCATCCTCTGTCGTCCCCTTCTCCTCCTGCCCTCAATCTTTCCCAGAATCAGGGTCCTTTCAAATGAGTCAGCTCTTCGCATCAGGTGGCCAAAGTATTGGAGTTTCAGCTTCAGCATCAGTCCTTCCAATGAACACCCAGGACTGATTTCCTTTAGGATGGCCTGGTTGGATCTCCTTGCAGTCCATGGGACTCTCAAGTCTTCTCCAACACCACAGTTCAAAAGCACTGATTCTTCTGTGCTCAGCTTTCTTTATAGTCCAACTCTCACATCCATACATAACCACTGGAAAAACTATAGCCTTGACTAGACGGACCTTTGTTGGCAAAGTAATGTCTCAGCTTTTTAATATGCTGTCTAGGTTGGTCATAACTTTCCTTCCAAGGAGTAAGCGTCTTTTAATTTCATGGCTGCAATCACCATCTGCAGTGATTTTGGAACCCAGAAAAATAAAGTCAGCCACTGTTTCCCCATCTTTTTGCCATGAATGGATGGGACCAGATGCCATGATCTTAGAGGCCGGGGCTATTGCTCAATATTCTGTAATGTACAGGGTAGCCCCCTACAACACAGCATGATATAATCCAAAATATCAACAGTGCTCTTGAGAGTCCCTTGGACAGACAGCACAATCAAGTCAGTCAATCCTAAAGGAAATCAACCCTGAATACCCACTGGAAAGACTGATGCTGGAGCTGAAGCTCCAATACTTGGCCACCTGACGCAAAGAGCTAACTCACTGGTAAAGACCCTGATGCTGGGAAAGATTGAGGGCAGGATGAGAAGTGGGCCACAGAGGGTAAGAGGGCTGGATGGCATCAACTAAATGGACATGAGTTTGAGCAAACTCTGGGAGATAGTGAAGGACAGGGAAACCTGGCATGCCGCAGTCCATGGGGTCACAAAGAGTTGGACATGACTTGGTGACTGAACAACAAATCAACAATGCTGAGAAACCCTGGTTAGCCCAGTGGACACACAGGCCGCAGAAAAGACTCAGTGAGTTAAATGACTGTGTCCAAAGACACTAAGATGAGTGACCATGACTTTGTTCTTTCCAAATATCAGGACATCTGTTGGTCTTGAAGTTCCCGGGACTTCAAAGCCAGTAAGAGTACTGGAGGAAGAGCAGGCATGAAGCACAGGTAAGGGCTGAGGGAGCACAGAGAGCGCAGGAATTGAGAGCAGGCCTTCAGGGCTGCAAGCATCATCACCTTAACTGTGGCTCGTGTACAAATCTCAGACATTTAGGGTGACCTAGTTCCTAAAATGGTCATCCTCCCCCAGTTACTATGTGACCGACAAGGAAGGGCAACCAAAGGCTCCCAAGGACTTGTCCAAGTAGTGCTTCTAGTGAAGCACAGAAGATTACAGGCAGCCACAGGAGGAGGAAGAAAGCTAATTTTGCTTTCCAAACTTGCGTGTATGAAAGTCGCTCAGTTGTGTCCAACTCTGAGACCCCCGTGGACATACAGTCCCAGGCCAGAACACTGGAGTGGGCAGACTTTCCCTTCTCCAGGGAATCTTCCCAACCCAGGGATCAAACCCAGGACTCTCACATTGCAGGCGGATTCTTTACCAGCTGAGCCACAAGGGAAGCCCAAGAATACTGGAGTGGGTAGCCTATCCCTTCTCCAGCAGATCTTCCAGACCCAGGAATCGTACTAGTCTCCTGCATTGCAGATGGATTCTTTACCAACTGAGTTATCAGGGAAGCCCTTCCAAACTTATAGTCACCTGCAATTACTAAGAACTGTCAGTTTTATTTACTTCTAAAAACATCCTTTTCAATTAGAGAGAATCCCTCAGATGTATGCACATGTGTGTATATATACACATAAATGTACGTGTGTGTATATGTAGGTATATATGGAAAATAAATTTATTTTAAAATATGCAGCACTAAGAAATTATACCAAGCTCTACTGATAAAAACATAAGCTCCTGCCCCAGCTTTTTTTAAGAGTCTAAATTAAAATGCACTTTGATTACAGGAGACAATCCTCTGCACAATTCCTTTTGATGTGCAGAGCATCTGACCAAAGCTGATTCAGTGGCACCAACAAAATAATGGAGGCTTTTGGCTGCCTGCAGCATGAATTTGCTTTCAGAAAAGCCCAAATTTGGGGGAAGAATCATATACTCTCCTCTAGAACTTGACAGAATCTTTCTCCAAAATTAAGCATTCATCTCTACCAGGACGTTCTCCTTTACTCATACACAGCCATTTCCCCCCATGACTTCCCCCTTGACGTTGCCCTTCAATTTGGAAGGTTTGCTCCCACCTGCTGCTTCTCCAGATGAATAAAATCCCATCTTGCTCAGATGAGAGTAAGTGACAGTAACTTGTATTCACACAAGTTATTTTTTGCTGCTTCATTATTTTAAGGAAAGTGAATTTCCATGCAAAGTCACGCCATTATCAAGACATGTTCACTTCTATCAGCATGGATCCCTCTACTATTATCTATAGCAAGAACACTATATTAAAATGTCATGTGGGTAGTCACAAAGCACTTGCAGCCTCTCGATGTTGTGCACTTAATTACAGATCTTCTTTTTCTATTATTTTGTGAACATTTTCAGACAAACAAAAAACTGAATTATACAGTGAACGCACCTAGATTCTGCAGTTTACATTTCGCTATATTAGGGAAAGATTTATTTGGTTACACAGTTCTGGGTATGTCCACACTCTGAAGATCAAAAGCAGCACTTACTGTTAGCTTACACAGAGAAATACAAGTCTGGTTCTGATATTAAAAGCATAGAAGAGACTGTTAGCCTTACCCAAGAACTCAGCAACAAAACGGTTGTTGTCAAAACGAATTAAGCTTTTTCTAGACTCACTGAAAAGGGAAAACAATTCCATTTCTTCCAAAGAAAATAACTAAAAGACAGAAGTCAGTTAAGCACCATAAAGAAAAATAAATGAAATGGCCTAGACACTGACAAAACCACTATGTTAAAAGAAGCAACATTTGGAGGAAAAGGGAGTAACTCACTACTGTGCATGCCATCTGATGCATGCTGCTCACCATCCCAAACGTGCACAATACTGTTTCAGAAATTCTAGACTGTTCCAGTTCTGACACTGCTAATTTTAGCAGAACATTCACAGGCAGTAAAATCAGTCCCTGTGGACAGTGTAGTGACGGGAGGCTCAAACTGGTTGTAACTGGAAGCCTATCACCTGGTAAGATATTACTGATATTACTGTCAGCATAGGAAAGCTCAGAACATTCAAGAATAGATTTCGATTTTCATTCTGCTTAATCCAAGGTGAAGAAGTCATTTAAATGATTGAATCTGACCAAATGTTGAGACCACTAATAGCCATGTTGTTTATACATAATGCTTTCCTCAAGGAACATAAAACAATTTTAAAACATTATTTTACTTTTCTTCCCACTTGAGATAGAAGCCACAAAATATTATTCCCAATTAACTGAGGCACAAATTAATTCTATGATTTGTTTGTGGTCCCAATATGATTCAGATCCGTGGCTGCGAACCAAACCCAATGTCCTCATTACCATAAATACCAGAAACATGCTCCCAACCAGCACTAAGTAAAAGAACAGTAACTTTTACAAAATGATGCTCTATTGGTTGAAGCTTAAAGTCTTGCTAATGATTACAATTACATGCAAAATAAAACAGAATTTGTGTCTGCCGAGGTCCGCGTTACAGAGCAGATCTCCCCAATGCTAAGGTAGATGGTCTTCTCTTCCCAGTTCCCACAGCCAGGCCTCGAGGAGTGAGGAGCAGAAGGAAGACAGCTTTCTCTGCCAGAGCCTCTAGCTGAGGTCACGGTCAGTCTAGAAGGCTCAGTTTCCACTGGGTTCTTCTATTGATCTTTGGTGGCATAAAAAGCTCAGCATCTAAAGGAAAGTAAAGAGAAACGGTAACAGACACTCTTTTCTGTTGGTGGGAGCGGAGGCAATTGCTCTAAGCTAAAACGAGGTGACTGGGCCTTGCACCGATAAGATGCGCTTCAGAAGCAGAGTTAATGTTTGTGTTACCCTAACAACTTCCTGATCAGAGCAAACACAGCCTAGAGGCCCTGCTCCAAAAAGAGGAATCCCACTTGAACTTCAGGCAGGTGAGAGGGTTGAAGAAAAAAATGCCCACTAACTGATTCAAAGTGAAAGAATATTTTGTATTTCAAACTGGGAGAGTGTGGTGGTTGTAGTGATGACAAGGCTGTATACATGTATTAAATTTCAGAAGAAGGGGACGACCGAGGATGAGATGGCTGGATGGCATCACGGACTCGATGGACATGAGTCTGAGTGAACTCCGGGATATGGTGATGGACAGGGAGGCCTGGCGTGTTGTGATTCATGGGGTCACAAACAGTCAGACACGCCTGAGCGACTGAACTGAACTGAAACATTTAAAAGATCTGTACATTTCACTGTATGTAAAATTTACCTCAATTTTAAGACTAAAAGGAAAAATTGGTGGCATGTTTTCAGTAAGCAAAGCTAACGGACAGAAAATACTTGAAAAAAAATATAACTAGAAAAGGCAGGTGATAGGCAGAAAATAAGTCAGATAAAATTTCCAGGCCCTCTTTCAGATACATTTATGGAATTATTTAAGTAGGAATAATAAGTAGAAACATGGGAAAATATGTAAAGAGGTTCTTTCTTAGTATAAATACTACGTACGAACTTATTGGCAGGAAAGAAGCTATTCTGAAAGACTGTATGACAGCAAGACATGACATCTTTCATATTTCCATGTTTGAATTTCATACCACAAAGAAACTCATTTCATAAAAATACTTTGAGGACTTCTATCAATTTTTCCAAGGACTTCTCTTTATCCTTTGATAGTCAAAGCAATTTTGCTATCAACCATAACAATTCCAACTGGTCTATGATTTAAGCACTACTCTGGTAAAACATGAATCCATTTTATGAAATAGATTCCATTTTTGCAAGACCTGGAATCAACTTGTGTGGTACTACATTGTATGTTAAACATGAAACAGAAAATGCCCCTTTAGGTCACTGCTCCCCTATAGTGTTAGCTGGGCAGGGGCAGGTGAGGAATATTTGAGTGGCACTGATTCTGTGATTAGCTCATCTGCCCCTTTTTGGGTTATGAGAACTTCTTTCCTAGAGTCTACACCAGTGTTCCTACACGGAGACACAGATAATACACATAATGAGCTGATGATACATAATACAAATATGGAGGCTGCTGATAATGAGCAGCCTAAAAATTTTAAAAGTCTTCAAGGCTCAGCTGGGAAATGAAAGTGCTCTTTGATAAAGCCAACTAGACCACGCTAGGGAAAGATGTGTGACTGGACTTGATGTGTGACTGGACTTGACCTGAAGGCCAGCATCAGGCCAGCAGTGAGGAAAACAGGGGAAAGAAACCACAGCTGGATTAGACACCACAAGCTACACAATTACCAGACAGCCTCTAGTCTGAGATGAACTGTGAGCATCTCAGAAATAAGTGTGTGTTTTGGGACTGACACCAAAAGCAGCCTGCCAGCCTCCAGGAAGAAGGGGACCTAGGGACACAGCAGTTAACTGTCTGGATATATGAGCTTAGCTGGTATGGAAGGTGGTAAGTATATTCCTGGTAGCAAAATATACCATTAAAGTTAAACGTGACATGGCTCTCACAAAGCCAGTACTTCAAATGTCATCAAAATGCTAACACAATATAGCATTTAAACGAAAAACTTTCAGAATGCTGCCTGTCACATGCCAGAAATGCAAACAGCATCTACAGTAAGTGCCAACTTTTCAAAGCTGAAAAGAAGTTACTATGCTGGAATGATCCACATGAAGGGCAAATACTTTGGCACCAAACTGATCTGTCCAAAGTTTTTTTTAAACCAACTTTGAAAAGAAAGCCTTTAGGGTTTTTAACTTTGAGGAATATGTAACCTAACTGCTGAGAATCATTTCCCCCCACCCCCCAAAATAAACAGAAACATTTTACGTATAATTCAATAGGAAATGCAGATGAAATGATAATCTTCTTTGGATCTGTTTTCAAATTACACTATCAATCCTAAGGATGACTAAAAAGTTCTGGCCCTTAGGAAATAAATGTGAAAATGTCCCCAAGACACAATGCAAAACTGTCAAGAGCCAAAAATGACGATTCAGAAGAATTCTTGAAATGTACATGCAAGCTAGACTGTTCAGATTCAAACTTCAACTGGGATGCCCTGTATGGATGCATATATGCCACTGCTTTGACAAGTGCGCAAGTCAGAACAAGTTTTTAAAAAATTATACATTTAATGTCACACTGGATCTCTCATCCCCCAACCCAGGTTCCTAACACTAAAGGCATTAAACTAATTTTACTACAGATAGACTCTGAGAATAGAGGAAAAACTGCAGTGACTCCCCAATCTCTCCTTATACTACTAACCTAAACACTTATAAAAATATATTTCTTCTGCTTAGTACATAATAATTTAGAGAGAAAAATACTAACCAAGAACAGGAACTGAAGTCTTCTGTTGTTGGTAAGAGGCCATGATACTATTTGCAGTAGAATTGGGACCTAGAACCTAAGTAGAAAGTAGACTGAATCAGCAAAGATTATTTTATACTTCTGATGGCTGCAAATACCTTTGCAGCAATAAGCAGCCTTTCATTTTCATTATGGCATCAAACATATATGTGATTTTAATTTGACAGTTTCTCCCATCTCCATTCAGACCTTGATATCTCCTGTCTACCAGAAGGTAATGATGGGGGAAAACAGAAAAGGAAAAGCTCAGTGATAAACGCCTGGTCCTTTCCAAATGAGTGAGCCAAACCCTGGGGAGGGGTACAATAATAGATTATAGAATACACAGAGCATCAGACTGTACTCAAAGATTTGTGAGAATTTTTACATTAAAATAATACGTACACAAAATGGAGGAGAATGCAAACTCCACGTGTGTTCAAGATGAACAAGAGACTTCATAGGAAACCCACGCCTGCAGGAGCCTCAGCAGGCAGACACCAGGCCCTCTGCCCCGCCTTCACTCAGCTCTGTGCCCGTCCCCTCCTGGCGCATGCCCAGCAGCGATGCCACATGCTCAAAGCACTGCCCCGTGACCCATGGTATCCTACACATATGACATTACCGTGCTTTACCAGCCAGAGCAAAAACACAATTTTCCTGTCACTTCCCCTAAGACTCCTAAACTGGTGTCTTAGGCGTTAATATGATCTGAATAGATGAGAATAAGGGAGGGCCTGGGGAGGCATTATAAATTGTTAGCTTCAAAATCACAAGTTTTGAAGGTGATCAGATTTCTTCTAGGAAATACCTATTATAGTAAATTCAAATGCTTATGGGAGGCTAACTCTTAGTTGCTTTTATAGTTTTTTCTTTTAAATGCTTTGATATCTACCTTGTCATGTAACCTTCAAAACATTCAGTGAAGTATACCAGAGAATATTATTCTCATTTATAACTGAGGAAATCAAGACCCAGTAAGCTTATGTATTTCATAAGCCTATGAGCTGACTTTTGGCCTCTGTTTCAGCTCCAAACTCACCCTTTTATGCACTGCTTGTGATGCTGGGACTGTGGGGCCTGAGAAAACACCCCTCCTCTGATGGCTGTTATTCTCCAACAAGAGCAGCCGACAGAAGGACAGGCCGAGGCTGGATGGAGGAAGGAGATAGAATCTGTTCCTTTGTTTGCTTGCTGCCATTCAACAGTGGCTCTTTACCCGACAGCATCTGTTCATTCCAGTTTCCATTTATTTCTGTGTATTCTGAACCAGCCTCATCTGCCCCCTCAGAAATACCAGCACCAGATGGCTGCCCCTGCTTCGCGGAGCTTCCAGAACCAGCTCTGCAAGACCCATCTCCAAGCATCTAAATTCTAAGAATCTCAAACTCTTCCTTCTGTTCTTTCAGTCCTGGGGGTATAAGCCGCTGCCCACACTTACTATCTCAGGGTTCCTTCTCTGTGTTCCCCTTCTGCCTTTTTGGTCCTCTAGTACTTGGTTAACCAGTTCCATTTATTAAAATCTCTCTGATAAAATATTAGCTGTGGTTTCCGTTGTCCTTAATGGACCCTGATGGACAGACCAGCCTTTCAGAATCAAAATCAAAACGCTGAGCAACAGACCTGAGGTGTAAGAGACTGTGCAGATATAAACAATAAACAGATGACAAAACTCCAGAATTCTTGATGGGACACAAACAGCTTTAACATAATTAGCAATCATGTCGTAACAACACAGAAGTGACAAGTCAAATTTACGGCAATTATCTGGGCTTCCTTTAAAGAATTCAGATCCCATCTATAAGTGTGAACAGAGAGGTGAGGGGCCAGTTCTGGTCGACCTTAACAACTTCAGGGCAGGCCAGGGGCAACCATCTGACTCCCATCTTCTCTGTGACAGTGGTTTCATGTGGAAAAGAGAACTCAAAGCGAACTTAACATAGGCCGAGGTGTACTACAAGTTCTACCACAAAGTCTTCTCACCAACAGCTTGCTAAGATAACTGAACTCTGGTATGGTATGTTTTGAGAAAAGGAAAATCTCTTGCTTTGACTGTTAAGACACTATGAGAGTAATAATCTGTGGAAGTGATTTGAACATGAAAAGCACATTGTGTTTCTGAGGAAAACTTACAGGTGTAGCTGAACTCTGCTGGGGGGTGAGAGTCCAAATTTCTGGAAGTGACCTTTCCATTAACAGCAGAGTATCTTCAAAGGCCTTCTGTAGCTCCCTTCCTTGCTCATCAAACTCAAAGAGAAACAGCATCTTTAAAATATGGCCTATTTCATCTAGAGAGAAGAAATTTGAGAGAGTGGTTAAGTTGTATTACCAGCTCCATTGCTAGAATCCTAACAGAGATTCTTTCCCAAGCAAAAAATATCTAATATCACACAATATCTTCCATATTTTCTCCTTTCTCCTCCAAAGCTAGAATAATTTAACATATCTACTACAAAAAGAAAACAAACCCACTGCAGCCCAAGCAGGGGATTAGTGTCTCCTCAATCCTTATCCTGATTTCAGAGATGCATGTATGTGTGCTAAGTCACTTCAGTCGTGTCTGACTCTTTGTGACTGTATGGACTGTAGCCCACCAGGCTCCTCTGTCCATGGGGATCCTCCAGGCAAAAATACCGGAGTGGGTTGCCATGCCCTCCTCCAGGGGATCCTCTCAACTCAGTGATCGAACCTGCATCCCTTATGTCTCCTGCACTGGCAGGCAGGTCCTTTACTATTAGCACCATTATTATTACTTTATTATTACTTCCCTGGGAAGCCCCCAGGGAAATTCCCAAAAGGCCAAATAGAAAGATAGATGTCTTTCTCCAGACCAGTAAGACTTATTCCCAAGTCCACGATGTAGCAAGTAAAGGGGATGGACTGGATTTTAACCTTTATTTTCATCCCAGAGCAAACCTGCTTAACAGTTTAGGCCCTGTGTGGCCTTGGGTAAACTTTCTGACTTCAATGATCATCCTTCACATCCTGGGTAGGTGAATGCCAATGAGAAAGGCCTCTGGGCTGAGAAGTTTTGTTTTACGAAAGTGCCCTGAAGCGATGTATTTACTACGGTTTTTATGTGGGCAAGAATCATCAGTATTGAAAATATACCTTTCAATTTCTCAGCCCCCTGCAGCACTTCACTCAATGCCTCCAAAAGGGCCACATCCTCCAGCGGACTCCCCTCCTTGAGGCTGTGCTTCTTCCGCTCCGCTTTGCGCCGATTCTTAGATGATCGCCTGTTAGGTATTAGAGGTGTTTTAAAAGGGGCTCTCCTTAAGCCCTTCCCACTAAAACCTGAAACAAGACAAGGATGCCCATTCCCAGCACTTCTCTTCAATGTGGTACTGGAAGCCCTAGCCACAGCAATCAGAAAAGAAAAAGAAACAAAAGGTCATTAGGAATTGTCATTAGAGAGGGATGACATGATGTTGTATTTGGAAAACCCTAAGGACTCCACATAAAAACTTCTAGATCTGATAAATGAATTCAGCAAAGTAGCAAGATAAAAGAATGACATCAGAAACTGGCTGCATTTCTTTATAACAGCAATGAAATATCGGAATGGGAATGTAAAAAAACAATACTTTTCAAAATTGCAGTCCCCAAAACAAAATACTTACGAATAAACCTGATTAAGGAGATTAAAGACTCATACACTGAGAACTATAAAACATTACGAAAGGAAACTGAAGATGATTCAAAGATATGGAAAGAAATCCCATGTTCTTGGACTACAAGAATCAACATTGTTAAAATGGCAATCTACTGATGTAATATAATCCCTATCAAATGACCCACGACTGTTTTCACAGAACTGGAACAAATAATCCCTAAATTCTATGGAACCATAGGCGACCCAGAACCGCTGAAGCAATTCTGAAGAAAAAGAACAAAGCAGGAGGCATAGCCTTCCCAGACTTCAGACACACTCCAGAGCTATAGGAATCAAAACAGCACGGCACTGGCACAAAAACAGACACATGGATCAATGGAGCACAAGAGAGAGCCTAGAAATACACCTGCCCACCTACTAGGAGTTAGTCTTCTGTAAGAGAGTCAGGAATATCAGACGGGAAGAAGTCTCTTCAGCAACTGGTGTTGGAAAAGCTGGACGGCCACATGTAAACAGAGGCAGTTAAAACATACCCTCTCACTGTACACAGAAATAACCTCAAAATGGCTTGAAGACTTAAACATAATTAAGACATGACACCATGCAACTCCCAGAAGAGAGCATAGGCAAAACATTCTATGGCAAAAACTGTACCAGCGCTTTCTTAGGCCAGTCTCCCAAGGCAACAGAGATGAAAACAAAAGTAAACAAACTTACAAGCTTTTGCACAGCAAAGGAAGCCATGAAAAAATAAAGTAAAAACGATCTACAGAATGGGAGAAAAAGATTTGCAGATCATGCAGTAGGCAAGGGCTTCATTTCCAAAATACACCAACAACTCACACAACTCAACAACACAAAACAAACAACCCCGTCAAAAAACAGGCTAAAGATCTTAACCCACATTTCTGCAAAAAAAAAACATATAGATGGCCACCAGGCATGTGAAAAAGATGCTCAACATCACTAATTATTACAGAAATGCAAATCAAAACTACAGTGAGGTACCACTAGACACCAGTCAAAATGGTCACCATTAATAAGTCTGTAAATAAATGCTGAAGAGGGTGTGCAAAAAAGGGAACCCTCCTATACTGTTCGTGGGAATGCAAATTTGTACAGCCACTATGGAAAACAGTATGGCAGTTCCTCAGAAAACTAAAAACAGAACTACAGTATGACCCAGCAACCCCACTCCTGGGCATATACCTGGAGAAAACTCTGATCCAAAAAGATATATGCACCCCTATGTCCACAGCAGCATTATTCACAACAGCCCCAAGACATAAACAACCTGAATATCCGCTGACAGATGACTTGATAAAGATGATGTGGTGTACATACACAACAGACTACTACTCAGCCATAAAAAGCATCAAACAACGCCATGTGCAGCACCATGGGTGCAACTAAGATGACCAGATTAAGTGAAGTCAGTCAGAAAGAGAAAGAAACACGGTATCATTTATACACAGAATCTAAAACACAGCACAGATGAACCTGTCTATGAAACAGACTCATAGACACAGAGAACAGACTTGTAGGTGAGGAGAGGGAGAGGGAGATGGATAGACTGCGAGTTTGGGGTTGGTAGATGCAAAGTATTACACTGGAATGGATAAACAAGATCCTACTGTAGAGCACAGGGGATTATATTCGGTATCCTGTGATAAACCACAATGGAAGAAACTATAAACAGAGAATGCATATATGTGTATAACTGAATCACTTTGCTGTACAGCTGAGATTATCACAACATTGCAAATCAATTATGCTTCAATAAAGAAAAAGAGGAGAGCTCTCCTTGTGCTCAGCAGATGAAAACGAACATAGCAATAAGTGTGGTCACCAACTTTTTGGGAAACCACGGTATATACAGATGGTGCTTGTATTTTTGGGAAAATGGTGAAGGTGTTAAAATGATACATAAAATTCAACTGGTAGCGAAAAGGCAGGAAATAATGAGGAAGGCCCTAAAAAGTGATGCCTGGCCTTGAAGTTTTGATTAAGATACAGAAGAAAATGAAATTACATCTGATAATCAGAGCTGGAACAATGAGAAGAACAATCAGCTTCAATTTTGTAGTAAAGACTAAATAAATTTAAAGGCAACAAAATTAAATTTAAGTAAGAAGACAGACATATCAGATTGGAATTTTAATATCATAAAATATATAAATGAACCCCACATTCTTTCCTGCCTCAGAGATCTTTTATTATGCCATTTGTTTCATCTGGGACCCTCAGCCCAACTCCCAAAAGCCCAGTCTGGGTGGCTTTCCTGCAGTTTCTGTTTATCCCACCCAATCTCACAGACGTCCACTCTAAATTCCTAAAACACCATTTGGTTTAAATATACCATCATGCACTGTTTTCTGTTTCTCAAGTAAGTCTACAAATTCTTATTAGTTCACATCTCCTTAAAAGGTTTCTGTAATATCTACTACAGCGAGTTCAGTAAATACTTCTGACCAACTGAACTTTGAAGAAGTGTGAACTCGCTTTTCTTTATACTCTTCCTAGTTTTTCAGTGCCTACATATTACATATAGTCACTTAATGTATTTGTTGAGTGAATGAAATCAGATGTTAAATATAAACTGAGTACCCAGTGTAAGTGCCATATGAGCAACGGGCAAACACATAGGCCACGAAGCTGCAGCAGAAAACATCTGCAGTCAAGTCTGAGCTCTTAGACATGCTGGGAAGGTCCTTCCCCAACTTCCCCAGTCCCCCGCCTCCTGCTGCATGGTCCTGGTGGAAAGCTGACCTCTTCACTTCTCCTTTCTCCACACACCCAGGGAATGGTGAGTGTGCTGAATACACATGATACATACGCTGATATCCTAGAGTTACTATGAGAGTATCTGCCACTCATGACACTGCTGGTTTCAGAGAAGAGATCTGACTCTTGACCATGGGGTGCTTCATCATCTAGAAAAGAAGAACCAGACACAGAGTTGAAAACTCCCTGCAGATAAGGTTCACCTTCAGCAGGGTAAATGAACCATAGTTATCCAGGTCACCTCTAATGAGGTAGGAAGACTAGTACAAAGCTGATCTAAAATACAGCACAAATGTGTATAGCTGAGCCACTGGACTGGCACAACACTGTACACCAACTACTCTTCAATAAAAAAAGGAGGTGCTCTCCTTGTGCTCAACAGACTAAAACCAATGTAGCAATAACTACTAGTCACCAACAGATATTAAATACAATTTTACCACTGTAAGCTAGCACTTTACCAAACGTCTTTATTCTTTTCTTAAAGCAAAGGAACTTTTGGAGAGGAGGAGATTCATTCTGTAAATACTGCAGTCAGTTCCTCTGGCTGGGTGAGTGGGGAATGTCTGGCAGACCTCTTCCCATTCGTGCTTGATTCTGCCCTCAAACTCTCCCCAGTACCCATGACAAAGACATACACATGCCCTTCACAGAGGCCTCAGACTTCCACTTGGCACAGTAACCACACTGCAGGAGGCACAGTAAGCGGCTAATAAGACAGTGTGTGATGTTGCCCCCAACACCACCCCCAAGCTCCACTGTCTCCAGGCAGGCACTCACCCAGGTTCACCTGCTGGGCCTGCTCCTTCAGCTCTCGTACCACCAGCAGACGTTTTTTATGGCGACTGAATGTGGCTGTCTGAGAGTCCAGAAATGCCATATAATTTTTCTGGGCTGAGGGTGCAGATGGAAAGTAATTTAAACATGTTTAAGCAAAGAGAAAAAACTGGAGTGAGAGGTTGGCAAGGGAGTTGGAGCTCAATGAAAAGAAAACAAGTTATCAAGTTTTTCAAGTAAGATTTTTTTCTTTAAATTTAATGGAGAATTAACCAACAATGCTTTCGGAGAATGAACTAGAGATTGAGATTCAAGATCTTAAAGTTCATTAACATCATCCTAGAAAACACTCTACCACTAAACTTGTAAAATCACCTAAATAAGAGTCTTTAATATCTAACCTAAGAGAGGACTGGCAAATAAAAGGAGTGTACAGGAAGCTATTAACAAAAACAGGAAGAAAGTCATGAAATGCTTCCTAAACCTGTAAGTATTCGGTCTTTGCTGATGAATCATCAGCATTTTTCTAGGTTCTCATTAGTGGAGAAAAATTCAAGAAGAGTGAGCTAGAAGGATTGTTACAGGGCCCAGGAGGATGCTTCCAGGACCCAGGTAGGAGTACATAAAGAGAATGATACACAGAGAACTCTCCCAGTTTTGAGTTGGACAGGGTAGTAGAGAGCAGACATGGTAAGAATGAATGCATGTCAATGTCAGAAACGCTAGACATTACTTACAGGGTAGACTGTGCAGGGCTTAAAATCAACCTCTACTCCCAAAGATTTCTATATGTCAAACTGACATCCTACTCTTACATTTTGCATTTAAGGAATTACAATGTACACTAGAGTATTCTAGAACTGATTAACACTCATCTTTGATTAATCTTCTGCAAAGGTCCTTTTTATTTTTTTGGACATGCCATGCAGCATACAGGATCTTAGTTCCCTGACAAGGGATTGAACCTGTGCCCCCAGAATTGGAAGCTGTCTTAACCACAAGGCCACAGGAAAAGCCCTTCTTTTTATTGTAAAAATTTTTTTTATTTTGAAAGTTCAAACCTACATAAAAGTTGCAACAGTTCAATGAATACACACACACACACACACACACACACACTTCACTTAGATTTATCAATTATTAATATCATTCTACATTTTTGGCTTCCTCTGTTTCTCTCTCTACTCTCTCTCACACACACATAATTATTTTTGTGGAACCCTTTGAGAGGAAGTTACAGATACAATCCTTCCCTCCTAAATACTTTAGCATCTCTCTCTTAAGAATCAGGATATTATATATATAATCACAACATAATTATTAAATACAGAAAATTAACCATTTGATATGATATTATCAAATAGTTCATATGCAAGTTTACCAACCATTCCTCAATGCAAAAATTTTTAACTGTATCTTACCCACAGGTTTTTAAACATTCAAATATTTCATGTGTGACTATTTAACATCATTGTCGCTACTGTTTAGACACTAAGTCTGTCCAACTCTTCATGACTCCATGGACTGTAGCCTCCCAGGCTCCTCCATCCATGGGATTTCCCAGGCAAGAATACTAGAACAGGCTGTCAGTTTTCTTCTCTAGGGGGATCTTCCCGACCCAGGGATCAAACCCATGTCTTCTGTAATGGCAAGCAAATTCTTTATCACTGGAAGCCCATTTAACATAGCACATTTAAAAACCATGGTCAGAATTCAATTATCCCACCCAGTGGAGAACTCTGGTTGATTCAATAAAGTGCGTTCTTTCATCACTGACGTGATTAAAGGATGTGACAGCAAAGACAGTACTCTCCCGTCTCCCTCTCCCCCGATCCTGATACTTCCAAATCAGGAATGCTTTCTAAAATACAACCCTCACCTTCTAAAATGGAAGGCTTTATGTTGGTTTCTATAATATCTGGTCTGTTATATTTGTGTACCTAAAAGGAAAAATAAGATAATTTTAGGCAGGAAAACGTCAAGTCACTGGAAAGTTAAGACACTAGGGAGTGGATCGCTTTCAGAGGTGACCAGGATATTTTCCGGAGGAACAGGCCTACAAGGTGGCCAAAGAAAACCCAAATCGTTTCAGTAAGAAACAGTAACGTTTCTCATTTAGAGGACTAATTCCACACCTCAAGAATAAATTAACTAAATGATTTAAAAAGCACTGCTTATCCTTAGACCAGAACCTGAACTACTGCCAAACTTCGGAAGCCTCAGAAGACCAGGGACTCCGGCTGACTGTCTCCCCCGTGCAGGCCCTCATTCTACCGAGCACTTCAGGCAGGGAGGAGTTCTGGCGTCCTCTTACCAGTCTCAGAGCTTCTTCCCAGGCAGCTCCTTCTAGCAGCACGAGCACAGCTTCTTCATGGTCCTGACAAGGGAACATCAAGGAAGATAACAGGCTAATGGGGCAAGCATGTCAGATGCCACCGTATCAAACTGCAAAACTGCCCAAAGAGCTGCCTCTATTGCTCACAATCCCAGTTCTCAGCCTAGGGTCTGGCCTAGAGCGGATGCTTGATAGATGCTGATGCAAAAGACAAATAAGGAGTGTCAGTTCTGGAAATGACCACAAAACACAAGGTGAGCATCATCTCTCCACATCCCTGAGCACCGAAACCACGAGAGAGACTGTTAGAAACGCCCATTTCCCCAGCTGCACCTCCAAGTCTGATTCAGATTTAGGTGGGCTCCTGAATTAATAAGACCACACTGTGAAAAAAGGGTCGACTAGAACTGTAACCTTCCAAACCTTTTCTTCTTTTAATGCCTATTTTTTTCTCTTTGTATTTCAAACAACTTCAAACCTATAAAAAACTGAAATAAGTTTAATAAACATCTGTATAGCCTACAGTCTTTAAGCCATTTGTGATGCTTACATCCTTACCACTAAAAACTTTTGATTATGTACCCTAATATATAATTATGTTATGTTCTTAAAAAGCACATAAAACAAAACACGTTTTTAGAAGATGAAATAAGAGAGACAACTGGCTGGATTTCTTCAAGTAATCTCTATCATAAAAAAGGTGTGTATAAACTAGATAAAAAGGGATTTAAAGAACATAAAATAATACAATACATGGACTTAGGAAGGAATCTAATTTGGATCAATCTACTATAAACAACTTTGGAATATTGAGGGAACTTAACTTTTCATTATTGGATAAATTAAAATGTGTCAACAGAGAGGAAGATTATAGCCAAACCAAATTTAAAAACAGTATAATTTCATTTTGGTTAAAAAGTACATCTGTGTGTAGAGTGTGTGTGTGTGCGTGCATGTGTGTGTGTAGGGGGGTGAGTAGGGAAGGTAGAGAGGAGAGAGGAAACTGGAAAGAAATAGTCGCACAGAGTCGGACATGACTGAAGTGACTTAGCATGCATGCACGCATGAGTGGTAGGAATGAGGTGTTTTATTTTCTATCTGCTTTTAGTATTTTAAACAATCTATATACATATATACTACTTTAAATAAGTTACTTTTAACTAAGAAGGTTAAATAAACATTTTCTTCCCAGACCCCAAAGGATCACTTCAGGCCTATACCATATGTTCCAAAGAAACACAGTATATGTGTTTTGCTTGACTGGAAATGTGTGTGTGTTATTGACATAAAATTCATATATTAATAACATACAATGAATAATTTTAAAGTGTATACGATGCTGTTTACTATATCACAATGTTGTATAATCACAAGCTCTCCCTACTTTCAAAATTTTTTTCTCATCACATAAATACACTTCGTATCCATTAACCAATCCCTCCATACTTCCCACTCCTCTCACCCCCTGGTAACTTCTAATCTGCTTTCTGTCTCTCTGGATTTGCACAGTCTGGATATATTATATAAAAGGAGTCATACAATAGGTGACTTTTTGTGCCTGACTTCTTAAGTATATGTTTTAAAGATTCATCAGTTCTTTGTTCCTTTTCTCTCCCCTTATTTTTTTGACTATAGCAAACTTCAATATAAAATGCACCCTTTTAGCCATTTAATGTATAACTCAGGCGCATCAAGCAAATTCACACTGTTGTGAAACCACCACTACTATCAATTTCCAAAACTTTTATCTTGCAAAAAGGAAATTCTATATCCATGAAACAATAAATCCCCTCTCCCCCCACTCTCCACCTTCAGCAACCATCGTTCTACTGTGTCTCTACGAATCTGACTATTCTAGGTACCTCATATAAGTAGAATTATACAATATTTGACCTTTTATATCTAATTTATTTCACTCAGCATAATCTTTTCAAGTTTTATCTAAGCTGTAGCATGCACCAATTTTTCATTATTTTTTGACTGAATAATATTCCCCCATATGTGCGTATGTGTTCAGTTCAGTCGCTCAGTCATGTCCAACTCTGCAACCCCATAAACCGCAGCACGCCAGGCCTCCCTGTCCATCACCAACTCCCAGAGTTCACCCAAACTCAGGTCCACTGAGTTGCTGATGCCATCTAACCATCTCATACTCTGTCATCCCCTTCTCCTCCTGCCCTCAATTCTTCCCAGCATTAGGGTCTTTTCCAATGAGTCAGCTCTTCACATCAGGTGGCCAAAGTATTGGAGTTTCAGCTTCAACATCAGTCCTTCCAATGAACACCCAGGGCTGATCTCCTTTAGGATGGACTGGTTGTATCTCCTTGCAGTCCAAGGGACTCTCAAGAGTCTTCTCCAACACCACAGTTCAAAAGCATCAATTCTTCGGTGCTCAGCTTTCTTCAGTCCAACTCTCACATCCATACATGACTACTGGAAAAACCACAGCCTTGACTAGACGGACCTTTGTTGGCAAAGTAATGTCTCCATTTTTTAATATGCTATCTAGGTTGGTCATAACTTTCCTTCCAAGGAGTAAGTGTCTTTTAATTTCATGGCTACAATCACCATCTGCAGTGATTTTGGAGCCCAGAAAAATAGTCAGCCAGTTTCCCCATCTATTTCCCATGAAGTGATGGGACCAGATGCCATGATCTTCATTTTCTGAATGTTGAGCTTTAAGTCAACCTTTTCACTCTCCTCTTTCACTTTCATCAAGATGCTTTTTAGTTCCTCTTCATTTTCTGCCATAAGGGTGGTGTCATCTGCATATCTGAGGTGATTGATATTTCTCCCAGCAATCTTGATTCCAGCTTGTGCTTCTCCCAGCTCAGCGTTTCTCATGATGTACTCTGCATAGCAGTTAAATAAGCAGGGTGCAATATACAGCCTTGACGTACTCCTTTTCCTATTCGGAACCAGTCTGTTGTTCCATGTCCAGTTCTACCTGTTGCTTCCTGACCTGCATATGGTTTTCTCAAGAGGCAGGTCAGGTGGTCTGGTATTCCCATCTCTTTCAGAATTTTCCACAGATTCTTGTGATCCACACAGTCAAAGGCTCTGGCATAGTCAATAAAGCAGAAATAGATGTTTTTCTGGAACTCTCTTGTGTATGTGTACGTCTATCATATTGTTCACAGCAGCACTATCCACAATAGCCAAGATACGGAAACAACCTAGATGTCCATCAACAGACGCATGGATGAAGATGTGGTCCATATGTACAACGGACTACTAATCAGCCGTAAGAAAGAATGAAACAGTGCCATGTGCAGCAGCATGCATGCAACTAGAGATTACCATACTATATAAAGTCAGAAAGAGAAAGACAAATTCCACATGATATCGCTTATATGGAGTCTAAATATGACACAAACGAACCTATCTATGAAGCAGAAACACACTCACACTTATAGAACAGGTGCGCAGCTGCCAAGGGAGGTTAGGCGAGGGATGGAGTGGGAGGGTGGGTTAGCAGAGGTAAGCTATTACATATGGAGCGGATAAACAACAAGGTCCTACTATATAGCGCAGAGAACTGTTGACATGTTCAGTATGCAATGATAAACCATAATGGAAAAGAATATAAAAAATGTGTATATATAAATGTATAAATGTATATATATAAAACCAAATCACTTTCCTGTATATTACCACAACATATAAATCAACTATACTTCAATATAAAAGAATTTTTTTAAAAAGTCAATGCAATTCACCCTATCACTGGTCTAAACAAAAAAAATATCTTGAGTCATTTGGCAAAATTTAATACTCATTCATGATAAAAACTCTCAGAACCAGAAACAGAGGAGAATTTTCTCAACCCAAGAGGGCAAGGATTGGCAATTTTTTTTCATAAAAGGCAAGACAGTTAATATTTTAGGCTTTCTGGGACAGACTGTTACAAGTCCTCAAACTCTTGTGGTTTTAAGTGCAACAGCAGCCACACAATGTATAAACAATTGGTGGGGCTATGTTCCAATACAACTTTATTAACAAAACGCGTGGTCGGCTAGCTTTGGCCCCCAGGTTGTAGTTTGCCAAATCCAATAAGAGCCTTACCAGTTTCTCGCATCTACTGAACAAACAACTCCTTTGCCAAAAACTAGCAAACATCACACACAGGGTGAAAGACTGAACTTCTCTAGCTAGTAGCACTCACTGTAGACAAGACCAAGAGTTTAAAACTCCATAGGGGTCCATACTTAGGGAGATGCTACATTTTTATGAGTTTTTACCTCCAGGAGCCTTAAGAGAACTTCTCATAGTGAATATGAGGAAATATCCGCATATTTCTAGCAGGGGGAAGGAAAAAGGAGACGTGAAAATATACCCAAAGCATGCTCATTTTAATAAGACCTGCTTTCAAGAGAAAATATTTTGCCAGAGCCTAATCAAAGAGGGTTTCACCAGGACCTCCAATGTAGGGGCAGGGAAATACCCAACTCTGGCCCACTCTAACTTTCCTGTCCTACTGAGGGGTGAAAAATAACTGACAAGCCCTGGTGAAGTTCACAGCTGAAGCACATACTCAGGCTGAGGCCTAATCACAGGACTAGAGAACATGCCTCCTGCTACCCAAACCCCAGCCTCATCATGTCACTAAAAGCCTTCTGATCAAATTTCCTTTTACCCAGGTATCACATTAGGCTTTTGACAAAAAATTACAAGGCATTTTTAAAAAGGGATAAAAATGCAGTTTGAAGAGTCAGAGCAAGCATCAGAACCGGACACTGATATGGCAGGTATCTTGAGATTATGAGGCTGGCAATTAAAACATGAGTATGATAAATATGATAACACCTCAAATGGAAAAAAGAGACAACATGCAAGGACAGATGGGTAATGAGACCAGAGACAGAAAAATCCTAAGAATCAAACAGAAATGTTAGAAATCACAAGTGAGCATCCTATCCATTTAATTAACCATCTTAAATGGGATATGTTTTCAGTTGAATCACCATCTTCTCTTTCTAGGATCTAGTGATATCAAATTTTAGTTATCTTCTTTCACTCATCCTTATTACACAAAAGACAATGAAGTATTATAAAAGCATAATCTAGTTATGCAACTGTGCCTGCATAACAACTTTAACAACACTTTCTGATCAAAGGCCAAAACTCTACAAGGAAGGATCCCTGCTAACATTTGTAGGCCTGTGTCCTTTGAGTCTGTGGCCCATGACAATGCATGGATTTACTGTTTTCATAATAAAGCTACAATTCTATCAAAAGCTGGTATGGATACTTTATATCTGCTGGAAAACTGGAACCCAAATGCTGCCTGAGGTAAAAAAGACATTTCCAAGAGAGACAATGGGACTGAAAGCCAAAAAAGGTGGTCTCAGGTTCAATCACTTTGGTTTAGAATGGTCTTTTCTCATTGTTCCTACTTTGGTATGTTAATGTAAAAAATATAATTGCCTTATGATTTACTTTCTACTTTCCACCAAGGTCAAGCCACTAGTGCATATTAGAGTTCTTTGGTATTCTGCCTCACAGAAATTACAATTATTTAGAGATAGACTGAATTTAGATTTCCAAGTCAAGTAGGCAAGATGGAAGACCTTCAAGGGAAATACTATCTCTGGATTTCCTAAACACCCACAGTTCCTTTCATTTTCATGATTGCTAAGGTACAAATGGGAAATAATTACTTGGTGTGTGTGTGTTGTGGGGGTGTGAGTGCAAGGGAAGAACTGAGTTTACCTGAGCGTACTGTTCCAAAACTGTGGCCGCATCACTGTGTTTCCTCTGCTCAACTAGCTTTCCTGCAAAGACAATAATAAGCATTTGACTTTCCTAGTTGGCAAAGATCAGCATTACCAAAACACAAGGGGAAATGGTTTTCAGTGGTACTATTTAAATCAAAATGGTCTCCGACATATTGGAGATTGAGCTCTAGAGTATACACTCAAAATGAGCTGCTTTAAAATAGCATTATTCAAAAGTGTTCCCCAGGATTGTTCAAAGAACAATGAAAGGCAGGACCAAGAAACCATTCTCAGGCCAAGCATGTTTGTGAAGCACTGGGTAAGACAGAGTTAACGTTCTTTTGCTAACATGCTTCATCAGTATGTCTTTGATGCGTGCGCTCAGTCATGTCCGACTGTGCAACTCCATGGACTGTAGACCACCAGGCTCCTCGATCCACGGGATTTTCCAGGCAAAAATACCAGAGTGGGTTGCCATTTCCTCCTCCAGGGATCTTCCTGACTCAGGGATCTAACCTGCATCTCCTGCATTGGCAGGCAGATTCTATACCACTGAGCCACCTACGGCATTATGTCTTTTTTCCATCAAGCAAAGTATTAATACTTTGTGAATTTCTATGAGAGATATAGGCAGGAATACCAGAGTCCTATCCTAAAGTGGCAGTTAAAATCTAAATTTAGCATGGGATGTGAAAATCACATATAGTCAAAATCATTCAGGAAAAAATGTTTACAAGCGTTCATATGGAAACTGACCTAGCACTCTCACGAATCCATTTCTTCCTCCAATAGGAAGATGCTGCTGTTTCTTTGGTTGAGCACTAGATGGGGGTGGTTGGCATTTGTCAGGAATGTGGCAGTATCTTTAGATTTGAGAATCACTCTTGGTCCAGTTGAGAGGGTGTGTGCCTCTATGAGAGGCACATAGAAACCAAAGTTAACTAAGGGGCTGGCAGATTCATGTCTTCTATTTCATGCTAATTCCAGGGCATATTATCATTTACAAAACCAGGAAGAGTCACCTCTACTAAACAGCTATCTTTTCTCTCTTTTGGTGACTTGTGTGAACTGCCTAAGTTAAATGTATGAATGAAGTGACTCCACCTTATAACAGTTCCCAAAAATCTTTGGCCACTCTCTTCTCCACCTTTTTCTGCTAACCATCTGGAAAAACTAGGTATATTGCACTATAAGGCATGAAAAACAGGAAGCTAAGAGTCACAAAAAATGTAAGATAACAGACCCCAAGAACAGAGCTGGAAAGTATAAGCTACAAATAACAAGTTTCTAGAGCACAAGTATCAATGGAGCCAGAATGAACAGTTTTAACAGGACTCAAATAAGGACTTCTCAGTACTTGTAAAAAGACTTCAGCTTGGAAATCGAAAGGGCTTACAGAAGAGTCTACAGAACCAATATGCTGAGCTACCAGGGAAGCCCATCTGATAACCAGAAAATGCCAGAAAAAGAAAAGTCATAATCTCACACAATTTTTTAATCCCCAGGGGAAAAAAAAAAGTGAAATAACTAAATAGAATATGTTCATACGTTTAACACGCTATAATTTGAAATTTTTTTCAGGACTGTTTTGGGGGAAATCGTAACAATATTTACAAGACTCTTGAAAATTAGGGGGAAAATATACCAGCCACTCACTTCAAGCATGATTGCGAGGGCCAGAGCCCCACCTGTCTCTTCTCCTGAGCACTCTGGGAATGCCACTCCACTCTAAGAAATCAGATTCTGCAATAGCCTCGCCTCTGGTTTCACAGCCTGAAACGGTTAAACTGGCTCTGCTTTCGGACTGCTTATACATTTGGCCTCATTTCTGAAAACCGCCATTATGTTTTCATTTTCCAACAATCTACTGTCTGTATTTGAATGGCTCCATCCCCAAATTCATCTTTACATTCTTATAGGGCTCCTGGCTACCCAGCTACACTGTACCAAGTGTACCTATGAGGTGTGAGTTTCAGTGAATGAGGTGGAGAAGGAGGGTTAGCTAGGTCATCGCCAACTTAAAGTTAAGTGTTCCTGGGACTTCCCTGGTGCTCTTGTGGCTAAGACTCTGCACTCCTGATTCAGGGGGCCGAGGTTTGGTCCTGTTCAGGGAACTAGATCCCACATGCCATGACTAAGACCTGCCGCATCCAAATAACTAAAAATATTAATCAATAAGTAAGTATTAAAAAAGGTTAAAGTGTTCTCTAATGACTCCAGCTTTTCCCTTCCCCGAGGACTGGACACGGATACGGAAAAAATCCAGCTTCAACTACTGCCGAAGAGACGGCAGATCTGCACCATGGGAAGACCTGCCAGAACTACGAGAGAGAGACGTAAACTGCTTTCCCTATCGTGCCATCGTATCTGGGGACTCTTGTGGCAGTTCAACTTTTACTCTACCTAGTAAGCCATTCCAAATTAATTTTTATCAGTGCCTGTGAGAGGGCATCAAGGTGGGCTGCCTTACAGATATTTGCAAAAATTCCAAACGAAACCAAAGAAACACAAACCCTTAGGGGAAGTTCTCGTTTGGGAGAACCTTAACGACCGTGTTTACCTGCCAGAGTCCTGCCCAGGCCAGCCAGCTGCTCTGCGGGCAAGTGAAGCTGGGCCGCTGCACACAGCGCTTGCTGCCAGCTGCCACAGGCCAGAAAGGCGCTGAGAGCTTTCTCGTGAGCACCGCAGCGGGCGAACACGAGCCCTGCCAGCTCATGGAGGTGCTCCCGCAGCAGGTGTTCCCCGTAAGCAATGCTGATGTCCTGGGACAGGAGGAGACACAGGGTCAGTGAGGAGAGGTGGCAACTTGTTCTTTAAATCTCTAGAGAGGGCTGTCTTGATCATTATACTTGAAATTACTTGAAATTCCTTGGAACTACTTAGAAAATAAGTAATTTTTCTGTGGATGACTAATGAATTCAATCTTTTTTTAATTCAAAACCTTACTGAGGATATGCTGTTTGTTCATCCAACAAATAATTACTGAGTACTATTCAGGGCAGTGGGAGTAAGACAGCAATGCAAAAAATATAACAAGGGTAAAAAAAAAAAAACAAAACAGCCAACCAACCAAACACAGAAAACTCTAACAAGAACCATGATCAAGCTACTGTTATGGTGGTGAAAGAGAACATACTTTATAAACCAGACATGGTCAACAATATAATGGTAGACCGTGGTAAACGGACACGGTGATGGGAATGCTATTTCAGAGGGCTGTGAGAAGCAATGTGAAGAGTTAAGGGAGAGTGTTCTGCACCAAGAGCACAGAAGGCACCGTGGCGATCAGGCAGGAATGGGTACGGAACACACAGGTCGGAATAACAAGGAGGCCAGTACGACTTAAGCAGAGAGTGCACAGGAGAGGAACAGATCATGAACGTGAGAGCAAAGAGGCGGCCTCTGGCCAAATTCTCTGTTCCCCAAGCTCAGCATTAGGCAGGGAAACAGAGGGATATAACATGGGGTCCCTGCCCTTAAGGGAACCCACAGCCTGGTGGGGAAAAAATCAGTACAAGGCAGACTGATAAATGCCATCCCCAAGGCAAGGAGGAGGTGTGCTGGGAGCTCAGTGTCTGGCACCTCATCCAGGAATGGTTTTCTGGCAGAGGAGAACCAACTTTAGAAGGACAAGGAGGGCTAAAGGACAGGGAGGTAGAGGGCTGGCAGAGAAAGCCGATGCTCAAGAGGAGGCAGCGGCCAGATCACAGCAAGATGTGTGCAATTTGTGGACACAGTGAAAATGGTGCTGATGATGGCATGGGCTCCGCATCGCAGGTTCTTGGGCAAAGTGCTTCCTCATTTAAAATTGTGCACAACATCTATCAGGCTGTTGTGAGATTTCATGTAACATCTGATAAGTGAAGTATCTAGTATATGAGAAAAGCTAAACAGATGTTTGTTTAAACAAATAAACCAAACTTCATGCAGAATTTTATGGGAAAGATGCACTATTCAGGATGCTCGGTGAGGCTGGGCTGGAGGGGGCAGGATGGAAGCCGCCAAGGTATTTCCGATGGGGATCCAGCGACAATGCCTCGGCTTCTGGCCTGGGCAACTTCTTTCCAAGAGGAACAGATGAGGGCCATTCTCTCAGATAAGAAGTTCAAGATTAGAGTAATTAGTTTGAAGATTAACTCTGAAACCAAGGAAAGTGTCAGGGACACAAGATCCTCATCCCTTTCCAACGGCAGCACAAAGCAAAATCAGGAGCACTCATTTCACACGTTACCCACCTGGTACTGCTGCGAGTTCGGTGGGTAGAGCTTCAGAGCTTCATTATACAAGTTTTTATCTTTTATTAAGTTTAAGCATTCTGGGAAGTACTCCGGTCCTACAGGAATAAGATTCATACACACACAAGCTTAAGACTGGAGAAGCATAATGGATTTCATCTCTACCACTGGTCCTTACATAAAATCAACAAGGGAGCTTTTTAAGACCTGCATAATTAGAGTATCCAGAGGAATGGAATGCAGGAATGTGAACTTTAATGAGCACCGCTGCAGATTCTGAGATTTGAGAAGCACTAATTGGGATCAGAGTTCTGCTCAAAAGGAATTTTACACAGCCCCTGAGAAATGACCATCCAGCCCAGTATTTTCTTAAACTTCTTAATAAGCATCATCTAGGGAGCTTACTAACCATACACACACACCTGAGTCCCAGCCTAGCCCAGATGAACCTGATTCTCCAAGGAACACAGACCTGAATGCAAGCACCTCAGGCGACTCTTCTCTTCCCTGTCTCAGCCATCAGGAAAAAATCATGAATACTGAAGGCTGAGGTTCAGCACCAGTCAGGCATGGGTGAAACGACCACCTGGCATCGTGCTGGTTCTACTTCATATGACTGCCAGTCAGAACTGTGTCTTTCGGGGCACAGAAGGTATGGCCACTCAGACAAGCTAAGTCTCCTTAGGGTGTTTGCATACACCATGAGAAGAATGAAGCCATCAACCAATTGTGATTTTGAGACACAGAAGTGAATTTCAAAGGTGATCACTTGACTCAAAAGGGTCTGAACTATGGGGCTCCCTGAGTTCACTCAGAGACATCTGCTGTACCCTCAGCTTTTCAAAACTGACAGCTCCCCGAGTTCACGTAGACATCACTGTACCCTCAGTTTATCAAAACTGACAAAAATAAGGTCTGTGGCCACAGCTGTTAACATTTTCAGGTGTGGAAACTGAAATCAGTCTGTCTAACATTTGACTTCAATTTATACCCTACCAAAGAATATTTGAACAGAAATAAATATACTAACTCATACTTACCACATTTGCTTAGGTGGCCAATGGCCTTTTCATATCGTTTCAAGTATTTATCTATAGTGAACCGCTGATAATTCGTTTCCATTTTCTTAAGTGTATTCAGAAATGGAAGATATTCTTTGGGATCCTAAAAAAAATTTTTTTAAAGGGTAATTTTAGTGACTGTGATTATATTTACTTTTAAAAATAAAAATACATAGTAATTATAGCAATAAATCCAAAGCTACATCATTTTCAAAATATGTGAAAGTGAGATTGTTAGTTGCTCTGTCATGTCCAACTCTATGTGAACCCATGGACTATAGCCCACCAGGCTCCCTGTCTAAGAAATTCTCCAGGCAAGAATACTGGAGTGGGTAGCTATTTCCTTCCCCAGGGTATCTTCCTGACCCAGGGATCGAACCTAGGTTTTCCGCACTCCAGGCAGACTCTTTACCATCTGAGCTACCATAGAAGCCCTCTTAAAAATATGTAGTATATTAATATATTAATTATATAAAAAATCAAACTACACAGAACCACATTTGGAAAAAATGCCTTAACATATGGGTGTTCTTAGTTTTCACTCAGAATAATGACGACTAACTCTTAGCTAAATCTCATAATACCAATTGTTTCATAGGTTAATAAGGAAAACAAGATTCCTTCATCGTCAGGAAACTTAAAATCTAGTAGAGGAGATAGACTGGTACATCTGGTAGGCACTGGGTGTCATAAAAGCACATAGGAAGGCCATCTCTTTCAATCCCTGGATGCTGGGCAGGGAGGCAGCAGAAGTTTACTGAAAAAATGTCAGCTGGGCATCCTTCAACCAAGATGAGTGAGAACCAGCCAGGTGAACAGAGAGGATGAGAGTGCTGGAAGCGCATGGGCCCAAGGGAAACAGAAGTAATGCTACCTGCAAAGGCGTGCGGCAGTTGGGAGACAAAAGTACTGCCTCACATCCACTGCAGAGAAAAGGGGATAACATCAAGAGGTGAGAACTGAGAGATTCACAAATACCAGAACACGGAAGAGATTTTAAGCATAGAGCCTCTGAACTTCTTCCTAGGGGGAAGGCAGAGCCCATGAAGGATTGTAAGCAGAGGAATGGGGATCAAATTTTCCTTTTTGGGAAGGTCATTCTGGCAAGAGCAAAGAAAGGAAAGATAGGGGCTGAAACTGAGGGTGCCAAAAAAAAAAAAAGAAACAAAAATTGTGCAAAACCAGAGGTGCTCAAACTTTTGGACCATAGCATGGCAAGGTGAGACGAAGAGCCCTCGAACCCTTCTATTCTCCAGGTTCCCAGTTTCCACTGAATAAAGATGCTGCATGATAAAGCTGGACTATAAATCAATCACCTGCTGTATTTCCTTTAAAAGAGCAGAATTTGTTCTCATTTTTGCTTGTAAGCTTGAAAACAATCAAATGGCTTTATTTCAATTGTTCAATCTAGCAATCAAAACATTCTGATAAGCCCAGAACAGTGGTAGAGAATGAACTTTAAGTATGACCCTGGAGACAGGCAGATCTGCCTGGAGGCCTGTACTCACAGCTTTAATCTCAGCCCAAACCCTGCTCGTCAGGAGCACTGCTTCACACTCTCATGTCCGCATCAACAAACATGCTAACTACGCCGGAAGAGTAACTCCACCTACCTTCTGTGACTTCTCAGCTACCATGAGGACCAAATCAAAGTCATAGGTCCCAAGAGAATGGTCATATAACTCATTGACATCTACCAGAAGCAGCAAATACTTCAGGGCCTCCTCGGCACTCACAGCGTCAGGGACTGGTGGAGCATTTCCTGTCGGTGTGTAAGGAAACAAGAGAACAAAATCATTTGGGGGAAAAAACCCACATACCTAGCAGCATAACCAAAAAGAGAAAGCAACACATTTTCCTGACAGAAGTGGACACCAGACGGAAGACAGTCCTTTGACGATTTTGTACATGCTTTGTAGGGCAGCACCAAAAGAAACAGACCCAGGTTTTAAAGTGGAGACCAAAAGGCCACAGTCTGAATTGGTGATGTGGTGCTGGTCCTGGCCAAGGCTATCTCCTGAAGACTGAAGCCCCGATGTCAGTCGGGGCCCCGATACACACAGACTGCCAACATTTCTCTACCTTGGAGTTCGTGTACCTTCTGCAGTGCCATCTCCAGCTCTGGGGTAGTTTTCTTCACGTGAGAGGTGAGTATTGACAGGCAGTACCTGCAGTGGTACGTGAAGGACAGCACAGTAAGAGCGACGAACAAGCTACTACCCACTTCTGTGTTTCAAAAGATGCCAGCTCACGACAGCACACGTACTTGCGAGGGTTTATGTTCTCCATGGCTGCTCTCATAGCATCGCAGATGAGGTCTACTTTCTTCTCATCAGGATCACTGGGCCGTGGAACAGTGCTCGGGACTGGAGGAGGATACATGGTCTTTGTAACATCTTCTTCCCTAAGAATAAGTGTGTATTAAAAGGTCACAAACCCAACATATGTCCCAGGGACCAAACTACTAACATGTATGCTGGAGTGTTGATGAGATAATAAATAAAAAATAACAAATAAAAAAATAATAAAAATGGCTTTTGGAAGGCAGTTAATTCTAAAAATAGTCATATCTAGTGAAAAATGGAGACACTGAGAAATGAAACATATCCACAGAAGACTTAAATGGTAATGCTTATAGATGTTACATTAATATAGCCCCAAACTGGGTCTAGTACAGATGTCCACTCACAGAAGAATGAAGAAATGAGCTGTAGCATATTTATACTACGGCATACTGTGCTTCCCTGCTGGCTCAGATGGTAAAGAGTCTGCCTGCAATGCAGAAGACTCAGGTTCGATCCCTGGGTCGGGAAGATCCCTGGAGAAGGGAACTGGCAACCCACTCTAGTACTGTTGCCTGGAGAATTCTATGGAGAGAGGAGCTCAGTGGGCTACAGTCCATGGGGTCAGAAAGAGTTGGACATGACTGAGTGACTAACACTTCCACTTTCTTTCTTTTTGATGGCATACTACTGAGCAATAGAAAAGAATAAACTAGTGATCCATGTAAAAACATGGGATGAATCTCCAGATAACATGCGGAATGAAAGCAGCTTTATTTACACAGAAAAGTCAATACTACGGTATACAATTCATTTCTATGAAGTTCCTGAACAGGCAAAATTGATCTTCAGTGAAGAACTCAAAAGAGCAGTTGCCAAAAGGGTGGGGAAAGAATAAATGGGAAGGGATCTGGAGGAACTTTCTGAGAAGGAAATGGTCTCTATCTTGATAGGGGCCAGGACTGCATGGAAGCATACATTTGTCAAAACTCAGTGAATGGTACACTTATAATCTGTGCATTTCGCTGTAGATAAATCTGACATGGAGGGGGTGGGACCCTGTACACAAAGAATATACTCTAGTTAATGTTACACAAGGTGAAGTACTGACAGGCAAAGTGGATTCATGTCTACAATTGCCTTGAAATTTGTTTAAAATAAAGATGAATGGTGGATGGACAGATGGTAGACAGTGACAAAGCAAATACAGGAAAATATGAACTATAGAATCTAGGTGATGGTACAGGATGCTCACTAGACAACTTTCTCAACTTTCTTACATGTTCAAAATTTTTCATTTAAAACCTTAGATAAAAGTCATTGCAGAAAAAGAAGCCATTTATTTCAATTAATAGTTTTTATATGTATACCTAAAAATAAAGTCAAAGAATAATTTTCATGACATGTTTTAAAGTCTCAGTTTTAAAAAGAAGGGAAAAGAGTAAAAATCCAGTACATGTGTCATCTAAGAGATACAGATTTTAAAAACTATATTGAAAGCAAATTTTCTCCTCTATTTATTGGTTTGATTTCCTTATCCAGAAAAGAGAAAATTATGGATATGATACTCATGAATTATTCAAAATACTTACTTCAATTCTGTGAAAAATAAATTAATATGATTCACAGAGTCTATCTGTCTTATGAAGGTTTCCACATTTTCAAGAAACACCTACCCAAAAAAAGAATTAAAATAAGAACAAAACATCTTAGTTCAGATCATATTAATTCAAGCTAAAGTACATTATGATAAATATCGGATTTAGAATGTTACCTTAGGGTTGTGATCATGAATCAGATTGAGATTAATTCTCAGTTTTCTCATGCATTCAAATGCTTCTTTAAACATAAGTCTGGGGAGAGACAGAAAATGGAGAGAGGAGACATTTCACAGAAACTCAGCTCCCTGGACTCAGCACATTTTCATAAGGATATAAACCAGTTAAAATAAAGACTACAGCCCAACTACTACTGGATTTCTGTTCTGAAATCATAGAATGAAAAAAAAAAAAAATCAGGCACCAGGTTCATTTACCTTCCTAAATGGTGTGACGACTTAGTCATCAAGGCCATCCAAGGACTTGATCCCCACACACTCACACAAGAAAATCTTTATGGAACTCAGGGCTACCTTCTTGTTTAACAAAATGTTAGTAAACATCTACCTTTCCAATATAAACTTTCCCCCAAATTCAAAGATGCAAACAATGGATCATTTCCTTCACAACAATGGCTCAGGTATTGTGGGGTCATAGGTCTTTTTATAATTTGCTGAAAGCCTTGGACCTTCTGCCCAGATAAATACACAGATACAGGATAGCGTAAAACTGCCCTGGGTTCACAGGCCATCTAAAGCCCATATGGATCCCCTTGAGCTAGGAAGCTGTTTAATACCATGAGCCTCATCATTCCTTCTCCTAGGAATGTCTTCTACACCATACAATTTAAGAATCTAAGTGCCAAAAGAAGAAAGCTTCTGAGAATCTGATTGAAGACATCTGTAATGAAATATTTAAATACTTTTTAAGTTTTAAAAATCTTAATACTTGCTGCCTTCACACATAAGTCATAACAATAAGCTAACTAATCATATATACGGTACTTACTTGTCCAACCACTTTCGAATCTGAGCTAAAACCAGGGCTCGATGATGAACAACTTCTAAGTTTCCCCTTGGCATCTTAAAATAAATAAATCAAATCAATAACATGTTTAATTAAACAGAAAAAAAGTTAAATACCCAGGATATACAACTTTACTTAACTCTTCTTCGAGAATTAACACAGCACTGTAAAATGAGCACACTTTTGGCAAAATCTAGTTGTGCTCAAAATTTACTTTGACTTTCAAGAGGTCTCCCTCTTAGCCTTACTGGGAAGAACCTGTTTTAACACTACTTTGTATAATGCTAATAGAGAACTTAGCAAGGAAAGGCTTATAATAAATTAATACAAATGATAAAATATAATCCACAAGAACTGTCTGGTATTTACTGCCAAATGACAATCATAAATGCAGCCTGAAAAATCAATGTACCTGTAATATAAGCTTTGTGTCTTGAGGCACAACAGTGACGATGCGTGAACCCCTCTCCACCTTCCGTAGAGACTCACCATTAGGCACGTAGCTGCTGCTCAGACCTGCCTGCAATGCTAAAGACACCACAGACCAAGCCTTGAGAATCACTGTCACAACAAGCTACTCTCCATCAACTGCAGCTGAAACAGCACGTTACCCGGAAGAGAAGGAAGCCATTAATAATGAGGCTGGACTGCTCTGTCACTCAGCCTTTTGGATAAACAAGTCCATCCCAGGATCTCGCCCTCTCTTACAGAGGCCTCATGCATGATGCACAAACAGCTTCTCAACTGACATGGAAACCAGTGGGAGGGTTGGGCAGTTTCTCTATGTCTTAGCTTTATCAGTACACTACAATCACATCAGTGAAAGAGTCCATTTCCAAGTTAGAAGCAAAGGAAACAAGTGGGCTACTTCTTTCTTAGTATCAGAACTGTGTGCACGCACACACATACACACAGGGGAGGGGCACAAGGAATCGAGGAAAACCTGCAGCCAATTTCCTACAAACCACAAGACAGAGTCCTCCAGACATACAATGGAGGGCGGCCACAAAGAAGGCTGAGGATATCGCCAGTTTGCCATCTACACAGTAATTCAAAGTAAAATATGAGTTATGTTAAGAAATTTCCTGAAAATTTTATCTCAGGGTACGCTGCTTTAAGGAAGGACCTCCCACTCTTTGATAACTGGTGTGGAGTGATTTAACTGAGATATTGAGATAAGAGGCTAAGTAAATGAACTTGACGTTTTCTCCAGTCTAAGACTCCAGGATAAAAAGCCAAAACTACATGACAAACGTAAAAGTCATGGAGACTTCAGAGGACAAATGATACTAGAAGACAGACTATCTTCTATCTTCTACACTGAAAACTTACTCTTCAATGAAGCATCTCTTAGGCAAAAGCACTGGCAGATATGAGAATGAGTCGTCACCAATAAAAACTCATCATATACAGCAAATGAAGTGATATTTGATGCAACCTACAATAGGTCAGGGAGGCAAGGGGGAGAGTTAGTTATATTACTTGGAATCAAGATGGAAAAAGATCCAGCAACAAAACAAGCCATGTTACCTCAGTGTCATTGATGAAAAAGCGGCATCTGTCAGTCAGACCAAGGACACATTCCTGCAAAAAAATAAAATATGAGATCACCAACAATTCTAACCAAACTAGGGCTTCCCTGGTAACTCAGTGGTCAAGAACCCTCCTGCAATATAGGACACGTGGGTTTGATCCCTGGGTTGGGAAGATCCCCCTGGAGAAGGAAATGGCAACCCACTCCAATATTCTAGCCTGGGAACCCCCATGGACAGAGGAGCCTGGTGGGCTACAGTCTATTGGTTCTCAAGAGAGCCAAACTCAACTTAGCAACTAACCAAACAACTAACCAAACTAGTGAAACCAAATTTTTCCTGTTATATGGTTCTACTGTCCTATGATTTCACATTTAAGTCCCTGTCATCGGGACTCCAGATGCCTAAGATGTGGTTGGTCCAAGGCAAAGTGGTCTATGATGCCATCCAATCCATCAGAAGCCTCGACATTTCTGTCTCCTACACATCTCAAATATATCACCTTTAACCCCTCACTGCCTCCCCTCCAACAGTCACTTCACTCTCATCCCTTTCAACATACTCCCACTGGGCAGCCAGAATAACCTTTCCAACCGCGCAGAACATCACATTACTCCCCGATTAGTATCATCAGTTTCTCAGTCTTTGTTAAGTGAGCAAATGCATACTCCTCTGTGTCTAGCCATTGCTTCCATTAGGCTCCTTGAAGAAGCTGAGCTCTAAGCTGATTTACAATATGCACAGTTCCTCCCTGAAACACTCTCCCTTTCTCAGAGACAGAGCTTTCTTTTTCTTCTCATCTCAGCACATATCCCACCACCTCCTAGAGACTTTCCCCGCGCACCAGACGCTGGCCTCCGCACCATCACAGCGGCTGTCCTCTAATTAGCCTCCAGCAATCCTCGGGCTCTGCCTCTACACCCTGCTCACTGACTTCACTCTCCTATCAGAGGGGGTGGCCATACCCACACTGATGGATTAAAACTTCCAGAAGGGCACGAACTGGTCAGCAGTTTTGTTCTGTAACCACTGCATCCTACCTCCTGCACAATTACAGGCAATTCTAATATGTGATGAACAGTAACTTACTCAAGACCGATTTCAAGATTACATTTCTGTTGTCCCCAAAAGTTACTTATAAGACTAACTTGGTTAGTTCTGCCCATGTTCTGTTTTGAATGTTCTATACAACTGGGGATAAGTCTGCCAACTGCATTTTTTCTATTTTCGAATTTATACCTCCAAGGAAAGGAATCAACTAACTACTATTAACACATGTGAGGCAACCTCTTAAACCTGCTTTGTAAACTGAGAAGCTGAGGTTCAGGAGGGTGAGTTGACTTCCCATTGCTGCCTTTAGATTTAGTGGACACTCAGGTCCCCTTTTCAAGCACACACTCTTTCTAGTTAATGCTGGGTTGCTGCTCTATGATGTAAATTCTTCTGCCTTGTGTTCACTCACCTCTCCTCCAATCATGGCCAATTCAGTCTGCGTGCACAGATAAGGAAACCGAACAGGAAACCCACCAGGGTTCTTCCACGGTTCAACAGCCAGAGAGGGTGACTCTGCAGGTTTGGCAGATGAGGTTTAACAAAAGCTGATCTGCTCTTTGTAAAAAAAACTCTCACATCAATGCTTGCCAAAACACTTAACATGCAATTTAAATCATTTTCCAAATGTGTTTTGGAAACTCATGAGAATAATCTGGTTCGTTGCAAGAGAAAATATAGGCAGAACGTATCTGCTGATTCCTTAAATCTATAGATTTAAGGTTTTCTAGGGTAGTTAAAAGACCTAATAATCAACGTGGCACTGGTAAGACACTCACAAGTACACTTTCTCAAGATTTACATATGTATGTAAGTCATCAACATGCTTTCCCAATCCTGATACTCACCCCAAAGGTACTTAAATATCTGGCCACCAGCCACCTGCAGGGCTACTGACTTGGTCTTGGGGTTGCAACACAGACTGATTATGACCCCGTCCACTGTCACAGATGAACTGAGAAGAGTGGGAAAAAAAAAAAAAAGAGATGAAAAACACATGAATAGACCATTCTTTTCAAAAGTAGTGACAATTCATTGATTTTGCAAAACAAAAAGAAGCAATTTCCCTCTGGTGCTGCACTGCCTCGTTCAATACAACATAAACATCATAAACATGTTTATATACATACGAACACACATGTTCATATACACACTAACACACGCATGTTTATATATACACTAACACACAATGTTTATATACACACTAACACACACATGTTTATATACATATAACAGATAAACTACTGCAAGCACAAGGCCAGGTAATGCAATTACCTGTCAACATGACTATTTTCCACAATGTCAGGAAGCCAGGTGTCTGCACTGTGAGGTCATCAGTCCTATTCTGGCAGCAACTTATGCAGCTTATTGTGAATCACAATTCGCTGCCTTCAGTAGACAATATGGTGTCAATATTTATCTGCCAATATTGGGTTGGCCAAAAAGTTCATTCAGGTTATTCTATACCATTGTGCCCAAAACCTGATTGAGCTTTTTGGCCAACCCAATACAAACTGCGTTAAATAAAGCACTCCATCTGTAGGAAAGTGAGCCTACTCAGTATCTCTACGGCTACTGTGCCTATCCCTAGAATCTGTGGGCCTCATTAATGGCAAGAAGGGAGACTGTTAATGCTACTGTATTTTTTTCTGAGTCAAGGAACCAAAAGTAGACATGTCTGAAAGGAAGTGGAAATAGTGATAAAAGCAAGTGGTGCCAATGCTAATATATATTCAGAGTTTTTAACCAATCTACAAAAAAAAAAAAGCCACCAATTTGGAGAGGATAAATTATCTGTGAAGAAGTCAAGCAAATGGACTCTGGAGGCGCACTGCTGGGCCTGGATCCTGGCTCCACCTCCATTGTCTCAGTAAGTGACTTAAACTGCTCTGTGCCTCAGCTGTAAAACGATCAACAGTACATGTCAGAGACATGCTGTGAAAAATAAGTGAGTTAACACAGGGAAAAGCACATAAAAGAGTACCTCTTACAAAGCATAAGTTATAGTAAATGTTAACTATGAAGAGCTATAACTTGATTGTGGGACTTTATATTTATCAAACACATTAATATATGAATGAAACAGTCTTTTTTGAGAAATAGAACTCAAAGCAGCAGAAATATATTTTAAATGACTTCTCACTTCCTTTGCAGCAAATGAGATAATGGCATTTCCTTTCACAAGATAACGATAAAAAATTTCAAATTTTGTGTAGTAAATGTGCATAATTTAAGCATTTCTAATGTCAGTTGCTCCATTTTCTAAAGGGAGCCCTTGTTAAGTCTGCATGTAGCTAGAACATATTCTGCATCTAGACATATTCACAAAAATTTTTTAAAAACATGAAGCATTATCATTCAAAGATTAGAAGGTAATAACAGCACTGGAGTATGTTTCACGAGTACAATAAAGAAAGGTTCCTAATTTTGCAACAATGGTTTTCAGGATTTAAAGCTAATCAGTGAACTTTTAATTACATGTGAATCTAGGGATTATTATCAGTGTATGCCTAAGGTGCTGAGTTTTGACACTGGAAACCTGAGGATTTCTCAGAGCTTCCCAGACAATTCTGCTGCACAATAGGGCTTGCAATACAGAAGACAGCATTCATTAATGAGACTTGTTAGGTGACCAAGATGCAGCGAGGAATCAAAATGAAACTCAGGGTCAGGGAGCTGCGGAATTTTAGTAAAAAAAAAAAAAAACAGAGGAGACTTTCTAGTAGTACACGCAATCAGGTGCCAAACAAAATTATAGAAGAGGAGGCTGGAAGAAGTATTTTGAAGTCACTACATTGAAATAACTTTAACCCTGAATATTCATTAGAAGGACTCATGCTGAAGCTGAAGCTCCAATACTTTGGCCACCTGATGCAAAGAGCCGAGTCACTGGGAAAGACCCTAATCCTGGGAAAGACCGAAGGTGGGAGGAGAAGGGGACGACAGGATGAGATGGCTGGATGGCATCACCAACTCGATGGGACCTGAGTCTGAGCAAGCCCCGGGAGATGGTGAAGGACAGGGAAGGCGTGCTGCAGTCCACGTGGCTGCAAAGAGTCAGACGTAACTGAGTCACTGAGCAATGACATCCTCAAAATGAAGTGCAAACGTAGAGATCTTATAACTGATGAGTTGCTAATTCTCCTAGGCTGCTAATTACTTTCTAGAATGTAAGTATAAGTTGAATTAAAAGTTTTAACACACCTTAAAAACATTTTGCCTCATCTACTGGCATTTGTGTTATTTCTTACCATCTTCTGAAGCATTTTAGTCTATATTTTGACAGAGCTAAAAATCAGACTTAATGCTCTTGATAAGTGTGTGTACAAAAAGAAGCAATCACCCCACAACCTTGCTTTCTGGATGCAAAAAACCCCCCAAAACTCCAATGTTCACAAAAGAAAAAAGCCTGTATCTATGTGCTTATTACCACGCGGAATACAGGAGATTTTAATACCTGATGTTCAGCTGTCCCTGCTTGTCGTCCGTCTCAGAAGGGGCCACAGTCAGATGGTGAATGGCAGACTGGGGGCCAGACTGACTGTGGCTCACGGCCAGGAAAATGTCTTCCTGAACCCAGGCGAGCAGGCTGAACTTCAGTGGGTTTACTTCTTCAGCTTCACTGTCCTCAATCGGAATTCTGTTTTAAATATTGAAAAATTTTCAAAGCATGAATAAAACCGTCACGTCACTGAAGTTTTTCTGAGTGGAGAATGCACCGCTTTCTATACAGTCAAATCCTAATTATTTGGAGGGACAAAACCTAAGGTAACGCCCAATAGTAGAAAATCCAAAAATAATAATGCTTACCTGGCTTAAGAATGTTTTTCTGCTATTTAAAATTAAGTTTCTTACACTCTGAGATTTTTAGATCTGAAGAAACCACTTTAAGAAACTGATAACACAAGAAAAACTGCCTGTACCAGGCCCTACACAAATGAACTCCAGCAGGTTTTCACTGTCATCACTCACCAGCATTCAAATATTCCGCAGATATTTAGGTCTCAGTTGAATGCCTCCTTTCCTAAGCATCTCATAGCAAAATGACTAATTAGCTTAAGAGATGATTCCTCTGCCGCTAATGCCTTCCTCCTGTAGCATTTAAACGCTGGTGGAGGGCCTTGTTTTTGCTACTTCACAAGGGAACTCATGATGGCTACTTCCTGCCATTCCGCTCAAGCAGCAGATCTGGATGCTCACTGAAGAAGCTGGGTTACCAGCCTGATCTTCCTATTGGGTCGGCTCTTCCTGGGCGGTCACTCCACCGCAATTCAGCCCCACGCAGGAGCATCCCCGCCTCTGGTTCTCATGACACTCTTCTGCCCGCCACACCCGACAGCCTCCATACTTCTCTGGCAATCCTCAACCTATATCTTTTTCAAGGTTCAAGATAAGTATTCGTTGAATACATGCATATGTATGACTGAGTCCCTTCACTGTTCACCTGAAACTATCACAACATTGTTAAGCGTAGCCCAATACAAAATAAAGTTAAAAAAATAAGTAATTTAAAAAGTTTTTTAAAGGTAATTCATGCCCTTCATGAAATCTTCTCTAAATGACTTAGAGCTATCCTCCTCACAATTAAAAAAAATGAAACCATATTCTCAATTGCCTCATACTTTTGAGTTTGTCTTAAATCTGTCCTCTCTCTCTTTCCAGTCTGTGAAATGAAATCCATGTACATGTTCTTTGAAAACTACTGAGCATTACACAGTCAGCTCCCCAATCATACAGAGGTTGGAAACACATTCACTTATTAAATATAATGCATATATTTAAGAATTAAATATTAAACATTAAATTCAGTTATTTGTTCATTATTCCCCATTAGTTGAGGAATAAATGCTCCCTAGGGAGACAAAGTCATACAGTAGTTAAGAACACGGACGTATTAAATAGAATAGAATCAAATTCTGGATTTTCACAGAAGTGAACTCATAATTCCTATATCCAACTGTTTATAGTACAGTTTCAATGGAAACATGCCTCCTGATTTCCAACCCAAGAGCCTCAAAACGCAGCAACTGAAAGTTCTACTGTAGGATGACCAGAGTAGACACCGTGCAGTCAGCCACAGGCTAACAGTGTATGACTCCCCATCTGCGAAAGCAAAGGCACTCTGCTCCATCACCTTCATTTCCATCTTTCCCTCCCTATCTGCGAAAGCAAAGGCACTCTGCTCCATCACCTTCATTTCCATCTTTCCTGTGCGGTTTTCCCTGGAGAAAGCTCCCCAAGTGATGTTGGGGGAATGGTTTCTAAGTCAGCTTAAGACTTACACTCCATCATCACCTATCAGCATACATGTTGTTCAGATAACTGACTTCCCTAACCAAGATGAAAAACCAGGGCCCAGGTGTTGTATCTGTTTCTTGTTCCACTGAGCAACAAGCACAGGATAAGACAGTAACAGTTGGCTGAGTTTAGGACAGAGGCTGGCTGCTCCTGTTTCCAGAGGTCCAAGATAACTAACAACAACCTACTTGTATCTTTTGTCCAGATGAGGCGTTCTAAGGGAAATTTTAAATCCATTTCCACCCACAGCTCCCAGTTTCACTGTAGAGTCTACACTTGGACTATCACCTAGGGGAAAAAAAGCAAATATTGTCACAGTAAACTACAAACATTTTTCCTGATATTAATCACATGAGGTCCTGCATAATGGGGTTCTAGAAAGTAATCCACTTCACAAATAAAGGAATCTAGAAAATAACCACATCTCAAACTCTTTCTTAAATTTCTGCACCTTTCAGGCTGAGAATTCAAAACTTATTTGAAAACAAGGTTACCACAGCCATACGCCAGTATAACTCATGACACAACATAGAATTCACAAATTCCAGGCTTTTCCAGAGTATCAGGAAAGCAACCAGAAACAGCAGTGGACTGTGGAAGGACAATTAGATTAGAAACTGAAACACCTAAGCTGAGGTTCTCGCCCCTTTTTGCTGAAGCAAACTTCAAACCCTCCGGCATTCTGCTCCCTCGTCTATAAAACTGGAAAACCCCACCCTGACACAGTTCCTAGGAAAGCTGTGAGAGCAACTGAGAATGTGTGCGAAGGCAACGAAAACTGTAAAACATGTTCAGGATATAATGAGACACGACGTTATTTCTAGAGCTGAGTGCTGTTTTTAAATAACTAACCTTTCAACTTCAATAAAGCAAAAGGAACTGTTCTTCTCAGCCAGAGCAGGATTGAATCCCTGCCCCCCAGCACCCTACAGGTCAATCAAATAGCACGGTAATATGATATTAATTATAAACTTCAAAATTTTGGAAGCCCTAGAGCAAAGGCAACACCAAACTATAATTCGCTTCTGTGTAGGAGGGATGTGATTCAGAACATCCCTGATAACAGTTTCTGAACATACCACATTTATAAACAGAAATCTGGTTCGTGGAGTCTAGGACAGCGAGGTCGTTACTCTTTTCAGGGCGTGCCGAGAACATGACCTGATTTACAAAGTGTGGGAGCTGCAGCCGGTAGGTGCACATAGGAGGTGGAACCACACTCTGCCGGAAGACCGTCACCAGCACCCGGTCTGGGAGCGAGAAAGAAGAGGGTTAGATGCATGCATGCTCAAAATGCAAAACAAGGCCATTTTTAAAAGCAACCGTTGCTGTTTTTATAATGAATTAGCTTAAATACCAGAGAAGGCGATGGCACCCCACTCCAGTACTCTTGCCTGGAAAATCCCATGGACAGAGGAGCCTGGCAGGCTGCAGTCCATGGGGTCGCTAAGAGTCGGACACGACTAAGCGACTTCATTTTCATTTTTCATTTTCATGCATTGGAGAAGGAAATGGCAACCCACTCCAGTGCTCTTGCCTGGAGAATCCCAGGGACGGGGGAGCCTGGTGGGCTGCTGTCTATGGGGTCGCACAGAGTCGGACACGACTGAAGCGACTTAGCAGCAGCAGCAGCAGCTTAAATACACTGGAGGGGAGAAAAGCAAGTATCTGGGCTCTCTCTGTATCTGGCTATTATTAGACCTTGACGATAGGCCTGGCTACCTCCAGGCCTCGAGCAGTCCCATCTCTGGGCCTGGAGAGTCAGGTGCCAGGGACTAGGGCAAGCAGGCCAAAAGGTCAGAGTTCTAGCTTTAACCCTGGGCCTGCAACCAAGCCAGACTAAACCAAAATCCTTAAAGCACTTCCCTGTGCATGGATCTGGTAACAAGGCATATCTGCTTAAGTCCTCTATACAGAACGTATGACTGCAAAACCAGTATCGTGACGACTACTACATAGAACATAAATGGCACACCAACTCACATTACAATCTTAGACGAAAGCTTTCCTTTATGTCATCAGCAATAAATGAACTGTCTATTCAGGGGATTACGGCTTTCCTGTTTCTTCCCCCTCAGTAAACAAACACCCTCAACCTAATTAAAAAACACCAAACCCATCCTTGAACAACGTAGATGTCCATGACTTGAACTGAACATCCTGGAAAGGTATGTAATTAACGAGCATTTATCAAAAAACAAAGCAACCTAACAGAGTGCTACGAGGGTCAAGGTAGCTCTATGTCAGGGCACGAAAACAAGGCTGACACAGCAATGCCACAAGCCTACTTTAGTCTTCCTCTTGACCCGAGGTCAGAAATGTCAATGTCTTCAAAGTTCCGACAAGTAAATATGTAGAGGTCACGGCTGCAGTACAACAGGGAGTCGGGGGAGGTGGGTGGGAAGAGAGACTACGGTTCTCAGGGGAGTACACACCTCACCGAAGGGTGTTCCCATTCAAACCAAACCAAAAGCACAAGTGAAAACAAAGCGAACCACCAGAATAATCAACTGAACAAAAATCCCCCAGTTCCAGTCAAACCACCACATCTGCAAGCCCCCGGCTCAGGCCCCTCATGGGCCCACAGACACTCTTCAGCTCCTTACTTCCATCGATAACAGCCACATTTGCCATGTCACTCAAATTATCTCCCGAGCTCCGGTCAGTCGTCCAGTGCCAGTCATAGCAGAGGTAATGCCAGCCTTGACAGAGAATGTGCAGCCGGTATGGGCTGACTGGGTCCCACAGCAGAGACACGATCTTGCTCTTCCCGCAGGTGTTGAAGGGCAGACTTTGCTTGAGATACCAGTGATAGTTTCCAACAGTCCAGAGCTGAACTGCAGGGGAAAACGAAATGAAGGCCGTCAGAGGCAGAGGGCAGGGGGCCAGACTTCGCACCACTTGCTAGAGAGGGATGGGGAGGCACTTTTCTTTTTCAAATGACCCTTTCTGCGCAGCCTCTTCATTACGATAAAAATATTAACAACACTTGTTAAAGCAGGACTTCCCTGAAGGCCCCGTGGCTAAGACTCTACGCTCCCAATGCAGGGAGCCTGAGTTCGATGCCTGATCAGAGAACTAGAGTCCACATGCCACAACCAAGACTTGGCAGAGTCAATCAGATAAAAATAAATATTAAAAGACCAGCAAAGTGAACATAAAAAAACTGTGAAAAGCATAGCTTTTCATGAGGATAAAATGTTAAGCATCAGTAAGGCCAGGAGCACACACGTTCATTTTTGCCTCTACCTTCACACTTTATGATCATTAGGATGGAAAGCTACCAAAATAGGACAGGGCCTCAGTGAGCTGTTTTTTCATAAAGACTTAGAAAGAAAATTTGGCCATTAGACTAAAATGCCCAGCCCAAGAGCACTACACTAGCATCATTACGTTGCATTACGCTTAAGATGTTTATTATTTTCTTCTAGCTATTCTGCATGCAGCTAAATCCATGGGAGATTATATGCAATTACCCTTTTCAACATCTCTTAAAAGAACCTAAACCTGCAGGGTGCAGGAAGCAGGAAGAAGCTGGTCAAAGAGTATAAACCTTCTGTTATAAGTCCCAGGGATCTAATGTATAGTCTGGTGACTACAGTTAATAATACTGTATTGTATACTTGAAAGTTGCTATGAGAGTAGATTTCAGATGGCCTCACAATAACAACAAAAAATGATAATTCTATTAAGTGAAGATTGAGTTAATCAACCTATTGTTCTAAACATTTTACTCTATATGCATGTATCAAATCATCACATTATACCTCCTGAATGTACCAGTTACATGTCAATTAGATTTCAATAAAGCTGGGGGAAAAAAAAAACAAACACCTAATCACATCACAGCCAACTTTTATTAAACAGATGATAGCTATCAAAAATGATGGTTCAGTTGGTAAAGAATCTGCCTGCAATGCAGGAGGCCTGGGTTCAATTCCTCTGTCGGGAAGATCCCCTGGAAAGAAATGGCAACCCACTCCAGTACTCTGGCCTGGAGAATCCCATGAACAGAGGAGCCTGGCAGACTACAGTCCATGGGGTCAAAAGAGTTGGACATGACTTAAGTGACTAAACCACCACCACCACCATACCTAAATGAATATTTTAATTGTATTAAGGAATTTCTTTTCTTTAAGCATCTCCCTGATCACTAACTCTTAACTCAGCAATCACAGCAAATCCAACCTAGTTCTTGAACCAGGTTATTATAAATACTTCCACCGAGCTTTGGGTTAAGTTAGATCACACACTCATGCTCAGTAAGGACAGGTATTGTGGCTCTTCTTGCACTAACACTTTCCCTGTGAGCATATCACAGGAGATGAGCCATTAACACCTGGTGAATCAGTAGGTCTCAACTCTGGCTGCACCTTAAAAAAAAAATCACCTGGAAGCTCTTTTTAATAAAATTAAATATTGATGTATATTCTCCACTATAACACACTGAAAGCGACTCTGAGATGAGGCCTGGATAGCATTTTTTCCCCTGAAGTTGCAGCCAGGGTTGAGAACTATTGTGGTGAATGAATGAATCAATGAACTTCCAAATAACATTTCTGCTAAAGTTCTATCGATTAAAAACTGTGAAAGCCACTCACAAAATAAATGAAAAGATTTATGGAAAAAAATGTTCAGTATACTGCTATTGATCATAGTGTAAAATTGCAAAACTTTAAATGCCTAACAAAATAGGATTTAATTAACGGTAGCATAAAGCAATATATAGCAATTTAAAATGATACACATATCTGAAATGGAAATAGTTTGAGATACACTGTAAAAGCAAGCTAGAAACCTGGAGGTATCATACCTACATATTTAACAAAAATGAGATTATAGCTATACATAAAACCTACGAAGACAAGAAAATTTTAATAATGACTATTATTGAGTGATAGAATTATGGAAGAACTTTTTTCTTCCCATCTTTACTTTCTAATGTTTCCACACATTACATATATACTGAAAACAATATTTACAGTTTGATTTACAATTTAAAATCTGTAGAAGATTCTTACTTATATCTAACCTCATTTCTCTTTCACTTCCACAGTATTCCTTTGGCTAGCATTCTGATTTGCTACAGTAACATCATCCATGAAGAAAAAGCACTAATGACTTGGTTATCCGATATATCAACTTGGCTAGGCTATGGTGTCTAGCTGTTTGATCATATACTAGTCAAGATGTTGCTGGGAAGATATTCTGCAGATGCGATTATACTTTCAAATCAGCTGACTTTAAGTACAGCAGATTAGCCTCCATAATGTGGACAGATCTCATCCAAAGAGTTTATGACCTTAAGGGCAAAACCTGAGGCTTCCCAGAGAAAAAGAAATTTTGCCCCAAGACTGTAATACAGAATCCTGTCCGAGTTTCCAGATTGTGGGCCTGTCTTGTCTCACAGATTCTGGACTCAAGACTGCAACATCAACTCTTCACTAATTTTCCAAATAGCCTACCCTGCTTCTATTTCTCTAGGGAACCCTGCCTGATACATAACTGAAATCATCCCATGAAAAGCTCATCTCATGAAATCATCCCATGAAAATTCCATAACCACTCCCTCATCTCCACCTCCCTGCTTAGTTGTCTTTGATCCATTACAGGACTAAGTGGAAGGGACAAAGGAAACTCCACAGCCTACTACTTTCAACTACACTCTATGGGGCAGAAGGCTGAGATATTGGTGCTGTCTTACCATAGGTTTTTAGAGATGAATTTTCTTCCCTCTGAAGTTCTTCCAGCCAAACTGCTAGCACAGTGGAATCTGCATTCCAGAAAAGGCCATTAACCTAGGAGGGAAAAAAGACCTGTCACTGGCCTTTAACTAAATATTTATCTCAAAATCTTTGTAAGAGCTAAATGTCCTACTCTCACAAGTCAAATAATTCCATACATGAGTCGATCCCTAGCTGTAAATTATTAACCTATGGAGTTATTAAATCTGTCATCACATGTAAAGGACATTTAAAAAAATGCAGTTAAATACTTAACCAAATGCAAGGTGGTATTTTTAGACAATCAGGGAAATTTGATTACAAACTAGGTACTGGATAATATTAAGAAATTATTACTAATTTTGTAAGGTGTGATAATGGAATTGTGGTTACATAATGAAAAATGTCCTTAACTGTTAGAGAAATGAATATTGACAATATGATTTCTAGAATTAAAATCCTAGGGAATTTTTACAAAGTGTGTGTCTGTGTGTGTGTATGTATGTATGTAGGCCAGAGAGTAAAGAATAGATGACAATAATTTTGCAAAATGCTGGTATATATCTGATGAAAGTAAATAACAGGTACATGGGACTTCATTAAACACTTCTCTCAATCTTTATTATATTAAAAATTTTTTTACATAATTAAAAATAATCATGATTTGTTTCTGATCACGCAAAGATCCAAATGGTACACAACCTTCTTAAGGATTAAACGTTATAAATGACAAGTATCTTTATCACTGGAAGAATTATGCTTTTGTCAAAATAAACAATAAAAACTAGCAGTTCTATTTCTTTTCTGTGTTTTTATCTAGTGTGAAAGAATACCATTTTTTCCTCTGCAAAACCTCCTTAAGAAAAACAACTTCTGTTTTGCAAAAAAAAAAATTCAGTCATAGGTAGCCACTGCTATTCCGGGGCTTCTGTCTACACATCCATATCAGATGGAAACTTTCTCTATAGCTGTGGACAGTCCTCTAAATTTGATGGTGAAAGAACTAAGGCACCTACCTTAACCTCATCTTTGAAGAAAGGAAGTGTAAACTGTCCATGGAGAAGTCCATTTTTCTCAAAAAACACAACATCCTGTTGATTGGGTTTATCTTGCGTAGATGCAATCAAACTGCCTGAGGGCCTAAAAGCAAACCCAGAGTGTCAGAACATCCAGAAGCTCACCGCGCTGGCGAAGAACAAGATGAAATTCAAAGAAACAATTTTTTTCTACAAAAACAAGAAGCCTCCATCCAAGGAAGTTTTAAATTCTGTATTTCCTGGCAAGCAGTCACCCTTGTGTGGAACTAAATCTGCCCAGAGGAGGCAGTGCCTTCTCCTGATTTGTCCACCCAAAGATTCTATTTGCCCAAAAGCATCACAGATTTAGACTGCACTTGGCTGACTTTTGAAAAATACCAATAAACTATTTAAACCATTCCCAGCATAATGCCCAATAAAGCCACAACCTACTTCTCCTTCAATTACATGTCTTCAGTAATACTCCATGTAATATTCCATGTATTCAGTAATAGTCCATGCATTCAGTAATGCTCAGGTAAGTAGTCTTAAAGACTTCTCAATCTACTGAAAATAGCTTGATCGCTACATCTTGCTTTTATCTGTCTCTAAAATTTTAATTTAAATACATCTCTCTCTTTGTACTATCATCCAATTGCCACTCAAACACTGGTGGGAAACAGATGTTTAAAATCTAGAGACCTACATTTTGCCTATAACAGATGCTTCTGAGACAGAAGCTATTTCTTCTATCTATAATCAGAACAGCCAAGTATGACAAGGTGTGACCTGCAAAAGGGTACTGGGCCAACAGGTGAACTGGGCCCAAATCCAGCCTGCCTGTTCCTCAGCGAACAGGTCCCCTTAGTGCGGGAGCTTGTGCAGAGAATGGAAGTCCCTTTCCTAGTCTTCACCAAAGCTCTGCTGCCCTACCGAACTTTGCAGACTGCGACTTCCCTTCTAACTACCACTTTCTGTTTTACACAGTGGATTCCTGTAGGCCCTGCCTACAGCTACAAAACGTGTGGGCCTTGCAATGATGAGGTCTGGGAAGCTCAGAATCTACTACTCAAACCACATTCAGACTTCAGAAAACTAAGAAAGTTACAGGCTTATAGTCAAATGAGAACATGTAATTATCCTCTTGTGATTTATAAATACCTATATTCAATAGGTTCCACCACCCCCAACCCTCGTTCTCTCTGGGGAGGAAGTTACAAGGCTCCTTCTCCCACTCACTTCCAAGCCAGAGCAGGTCCCAGTCCAGCCACAGGCTCACTGGTTGACTGTAAAGCGAACTCCCGGCTCCACACTCTGACCTTTCGAGCCCCTGTGCAGTAGAAAGAGGGGGAAGAAATGACAACAAAACTTGGAGCACTGTGATAAATCTATCAAGTCAGAACTTCCAAACGTCTTCCTTCTTAATAAAAACTGTCAGGGTTTTACAAAGCCAACTAGATTAATCTTGCTAAAAAGTTGTATCTAACATGTAGGAGGCTGGACCAAACAGCCTCAAGGAACTCTTCTAATGCTTAGTTCTTTATGCATTTAGCACCTAAAGCAGCACACTGTTACGTCATGTGCAATGAAAGTAAACCCTCGGAGCAAAAGGCAGAAAAACTCCCGGAGCTAAGTAAGACTTTTTTAAAAGTTCTATTTAACTGCAGCAATTTATTTCCATACCTGTCTCTGGACAAACAACACTCACAGCAAAAAACTGCCCATCACCACGCCAGGTAACTTGAGGTCTATGGTCATCCCAGGGCAAAGCAGATTCGTGCTAAAGAGAGGGAAAAACACAGATGTTACTGGGGGCCTTAAATGATCTAGAATCTAACCAGCCTCAGGCTATTAAAATTAAATCTTTTATATAGGTTTAAGCTACTTGAAAATGAGTTTCACAGAATCCTCAGGAACCCTATTCATTGGGCCCTTAGACCCAGAAATCCTCAACCTAAAAAAAAACAAAATCCTTTTCTGGGCGTTAGAAAGTGGCCTCTAAGCACAGCAATAGAGAAAGAGCTACAGATCCAGATATTAAAAATATTAAAGTAAGGAATCTATCTGGTAACTATATTCAGAAATAAATGTTTGTCTAAATTTGAGAGAGTAGCATGTTATTTACTGTGTGAGTTTTGCAACAGTGCACAGAAGAATGAAGAAGATGAGAGGAAGGTGGGCAAGGAACAGCCAGAGGAGATAAGCCAGCAGCCACGATGAAAACATGGATAAGCACCTCGTTCCGCAGCACAGAAGGAAGAAAGGTTTCAAGTGCCACTTCCATCTTAGTCCTGAAAGCCTTGAAGACAGAAGCCGGTTCTGTGGGGCTGGGGACCAGTGACCACCCGGGCAGCCTTCATCACCTTCCAGCAAAAGCTAACTCAGAAAGGTGGCGCTGGGGGCAGGGAATGCCAGCCTTTGGACAGGAGCGTGCCCCCCTCCCCCTCTCAGTTGTCAGCATCCGGAATAAAGCAAACTTTCCTTTCTACCAACCCTGCCTCCTCCTTGACTTTAGAGCAGCAAGCAGCTGGATCCCTTTCTATAACAACTGGACACCCAAGAGTTCCTGGCGGGTAGCAGAACTTCTATCTGTTCCAAACAAAGTTCTTTATCCATCAGACCAACCTTACCATTTGTATCTGAAAAGCTGCTTGCCTGCCTTCAGATCCATGGAACTGCGTCTCCTTCCTGCCCCAACCAACAGTGACGAACTTGCCTAGAGAACAATTGAGTGAGAACATGCAAGGCAATCAATGAGCTAAAAAATAAAAGCTAACTGATGAAGTTGGGTCCTCTGAGACCCTTAATAAACTGGCCAGCAGTCAAGATGTTAAAACCTATGTTCCACATTACATGCTCAGTGATTTTGAAGACTGAAATACCCTTATTTTGGAGCATTACTGCCATCACATATAAATTCCCTTGATGACAGTCAGTAATCTATTGCATTTTACAAGAAAGAAGAATGAAACACGAAAAATCTATGTGATACTGCCATGGATAACAAAAACATGCTGGTACTAAAATTCCAATTTTAAATGTTCGATTCGCTAAATGTATCCAACCTCCTTGCTAGTGATGGAGATCATAGATTATGGACTTCAGCTCCTCACAGAAACCGAGAGCCGCCAGGGACAGAGGCCAAAATTATATCACAGGGCTTCTGCCTTTCAGGTTGGGCTTCTTTTTAAATCATAATGCTGAGCTTATTACGTAAAACATAAAGTCAGAGTTGCTGAAATGATGCAGCTCTTCTGTTCCTGGAAGTAGGGTCTGGCATCCTCCAGATGTAGAGGTGCGACAGAGATGCCCTTGAGAGCATCCATCAGATTCAGGACCCAAATACCTCCTCCCTGCAACTGATGCTGACAGTGCTAAAGCAGGGCTGCTTAGAATGTCTGTGAATTACGGGCTGGCAGGACCGTTTCCCGTCTGCTCTGCTTGGGCACATCCAAGTACTGTATGGTCACACCACAGGGCATGCCCTGCTGCTGTATTCAAATACTAGTGCCTAGCCTGGTGCATGCCCCTGGGTTTCCATGCAAAAGTTTCCACAGAGAGGTAAAGGGTCTGGAGGAAAGCAAAAAACCTTTCCCAGTGAGAGTTCAGATACTAAGCGATGGGACTACCGCAGAAATCAGCAAACTACAGCCTGCATCATTACAAATAAACTTGTATTGGAACACAGCCAAACCCATTTCTTTACACATTATCTTTTAGTGCTTTCCCACTACGTCAGCATAGTTGGACAGTCCCAACAGAGACCACATGGCCTGTAAAGATGAAAAACATTACTATCCAGCTCTTTACAGAACAAGTTAGAAGAAAAATATCTATTCACGACTTCACACAGTGACTTTTTGTACTGACAAATGCGTTTCTAAGACCCAAGACCCTGACTTGGACTCCTCCTCCTTTGATATACTCTATCAGACTTATGAAGTTGGCAGGATGAACAAGAGCGCGCTTTCCCATGCAAAGCTGTGTCCTTCTTACCTCTACGACAACCTCTATGACTATCCTCAAAGCTGGATGCCCCGGAGTCCCACCCTGGACCCTAGACCAGCACCATAGCTGCTCCCTGAGCTAGTAAAACTGTAGCTTCTGTCAATGACTCCCAGCCCACAGCTCTGGCTTCTGCTGAGCATCAGCCCCTTCTAATTCACATGCTTCATGTGGTGACCCCATATGGCCCTTAAAAAAATTCAAAATAGAACTCACCACCCACCTCTTACAGACCACACTTCCCCACCTTTCCTCTCAGATACTGGCATCTTTCTTTTACAACCTGAGTTTCTGGCTACAGTCCAACTAAACTTTCTCCTTCACCTTATATACCCAAAGCCTATTTATTTCATTCTCTAAACTGGTATTTCTCAAACTAGCTAGGGCAAAAGAGGAACCAGGCACATATATTCCAAAACTGTTTCTCATAATTCCAAATAATGCATTCCTATCTTCACTGAGAATCCAAACTTCCCTGCATTTTTCCCCTTTTCTAGTCCCAGACCCACCTTCACCTCTCACCTGGGTTCCTGTAGCAGCCTCCTACCAGGTCACCCTGTCTCCAGTCTCTTCCCTCTCCACCAATCAACCATGCATCAGCAAAACCTTTAATGACTGATCTCCTATAATTCAATGTCTAAATTCTCTATCAAACTTAATCAAAATCTCTCCCTTTTATTTCATTCCACATCCATATCCAGTCACTAAGTAATGCTGAAGTACTCACAGTTGCCTGAATCAGCCAAGACGTGTTAAAGGCTTTTGTGAAACATCCCTGCCTTGGAAAGAACTAATTCAGTTACTTGGACCACTCCCCCGCCCTCAACCCTCATCTACCCCACACCGGATAAGCTAGGGCTCAGCTCAAGTTGGCCTCCTCTGGGAAGTCTTCCCTCCCCATGACTCCTTTCTTCTCCTTATGCTACCCTAATATTTGCAGTGTTCTGTTATTATTGAACTCACGGGACCCCTTAAGGGAAAAGCAGTTTTAGCCACAGTACCAAACACACTGCTGGGGTCACAGTACCTACTCAAACATTATTTCTGAAAAAAAACAAATTATTTTTGAATGAAAAAATGAGCAGCAATTTTCTAAATGATTTCTTATTTGGCTGAACAAGAAGATAGGAGGTGAGAACTCAGCAAAAGTTAAAATACCATCGCCCCTATTCCTCTCCTCAATGAAGCCAGCTACCTGGTACCCTCAAGTTGGTCAGAGCTGCTTAGACTCAAGAAGCATCTCCACTCTTACTCTCTTCAACACTTCCACAGCCTAGTGCCCGTTTCACCTCAGCTAGACCCGTGCAAGAAAACAATCTGGTGGTTCAGGACTAATCAACAGGAACAGAAGTTAGCTCTCTATCCCACCTCTCTTGTATTTTCCCCCAAACTGTGTATCAGAAATGCTCTCCTTATTCCAGCCAGCATAGTTCTTGTCATCAAACCCCATGACTAAGCCCATCATGGGATTGGGCAATAACAACCCAATCTATAAGCACAGATTTTTATTTCCCAGGTTATTGACAAAGCTAACTCTCAGACCTGAAGAGCCGCCAGAGGTATGCCTTTTAAGAGCTGGAATGAACTAAAGGAACTGGGCTATCAGACACATAATTAAGTCAGGGTTTAAGCTTTACAGCTGTTTGGGCTTATGACTATCAGTCTGCAAGAAAAGTCACAAAATGTTTCAGAAAAGTTATACTTACTTTTACCAAAATCATCCTGGTGGATTTGCTGTTCCATGATTGGTTCAAAGTCTTTCGTCATCATAATTAGGGTCTGCTGACCTTGAAGGAGCACAAACAAGAATGATTTTGTTCCCATTTAACAAATCCGCTGTTCCGTTAAGTATCTACAGCACTGCAAGATACAGAGCTGAAGTGGAAGAATTTGTAATTGAAATAGGGAAGACAGAATTCATTCAAAATGTTCTGACTCTCATTAAAAAAAAACAAAGTTCTGCCTGGGTTAATCAGCTGGTGCTTAGTCTCGGCTGTTCCTGTATGTCAAGCTAACATAAAGTGCACATAGCCCTTCCTCCTCCACTAACTGCAACTCTTCAGTCGCCAGGATACCTCTGTGAGCGTGTAACTCACCAGGGTGCTAGTTTACAGAATCTCAGCCGGAATGAAAAGACTTACAGGAAAACAAAAAGAGGACTGGAAGAGCAGTTTTCAGAATCAGTTTATTTCACACAGCAACTCTTCCTCTTAAGAGTGTATTAAAATAAATATTGCTAACATTTTAAACTATAACTACAGACTTCGCAGCAACTTTTTAAAACAATGTGTTAAGAAGTAAAACTTACCTCAATTGTTTCAAGAAATGTTTTTTTGAAATCTAAGCACCCTAAAACTTAAAGTCTTTGAGCTGTCAGGAGTCATGTCTTATAAAGTCACGAGTTAGGGACTGGTGACATGCTTACCTGTGGCAAGCAGCACCAGCTCTTGGTCAGGACTCCAACTCATGACAGAGATACCACTGGCTACACTCCCGACACATTCCAGCTGAGAGAGACATTTTAAAATGTTAAGAGAAATATGAAAATATAAGCACCCCGATAAATGTTTATTATGACCTTAATCAAAACAATTCACAACACACCAAGGTGAAATTAAGCAGTAAACATTTGTTCAGTAACAGGTATCAAAAGACCAGGCGTGATACAGATCATAGGGACTGGATGTGATGACGGCCATTCCACTCCTCCCCTTAAGGAGATAAAAGATGCCTCTACAGTAGGGTGAGGGCTGTAACTGAGGTCTCCAGGAATTAAGTGGGGACTCAGAGCAGAGAATCACAAATGGCCCAGGTGAGTTCAGGAAAGCCTCTCTGAGGAGGTGCTTTAAAGGGCAGAAACAGGGCTAGGAAGAAGAGACTGGGGGGGAAAATGTGGTGTTAAAGCATAAAATTATAAAAAAGAGCAGTTAATCAGCTGCCACTAAAGCATAAGGTATACAAATACACAGGGACGATGGGGGTGGGAGGTGAGGCTAAAAAGGAATTTGGCAAACAGTGAACCGTCTGATAAGGACAAGAAGGAACATGGATTCTGTCTTACAGACACTCTGATGCCATAAATAGGGAGATCGGCACCATCTGATGGAGACCAGTGGATTACAGGAGCTCAATAATTAGGGAAAAGTTCTACAAAATGTTTTACAAATAAAAGCATATCTTTTAAATGTGAGAAATACCAATTTCTACTGGAGGGCTTTGCTGTTTCTCACCATGAACTAAGAGGAAGATCTATTATTGTACTAAATGGAACTGTTAAAAGCAAAGGTACCAGATTTAGACTGCCAGGGTTCAAATCTCACCTGAAAACTGTTTGACCTTGGCCTAGCCTCAATTTCCTTTTCTGAAGAATGAGAAAACAACAATCTACCTCTTAAGGTTATAAAGAAAAATTACAAAATTCATGTAATTTTGCATGAAAAAATACTTTAAAAAGTGCCTGGCACACTGTAAACATTTAATAAATGCCAGCTGTTATTATTATTATCCCATGATTAGTAATCTCTTGTGACACATCAATGTTAAAGAGATCACAGCTAAGGGAGTTATCAACGAAGTTTAAAAAGCTATCAAGGCGAGTAAAGAAATTCAAAACCTCAGCCTTATGCTAGAGTAGAGAAGGAGGCAAGTCATTGAAATCTATCACTTCTGATAGTCATAAAATGTGCACAAAATGAAAATGTATCACCTTAGTACCTGTAGTTCAGGGACTCTACAGTCAATCATCAAAGAGAGGCCTATTCAGCGTTCTTAACAGAAAACATGAGCCCACTAAACATCCCAAAGACTTCCTAAACTGAGAAATAAGGGTTACACCTCAGGATCGGAGTGTAGCAAAAGGTGAGCCATACCACACAAGAATGGGTTTGAGGTTTTGTTCTTATCTGGAATGCTCTCATTGTTCTAATTAATAGATGCAGCAGACAAAACTGAGTTTAAGAAGAATCCTGAAACACAACTAGAACCATGCCAACAATTTTCCGTAAAGAACTGTAAAATGCAAAGACTCTAATTTGCAAAATGCCTAAATATCATGGCTCCCGATATTTTAAACATCTATGAAAAACTAGTGACATGATTAAAAAAAAAAAAAAAGATGTTTGAGGATGCCTGAGATTTCCTCCGCCCTGGTCTCTTGCTTACCTGGTGTGTGCTGAGATTACAAAGCAGGACATCTCCAGAGGCTGTGGCCACACACACAGACTCCTGATCCAGCAAGTCCTGAATACCAACAATGCAGCCACTTCCATCCTCTGGGAGAAAGCCTTCTGCCACCAGAGGAATTTCATTTTTCACCTTTCACCAAGACAAACAAGCAACTTAAGTCAATCTACTTTCAAGAACAATTCATAACATTTCTAGAAGTAAAACATTTTTTTAAATATTTCTTTTATAATTCAAAAAATTTTTCCTAGATTAAAATCCAAACTTTCACTTGAGAACTATCACAACACTACCATCTTTAACAAAGAAAACAGTTAATATGCTTCTTTTGCCAAGCAAACATAAAACAAATACCTGGTCTCTTTGGAGATATCCAATAAAACATGAAGCTAAAAACTACGATTTTCTAAAATCTATAGTCTGGGGAAAAGGGACTAAGAATGTCATCACCTAAAATACATTAGTAGCAAAATATAATTAAGGGGAGATATCAGAATTCACCCAAATAACCTCCATCAATAATTTACCTCTCTCGTGACAGGGTCTACCTCTACCAGTCCATGTTCTGAGCCAATGAGCACTGTCGCCTGCTCGGCTCGGAGAGAGAGGCACTGTGGTTTCCCTTGAGCCTGAATATCCCTGAACTCCAGGCTCCGAAGTAACTTTAGATTCCTCATGATGAAGCAATACCTAAAAAAAAGTACAAATATCCTTAATGAAGCTTTAATTTCTCTGAGAAATAGAAACAGCTTTATAACAACAAATGACACTCCAGTACAAGCAAAATGATTCAGGGAGCAGAGAAGTCAGAATAACCAGGGGGAAAAAAAAAAAAAAAGATGTAATCTGAACCCACAGAGAGATAAGTGGTAGAAACCTAACCAATTGTTTAAATCTAGAGTCTACAAAGTGAGGCTGTGAAATCTGTTTTACATTCTCACTCTTTGGAAGAGGCAAGATTCTCAACTTCAGAGTCTTTTCTTCAAAAAAGATTTAACATCAGTTATTTTGCAAAGAAGCTAAGAACACAATGAATGAGAAAACATGTTACTTTTGCACATGAGGATATCTTTGTAACTTGACAGATTTACAACACTGTATAAAAATCTACATGTATACATACTTGGCAGTTGGAGAAAATAGAATTACTTTAATATCACCACCTATTATAAACTGGCTTTTTATCTTAATTAAAAAGTTAAAATTGAAATCAAACATAGAAATAAAGAAAAGCATTTACTGCTCTGAGAAAGAAAAGACACTATGAAATTACAATAGGATCCTTCAAAACGACGAGCAACAATTGGAGGAGCTTGATAACCTGACATCACTGCTTCACGTAGCTCCACTTTTCTGGTCTGGTTTTCACCAGGGCAATAGAAAAGCTGAGAAACAAATGATCAATAGGAAACATACTTTGGTTTAGGCAAAATCAGACGTGCTTTAATGCATGTGTGAAGTCACTCAGTCATGTCCGACTCTTTGTGACCCTGTGGACTGTAGCCCGCCAGGCTCCTCTGTCCATGGGATTCTCCAGGCAAGAATACTGGAGTGGGTTGCCATTTCCTTCTCCAGGGGATCTTCCCAACCCAGGGATCGAACCCGGGTCTCCTGCTTTGCAGGCAGACACTTTATCCTCTGAGCCAAAGCTTATATGCTAATATTTATATCCAGACCGCTTTAAGGTTTGTAAGTAGAATTCCCTAACTTATGTTAGGAGTGACAATTACATAGACCACATTGGCCTAATTGTCACCTTAATCCACGGTGAATTTTCTCATCTTGCATTTTGTACATATGACAATGAAAGAATAAACACAAGTCACTTCTTATACTACATAGCAGATTAAGCGCAGTTTGAATGAGGCAACATAAAATATGAGTTAAGAGGAAAGCAAGACCACACTTGGTAGAAGTGAGGAAGAGAAGCAAGGCAGACAATGGTTTTGTAAGGTTTCACGACATATATATTTAAGAATTTCTGGGAATTATTTGAACCTGTATTCTATCATGCAAACTTTTAATTTAGATCTAATCCTGTATAGAAAGCTTGTGTTTTTTTCAAAGAATATGAAAATTACATTATCTTTCATCTAAAGACACCACAAAGATGACCACTGACATAGATCTGAAAGGATAGGAAGATATGAGACGAGAGAATGTCTGGGCTAGAGGGGGGTAAACAAGGAGCAGCAAGAGATGAAAACAGGCGACAGGGGATGAGATGTACTTCATGCTGGTTTAGCAAATTATGCTGTTATTGTTGCCATGATAAGATCATCAAAATGTCTTTCTGTAAACCTGCATTCTATTCATCAATAACCTCTGGACCCAGCATAATAATTTGGAAGGTAAAGGCACAAGGAACTGAGGACTCCCTTTTTCCTGTAACCTTGCTGTTCCAGTCAATGCCACCCCAGCAATGGACCCTCCTCCTTCTAGGGGCCCTTGGTCCCAGTCTCTGGCACTCCCAGGACAAGTCTGGTAACAACCACCCCAGAGGTTATCAGCACTTTTAACCAGACAGGTGCCCCTCCAGGTGCTTGACATCTACTAACACGGAGCTCCTCCTCTGAGTTCCGGAGTTATCAATACCAGCTTTACAATCTCTCTCATCTAAGGTTAAGTCATGACAACCCCAATGGCTTCCCTTGTTTGGAGCCTCAGATCTAGCTAAGTGTTGTAACTTCTTCCATTCGTTTACTTTTCAGTTATTTCACTGTTCCTTTCTGCTTTTTGTTCTTCCAGGAGCTACTTAACCACTTCTTCCTATTAAATTCTGCTGAAATACAGTGTGTTTTCTGCTTTCCTGCCTAGACCCTGACAGATATAGCAAACAACCTGAGTTCTCAAATCACTGAGCTTTCAATATCACCAGCCAAGGGCAGCTCATCGTTCATCCCCCTTCTCCCCAACCCTCCCAGCCTTAAAATGAACTTCTCTAAATTTTCACACCCATCACCTTTATTCCTTTATCTTCTCAGAAGTGTCCTATTCCTTTTCAAGACCAGGAAAGGAGAACCCTCCAAACTCCCCAGGACCTTGGCTTATCAGTCCCTTTTTTTTACATCTGCAATCTCCAACTCCCCTGCCCTCGATGACTCATCCTTTCTCAGCCTGCTAACCTGCTAAAGATCTCAAGCTTGGATCCTCTCTGAAATTCTGACAGTGCCTCTATTTTCTTCCCTTGCTCCTCATCCATCCACTTCTTATCTAATTATCATGTCCATGACTATAAGTACCAAACAGATCATTAATATGCTTATTAGATCTAAATGTCTAGCCCTGACCCTCCCCAAACTGAACATTAAACTCACATTTTCAACCTTCTACTGTTATTACAAGGATTTCTCAAATGCACATCAAATGCAACTTGTTAAATGGCTTACTATTCTCGACCAAATTAGTTTCCCCGCTGGGGACATGGCATTTCTACTTTGTCTGTTCTTCAAGTTGAAACAGTGTTTGCTTTCCTTTTGCCCACATTTTCATAGTAAACTAGTCACTACTTACTGCCCTGCCTATCAATGTATCGTTTGAATCTTTTACATAGTACGTAACCCTACCATCGGCTACATCCAACATTGAGCACTTTCTAAGTGTTAATTCTGGACAAGAAATGACTACAGTCACTGCCTCCACAGAGGTCACAGGGGAGAGGGCCACCTAGGATACCATATAACATGGAGAAGCACACGGACGACATTTCCAAGAAAAAAGTCGCAGGTGCCCGAAGGGGCTCGCAACACATCATCTGAACTTCTCCGACCGGTTCCCTCTCAAGTGCACTGTTAGACTTTAATTGGTGCATTAACTGGCTCAGCTGTATTGTTAGCTCCTGCAGGGAATCCGGAGCTTGGGTAAAGTGCGCGGCTCGGGGAGCAGCAGGTCATTCCCCGCCTGCCACGCCGCGTGGAGCCCTCTGATGGCCGCGGGTGCAGCAGGTGGCAAGTCGGGCAGAGAACTCAAGGCTCGAGCGCAGAGGTGGTCACGCCGGACTTCACTCTGGGGCCTGCAGCAGGCAGCGGCCGAGCGCTCGGGCAATCTCTTCATCGGGACACCCTCTGGAGGACTGGGCCCGTTTCTGTGCCTCCCACCCTCCCCACCCCACCTAGGCCGCTCGAGCGCTCACCTGCGCCGCACTCCGAGGGCCCCGAGGACCTCCCCCAAAGAGCTGTGAGTCCGCCTTGGGTCGCGCACTCGCCTCTGTCCGCTGCTCTTGAGCTCGCGCGGCGTGCACTCTGTCGCCGTGCCGCTCGACCCCTTCCAGTAGTGGCTGAAGCGAGGCCTCGGAGATGCTAGCCGCGGGACCCTAACGAGCCAGCGACTCCAGCTACCACCCTAGCGGAGCTGCGCGGGAGTGAGGTCACGAGGAGGAGGGGGCGTGGCCAGCCTTCTCCGGTGCCCCGCGAAGTACCGTGAGGAGCTGCGCTGGCCACCGCCCCCTACCGCTACATCTTCCTGCCCAGCCTATTGTATTTGACCTCTGCTTTGACGTCAGATGCCTAAACTCAATAATTTGGCTGGTAGGCGGAGCCCGCGGGATCGGAGGAGCAGCGCGCATGCGCACACCGCGTGTCTCGGGCCACAGGCCGGAAAGACGCCCTACTCCTGGGCCCGCGGGAGGAAGTGTCCGGGTCCCGGAGGGCGGGGTTTGCAGCCTTGGAGGTCGCCATGACTACCGAGCCCGAGGACCCTGAGGCCGCCTTGGCTGCTGAGCCTGCGGTGCCGTCGCTTGTGGATCGTTACTTTACTCGCTGGTACAAAGCGGGTAAGTGGGGAATGATGTTCGTCTCTCCTGGGCCCCATTGGCAATATGACAGATCATAAGCCACGCGCACTCTCCCCGCAGCAAAAGGAACTGGATCTTTGTTCCCCTCTAGGCCGAGGGAATGGTATTTGCAGAGACCTGGCAAAAGAGCAGGGTGCATTCTGGGGAGGGCGAGTGCAGTGCGGGTTCAGGAGGGTGGGTTACTTGGGGGAAGACGATAGTCTAAGGTGAGATCTCCGAGGGAGATAGGAACTGGCTTGCAATCTCATTGAGTACCTAAAGGGTTTTAAGGGACTCAGTGCACCATAAAATGATTTAAACAATCAAGTCGAAACTAAGCTAGAGGCATAGGGAGTGAGAAAAGAGGGTGGGTTAGAAAGAGGCGTTTAGATAGCAGATGCTTCCAGTTGTGTTGCTGGAGAAGACTCCTGAGAGTCTCTTGGACAGCAAAATCAAACCAGCCAATCAGCTCCGAATGTTCATTGGAAGGACTGATGCTGAAGCGCCAATACTTTGGCTACCTGATGCAAAGAGCCAACTCATTGGAAAAGACCCTGATGCTGGGAAAGACTGAAGGCAGGAGGAGAAGGGGGCCGGGTGACAGGATGAGGTGATTGGATGGCATCACCGACTCAATGGACATGAGTTTGAACAAACACCCAGAGATAGTAAAGGACAGCGAAGCCTGGTGTGCTGCAGTCCATGGAGTGGTAAAGAGTCAGACACAACTGAGCTACTGAACACCAAGAAAGCAGAATCTATTACTCTTCGCCACTCTCTGGTGGCCCAGTGGTAAAGAATTTGCCTACAATGCAGGCGACCCCAGGTTCGATCCCTGGGTCGGGAAAATCCCCTGGAGAGGGGAATGGCAAGCCACTCCAGTATTCTTGCCTGAAAAATCCCATGGACAGAAGAGCCTGGTGGGCTACAGTCCATGGGGTCGCAGAGTCGAACACGCCTGAGATACTAACATACACTTACAAGTAGGTATCCTATTGGAGAGCTTTGTGTCCCTTCAAATAAGAGTGATGGGACCATCACTGGGGACCCTCCTCCACATCCTTGCTTATATTCATTCAGGGATAATAGGTGTAATCGTTTTTTGCAATATTGAAATATTTTATAATACCATATGTCTTATTGGCCAAACTTTGTGTAACCAACCATCAGGTTTATCCTAGATTGAGGAATCTATCTATTCTGTCCTGGAATACATGACTTTCAGTGCTAACATCACGACAGTCCTGGGCAAACCAGGATGAGTTACACACTCTAAAATTGACCAGGAAAACATGTGCTACTATATTAAAAGATGCATCACTAATCATCACTTTTTTTCCTAATAGAAATAATGAGTATAATCATTTTAAAGTGAGGATAAAACAAGATGGAGCAAAGAATTAACATCACTTTGACACTGAATGAATGATTCCATCTGGTCCAGATTTCTTTAACTTCTTTATAGGAAGCCTTTAGGTGTATCTTTTTGAGTAATGAGGGGATACCAGTGATATATGTATCTAGTCTTCACAATTAACTATCTTTATGAACCAAAGAAAGTACCACACAGTGGCAATAAATACTGACTCAAGAGCCATAGACTCATTAATTTCTTCTAGATGTCAAAGGAAAACCCTGTGAAGACCACTGTATACTACAGCACTCTAACCGGTAAGCAAACTGGAAATTTTAAATTATTAAAAAAATTTTTTTTCTGGTATTGTAGCCTGGTATGGTCTCGTACTGAATATTCATTAAGTTATTATCTTCCACTGTGTTGAGATGGTATTTTATATATATATATAATAGGCATTTGGTTGACAAGAATGAGTTTTTCAATGCTTAAACAAGTAAACTTGATTACTCAGACATCCAAATGGAGGACCATACCCTTAGTCAGCTGCTACTTCAAGTAACCAGCCTGTGCCTAACCACGGAATTGCCTGAGCCCATGGAGAGGGCCAGGGTGGAAACACAGATGTGCATATGGGCGTGTCTCAGTGCTATCTAAACACCTTGGTACTCTACCCTTTTAGGGGAAGGAAACTCAATCCCATTTTCTCCATTTTTATTATTGTATTCTTCAGTCAAGCTCCAATAGTAGCTGGGGAAGAAAAATGCGGGGGAGGGGTGGGTGGGGAGGGAATGATAGGTTGGCTAAACAAACGTCAGCTCAGCTCTTCCAGTGCCAGCAGGAATACTATGTTATAGGAGGAAGAATTACACCATGTGATAATACAGGATCCATCTTTGCTCCTCGTAGAATATGTGTTATCACGTTGGCAGGATCTCATCCGGTTCTTCAAAGTGGAAAAACAATTAAAAGCATTTCTTATCAAATCAGTACCAACTGTAGCAGACTTCAGAACAAAGTCTCTGGGAAATTTAAGCGGGTATGTACCTGTATTTCTTTACTTAAATTCTCTATTATCAGAATAATGATAGAGCCAGTCAGTCTTATAACCAGCAATATATACTCAGCATACTTCCCTGGCAGTTAAGAGGTGATTTTAAGAATCACCTTGAACTTTAAATTTTCAGACCAAAAAGATAAGGTATTTCAAAAGGAATATTATCTGTCATATAGGTTCTGTACCACCATCCCTACCATCCCCGGGATAAAAGATGGAGAAAGTGGGCCTTTGAAAGAACAACTCTAATACCGATATAAGAAGATATTTTGTCCCTTCTAATTTTATTAAACCAGTATGTCAAATTAGATCAATGCTTTTTGGTCACATATTTTCACATGTGAATTTAAAAGAGAAAAAGTTCTGGGGTAGTAAAAAAAAAAAAAAAATCAGTCTTAAGAAAATACACAGTATTTGCTTCATATCATTTCCCATTCCTAAATCATTGCCAGTTTAGTACACATCTAGCGATACCTTCTTCCTCCAGAGTGTTCAGTTATAGAAAAATGTTACCTCTATCCTCTACAACTCTATGTAAGACCAATATTATTAATATTAAAGGAGGGTATCACACCAAGGACAATTCAATACCATACTAAAATATCCTGACAAAGACCCCAGATGGTGAAGTTTGAGTGGATGACTTCAGTTCAGTTCAGTCACTTAGTCGTGTCCAACTCTTTGCGACCCCATGGACTGCAGCACGCTAGGCCCCCCTGTCCATCACCAACTCCCGGAGTTCACTCAAACTTATGTCCATTGAGTCGGTGATGCCATCCAACCATCTCATCCTCTGTCGTCCCCTTCTCCTCCTGCCTTCAATCTTTCCCAGCATCAGGGTCTTTTCAAATGAGTCAGCTTTTCACATCTGATGGCCAAAGTATTGGAGTTTCAGCTTCAACATCAGTCCTTCCAGTGAACATTCAGGACTGATTTAGGATGGACTGGATGGATCTCCTTGCAGTCCAAGGGACTCTCAAGAGTCTTCTCCAACACCACAGTTCAAAAGCATCAATTCTTCAGTGCTCAACTTTCTTTATAGTCCAACTCTCACATCCATAAATGACTATTGGAAAAACCATAGCCTTGACTAGACAGACCTTTGTTGGCAAAGTAATATCTCTGCTTTTTAATATGCTGTTAAGGTTGGTCATAACTTTTCTTCCAAAGAATGTCTTTAAATTTCATGGCTGCAGTCACCATCTGCAGTGATTTTCATTTACTGAGTTCATACAAAGAGTTTCTGCTAATTACCCTCACTGTTCTATAAGACCCTTCTTTATACTAGGCCTAAAGGCCTCTAATAACCTGCCTTATAATTATTGATTTCCCCCCCCCTCATTCAAGAAGAAAATGGACTTTAAAAAGCATGGACCATTCTTTGAAATCTACAAACTACAAGTAACAGTTAGTGCTTCTGATGTTCCTGTGATAAATCTTTGTCCAAAACAGTAACACCATTGTTACAACTGAGGAACAGAGAGGGACCTGCATATGGACCCTCTGTAGAGAAACGCTGATTGGATCTCAGCACTGCTCATCATTTATTCTAAGGGAGGTGACAACAAACACACTTCTTTTTGATACAGACCCAGTGGTAGAGAAACCATCTAGGATAAATCCCTAACTGCTTCTCTCAAAAGTGGGGAGTCACACTGACTAGTATTTTGAAACAGAGTCAGCACATGCCAGAGAAGTGAAGCATGTGCTAACAACACCTGAATACTAATGATATTGTGAGTGGTAAAGAGGCCCTAAAGAACAGTATCTAGACCTCAAATGTTCACTGCAGTAAAAATTCCTGGAAGAAAAGAGCAATACATGAAACATGCTTACATCCGTTTCCTATGAGCCTTCTTGTAGGTATTTGTCAGAACCTCTCCAGATATATCTGTACAGTGGAGAACGTGAAACTAAAACTGTGCCATGACATTCAGACAGATTAATGTCAAAATTCAGTATACACTAGTGGGAGACAGGGTAAGGAGTAAATTACTCTTAACTGCTATTTAAAACTTTTCTGTTTTCCACATTTTCCTTAAAGTGCATTTAAAAAAAAATTAGAACAAAGATCCCTCTTCAAAAAGTCTTAGTGATTGACCCTAATAAAGAAGTCCTTTTATCTATTATCCATGGCATTCTCCAGGCCAGAATACTGGAGCGGGTAGCTGCAGTACCTGGGTTGGATCTTTCCAACCCAGGGATTGAACCCAGGTCTCCCGTATTGCAGGCGGATTCTTTACCAGCTGAACCACAAGGGAAGCCCTTTATCTATTATAGTTCTAATATAAAAATAAGTGGGAATCTTAATGAAACTAACTGTATGACATTGCTGTCGTTTGCTATAATATTGGATTTTATATTGTTTATTCATAAGATTTCCCTGTCCTTTTGATATATTTACACTTGGATATATGGAGCTTTCTCATATACAGTTAAATATAACGTATAATAAGATAAAATATATTCTTAATATGTAACTAAACTATTATCACATGTGTCTTTGACTGCTTTTCCCCCTAGAGCTTAGGATGTTACCTGACCCGTAGCAGGCATTTAATATATAAATGTTTGAAGAAATGAATGTTTTTTTCTGTACTTCACTCATTTTTACTTAAAACACAAATTCCAGGAATATATGCTATTGTAACACTGAGGGCTGCCTCTCAAAGAAAAATGAAAATGTACATCAATTAATTTTTCTTCCCTTTTATTATCAGGGGGCACAGTTTCTCACAGAACTTGCACCTCTGTGTAAGATTTACTGCTCAGATGGAGAAGAATATACCATATCTAGGTAAGTTACTTTTGAACCACAACTTTGGAGAAAGAAAGGAGGTTAATACTTTTCTTCAAACCAATTTTTTTTTTTTTTAACTAGCTGTGTTAGGGGGCGGTTGATGGAAGTGAATGAAAACATTCTCCATAAACCATCTATTCTTCAAGAGAAGGTAAAAAGGGCTGGGGAAGTAGGAGCCCATCCAGTACTTTTTATCTGATTTTTGTATCATTCAACAACATTAAATATTGTTTCCTTTCTAGCCATCTACCGAAGGCTACATTGCAGTTGTGTTGCCCAAATTTGAGGAAAGTAAAAGCGTAACAGAAGGGTTACTGACACAAAAGGAGTATGAAGAAGTTGTGGTGAAACGCCTCAAAGCCACAACAGCTGCCTCCTGAGGGGCGAGGACTGAGGCGGAGTCAAAGCAGCGCTGCCTCCTTGTCCTTACCTGGCCTGCCAGTCCGTGCACCAAAGAAGAACCTCGGGTGAGGCCGCCTTCCCACCCGGCCACCCGCAGCGAGGCCCGATCTGAAAACCGACCGAGTTTCCCTTCTTCATCTTGCATGACAAGCCTCAATTCTGTCTTCTGCCTCCCAGATCTGACTACGCATGTACTCACTCACTCTGTTCTTCTCTTGCTTTTCTCTAACAACTGGCAAGCAAGATGTTTTCCTGGTTAAAAACCAACAAAGCATTTTGTGGAAAAATTTACTCATCATCCTGTAGCCCATTAATAACTACTATGTTTTGACATAATTCTGTTTGAATGTTACAGATGGTAATTGTTTTTGCCTCAATTTTCCGTCATGTTGAAGCTGAAAAACCACCAGCCTTTCTTCCCCAATCTGCTTCAGTGTGACACCACCAAAACGTCTGGTCTCACTTACGTTGCCAAGAAGAGGCAAGGGTATAGTTTGCCTTCTCTGTTCCTACAGGTTGGCCTTCAGCTCTGAACAATGTAGCACTGGCTTCTTAATGGGGGACACATGAAAAGGCCTGAAAGGGGCTTTGCTAACATGGAAGTATTACCATGTGGTGTTATGTAACATTTATTTGTGGTCAATCTCACACTTCAGTTACAGGATAACCAGTGAAGAAGTTATTATAATTCAAAGACACAGATGCCTTTGAACAGAAAAAAAGCTTTCATATTTAAAGAAACAAAAATCTATGAATTTATGGTTTCAGATTATATATTTACAATGAATTTCAAATAAAAGTGCTTTTTAAATTTTTATTTTTCCTTAAGGGCTGCAACACATACAAACATACAAATATTTCTTTTTAAATAAAAGTTATCATTGATGTGTAAATTCTTTTGGACTTCCTTCATCTTTTGCTGTTCAAGTTGTAAGTTATCCCTTTCCCACCCCTACTTGCACTCTGAACCGGACTTGAAACAATGGACTGGTTCAAAACTGGGAAAGGAGTACCTCAAAAGGCTGTATATTGTCACTCTGCTTATTTAACTTATATGCAGAGTACATCATGAGAAACGCTGGGCTGGATGAAACACAAGCTGGAAGCAAGACTGCCGGGAGAAATATCAATAACCTCAGATAGGCAGATGACACCACCCTTATGGCAGAAAGTGAAGAGGAACTAAAAAGCCTCTAGATGAAGGTGAAAGAGGAGAGTGGAAAAGTTGGCTTAAAACTCAGCATTCAAAAAACGAAGATGGCATCTGGTCCCATCACTTCGTGGCAAATAGATGGTGAAAAAATGGAACAGTGACAAAGTCTTTCTTTTCTTGGGCTCCAAAATCATTGTGGACAGTGACTCCAGCCATGAAATTAAAAGACACTTGCTCCTTGGAAGAAAAACTATGACAAATCTAGACAGCATATTAAAAAGCTGAGACATCACTTTGCTGTCCGAGGTCCCCACATAGTCAAAGCTATGGTTCTTCCAGTAGTCACATATGGATGCGAGAGTTGGACCATAAAGAAGGCTGAGTGCCAAAGAATTGATGCTTTCAAACTGTAGTGCTGGAGAAGACTCTTGAGAGTCCCTTGGACAGCAAGGAGATCAAACCAGTCAATCCTAAAGGAAATCAACCCTGAATATTCATTTTAAGAACTAATGCTGAAACTCCAGTACTTTGGCTAACTGATAGGAAGAGCCAACTCAAAAGAAAAGATCTGGATGCTGGGAAAGATTGAGGGCAGCAGGAGAAGGTGTTGACAGGATAAGATGGTTGAATGGCTTCATCGACAATGGACATGAGTTTAAGCAAACTCTGAGAGATAGTGAAGGACAGGGAAGCCTGGCATGCTGCGGTCCATGGGGTCACAAAGTTGGACACGACTTAGCAAATGAACAATTCTCATTTCAAGTATATAAGCTCTTTTGTGAATAAAGCTTTTAAATTATTTTTGATTTATAAGGAAAATTCTTTTAAGTGCCAGCCTGACTGTCCCCTAAGTATACCCACCAGACATGATACAAGTAGTAACTCTGAACCTCCGCTCTGATAGTACTGTGAGCTCAAAGTTTAAGTGTAAACCAGCAAATCCCCATTTCATGTAGCACAAATGATTCCCAGAGATGTCATAAAACAAAGATACTAAAGATAGTAAAAGGTTTATATATCTGTTTTACATATACTGTTACAGCATTCTCCCATTATTTCCACTGTAATTTAAAAGAATATTTTGGTTTCAGGGAATAAATATCATGTTTGGTGATTTCTATAAAGAAATATTTTATAAAGGTCATAACAAAGCTGACTACATCCCATTTTCTCCCGAAGGCCTACAGCAAATTCAGGTTTCCTTCAATAAAATACTGACTAGCTAGGTGGTAGTTCTGTGGTTCTTCATGATCGGGTGCATATTCATTATGAGGGCTGAACCAGATAATTATCATCGGACAGGCCTATAGAAATGCTGCCTTTTGGCAACTGGCATGTCCTGTTAGATTTCAAAATGAATTTCAAAGCACTGTGATAAAAGAACAGAAAAACAAAGTTAACAATACAGAATCAGGACAGAACTTATAAACGGATCCTACAAACCCACCCCACAAAAACAAAAGCTTTGAACCCTAAAATTTAAAAGACTAAAGATGTTTATTTGTTTTATAATGGAACATTCCAAAGGCATGTATATAAAATGTATGTTTACTCAGAATTTAAACAGCTTAGTTCAGTTATTCTGTCTTCTATCTTACATTCCATCAGTCGCTACTGAGAAGTACAAAAACTACTTCTGAAGCCAGTAACAGAGACTTAGGGTTCCAACTAATATTCAGGGCAGAAACAAGCCAGCTATGCTAGAATGAGAACTACAACCACTTCCTAGTGAGCTGCTCTCTAGGCTTTTGTGGCGTGAGCTCCATGATCCTGCTTTCGGGAAGGGAGAGGAGAGGGACATGCATCACAATAGACTGCCTGTGCTCTGAAACACAGAGAACAAACGTGTGCTCTTAGGATGGATGACCTGCCCCAGAGGGGAAGGCAGAGGCCCAGTCATTCTCAGTAGGCAGGAGGGAGTGAAGACGAGTCCACAGGCTTATGGGAAACCCTGCATCACCGAGACTACTGGCTATCTTCTGATGCAAATTAGTGTCCTAGATGAGAAGCTTAAATTTTATAAAATAGAAACTTATGGTAAAATATGCCATCCGTGAGCATATATTTAAAATAGCTTCTTTGGATTAAACTGTCGTTAAGACAGTTGGGATATTTGGTCTGACTTAAAGAACATTATTCAAAGCAATGTCCCATTTTAAAATCACCCTGCAATTAGAAATATAGCAACTACCATGGCATTTATTAGTTGTCAGAAAGCTTCACAATCGGTTTCATGATCAGAAAATAAAGCAAGATTTTAGTTTGTTTTCTCTGCAAAATTGTTGAGTTTCTGAAACATAAAGGATCATTTGCTTTTTAAAACGGTCAGTGTTGCCACATGGCGTTCCCAAGATCTGACCTCAAAAGTTTCTCAAGTTTTACCATCCACAGTTGTAACTGAGACCCATCTGCTGTTTTCCATCTAAAGCTGGAAAGAATTGATATAATTAGTTTCTGCTTTACTCTTAAAATAAAAATTGCAAAGTTAAACAGCATCTATTTTCTTTTGCATTTTCAATTACAATAATTTTTAAAATTTGAGTTTAAGACAGAGAAATCATCTCACCTTCTTCAACAGTTTATAGCAAAGTGAGAGAAGCTGAACCAAAACAGCCATCATGGATCTCGCCTTTGTAATACACTTATCAACCTGGAGTGACAGAAAGCAAGCAGATCAAATTCCTACCAGGGGGCCTTCAAAAGACTTTAGTATCTACAACTTCACCATTACAGAAATCTAAGGGATCTCAGCGGGTATACAGATTAAGGTCCCTGAACTGACTTGATGGACTGAGGCCCCAGAACACAGAAGCCGCGATTGCTGCTGAGGTCTCGTGTGTGCCAACTTCATGGCGCCTCAGGAGAATGAATGCAAAACCAACCTGCTCTATTTCAGACCACTGATGGGTTTCTCAGTGTGCACCAGTGGCAGTGAGCCCCTTAACCTGCAATCCCTCGCACTCTGCTGCACACAAACTTCCTAAGATAAACAATAAGAGCCTTTCTCTCTGAAGGGTCTGTGCCCTAGACAGGTGATGATGGTGACATTTAGGGGCAGCTGCTCAGTGCTATGAGCGACGTCACTTTCACTTTTCACTTTCCTGCATTGGAGAAGGAAATGGCAACCCACTCCAGCGCTCTTGCCTGGAGAATCACAGGGACGGGGGAGCCTGGTGGGCTGCTGTCTATGGGATCGCACAGAGTCGGACACGACTGAGGCAACTTAGCAGCAGCAGCAGCTCAGTGCTATGGCATTAATCATGTCCCAAAAGCTAACTTATCTGGTGAACCTACTGCTCCCCGAGGTCAGCTACAGATGATACACAGTTCTTGTAGTTGAGGCAGGAAAATGGAAATCAATTGTACTTTGGGTATTAACACTTTATTTGAAGAAAGAGGCTGGATGCTAACCTAATAAAAAAAGGAGTGTGAACATTTCTCAAGTGCCTTCCTGCACATCCCACTGTCCCTTTTACCTTTAGAAACACTTGATTCTGTAAAGGTGTCTTAATTATTGTCTGGAGCTGGTGGCAGAGAGGGACAAACTTGTTTATTTCCAGGAGAAGCATAAGTTTGTCATCATCTTTCAGCTGAAATGTAAATATGGCAGTTATAACAGTTCCAATGAAATGCCACCTTTTAAACATCAAATATACCTTAATAATACACTCTCAAAATGAGTATTTATGACATCACCACCAGGACCAGGCAGGGGGATATGTGAATTACCTGTTTTGAGAAAGCCTGTACACTTGAAGCAAGCTTCAAACCCTCTTCAGCAAAAACCTGGTAGAAAGGAAAAACTACTTTAGGTGTATGTCTTCTATTGGTAACAAGTACACTCATAGATAATTTTCATATGGAATTTAAAACTAAAACCCAAACATTAAACACCTGTCATGGAACTCCTACGGTTTTCCCTGTGCCCAGGAAAACATAAGAGTTTAACTCTATCCACAAGCAGATTTCCCAGACCTGATGCAAACTCATCCCTGCAGAGGCTCCTCTACGTGTGGCCACCTCCAATTACCGTGGAGGATCACGCGATACTTAGAAAAATTATGTCTGAGCTTCTGGATGGATCTGAAGTTCATCCCATAGTAGCCCCAATTATAAAAGGGTGATGAATCTTGGAACATGAGGTCAAAAGCATTAGAACACTGGTTTTTGCTTCTGGCTTAGCAAGAGGGACTCTGTCACCCAGACACGTTCTTCAGCCATCTGAATGGACCAATTCAGATTAGATTTTTACTACTTACTGCACATTCTATGCTTTATTAGTAAGCAGAATAGGATGACAGGAAAGAATGCTGGAAAATACTTTAGACTATTCAGGATGATTATTTTCAAACGGTACATAGAATCTTCTAGAGTGAGAGATACCAGGGAAATGAAGATGTAGCTTTAGGTGGCAGCAGTAAGAGTAAAAAGAACTGGGTAAATTTGAGAATGATTTTTGAAGAAAAAGACTAGATCTTGGTAATAAATTAGGTAAAGCATATGAAGAAGGAGAAAATCATTTCAGGGTTACCTTTAACGTTCTTTCCAACAGCCTTGGTATCATGGGATAAACTGATCTCAGGGTCAAATAGCCCTTTACATCCCTCCTTAGCCTTTAAAAGGGAAACCAATGTGTTTCACACCAACCTTCAAACCTAATGGAATGATTCACTTAACCCACATGTTCCTCCTCATCTTTCCACATTACCACTTTCTCTTGTACGTATCAGCTCTTCCCTTCTAGCCTGCAAACCCCTAGGAGCAAGATCCCTGTCTCACAGAATATCATGGTCTCAGAACCACCTGAAAGCTGATGACTCCTAAGTCTCTCTATTCTTGAGCTATCCTGACGTGAACTGTACATCTTACTTGAGCAAGACTACATGCTTGATTTCCAGTCTCTAAATCCAGTGTTGTCCCTCTGTTCCTTATGTCAGTAAATGGCGCTACTGTTTACCCTGTTGGTCAAACCAAAAGCCTTTGAAAACAGAAGTCAGGTCATGCCACTGCAAAACCCTCAATGGGTTTTCTATCATTCTTGGGGGGGAAAAAAAATCAAGGTTTTTCCCAAGGCTCAGAGATGTCATACGTTACCACCTTCCTTCTTGTTCACTCCATTCCACCCACGCTTGTCTCCTTGTTCTTCAGACACCTGCACTTCCTGTACTTCAGGGCCTCTGCACTTGTTCTGTCTGCCTAAAATATTCTACCCCCAAGATATCCAGCTAGCTCACTCTCTCAACACTCTACTCAAATATTACCTCCTTAAAGAGGTCTTTTCTGACCATCCCTCTATCACTTTTATGTTTTTATCTCTAAGTATTTATATATGGGCATTATATACTTAATTGCATATTGTCTATCTGCTCCCACTAGAATGTAAGCTCCATGGGGAGGGGAAGGGGCTTCCTTTTGTTCACTTTTCTCTGCAGAGCTCTTAACCCCAGGATCTGACACATCAGTACAAATTCAATGACTATTTGATAAACATTTTATGTAGACACTTCAGCAGATGTTGGTTTAATAAATACACTAACACAGAAAGAAGTTAAGAGTGGATAATTTTGCAGTGAAATACTCTCTACGATGTGGTCTGCCTTGGAGTGGACATGGGTCAAACTGAACAAAATGAATCCAGAATTTACTCCAACTTTTTAAACAGAAATAGCTCACTCATAGTCAATTTTACAGAAAAACCAAATGAAATATCTCCGGCAGTTCTTCTGACTCTGTTGACTGGCATCCTCTCAAGCTGAAATCCCTTTCCTGAAGAGACTTAGGTGAAAGCACAGGGGAATGCCAAAGGAAACTATATAAAGGTGATAAAGTGATAGAAATTTCAAATGCAAGAATGCCCTTGGTTCTAGAGAGGCAAACAGACTGACATGAGAGTCAGGGGAAACGAGAAAGGCATCCTGTAATCTCACCATCTAAGCCTCTAAGTAAGGGAGGAGGATTAGAGTCAGGCCTACGTGAAATTTCGTAAGACACACAGGCCAGAAGGGCAGGTGTCGGTGTTTCTGTCTCTCCCTGAAGGCCCTAATCATCGGGACTATGGAAGAAGGAAACTAACATGTACTGCGAAGCTGCAATGGTCTCAAGCCTGTGACAGAAGCTTTCTTATGTGTTTCCTCATTTAGTCAATACCATTCATCCAGTGCAATAATGAAGTCAAAAAGCTTTCCTAGTATTCAGGACAATATAAGAGACAGGCATCTGCTAACAGGATATTTTTACCTACTTGGGAAAACCTAAACCTTAATATTCCATCTAGTGACTATCAAAGCCCATTCTACTTTATCCCTATGTTTTTTTTTCCAAAAAGGATAACCGTTTTTTAGATTTAGCTGTAAAATACGCTGTGCAAACCCTTGACTTTTCTACCACGCTTCTACTGTACACGTGTGGTATGTACAGGTAAACACACTAATGTGACATAGTAAATCATTCAGAAAACTATCTGTTACCAACTTTTAGTCCAGAATTAAAGTATTATCATAAAATAGAAAGTAAACATACCTCTAGTTGATGAATTAAATCCTGGTAGGTTTTTAATGGCCCCTCTCCCCTGAAATAAAATAATTATTAAGGAGGTAAGAAAAAGTTATTGCCTAGAAATTAATTTTAAAGTTTTAGAGCATCCTGTTATTTACAGATCCAAAATTTGAAGAATAATATTGAAGAGTCGAGTAATATTGTCACTCTTCTTAAAGCAGCTTTAACTCTTACCTCTAAAGGCACGTTTAAAAACTGGTCAACATTATATATGTTAATTTTATAATGTAAAGAAAATTAAAACATATTTAAGTTTTATGTTTTTTTAACTTTCTTCATTTTCCTTCATAAACTCAAAATATGAGATCTGAAAATAAAACGCCTTTGTTCCATAAGAGATAAAAGATGAGACCGAAAATCAAGAAATTATCATTTTTTATTCTAATTTCAACTATGGCAAGGCATGTCAGAAGTTTCAATTCTGAGTCTATAAAATCAGCAAAACAATATTTGTGTTACCACTCTCATCAAGAAGATTAAGGAATATCACATTGAAAACTACCAAGAAGAATTAAGAACTTCACAAGTGAAAAGTAAATTACAACAAAGGGCAACAGAATACATTAAGAAGAGCAACAGCCTAGGCGTGAATCAGAAGATCTGAAATCTAGCAGGTACCGGTGGCCCTCAGTAGCTACTAGTTATGAATACAACATTCTTTTATGCTGATAAACTGTTGGAAGGACAAATGAAATTATGAAGCAGAAACCACTTTAAAACTATATGATACTGGTATGTGTGAAATCTTTAAAAAGTATAATCCATTAGAAAATCTAAAAGACATAAATTATAAGAAATATGAGTAACTGTAAATAAACGACAAAGAAACTATATAAATTGTCAAGACAACCTTAAATAACTGCCTTTAAGAAAAACTATAAAACCGCCCAGGACCATTACAAAACTGGTACTGTGAAGACTAACAGATGAGTCTCAGAAAAAAGCAATTAGATGAGGCTGGTAAGCCACTGTCTTAAGGGAAAACAGAAAAACTGTTTGGGGGAGAAACAAGTACACTGACAGGGTGGGTAGAAAACAAAGCCAGCTTGAGAGTCTACGACAATTATATTACTGAGACTTGCAAGAATGACACAAGGTGCTATACATCACAGAAAATTCATTTTATTTTCCTGAACGTCAGTGGTTCCTGTCCAATAACCATACCCCAGGAACAAGTCTGCCTCCACGGAGCTTTAGTTATCCCTTCTCTTCACAATAGAGCCTTTCATGCTTCCTACTCTCTGTGGGCCGCATGTCATCCCTTGCCAGGATCCACTATTCTGACTCAGAAACAAAAACTGCTTACCATACAATCCTGAAACATCCTGAGATAAGAAACAAGAAATAAAAGGGGCAGTCACAAACTTAAAAAAAAATTTTCTACTGATGAATCCTTTATTTGGGAAGATTTTATATACCAAGGGTTTCCCCGGTGGCTCAGATGGTAAAGAATCTGCCTGCAAAGCAGGAGACCTGGGTTCAATCCTTGGGTCAGGAATATCTCCTGGAGAAGGGAATGGCAACCCACTCCAGTATTACTGCCTGGAGAATTCCATGGACAGAGGAGCCTGGTGGGTTACAGACCAGGGAGGGTCACAAAAAGACATGACTGAGCAGCTAACATTTTCACTTTATATACCAAACCTGGAGAAGGAAATGGCAACCCACTCCAGTACTCTTGCCTGGAGAATCCCATAGAGGGAGGAGCCTGGTAGGCTACAGTCCATGGGATCGCAAAGAGTCAGACACGACTGAGCGACTTCAAAACAAACAATACCAAACTACATTTGGTAAGCAAAAATTTATTTCTTTAGTTTTTAGCAGTCAAAAAATTTTTAATCTGATTTTTATCACCATGAGATAACTAGCATGATTCCAGTGCAAAGATCTCTGTTTCTTCAGTTAATCTTCACATTTCAGTTAACCACACGTTGAATGTAGGTAAACAAAGAAACTCTATTTTACTTTCTTTTGCACACTTGACTCATCGGATTTTTAAGTGATATAAACTAAAAAAGGAGGTCAAAACTAGTTTGAGAAAATTCAATTCTGGGAGAAGGTTGCTAAGAATTAAGAACAAAGGAAGGAAACCACCGAAGTGGGGGACAGAAAGCTCTCCAATGATGGAAAACATGGGAAGATATTAACAAATGACTGCTGACCAGAGGCAAACTTATTCAACTCCTATCATTTCTCCTTTACCCCCTGGAAGAATCATTTCTCTTGAAAAGGTAGAAGACATCATGAAGACAAGAATGAATGTTTCTTCCTCACCCCTAATCTTCCTTTATACGAAGAAATCTTCACCAGCACAGCCTCCCTGACTTCTCTCTGCGCTCTCACTTATCTCACCCCTCAGAAGAGGGTGGATGATTACTGATTTTTATGTTCAGTCTTTTTGCTGACTTTGCGAAAATAAATTGGACACGGTAGCCCTTTCATTTTTCCTTTTTCTCTTGGTAGTAAAGGTACCCTTGGAATATATCTGGTCTTTCAAGTGTTTTAAGAGATACATTCTGCCCCTAGGGGGTAAGATTTCTTAATTCTAGGTATTATTTTTAAAAACCTATTTGCCTATGGCTATAAACTACATTATTCAGTATCAGCTTTATAAATGCCACTGGCCCCCATCTGCCTATTCTTTTGCTTATTTTTCAGTTAATTCTGAATTTGGGTGAAGAAAAAGGGGCTCTTTATTGAGCCCCAAAGCCCACACAGTGGTAGAGATCCCAATTAGTTTAGCTGAGCTTCAGACCAAATGGATTACATTCCAGAATACGGAACAACCGGCAGGTGCGGCCCACTGCTGGTTATAATTTCAAAGTCAAAATGAGTAGAAGAGAAGCCACAACACTGAAGATACCAAGTATTCTCCAGTTTTGAAAAATGAGAAAGATACATATCAGAAGGATGAGTGAAAAGTCTGAGGTCATGCCTTGAGAAAATTCTAGAACAGGTTATTGAGTGCATAACTGATTAAAGTTTTAACAACACTGAGATACTATTACATATGTATAATCTTCCATTATTATAAGAAAAGACAGAGAATGTAGCTCAGATAAATGTAAAGTTAGGGAAACTCTGCTACATAATGAATGCTGACCGGTGGAGGTGTGGCACCCTACCCACAAGGCAGACCTATGGCTCTGTTCCTTGACCTGTGTATAAGCAGTCCCTGCATAAAGGTTTCAAAGGCATGTCGTTTAAACTTACTGATGCAGGCTGGGGGAGACACTGATACGTGGGATGACGAAAAATCAGGAAGCAAAATTATTTCAGAACTATGCAAGGAATGGCACACAAACCTAGAAGAGGATCTCATCTAAGTCCAAATCCTCATTAAATGAATGTCTTCCTGCTGCATTCACTGAACTGTCATAAGAACTACTACTCAGTCTTTTTACATATATTTGAAACCAACTTCAACCTATCAATGACATAACATGGCACTTTTTCTTTATACCAGATATCATCAAATTCATTTTAAAAGGTAATGTAACTACATTTACCTAGTAAATAAATACAGAGAATAGGCCATACTGGACATGTTCCGTCCAGATAGAACCATCTCATTCTCCTGATCCTCCCACTTCTCAATCTCGCAGTTGGCATCAGAAGTGAGCAAACCCAGTTTGAGTCCAAGCTTTGCTATCTTGGCTTGCTCCTACAAAACATACATTTTTAATCAAAATGATGTAGCCATTAACTATGTAAAAGTAAGACTGGAAGTAAGACTATCGCAAAAGAGAAGATCTTACCTCAGAGTCAGGCTTATCTGCCTTTAATGATCTCAGGTTTGCACTATTCTTCTGTGACAATAAAAAGATTAGAGCATCTTAAAAATCGGTACAGTTAATTGTGAAGACGCGCAATAGTAACGCAAAGCATAACAAAGTACCTTAACAAAATTTTAACTAAAATTTTTTCAGTTCATACTTAAACTTTATTAAACTGTTTAAGTAAAAACAATTATGGTTGACCCTTAACAACGTGGGGGTTAAGGGCGCTGACCCTCACCTTAGCCAAAAACCTCCGTATAACTTAAAAAGAGTCCACTCTCCATATCCATAGCTCCCCCATATCTATGGTTTTGCGTCTGTGGATTCAACCAATCTCAGATGGTGCAGCACTGTAGTATGAACAATTGAAAAAAATGCACTAATAAGTGGACCTCAAACTTCAAACCCATGTTGTTCAAGGGTCCACTGTAACGGCAAATACCCGAATATGTGGCTTCAGCTTTGAACAGGTAGGTAGTTGGAAATCTGGGGCTATGGAAAGCATCTGTGTTTCAGACTCCTAAAGACTTCCGCAGTCTTCCCACAGACCAATTACTACACACCCAAACCTCCCTGGCCCCTCCACTAAATTATTCTTAAGAAATGATGTAATAAAATTAACCGCTACATGGCAGCTTTCAATATCTTCCAAATGTTAAGACTCTGGAGTTCATTTCCTTTAACCAGTTTGCCCTTTTGAGGGATAAATTTCAGCCTCCCGGTTTCACTTACATCCAGATTCCTAATCCTATATCCCAGGTTATATAGGTAATTATACTTAGAATTTAGGATTTACTATTTGAACCAGCATGCCTTTATGGCCCCTAGCTTTGAAACAGCAAGTTAGTTTCTATGTAGGCTATTTAAAACTCAAGAGTATATTTCCTCTAGGGCAGGAGAAAACATTGTACACCAGTTTGGTTACCAGGCTGGCCCACAGATGATTGCTTACTTGTAAAAACCACTACCTATAGCAATGTTTCTTTGAAAAATATATTCAGAAGTTCTCTTGAGATGGCGGCCCAATTTGGGTATTCCCTGCATTCTGAGATCTGGTGGGAACTCCCCTAGCTGGGGCAGCAGTTCCAGAACAGCTGGGCTAGTAGAGAGAAAAAGGCCAGGAGACCAGGGAGCCATTTACTTTTTAAAGGAATCATTTATTTAAATCACCCCCCCACCCCCGCCGAGTATATATTCACACACATGGACACAAAATGCACATTATGATAAAACACGCGTATGCCTGCTTAGCTAAGAAGGTAACTCTGAAGTATATGCGTACTTCTCTGTTTTTTGTTTCCCTTATTATCACCATGACTTACTACTTCTGACCAGCTATTCTGAAACCACTTTAACTGCAGAACAGAACAACTGCAACTTTTCCCTTTGTTTCTATCCCAGTTTATATTTGTTGTGTACCATAAAAGAAATGGGAGGAGGTAACGGACAGAAAACAAATACAGGGAATCTATAAAGTTACACACACACACACACACACACACACAGGACAGAAAACAAATACAGGGAATCTATAAAGTTACACACACACACACACACACACACACAGCCTCTTGGGTTCACTAGAAAATAAGCAGAGAAGACCAATGATTTCTTTGGCTCCATGTATAATTACATCATCTGTATTTTCTTCCTTAGTCTAGTAGACTATAAAGCAATTGATAGAAGTATTTAAGAAAGTTAAGAAGACCCTAGAGGTTTTTAGGTTTTATTTTATTTGGAATTTCACACTCTACCTTTATTCAATTTAGTTGTGTTTTCATTGTTTTTATTTTTAATTTTACAAATTATTATTATTAAAGTGTTTATATGAAGACTGAAAGGGAATTGCCTGAAAAGGTACAGAAACCATCCTAATCATATAACCAAGCTTGCCATCTAGTGGGCATTATTTTAAAATGCAGTCAGATGCATCAGTTTTAGTCGTATAAAGCCAAAAAAAAAAAAAAAAACCACACACACACAATTCATGTGTCTAAAAACAAACAAAATGGCTTATTTTCATCAAGGCAGAAAGCATTCAGAAAGTTCTTAGTCTGCATAAAATGGTTCCAACATGACCTTGTGAATTAGACCCAAGCTATGAAAAACAAAACAAAAAAAACCCCTGACTTCAGATTATGGCTTTATTAACCATAAAATCCATTACCTATTCACTCAACCCCCAAACCAAACACAAATAACCAGACTATGGGCTACATCCAGACTACTACTCAGAATAACAATTCTGAACAGTAGCAACCTCCATAACAAGAGCATAATTTGAATTCTGAACAAAAATTTTCTCAATTGGACAAAGATCTACTTACCATTGGCTTTGGAAGTGAAAGGTAGCCATACTTCTCTCCTGCAAATAACATAATATAACTTAAAACAAATTTCCCACTATTCACATTTAATTTTTAAAATATTATTAAATAAAATGTTAGTATATTAGTTTTGATAATTTAGTCTAGTAATTACATATGACTGAGGAATAAGATTTTAATTTTGTTTGTGAACATGAAAAAAATATATTTGGCACAGATTTTGATTTATAAAATTGTTTCTGAAGTCCTGTCTTCACAATTTATGTTTAATACTCCTTACATTAAGATGACATTTGTGCCATCCTTACTTCTGAGTCTATACCTCTAGATAAATTAAGTCCAGAATTAAGTTCCAAAGGCCCTCTCATCTTATGAGGATGCAGAATGATTTTTCATAACAACCTAACTGAGGTCCTCTTTCAATATCCAGAGCTTTTCTGTATCTGCAAAACAAAGCTAATCACCCAAGGACAGGAAAGCCTCATTATTTTACTGAAGATATGCTCTAATATTCCTTTGTTCTATTTGAACCATCTTGAAGTTAATCTGAGTAGCCTGTAGTTTATAGGGATGTACCAGGTTCTATGGCTCCGCACTTATTTTGTCACTTGGCAGACTGGATGTATGAGATGCTGTTCACTGAAGTGGGGTGAATAGGAAGAGGAGCATGCTTATGGATGAATATGAACTTACTGGGGGGGTATATGAGTTGGGAATAAGGGAGTGATCCAGCCAGACAAAAGATAATGGGGCCAGGATGTTAATAGTAGAAACGAAGATAAGAGGACTGATTTAAGAAGAATTTTACAAGTAAGATTGGTAGGATTTGATGAGTACAGAGGTAAGAGACAGTGTGAGGATAACTGGGCTTGATCTAATCCAAATTCTATAATACCCCAGTCCTACCAGTGAGAACATGAATTTTTTTTTCTGATTGATCATACCATGTAAAGTCCCTTTCAGGATCAAAACTAATTATAAGAACTTCTACTACAGACTATTAGAGCATATCTTCAGTGAACTAATAAGGCTTTCCTGTTCTTGAGTGATTAACTTTGTTTTGGAGATGCAGAAAAGCTCTGGATATTGAAAGTGGACCTCAATTAGGTCAGAATCTGCAGGCTACGAGAGAAAGCAGGAATTTGACTTTTATTTGTCTAAAATAATCTCAAATTCTAAATGTTGATACACACTCATCACTAAGGAAAGGTGGAGTCTTTTTGATCTGGTCCCTTCTAATACAAAGGGGGATCATGGCCTCCCTAAAGGCAGAATTGGATGAAGGCAGAGAGGCAGGAAGACAAAGATTGATTTTTGAATTCTTGACACAATCTCAGGAGGTCCTATTATGAAATCTAAGGGTCTCTTGGTAAGTGGACAACCACCTAGCTCTCAGACTGACTTCAGATATGCAAACACTAAAGGCTCTTTTTCACTGCGTAGCATGTTGTTTGCTACTTAATTGGTTGGCTAACTGATACTTGCAAATATATCTGATTAGTCTCCCAGTCAGGGGAGTCAAAATTTGCAGAGCAGAACTAACCTGGCTAAAATCAAGTGGAGGCTTTCCAATCATAGTTATGAGTTATAACAGTAGCAAAGAGAAACCAAAATCTGAAGGACCCACTCTGTCCTTCGCAGGGGGCAGGTGCGAGGTAATAGGCAGGTTTGTTGAAATAACCATACAGAATAGGAAGAGCAGCACTGTTACACTGGCTCAGCTCATCAATGACAGCTAACTCAGAGCTGGACTTCCTTGGAGGAAGAGCTATATTTATGAGCTTCATGATAACAGTCAGGGGGGAAAAAAAGGCAATGCAAGAAATTAAGCAACTCTGACTCAATTCACCCTATATAAGTAAGGATGCCTCTGAACAGCAAGATACTACTAGTTAAAGAATGAGTGTCCCATTAATCAAAGGCAGCAGTTTCCTACCTAAAGAGGAATTTCTGTTCAGCACTTAGGAAGTTAAGAAAATCCTGATCTGGGGGGACAGGTTACCCAAACCTTAAGAAAGACTGGGAAGCTTCTCTTCATTTCTACACAAGTCTTACGGTTAAATGACCATTTTCTTTAAATATGGATCAGTTATAATCAATTTACCTTTTAGTATACAAAACTCACCTCACATAAAGACCCATTCAATACTTTATCAAAGTATCAAAATAATGTGCCATTCAGACTAGCTATCGATTTTTAAATGCAGAAGCGTGGTAAGCATTTATTACATTTTACAAATTATATTATATCTACAAAGTCTACTATTCTCTGACTTTTAAATAAATCAATAATTATCCTAGATGGGTATTTAAAAAAATATGATACGTTTAGATGCTCATATTCAGTAAAATATGTAATTTGATGTTATTTTGACTTTAAATGACATTTTAAACAAGCATGCTGACACTAACAGAAGCCATTAAGAAGGAAAAAAAAACATAAAAACACATGAACAACTGGACACACAGTACAATGGGAAATAAAAATCCAAGTTGATATTAAAATAAAGAGTAAAAATTATGCCTCTGTACATTGTATGGTGCTATTCTACACGTTGTAGAAATACCAGTGAACTTACCCATCAAACGAAATATTCCAAGATTATGTAGTCATCAAGGAAAGAGATTCCATCCAAGTGGAAGGAAAGCAATTTGAAAATCAAATAACTACATTCATTTCATTATGAAGTTAGTAGAATTATATCAGAGAATTACTGTACTATAGAAGAACTTTTGTACTAAAACTAAAAAAAACAATTTATAAGAAATATAAAAATGACTTAATTTCAATAAGAAAGCTAGAATGTTAATATTAATTAAAAGGAATCCCCTACAACAAATTTTACTGCTTTGATACTATATTGAAGGACAAGTAATAATTTTACTATTTTTTGTGTAAGATACTTTAATATAAAAATAATCCAGTTGGGTTATAAAAGTTATTCATTTGGCATCTGACGTTTTTGACATTAAAAAATTAACAGCTACATTAAAATATGAATATATTTCAATATATGGACAGTTTCTCACCTCGTCTTCCTTCAAACACATCATTGATTTCTCTCAGCAGTATTGACATGTCACTGATTTGGGATTCCCAGGCTTCACAGAATACATCTAGATTTTCTTTAGCAATTTTACTAGATGGATGCAGTGTCAAAGTTTCAGCAGCAGAAATTATCTAAAGAAACAACACACAGGTTTAAACTTCAAAATCTTACCCCTCAGAATCATACTGGAAACCAAACTTAAAATCAACTCAGTGATTCAACTATTAATACAAAGCAATTTCTACACATAAGTCCCATGTCGGGCAATATAGACGTACATAGTAGAATAAAACTCACTGTTTCTTACACGCTTATCTACAGATGAATAGTAGGCATTATTGTACACAAGCAGTGGTATCAGCACTGGCAGTAATGATGGTGGTAACGGTGGTAGCAGTAATAGATGCATATACCTACAAGTACATGGTGGATATACCCTTGGGGTACTGTGCTCGATACACATTAGTATTAATCCTCCAACACAGAAACAAAGTACTATCCTTTTCAAATAAGTATTATTCTGATTTTACAGCTGGAGAAAACTGAGACTCAAAGATATCAAGTAACTTATATATGGCTCTTCAGGGCACTGTACCCATGTTCCAGGTGTTGCGAAAACAGCTGTGAATGAAACATCAATGTTCCTCTCTCATGGGGCTCATATTATACTATGGGGAGAGAGATGATTAAAAATTTGTAAGCAAATCATGAAATATCTTCAAAGATGATAAATGATAAGTATAAAAACAAAGGGCAAGGAGGATGGAAGGTATTAGGTAGTCCCAGTATTTTAAGCTAGGTGGTCACTGGCAAAGGTGGTGTGTACATGAAGAGCTGAAAAAGGTGAGGGAATCACAAGGAAGCCTGGGCAAAGGCATCTGAGGTGAGACGTTTCTATATGTTCTAACAGCAGCCCAGCAGGCCAGTGTGACTGGACTAACATGGAGAAAAGGAAGGTCACCAATGATTTCGTGGTGCAGAAATGCACACAGTAGGATAGGCTTTACTCTGAGGGAGACAGGGAGTCACTGAAGAGCTTTAGAAACCGATATGTAATGGAAAAGAATGTAAGAAAGAAAAAGACATAAAACTGAACCACTTTGCTGTACACTAATAACTAACACAACATTGTCAATCAACAATACTTCAATTAAAGAAAGGAAACCGATATGGTCAGAGCTGCCTTTGAAAGAATTAGACCTGGGTGCTCCTCCTGGGTGGGCACAGTCCCACAGGCACAGGCTTCACAAGCAGGTGGCAGCTTTATGAGGAGAACAAGGTTCCCCATCTTCAGGGAAGGTGGGTGCATGGCCCGCCAGCGGACAGGAAGCTGGACACAGCAGTGAGGGCTTCTCAACTGGGGGCCACTGTACAGGATGCCAACTGTTCAGCTGTGCCTTGGGTATGATGGGACTGTAGATGAAATATAAAAACAACACTGCCAAAGCAGAGGTGTCCAGAAATCCTATAAATTATTCTAGAAGTGCGCTCTATTTTCTTAAATTACCCCTTTGAGAAATAGAAAAGACCAGGAATAAAAGCTGAGGCTAAAGGAATAGAAAAAGCCTTTCAAGTTGTAGAAATTGACAACAGCCTCTATCACCATCCTGGGGAAGAAAATAAGCTTTTCCTAATATCCCTGCCGCCACGAAAACAGTAAGCAGAGAATCACAACCACAGAGCTGGCAGAGACTGAGGGCTACAAGTGCTGACTGTGTATCACAGAAGATCTGAACTTTAGTTCTAATGAAATACATTTACAGCCAAAGCAAGTAGTGTGACTCCCAAATGGACAGGTAAATCTTGAAACCTTGGTTTCCCCCAATAAACAGAGATCTTCTGGTTTTAACAAAATGCTCAGCAGATGGTCACTGTGGATGGTCACTCATATAGTTTCTGCTTCCAAGCCTTTGACACTGTCCTCTACAGGGGAGCATAAACATCCATCCAGCATGGTTCTGAGAGCCTACACATACTAAGATGCTTTTGCTGTTCTCAACTATAAATTCAGGGGCTCAACATCTGTCATCCGATAATGCAAAAAAAGGAATAAGTCCTTTTGACTGCCATGATAAATAAGAACACTTGGTAAATTGTATGTTAGAGCTTAGACCTAAATAAGGAGAAGGTCTGACCCTCAGGTTTTCCCTTAACTTGACAGAGACATTTTTAAATGGGATATCCATTTTAAAAATGCTTTTAAAAATTATAAAAACAAAGTAACATTATAGAGAATTCAGAAAAAAAATTACTCACAATTCTCCCTAACAAGCAGAACATTCCTTTCTGCACAATCCTACAGTCATTTTCATACATATAGGCATTTTATATGTAGCAATTATAGCATAGAAATAAATCTGGATCCTGCTTTTGTCACCTAACATTTTAATAAAACACCTTTTGATGCTGCAAATTCTAGTTATCATAATTACTATTCTAAATGTCATAATATACTATACTATTTGCCTAATTAAAGATTGTTATTTGAATCTTATTATAAGCAATGTTGTAACAAAATCTTTTACTTTTCTTTAATCTCCTTATGTCTTTAGGAATTTGGGGGTCAAAATGTATTTTTATGGCTTGTTACATAGTGGTAACTTATTCTGCAAACATGTCATAACCTACATGATAAACAGCTTTTCATTTAAATAGGTATAAACTACAGCATCAGTTAAATGAGCCAATCTCTAGCTTGGCAGAAGACCAGATAACCCAGTGGAATGTTCTGACACGCTATCAACACATTCCATTACCTTCATTTCTCTCAGCAGATACAGCCTGTAGCTGTACAGAACTAGTGTCTTCCTTGTATATAACCTGTTATGACACTCAGATAAAACATAATATAGAATGAACAATCTGCTGTTCATCATACCTGCTGGCCAGTCACCTGAAATGTCTCCTCTGCATGTAGACAGGTTATTTCAAGAGGTTCTGTCCCCGATACATGTCTCAATAATCGACAGGTCTACAAGAAAACATTTTTATAGTTCAGCTTTCTCCTTCTTCACAATACATAGCATCATTTTATAATTAATAAGGAAAATAAAACAGGGCTTTCCTGGTGGCTCAGAATCTATCTGCCAATGCAGGAGACATGGGTTTGATTCCTGATCCGGGAATATCCTACATGCTGCGGAGCAACTAAGCCTGTGCACCGGAAACATCGAGCCTGTGCCCTAGAGCCCGGGAGCCCCGACTACCGAGCCCACGTGCTGTGATTACTGAAGTCCGTGCGCCCTAGAGCCTGTGCTCTGCAACAAGAGAAGCCACGGAGATGAAAAGCTCGCACACCACAACTAGAGCAAAGCTCACGTGCAGCAGTGAAAACCCAGCACAGCCAAACTAAATACATACAGATAAAATTATAAGAAAATAAAATATTAAAACCTAAAAAATAAATGTGTACATTAATGAGAAGATTATTATACTATACTGGTTCCAAACAGATTCTCTAGGAGCAAAACTGGAACAAATAAGGGTTGAGCATATAAACTACTGTTTCCACTTCCCATCTGAACACTGTAAGGTGGTCACAAAAGATAAGAGCCAGGAGAAATCCTGAGACTTCCCTGGTGGTCCAGTGGTTAACACTCCATGCTACCAATGCAGAGGGCACAGGTTCAATCTTCGGTGAGGACACGAAGATACCACATGCCACAGGGCACGGCCAAGAAGAAAAGAACCAGGAGGAGCCCTGAAAGATTGTGTAGTGCCCACATATTTTACGTATGAAGAAACGTGGTTCAGGGAAGGACTTCCCAAGATCTCTCAGCTAAACTGTCAGTTGCCACAAGCTATACATTCTTTCTGATAACAAACAACACTTCTGTCAATTAGCACACCTTTTACTGCAAAGAACCCTGGATTAGGCAGACTGATATAATGAATAGAGAGTCTGTATCAGCAAAACTTATTGAAAATCTTGATGCTTAACAGTCTGAACTGATCTGATTCAGTCTATTTCTGTTTGAACTGGTGTATTCCAGTTTAGACCAGTCTATTCTGGTCTAGATCAATCTGATCCAGTCTGAATCAGTGTATTCTGGCCTAAACTAGTCTGGACTGGTCTATACTGGTCTACACCAGTCTTCATTTAAAATCTGTAGTATTCTGATCTGACCAAAATAAAACTTCAGAGAGTTCAGTTCAGTTGCTCAGTCGTGTCCAACTCTTTGCGACCCCATGAACTGCAGCACACCAGGCCTCCCTGTCCATCACCAACTCCAGGAATCCATCCAAACCCATGTCCACTGAGTCGGTGAACCCATCCAACCATCTCATCCTCTATCATCCCCTTCTCCTCCTGCCCTCAATCTTTCCCAGCATCAGGATCTTTTCCAGTGAGTCAGCTCTTTGTATCAGGCGGCCAAAGTATTGGAGTTTCAGCTTTAGCATCAGTCCTTCCAATCAATATTCAGGACAGATTTCCCTTAGGATGGACTGGTTGGATCTCCTTGCAGTCCAAGGGACTCTCAAGAGTCTTCTCCAACACCACAGTTCAAAAGCATCAATTCTTCAGCACTCAGCTTTCTTTATAGCCTAACTCTCACATCCATACATGACCACCGGAAAAACCATAGCCTTGATCAGACAAGCTGGAATCAAGATTGCTGGAAGAAATATCAATAACCACAGATATGCAGATGACACCACCCTTATGGCAGAAAGTGAAGAGGAACTAAAAAGCCTCTTGATGAAAGTGAAAGAGGAGAGTGAAAAAGTTGGCTTAAAGCTCAACATTCAGAAAACGAAGATCATGGCATCTGGTCCCATCACTTCATGGCAAACAGATGGGGAAATAGTGGAAACAGTGTCAGACTTTATTTTGGGGGGCTCCAAAATCACTGCAGATGGTGATTGCAGCCATGAAATTACTCCCTGGAAGGAAAGTTATGGCCAACCTAGATAGCATATTAAGAAGCAGAGACATTACTTTGCCAACAAAGGTCCGTCTAGTCAAGGCTACGGTTTTTCCAGTGGTCATGTATGGATGTGAGAGTTGGACTGTGAAGAAAGCTGAGTGCCAAAGAATTGATGCTTTTGAACTGTGGTGTTGGAGAAGACTCTTGAGAGTCCCTTGGACAGCAAGGAGATCCAACCAGTCCATCCTAAAGGAGATCAGTCCTGGGTGTTCATTGGAAGGACTGATGCTGAGGCTGAAACTCCAATACTTTGGCCACCTCATGCGAAGAGTTGACTCACTGGAAAAGACCCTGATGCCAGGAAGGATTGGGGGCAGGAGAAGGGGACGACAGAGGATGAGATGGCTGGATGGCATCACCGACTCAATGGGTGTGAGTTTGAGTGAACTCCGGGAGTTGGTGATGGACAGGGAGGCCTGGCGTGCTGCAGTTCATGGGGTCGCAAAGAGTTGGACACGACTGAGCAACTGAACTGAACGGAACTGACCAGATGCACCTTTGCTGACAAAGTAATGTCTCTGCTTTTCAATATGCTGTCTAGGTTGGTCATAACTTTCCTTCCAAGGAGTAAGTGTCTTTTAATTTCATGGCTACAATCACCATCTGCAGTGATTTTGGAACCCAGAAAAATAAAGTCAGCCACTGTTTCCCCATCTATTTGCCATGAAGTGATGGGACTGGATGCCATAATCTTAGTTTTCTGAATGATGAGCTTTCAGCCAACTTTTTCACTCTCCTCTCACTTTTATCAAGAGGCTCATTAGTTCTTCTTCACTTTCTGCCATAAGGGTGGTGTCATCTGCATATCTGAGGTGATTGATATTTCTCCTGGCAATCTTGATTCCAGCTTGTGCTTCCTCCAGCCCAGCATTTCTCATGATGTACTCTGCATAGAAGTTAAATAAGCAGGGTGACAATATACAGCCTTGACGTACTCCTTTTCCTATTTGGAACCAGTCTGTTGTTCCATGTCCAGTTCTAACTGGTGCTTCCTGGCCTGCATACAGATTTCTCAAGAGGCATGTCAGGTGGTCTGGTATTCCCATCTCTTTCAGAATTTTCCACAGTTTATTGTGATCCACACAGTCAAAGGCTTTGGCACAGTCAATAAGGTAGAAATAGATGTTTTTGTGGAATTCTCTTGCTTTTTTGATGATCCAGTGGATGTTGGCAATTTGATCTTTGGTTCCTCTGCCTTTTCTAAAACCAGTTTGAACTTCTGGAAGTTCACGGTTCACTGTTAATAACTAAATTAAATTTTCAACCATCCTCAAATTAGTTCCTCATGCATTTAAAATGCCTTCACTAATAAAAAGAAGATTGAATTTATAAATTATAAGCTTCCTTGATTTAATCTTAATTATTTAAAAAGCAGAAAGAAACAGCACAACCAATATGACTCACTAATATATTAGTAACGCAAAAACTAGTTATAGTAATTGCACAGCTTTGTAATTTTTTAAAACACCCTTGGTGTTATTCAGTTTTTCTTAGTGAAATCCATTTGTATTGTTTATTCTTTAATTTGCTCTTCATTGCCTGCCTTGCAACAGAACATGTGTTTGAAACTGTACTTAGCAAAATTCATGATCTTAACATTGTACACTAAAGTCAATGTGCCTTCCTGGCACAAAACAGCCAGTATGCAGTTTTCTAATGTTTGGGGTTTCTGTCCCAATTGACAATATTGAAAAATATGTATTAGCCAAGCAAAACCACTATCTCAAAACCATGTTGAAAATTACTCCAACCTGTCAAGCCAACTGAAATTCTCTTCCCAGTCCAATTCCCAGGATCATTTTGTATGTGAAATAGGAAAAGTTGAATTTGATTACAACGATATGCAGAAAGAATCAAGAAATCATGTATTTGTTGTGGTTGTTCAGTCGCTCAGTCATATCTGACTCCTTGCGGCCCAATGGACTGCAGCATGCCAGGCTTCTCTGTCCTTCACCATCTCCCAGAGTCTGCTCCAACTCATGTCCATTGAGTCAGTGATGCTATCCAAAACACATCTCATCCTCTGTCGTCCCCTTCTCCTCCTGCCTTCAACCTTACCCAGCATCAGGGTCTTTTCCAATAAGTTGGCTCTTCTCATCAGGTGGCCAAAGTATTGGAGCTTCAGTTCAGCATCAATCCTTCCAATGAACATTCAGGATTGATTTCCTTTAGGACTGACTGGTTTGAGCTCCTTGCTGTCCAAGGGATTCGCAAGAGTATAGTCAATACTATAGATGATTTTCCTTTCAAAGAATTTGTTTTTCTTTTTCCATCATTTATCCCAGCTCACCTGTTCTGAATAAGTCACTCATCAATACATGAGCAGTTTAGAGTTATATAACACATTTTTAAAAATCTTTCTCATTCTCACCTTGGAGGCAGAGCAACAGAAATGGAATAAAACCTAATTGTATCCCTTGTACAGATCCAGCAACTTGGCATTTTGCTCAATGTCAGTCTATTTTCTATGATTTATTATGTTTATGTGCTAATTACAGCAGTCTTCTAACTACAGTGCCCAGTGGTTGTTAATCCAGTTCTAACAAAAGGGCATGATTCCATCCTTGAAGTTCACTATAGAAGTAAATTCCCTTCTCTAAGGAAAAAGTCAATTTTATTCCACACTGGAATTCAGAAGGACTATAACAAGGTTATACACAAGATGAGAAACATGACTATAATATTACCCTGACCCACTACTGAGGTCAAGCACTACAAACTGCTTCAAAGTCAGAGCCATAAAATTCCTGGCAGCACTTAAGAGAACAATAAAAACAAAGGAATGGCATTGGGGGAAATAAAGGCAGGTTGTTTGGAATAAACAATATGATTTCCACCCATAAAATCACCCCAGAGTCCAGTGCATTTAACATTTAGGAGCATTATCTAAAACAGATAATGAGACGGTTGGATGGCATCACCAACTCAATGGACATGAGTTTGAGCAAACTCCAGGAGATAGTGAAGGACAGGAAAGCCTGGTGTGCTGCAGTCCATGAGATCGCAAAGAGCTGGACACAACTTAGCAAGTTTTACAGCGTGTTCAAGCTCTTCCAGAAGAAATATGGGGCTCCCCTATAAATGCCTATTTGTGAGGTTTGAGGCGCCTCTTTGGAAAACATTCAACCTAAGTGAAAAAGCATGAAAAGTTCAACTAGTAGTAATAACCAACATTGAGAGAATGCATCAGGGTTTCTGGCTACTATATGAAGACCTAGGACTTTGCAATAAAGCAATTTAGAACTTTTTTTCTAACTGAACCCCTTACTGATAGTATTATCCTATGTTTCTAGTTCTTAGAATATTTGTGTCAGTATCCAGAAATTTTAAAATCTACTTTTTTGAGATATAATTCATAGAAAACAAAACGCATCCATTTTGAACTCTGGAAAAAAATAATCTTGAGGCTTACAACAGAAAATTAGGAAAAAAAATTTTTTTTCACATTTTAAAAAGACTTGCTGCAGGAGTCCTACAATTAGCAGGTTTGCCTATGGTCATAATTCTTGGTTTATAAACAAAACAGCATCAAATCTATTTTTTAAAGGAGATGTATTTACAGTGATTTTAAGAATTCTGTCTAGTAACTCAAACTGGTACTCTGTGGCAACCTAGAGGGGCAGGATGGGATGGGAAGTGGGACGGAGGTTCAAAAGGAAGGGGAATACCTATGGCTGGTTCATGCTGATGTATGGCAGAGACCAACACATTATAATAAAGCAATTATCCTTCAGTCAAAAATAAATAAATAAACAGAATGCTCCCCAGTAGTTTTCAGATATTAACAAATAAAGGAGAAGAAGCTAGTTTAATTCATCTGAAAGTTCCTTTTAACCATTAGTATGTGACATTCAGTGAGCAGGGTAATATTAACAGATAACATGAAGACAGCTAGGTGGTTCATATCTGTGCATTAATGTACACATTGGCTAACACATACTTCATACATATATGTGTGTGTGTGTTTGTATATATTCATCATGTGTACATGGGCTAATATACATTTCTATACTAGCAGATATCTGACACTCTCAGTAGCAGAAGTCTTACAATATCAATCAATAATTGGAATTATAACAAAAGGGGCAAACAAAGCACCAATAACACATCACAAAGATTTGGGCAGGAGAGATTCAGAGCACAAATAGTGTATGGAATGTTTTCTTTGTCCTTCCACGTCCATTCTTCTTCCTCCTTGGAAGACTGACCTGTGTGGTCCACAGATGTGTTTGGCTGTGGAAGCCCCAGTACTAGAGCAGCAGGAATGAGGAGGGTAAGGGTCTTTATTCTCACGCTCTTTCCCTGGAGGCTGCCTGGAGCTGTCTCTGTTTAGTCCTAAAACCACAACTTCTCCAGGTTCTTGAAGGACTCCATGCCCTTCCAATTTCCAAAACCACTCACTCCCCATGTTAGTTTGGTCGTAGGAGCAAAATCAGCTCTGCTATCACTAACCCCAATTCCTATACTCTCATGGTTTCCCCACACCCTATCCATGCAACTGTAAACAGCTCCTTTATTAAACCCTCTTAAAATTAACCTAATTTGAATGTGCCGTCTCTTTTTCCTGTTGAGACTCAAAAGAGTCAGATACAAACAAGGTCACAAGATGTATCTCCACTGCTCTACTCCAAGATTTAACTTCTCTGATGGAATAAGGAAGAAGATTAAGAAGTGCATTTGTGCAATACTATAAAGCAATTATCTTCCAATAAAATTTTTTAAAAAAAGAAGTGCCCTTGTGGGTTCTAGCACTTTTTATTGTTTTTAGAGGCCAAACTTGTAAGAGCAGAACAGAAAAACATGATATTTTTAAAATTCCAAAGGCAAGAGAGAAAACCCTCTTATGAGTAAGCCAAAAACTGTATTTGTGTTAACATCCCCTGATGACAGTACAGCTTTCATTAAACTAACGTTTCTTTAACAAGCAACCTATTACTCACCTCAACAAGCCGCTCTTTCTGTTCAGAGAGTTTGCAGGCATATTCAGCCAAACCTTCTAAATTTCCTTCTACTCCAGTAAGTTTTAATGCTTTTAGAACCACATGATCAGCATGGTATTTTAACAGATCTGCTGCCAGCTGAGCTGCTGTACTATGAAGCTGCAGATGTGGGGGGTGAAACAAAGACAACAAATGACAAGGTTTTGTGATGAAAAACCTCCCGAGTCCTTTAAAACCTCAAGAGCAGCAACCTCAGATCACGCCCACCTGATCTCCTGAGGGGAAAAGCCTAAAGTTTCCTGTGGTAACAGAACTGCAAAGCCCTGGGAGCCTGCAGCTTCTCCCAAGGGCAGGAAGGAGACTGGCATCTTTGAGTCCCCTGGTGTTGGCAGTAATCCTGTTTGCAGAAGATGAACTGGTCACCCTGGCAGAGTAGCCTGGACCTCTTTTCATCCTATTATCAACCAGCTCTTTCCCACCCGGCTTCTCTCTTACCTCAGCTGAGCTTCTGCTGCTCTTAAAGTTAGTGAAAACAGAACACTAGGAAGAGAATGGCATTCTGAATACTAAGAGGAAAATAAAATGGCAGCTCATGATCATTAATGTGTTTTTAAACAGACATTGGGAAAGTATCATTGTGAGATACAGTCAAATATGTATTCAACACATTTTATTAAATACCTATGTCAGGAAAGGCACTAGCCTAAAGGCTGGACATACATGGCAAGTAAGACGCAACGTCTTCAGGGAGCTCACAGTTTATCTATATTGCCATCCAGAACTTCATGCTCTAACTCTTAGGTCACAGGAGAAATGAGGGATAAAATAATAAAGAAAACCTCAAGGCTTTATTTAACATTAGGTGGAATGGATTTTAAACATGGTTCACTCTCACTGAATATCTCTGTATACAATCAACTCCAAAATCTTTTCTTCTCCTTATCCTGTCTTAAAAAAAAAAAGTCATGACAGGTTATTTTGGGCTCACTAGAAAGAGATCATTTTTAATCTGATTTTTAATTAAGTCTATTTGTACAAAGTGATTCTTTTTTTCCTGGAAGTAATCCAACGTCAATTCAGATTACAGGACTCTGTACAAAATTAACAATAGGGTAGTCCGCACTCATGAACTCAAGTGAGAATAATTACAGTCAGAAACAAAGACATTAAAATGCATTTTCCTTTGGAAATTAAACAACATAAGAATTCAAAAGATTTTGTTTAACCATCAGGCCCTAGAAAATAGCTAATGCCAACCCTTTATCTTACAGACTATGAAACAGGTCCCTAAAGACTGAGTGACTTGTTCAAGGTCACGTAAATCTTATAAATGATTCTAGAGACAACTTACAAACCCCAAGGGAAGAAGGGTGAATAAACATGAAGTTTCTGCTCTGTGCAAGGTACTGAAAGTGGACATTGTACACATTTATAGACATTATCTCCCTAATCCTTGTACCCATTTCAGAGGTAAGGAAAATGAACTTTATAGAACGCCACTCAATCTATCACCAAAAAATTTTATGTTCTACTGATAGTCAGTCTTAACAATAGTTTAGTTGAATAGGCTGGAAAAAAATGAGTAGGCTTGTTTTAAACCATAGAAGACCATATTCTTCTTTGTTTAATAGGATGTTAAAAAGAAGGTTTCAAAAGAGGTCAATGAAACTTCACCATATAATTTATATATGAAACTCCCCCAAACCAGCTCCCTTCGTTTGACCCCTTGACTCTCTTAAAAAATATAAAATTAGAGCTAAGTGAGAAGGAACAAGTTTGGAAGGAAGATCTGTTTGGAGCACTGGCTCACTCCCTGTGAGTTCCCCTCCAGGCATACACAAAGCAGAGGAACAAGGGGGCCGGGGGGTTACAAAGTAAAGGGGTGGTCGGGGGAGGCACCAGCAGAGCCTCTGAAGAGCACACTCGGGGATTAATGACAGAGAAAGCCAGCTTTAAACACCTTCTGAGCCCAGTGCATCTCATGAGGACACTGGTCACTAAGAACTTTCTACCTCTCTACTTCCTCTCTTCTCTCCCTGTGCCAGCGCCTGGCAAAGATCTGGAACAGAAGCTAGATAACAGGGGATGAAGGGCCTGGAAGAGACAAGAGACCACACCTCCCCCAGAAGCCCTAGTGGTGCAGGACAGAGGAGTGGGGGACAGAGGGGAAGTCACACAACTGGACGAACCAAAACACTGATGAGTATATCGGAATGCACACTCGTTTTTAACTGAGACTGTGTCCTATGACCTAAAGCAGGCATTGGTAAGCATTTTCTGTAGAGGGCCAGAGTAAATAATTAGACTTTTCAGGCCACCCAGTCACAACTGCCCAAATCAAATGGGCAGAACTATGTTGAGAGTCCCTTGGACTGCAAGGAGATCCAGCCAGTCCATTCTGAAGATCAGCCCTGGGTGTTCTTTGGAAGGAATGATGCTAAAGCTGAAACTCCAGTACTTTGGCCACCTCATGCGAAGAGTTAACTCATTGGAAAAGACTCTGATGCTGGGAGGGATTGGGGGCAGGAGGAAAAGGGGATGACAGAGGATGAGATGGCTGGATGGCATCACCGACTCAACGGACATGAGTTTGAGTGAACTCTGGGAGATGGTGATGGACAGGGAGGCCTGGCATGCTGCGATTCATGGGGTCGCAAAGAATTGGACACAACTGAGCAACTGAACTGAACTGATGTCCCCCAGACTTCATTTATAAAAACAGCCTGGCTGTAGTTCACAAACCCCTGACTTACGGTGACTTTCAGTTACCTAAAAGTAACCATTAAACAATTAAGTTTTCATTCAGGGAACAGGGAAATCTTAATATTTTTAAAAATCAACTTTATTAAGGTACAGTTTACATGTAACAAAATGTACCAAGGGTACAGTTTGATGAGTTTTGATATTTACACCCAAGTAACTACCACCATAATCAATATTTCTGACATTTCCATTACCCCCAAAAGTTCTCCCAAGCCCCTCTGTAGTACATATTCCCCCTACATATGACCCTGGGCAGTCACTGATCTGGTTTCTGTCACTGTACATGGATTTGGCCTTTAAAAATTTTTTTTCTAAATAGAATCTGACACACACATAACCTTTGGGTCTGACTTCTTTCACTCAGTGTTACATTTAAGCAGTTCATCCATATTATTACTCGTATCAATAGTGTTCCTTTTCATTGCTGAATAGTATTTGGCATAGTTACATAGTTATACCAAAATTCATTTGTAAATTTCCTTGTTGATGGGAATTTAGATTGTTTCCAGTTTGGGGCTGTTATAAACATTTGTGTACAATTTTTGAGGATGATGGCCCCAATAAAACAATCGCTTCAAAATAACTAGGGCAAAGGAAAACTTTTAAATAACATTCTCTGGGCACAGGAACATACTAATTCTAAGGCACTTTGTACATACTGTACAACATGACAACTTGCAAAGAATTAAAAGAGGCTAGATTTCCAACTATACTTACCTCTTTCTTAAGTTCATTGAGATTGTGACTGATTTTCAATATAGTGAGTTCCAGTTCTTCAGCGATGCTTTTTGTTTTCCTGCTTTGCTAAAAAAATTTAAAAGTACATGTGAAGAGTTATCTTTTTCATCTAGCAATTCCAAGTGTACTCTAACTACAGATAACAATAAAATTTTAATATCATTCTGTGAACTATATGAAAAGTATATTTTAAAAATTCACCTGTTTATGTTAAAGTGGCAAAGAGAACATTTATTACTTTTTTCAACTCTTTTAAATAGGGGAATTTTAAAAATCTAATTTTCTTTAATAAATTTATCACAGCTAAAACTAATCTGTTTCATCTTCTGCCTGGAATGCTCATCTCTTCATTCTTAACCTCATCAAAAATTAAAGCCCTATTCCATCTTCAAATCCTTACAGAAATTTCTGTTTCTTAGAAAGGCCTCCTTTGATCACAAAATCTAGACTAGACTCTCTTCTTACCCTAACCTTTTCTCAAAGTAATCATTTTAATTTGCAATTACATATGTAGTTTTTATTTTTTTGTTTAAAGTTTATTTTGCTCACTAGGCTTTGATAAGCTCTGTGAAGGCTGGAAGCACATGTATTTTATTCACCAATGAGTGCTTTATACCTAACACAGCAAATGCAAGGTAGCAGGTATTCAATTCTTTGAATAAATACATCCCAGCTAAATGTCAATCTCTTCATGAAGCTTCTAGATTCCTCTTGCTAAATATAAACTCACCCTCCTTCAGACACTCTCCACATATGATCTGTCGCTTCTCTTGGGATACTTACAAAGTTTTCTGGACTTGTCTCATACTGTCTCACATTTTCCTACACTGCAAAATTCTTGCAAAAAATTTATTTAATTCATCTTTAGATTTCTGATGCCTGGCATATAAAAGGCACTGAGCAATAACTGCTAAAAAGGGTAAATGAATGAACAATACATCTGATATGCAGAATCAGAGATCCAAGTGCTATGAAACATATGAAAGGTGATACCTGCACATTTAAGTACTGATAGACCTGGATTCCCAACGTAAAGAGTGTTTCCTCACAGAAGTTCTTTATATTACATGTTGGGCTTAAAATTTAACTCGGAAGCAATCTCTACTTCAGATTAGATACTACATAGATAACTCAAGTCAAGCTGAACACAAAATAATGCTTTTATCCCTGACATCATTTACCCGAGTTAAAGTTTCCTTGTTAATATGAGCATCTGCAATGTTGTGATGGCAAGAAATTCTGAGGGAAATCACTGATTTATCCTACTCTTCATTCATAAATCCATCTCTTCACAAGAAAGCAGACTGCTGGGGCCTCAGGCACCTTCACCCTTCATCTTTACGGCCTACACTTATGTCCATGACTTCCAGATTTGTATGCTGTAAATCATGTTAAGTGCATTCTTGACATAGCCTAGGTCTAAGCAACAAATAAATGGTGTCAGAGACGTGTCAGGGCTCTATCTTTCAAATCTGTAATCCGCCTGTCAGAGACTGGGTGCATACTGCCTTGTGTTGTACCACTGCTGGCAGGCTTTGCCACTGTTGCCCACATAACTTCCATGTTTGAAGCACATCAGCAGCCTATTCAAGGCTTTTTAAGTGGCTGCCCACCAATCTGAGACCAGGAATCTGTGCAAGGGTGAAAAATCTTTCACCTGCCAGCTGGATCTACCCTTGTCTTCACTGCATCTGAACCTCAATGAGTTTTCCAAATGCTTGTGTCTGTAAATCAAGTGTCCTCAGAATTAAGAACTGTGCACATCGGAAAGGCTCCAGCAGTAAGACTCAGGACCCAAGAACCTCTAGGTAGGGGTTCTACTACTCTGATCTTTACTCTGAAGAAACACTTTGGGAGGGATTTTCCAGAGGTGATTTTGGTGGACGAGTTGGGACAACAGGGTGAACTAGTGAGGGTGACTCAGAATCCAGACTGGTCAGGATGAAAAACAACTGGCCGAGGGATGTCAAGTACTGTGAATGCTGGATGGTCAAGCAGGAGGCAGAAAAGGGAGGAGATACCCTTGTCCCATTCTGGACCACATTCACACTCCTGATGATTACAGTACCTGCATAACTCTCAGAACTTTAGGGCAAAGCAATCACAGAGGATTTACTTTGATGAAATAAAGTTCTTACAGCTTGAATCCACACAGAAATTAACTGCTGCAATTCCGTCCTCGCCTGAGCTGACAGTTCCAAGATGCGTTCCCTGTGCTCATGGCTGGTGTAGGCACAATCAGTGAAGTCCTCCGTGCGCTCCAAGAGGGCTTCCAACATCGCTGAGAGAGTCTCTTTTGACTGAAAATAAAGATTCTCCCGAAGAGTTTCAATATTCATCTGAGAACAAAAAGGATATACATCCACAGGAGTCAACATTCCCACCTAACCAGATGCGCTGGACTCTCCTCCCAGGGCCCAAGAAGAAGCCAGCAATTTCTTTCCCTGTCTGAAAGCTCAGGAGAAATACAGCCTCCAACGAGGACTTTATTGTCCACAAACCCAGGGGGCCCACGTTGCTCAAGAGCCAACAGTGGCTGTGTAGAGCTTCATTCCAACAGCTGTCAACAAAACATTTCTATTCCATCAGTGAAAGAGCATGATCATGTAGCAACCGGTAGGGAAAATGAACCAACCTCCAGATAAAGGATTTGTTATCTGAGAAAATGCCAAGGCAAAGTCCTGGAAGATGTTACAGCCAAAAACGAGCATGTGTTGAGCCCAGGAGGAAGGGTGTGGAGGGTGTGGGGCACAGCGAGGGCTGGGAAAGGCATCAGTTTTTCCTTCATTAATTCAGTGAAACTGGTTTCCCTACATTTTGTTTCATGTCCCCACCAGACCTTCCTGACCAAAACATTCTCTACCAGGGGCCCTGGATAATCTTCCTAAATGTATACCTTCAGATATTGCCCCCTCCCTCTAATTGGTTCCCCACCCCCTATAAAACCAAGCCCAGACTTGTACCACCTAGCACAAACCCTTCCAGGGTCTTGTCTTTATGTCTTTCCAACAGTCCCTCTCACCTTTCTGAGTTTCTAAACCTCCTTTCACTTTAGCCATCCTGTGCTTAGAGTTCCCTGAATGTGTGATGAACACGTGCCCATTAGGGCAACCTTCTCTCTCTCAGCTGCCACTTCAACCTTAGCCCTTCAACCTCTAGCCCTTGAAATATCCCACAGAAAAAACCTGGGCTAAGAGGCACTAAGTGGTGATGATCACGGTTGTGGACAAACTTCTTGTGCAGATAAAGATAACTTACAATTGCTTCATACTTCAAGGTCTTTTCACAACAATTATTTCACATTGATCCTTATTTTAAGACCCATTTTTAACAGAACCCATACAAATACCAAGATTCGGGAAGGTCGAGAGGCTACAGGGAAGTAATAGCTTCCCTTTCTCCTGGCTCAAAGTTATCTCCGGTAATCTCTCTGTCCTATGGAGACAGGATTGGTTTTTTCAAGCCAGTAAAGAACACAGATAAAAGTGAAGTATGGAATTGACAAGGAGAACCTGAGAATTTGAGGATTTAAAGATAACTGCAACATAAAAATCAGCCCACAAACCATTTAAGGTTGTTTTTTTTTTTTCATTTAAGGTTTTTTATTTTCCCTTTAAAGAGAATCATATATGGCTTTTAAAACAGCAACTTAGTAGCATTTTTATGAAAGCCATTCATTTGCAGGTTTTCATAAGATCTGTCCATATATTCAAAGTAATGAATACATCCAGTTTCCCTCTACAGATGCAAAGAAGATCACCACCAACAGTGAGACTGAGTGTATTTAAAACAGCTCTCTGTGCAGAATGCCTGCTGGCGAAAGGTCGACAGCAGCCACCGGTACCGCACTGGTCTAGTTAAACCGGAACCAGAAAGGCAGTGCCAGGCGCCCAGAGACCTGGCTTTACATTGACTGGTTTCCCTAATGGCCCTTTGACCTCTCTCCTTTCAGCCTTAACAAAAACAGGGGGTTAGAAAAATAAGCCCTAAGATTCCTTTCAGTAATAAAGACTCTGAAAGAATGGCTGGTCCCTGTAGCTTCCTCCCTCTCAGGAAGAGATACGGGGTAAGACGGACAGCACGTAAACAAAGCCAGAGGTGTAAACCCAAAGGTCAGGGACTCTGGGATCAGAGTCCTGGTTCTAAACAAGGGTTCTATCACATATTAGCTTTCCTCCTCAAAAACATGGGTACAATAATATTCACCTAAAAGGGAAGTTTAGAGAACAAATGAGAGAATATTGAGAACAAGTGTTCCATTTTTCTCTTTCACCTCATGTTCCTACGTAGACCGTTAAACAATTAAAAGTCAAAGTGCAGGATTTCCCTGGTGGTCCAGCGGTTAAGACTGTGCTTCCAGTGGGATACAGTTTTGATCCCTGGTCAGGGAACTAATATCCCACGTGTTATGTGGCTCAGCCAAAAAAAAAAAAAAAGTCCAAGTGCCAATAAGATGGAAAGAATACCATTCCTGCTGCAGTTCTGGCTGCTGGAGATGTAAGTAACCCTTAGCATATTAGAGAGCTTCTCAGGGTCTAAGTTTTCCCATCTGTTAAATAACACAGGCCTATCAGATGACTTCCTAGGGTTTTCCCGACCAGGCACTGCTGCTACCAAAAAGTGCTTGTCACTACCTCTCTGACGTGCAATGAGTTCTGCCCTAAAACTCATTTAGGGTAGATGGGGATTCTGGGGTCAGGCTGCCGACTTTCAAATCCTAACTTTGGCACTTTGTAGCTTGCAAGTTACTTAATTTCTGTTGTTCAGTCTCCTAAACATATAATGCCGTAATAATAATATTCTTGTGTGATGTACACACACACATATTTAAAGCATTTAGGATGGGCACAGAGTAAGTTCTTGATAAATATTAGTATGCATTAGTGTTCATTAAAAATTTTAATTATAATTAATACTACTGCTATCACTACAGTCTCAAAGTATCAATTCTATAGCACAGGGAAGAGCGGGAATTCCAGCAGAATTGATTTACTGTCTGTCATCAGATGTGGATGGTACGGTACTGCTCTACAAACTGCGAAAGGAAAGCTGTTCTGAACAGAGGACAGGAAGCTACAGCTAAACCATACAGCTAAACACGGCCAGGGTAACTGCCATAACCCTACACTGGTATTCTCTGTACAAACTGCACTAAGCCTTATGTTATGGAATATTAAGTTTATATCCTGTAAGTGTGTTCGTACCTCAGTCGTGTCTGACTCTTTGTGACCCCATGGACTACTGATCGCCAGGCTCCTCTATCCATGGAATTTTCCAGGCAAGAATACTGGAGTGGGTGGCCATTCCCTTCTCCAGGTAATCTTCCCAACCAAGGGATCAAACCTGGGTCTCTTGTATTGCAGGCAGATTCCTTACCATCTGGGCCAACAGGGAACTTCCTTATATGCTATAGCATTGTTTTAAAGACAATTACCTCGCTTTGTGAAGCGTCTATATTCTAAAATACCACACGAAACTATGAGTATTATTTATAATGTTTCTTTGAAATGGTAAGAAAACACCCAAAATATACTCTCTGTATTCTTACCTTGAATTCCTTAATCCCAGTAAAAATACTGATAGATGAAATGTCATTCTCTCCATTTGGTTTGCATTCAGTCACAATTTCAATGACCTTATCTAATGCCACTTTCATCCGGTCAAATACTCCTTCTTTATTTTTATGGGCTGACTCACAGTTGGGATGCCTGAGACAAGTCTTTGAAACAATGGAAAAATTTTATGTTAAGTTTTGACCCATATCATAATACCCAAAATCTTACAGAGAACATGCCATGCTAATAAAAATGGTTCTTTACCAAAATCTCCTGTGTCCCTGGCTCACCCACCGCTTCTCCTCACTAAAGGTGGAAACAGGATGAGTAAAGAGTAATAGCAAGTTTAAGTGAAAATGCAGGGTACAAAACCGCATCTTTAGACTTTAACATACTTGAAATTTTTGGGGAAAAAAAAAAACCCTATATCTTCATCATGATTAAAACTTAAAATGTTGCCTAATATGTGCAAGAGCTAAAAAAAGAATGAGGAAAAATGGACAGATGTTTTATGACTGTGAGGCATCTTTGATTTTCAAAAAATGATATAAAGGAGGAACTATTTGAGGGCCCAGCTGTGAACAGAGCCTTCCACACAGGCTCCAGGGAAGCCTGTTTCTGTGCCCTCACTGGGCCTAGCACAGAAGCAATGTTCTGAGCAGAAAAGGCAATTCCCACAAAGTGCTAATGAGATGTTCAGCAGCGCACTTTTGAACTGTATCAATTTGCTGGCCGATTGCTGTTTGGAATTACAAGCTCTTGATTGACAATTTTGCAAAAAGCAGAATAAGGACTGAGAGGTATGAAATTACAGAATAAACAAACTGAGGGCTGACTTCATACTCCACTGTTACTTAACCGACTCCAAGTCGCCTAGTTTTTCTAGAGCGTGTGTGCAGGCTCCCCAGTGAGATAGTGCAGGCCATGCAGGCACTGACCCTGTGTGACTGGCCTCCATTCGCAGCACCTAATAAGCCATTTTCTGCTTAGATGCTCAATCAAAGCTGACTCACAGATTACCTGATGTTTGGACTGGGGATGGAAGTTAACTTTCTTGTTAAAGAATAACTGAAATTTGACTATAGCCTATATTCCAAGTTATCACTTTCATCTTTTTAAAAAGTGAAATATATATAAATTATGTCCATTTAGGGTTTCTAATTAACTTACAAACGTAGTCAAACAAAAATTTTCTTACCTTTGAAGCTGTGAGCAGCATCATTGTACACTTTTCAAGAACTGATCTAGCTGCTGCCATTTTTGCTTTTTTCTTTTCATCCTTCAAATCCTAAAAATGGAATAAAACCACTGAGCTGCCTAGGATCATGTAAAAAACTCAATTTCTTGAGAAACCATTTATTCAAGAAAAACAATACTCAACAATTTAACTAACACTGCCTTTTGAAAAACAAAAACAGAATAAAGTTTAATAAAATGTCACCATTTCAGTGTGAATACATTAACACAATGGAGTAGAAACAGCTGCCCTCAGAAAGGGCGGCAGAGTCTGGAAGTGAGACGGATAAGCTGTCATACGGCTCACACTCTGCTGGCCTGCACACCTGCCATTCTTGTGCCCAGGTGAGGACACCTCACTCCCAGCCAGAAACAACCATTCCATGCTTTACTTAATTAAAAGTGACTTATTTATTTAGCATTTGTGGACCATTATTTCCTTCAGATTAGACACTCAGAAGTCAACTCTTCCAGGAACCATGTCTGATTAACACCATCTAAGTGCTTATTCATCTCTATGTGAACATTGTTTTTAATCCTAAACTTAGCCTATATGCTGCTCTAAACTGTTCTTAAGGTGTTTCTTGGGTATATAATTTTCCCCAACTAGAATATAACTCTGACGTAGACACTGTATTTTGTTTTTTTTCATTTGGTTTCTCTTCACACATCCCTCAATATGAAGGTGTGCTATCACAGAGGGTCCTCAAATCTTGCTGATTAAATCTACAATCAAATACTCTCATAAGAGCTTGAATATAACCATCTAAATCAGAAGTCAGTCAAAGATTTTCAATAAAAGGCCAGATAATAAGTTTTTGAGACTTTCTGGGTCATTTGGTCCCTGAAACAATGACTTAATTCTGCCAATGTAGTATAAAGGCTAGCTCAGACAATACATAAACAAATAAATGTAGCTGTGTTATAATAACTTTACTTATAGACACTGAAATTTGGATTACATAAAATTTTCAGTCTTTTTTTTCTCATTTGCGAACTAGACGAAAAGTCTTTTCTTATAAATAAGAAAGACCTAAAGTTTGAAAATGATTTGCCTTTTAATAAATTAGAGTGGATGTAAAGTTATCTCTACAATAATATAACTCTCATTCACCTGCATCTCAATACAGGTTTCTTTAATAGGAAACAAAGTTATATCTAGTAAATGAAAAACTGCACAAAACCCCGAAGCTAATTCAGATCACAAGGTAACATTCCAAAGGTCTGTGTCCTGCATGTGACTATCACCCATCAGGAGTAGCAGTCAAAAATAAAAGTTGAGGTCACTGCTAAAATTCCCACCTATTCCTTGTCTTTAACATACTGAACGGGACTTCCGGCAAAAAAACCTCGTGGGTCTAGATGACAAGGCATCAGATGTCCATACGTTACACTTGTAAACCATATATTACACCACATATTGTAGGTGACAGCAAATGATCAAAAAAGATGGCATCTCAGTCTGTTAGAGGGCTGGTCCACAGGACAAAACCGAGGTCTCATTAACCCCGGATGTCCAAGCAGAACTAAGTGAAGCATATAATCCAGCCCGCCACTTTTCACGCCAATAACCATCTTTCAACTCCAGCTACAAACCAGGAAAGTTCATGCCCAAAACCAGTCTACAGGACTCTACCAGAGCATCTCAAGAAGAGGTCAATTATATATTTAACTTGACATGATAAAATCATGCACAAGTCCCCCAACAAGGACAGGCAACCCTGGAACTTACAGTCTGAACTGGGGAACACTACTACAAAGAACCAACATCATGGTGCAGCTGGAAACTACAGGCTTAAGCATCAGACACAATTGAGTTCAATCTGCTAGAAGAGTCACCTTAGGAAAGTTCATTATCCTCTCAAGTTCAGCCTCAGGTGTGAAACAGTAATAACAATACCTACTTACACAGCTGTTTTTTGAGAGTCAAACAAGATCAGCTAACTTATAGCCAATCTAGTAACCCAGTGCTTGGGTTATTACTATTAAACTGATAAATCCACGGACAGAGGAGCCTGGTAGGCTGCAGTCCATGGGGTCGCTAAGAGTCGGACACGACTTAGTGACTTTACTTTCACTTTTTACTTTCATGCGTTGGAGAAGGAAATGGCAACCCACTGCAGTGTTCTTGCCTGGAGAATTCCAGGGACAGGGAAGCCTGGTGGGCTGCTGTCTACGGGGTTGCACAGAGTCGGACACGACTAAAGCGACTTAGCAGCAGCAGAACAATTATAGAAAGATGTAACAATAGAATAATATATAACAAGTTACACAAAGAACAATAACAGAGATGTGTAATAAAATATTATCAGGATACGTATGATGACTCATTTATTTGCCTGAGCCCTTGTAGAAGAGTCAAATGGAAAATTCTATAAAAGAGGAAGTACTTGAATTGGGCCTTGAAGGCAAGTATGACCTTTCCCAGTGTGAGAGGTGGGAAAATATTTAACTATTATCTGTGAGCAACAAAAAACACACAGATCTATTTACTTTATCCTGGCTTCTTTAGGAAAGGCTTTTAAGAGCAAGGTTAGAGATTTAATAAGCAAGACAACCAATTCAAATGATCACAAAGATCACATCTCTAACCAAACTGAAAAGTATGCATGTATCTCAAGACTTGTAAATAGGGTAAATACATACATTTTGTCTATCTCCAGTTAGATGTGCAAACTCCACCATTTCATTCCCAAACTGACTGAATATTTGGACAAACTCTTGAAAGCTATTCACTTTCTCCAGCCTTTCCATAGTTGCAAGAACCTGCAAAAGAGATTATTTTATTTCAGGTTAAGATGTGAAAAAGACTAAGACATCAAGCCTGAGGCAACAGAGGAACAAAAGAGAAATTCTAAATTCTAGAGGAAGGCTGGGAAAGAGTCCCAGAAGACAGAGAAGGAGGAGGGGCTCCGAGAAGTAGATTCAAAAGTTAAGAGTCATCTAGGGAATGATTTCTTTTTAGGATAGGAAGACTTGGGCTTCCTTGAAAATTACAAGAAAAAGTAAATGAAATGACTACATATGCAAGAGCTCCCATTTATGTAACAAAGTCTGGAGAAGGTGCCAACTGGGCAGGGCTAAGGTGATCGAATCTTCAGAGAACAAGGACAGGGATGAGGATGAGCGATGACACAAGAAGCTTTAAGGTTCTGAGAACCAGAGCTGGGGAAATCCCACCTTCTCAGAAAGGTGGACGGAAGACTGAGGAGAGGAAGGGAGATGGGGGACTTCAGGAGCAGGAAAAGTTTGAATCAGTCAGAAACTGCTTGTGGTGAATAACTGTCAAGAAGTTTTGGGCAGCCAGGTGTGGATAGACGGCATGTTTGTAACACAGCCAACAGACAGTGTTATGTATTTTTTTGATATCAGAAATAAAGTAAATAGATGTGAAACATATTTTCAAATTCTTTTCTCTGAAATAACAGTACTGGACTAGTTTTAGTCAGACCAAGACAGGTAAAGAAAACACAGATATCCTGTGTTTACTTATTTTTAATGAGGCTATGATAGATGTTTGGCATGTTAATGTGCCCTGGCAGCTTAGGAAGCCCAGGCGACTATGGCAGATAAGGCAGATCCCACCACCGAGCAAAACCTCTGTCTTCCAGAGAGAGGAAGGTTTTTCTTATTCCTCTAGCACTGTCCATCCACCTCTCTAAATTTTCTCTTTAATCTTACACTTTTCCAGGTAGTCTTGTCTTCAAACCAGTGGGAGGGTGGGTCCTTTTTGGCTGACTGCTCTCCCTGCCTCAGGGATTATCCAGGGAAAAAAGTGATTGTATCAATACACACCCTGGCTCCCAGCTGATGGAGAAGATAATGGCTATTATCTGAGAGACTAGAAGAGGTCTAGACTGGGAGAGTTAAAATCTGTTCTTTAAATTTTGTCATTATTCAGAAATATTTAGAAACTCTGCATACAGAAATTTTATAATGTGCATAATTGTGGTTTCAGGTGACTGAGCTTTTTCTTTAATTAGAGGATAATTGTTTTACAATGTTATGTTAGTTTCTGCTGTACAACAACATGAGTCAGCTGTAAGTATACAAATAACCCCTTCCCCTTAAGCCTCCCTCCCACCCAAGCACTTTCTTAAGCGTAAAAATCCTTACTATTATATCTGCCTTGGTGGGGGGAGGTACTGAGGAATTCAGTATTTTCATCGGGTAGGTTTCCAGTACATACATTGTCATGGTACTTGACTATTTATCCCAAATTTGTACACATCAAAAGTTTTCACCAATAAACCTCAACAAGCAGATAATGGCTTTCTGAGAAGAAATGTTATTTGTAATCAAAAGTTTACGTCCAGTGTACACAACATTTAGGAATTATAGGTATAGATGAAACACCACTTTTAAACTATAGACAATCAGAATAATAACCAATTGAAATAGACAAACATTGCTAAATTACTTGCAATTAACTTAAAAACCAACTTTCTGAACACCCCTGAAAGACACAAGCAGAAGCATCCGGAAGGTAAGTACCTTATTTCTTGATCTTATTATCTGCTTAATGACTACTCGGTCTGCCAGTAGCAACACTCTCGTCACTGAAGAAAGAAGTAATCTTGCAGCCTTTATGACTCCTGTTTTATCTGTAAAAATTGTGATCTGGCCATCTGATTCTGGACGATTCAGGCTGCTCACATCTGTAAGTGCTGCGATTGTTTCTCCTAAGAAGAAAGGTGGGGGTGGGGAAGGGGGAAAAATTAAACTGGGAATAGTATACACAAATTAAAATCCAGATTTTAAGGTCATGTGCTCAGCGGGTAGAAACTTGACTTCAGGAATAAGAAATAGCTCCTGATGAACCCAAAGATTATCATACAAGGATCCCTAAAGGCATAATAATAGCACATTCCTAAGAACTGTGAAAAATTGTTGCCTTCAGCAAGTTTGAAAAATGTTATAACTTTTGTTTCCAGTGGTATGCAAACTATATGATCCCCAAAGCCTGTTCTAAAAGACTAAGTAAGAGTGATCCCGAGAGCCAATAACCAAAGAAGAACCTAAAAGCAGAGCAGTGAACAGCTGCCCAGGGTTTGCTGAAGGGTGAGGGGATAGAGGCAGTTGGATGGCATCACCGACTCAATGGACATGAGTTTGCGTAAACTCCAGGAGTTGGTGATGGACAGGGAGGCCCGACATGCTGCAGTTCATGGGGTCGCAAAGAGTCGGACAGGACTGAGAGACTAAACTGAACTGAACTGAGGGGATAGAGATTGCAGGGGCAGGGTGGGGGTTTGGTGGTTACAGAGGAGAAGGTGTCATTGCCTGTCTTCACAATCTGAAGGGGCATGGGTTTTTCCGGACAATCAGGGAGAGAAGACAAAGTTTTGGGCACCAGCAGGAGGCATCCTCAATGACAAGGGAAACTGGCGAAATCAGCCCTCAGTAGCAGAGGGGAACAATAAGCAAGCTCATCTGCTGGTCAGCCTGGGCTCTGGCGGCAAAACAAAACTACTCCTAAGGACTCAAGTCCCAGGCTGGCCCTCAGGCTTGCTGTCTGAATACACACTTTTCACGACGCCCAGCATAAGCCATTCTATCAAACCTGCTCCCCACCTCTAGAAAAAGTCTCTTCTTCACCGTTGCTATGAAAGTATTTTAATTTCTGTAGTAGCAATTATCCATCAATAAAACAATTAAAATATTTCTTATCCCCCCAATTGAAACTGGACTGTAGTTTCTACTTTTTAATTAAGTACATTTTTTTCTTAAATAAGCTTTTCATCATCTTGTTCAAGATCATTTTTCAAGTCCTAAACAAATCTGAATCCATAATGTATCAATTTTCCTCACATAAACCCTCCTGTCAATACTATTACAAACTCCCAAGAGGTTAAGGAAGTCGAGAACAATTACCTGAATTTTAACGGATATATCACAAGGTATGATGTAATGAAGTCAAGATTCAGGAAGATTAGTCGGATAGAAGCACATAAAATGGACTGGAAAGGAGAGATTCAGAGCCAGGCTACTAATCATGCAGCTATTTTAATTGCGGATGTGAAGTGGTAAGGATCTTACCAGGATGACAGCCATAGGAATATTAAAAAAAGACGATCTGAGAGACACTGAGTTAAGAAAATACAAAATCAGGACCTTAACAACTGATAAGAAGGAAAGGAAAAGGGAATAAAATGGCTTCAAGGTTGTAAACCCAAGTCACTTAAAAAGGTCAGTAGGGCATGGGAAGGGAGATGAAAAATTTAGTTTCAGACAATAGGAACCTGATACGACACAGGAAAACCCAAAAGATAAGCCACTACATATGGAATGGTTACATATCATGAGCACAGCTGGAGTTCCACTAACAGATGAAACCTGCGGTAGCCAGTCTCCAAGGTGGCTCCCAATGGTCCCCACCTCCTGATATTTTCATCCTTGTGTTACCTCCTCCCACGTCGTACCAGGGTTGGCCTGGCAGAAGTGATAGTATGTTACCGCCAAAGTCATGTTGTTAAAGACGATGAGGCTGATATCTTGGTTTCTCTTCCCCTCTGAGGAAAGCCGTTACCATGCGGTATGTAGCCACTACCACACACAGGTACATATGGGGAGAAACCAGGCCTTCCGGTCAACAGCTGGCAAAAATGTGACGCCTGCCAATCATCAAGGGGCGGAGCTTGAAAGCAGATCCTGCAGTCCAGCCAAATGCTCAGACAACTGCAGGCCCAGCCAACACCCTGCGTGCAATCTCGCGAGAGACACGGACCCAGAACCAGCTGGTTAAGCTGCTCCTTGATTTCTGACCCTCAGAAACTACGTGAGGGAAGAGATGTTTGTGGTTTTAAGTTGCTAAGTTTGGGTTAATATGTTGCACAGCACTAGGTAACCAATACAAAGATTATACAGCAAAATATAAAGAGAAAAGAGAGGTTAGAATTAAACTTGAATGTACAGAAAAAGGAGTTGGAGGGAAAGTATCACTTTGCAATAGCAAGTAGTATAAAAATGTTTCCTCTGCACCCCTGGAAAACATTCCTTTTTTCAGCAGTTCTCAATCCTCAAATATATTAATATGAGCTTGCACATATAGCATCTTTTAATCTTTCCTTTTCTGACTAAACCTCAGGCATTCAGCCTGAAGTTTGCGAAATGGTAACATTTGGTTAGCTGTACCAACAAAGTTAAATGCTTCCTTAACATTACAGAGTTGTTCCAAGTACAGACTACTCTGAAATTAGTTCCTTGGAAAAGTCACAAAGTTGCCTTATAGATTTATGGTTGTCATTTTTTTAACTTGTTAGATCTATTAGTGTTTTTTGTCTTAAAGCAAAAACTCTGAAGTCAGTCAAATACAAATATTTATTATGCACCCATAGAAAATGGAAAGCTTGACTAGAAGCCAAGTAAAAACTGCTGGGGGGCAGTGGATGAAATGGGTGGAGTCAAAAGGTATAAAATTCTAGCTATAAAATAAATAAGTCATGGGGATATAAACGTACAGACTAGCACCTGTAGTTAATAATACTATATTGGATATTTGAAAGGTGTTACAGAGTAAATCTTAAGGTCTCTACAAGAAGAAAAATCATTCCATTGAATACCTGACACAAGTATAATGCTGTATGTCGATTATACCTCAAATTAGAAAAAAGCAAAACTATAATGCAAAAGCTCAACACAAGAAAAGTTAAAACTAATAATTGTAATGACAACTAATATTCACTGAGCACTTTCTATGTGTCAAATGCACACATGCATTATAGCAAACACTTCTATAAACACTAACAATATCCCCATTTCATAGACGAGAAAACTGAGACTGTGTTCCTCAAATGACCATTCTCATCCTTTTATCTGAGTGACTTTAGGAGGCAGTTCTCAAGAAGGAAAAGGACGTTGCACGTAAGAGAGAACACGTGGAGACCACGACACCAGACAGCCTCCCAAATATGCCTGCACGGAGCTCCTCAGCTTACAGGCCTTTCAGGGCCGCACAGCCTGCTGGAGGTGGGGCAGCTGTACACGGCCCCATTCCCCCAACACTGAGAGCACAGTGGCATGCTAGGAAGCCAACAAGGTGAGGACTCGGACTGCCCTTTCATTTAAAAATCCTTATTCTTGCTTTAACTAAGGATTCGATTAAGAAACAATAATGTGCAGAACATCTCTCCATTTTCTGTGGAATTGTCCACTGCATTATGTAATAATGTCTGTTGTGTAAGTGCCCACACAATTTAGTTCCTGGAAAAGAGCCTCTCTCCTCTTGATGAGCTGGTTTGTTTCCTTCCAACAAACAATGAGAATTAAATAACCATTTCTTTCCCACATTTTTTGTCTAGCTTTTCAGGAAGCAGAAAGATAAATTTCATGTTTAATTGGAGTAACAATGTTGGCCAATTCATTTCTAGTATACTTATATTCATCTCCTATTTTAATGGGTTTATTAATCATATATTTAATTGTAACTCTTTTATATCTCTCTCTCTCTTTTTTTTGGCCAAACCTCACAGCTTTCAGGATCTTAGTTCCCCAATCAGGGATTGATCCTGGGCCTTGGCAGTGAAAGCATGAGTCCTACCCACTGGACCACAAAGAAATTTCCTTAAATCTCTCTTAATATGAGGCAAAACATACATTATGAATAGAATATTCATAGAATATGAATAGAATATGAATAGAATATTCATATTTCTATTCTATTGACATATCCTAGTGAGTGACTAGAAACCCAAACTCAGAATCTTCCCTTTGCTTTAATCAAAAACCAAATGCTATCATTTAATCACCTAGTGACTATTTCGTGTACTTTTTCTGCCTTTTATACCCCTACAACACTGTCTTGATTTAGCCTGGTACAACAGAAAAGTGTTATCAACTCCATATTAATCTCTCTGCCTTCAGTCTCAACGCTCTCTCAATCATCCCTCATTTGTTCATTTCCCCCATGCAACCAGAAAGATTTCTAACATAAACCTACTGTCTTTCATCTGGCCCCAAATTCCTCAATCTATCAAGTACAGAGCAGGGCCTGAAGCCATTCAGGTACCATTAGGGCATGTATCGTCTAGCTGGCCCCTTCACATTACTTGGCCTTATCTCACCCACTCCCTTCCCTCGACAATGATACTCCAAACACACCTGCTCCTCCCCCAGAGTTGCCCACCTCAATTAATAGTGCCATCATCTACCCACCAAACCTTGGAGGTGTCCATGACCCCTCTTCCCATCACATCCCACCTCCAAACTATCAGCAAAACCTACCAGCTCCACCTTTTCAATATAACCAAATGCAACTGCTTTGCACCACCTCAAATGCTACCACTGGGCCTAAGTCACCATCACCTATCACAGCCTCCTAACTGCTCTCTGGCTTCACTCTCGTAACTCCTAAAATCTATTCTCTGTACAGAAGCCACCAGGGATCCTTTCAAACTATAAATGAACTTGTGTCACTACCCTGCACCAGACCTTCCACTAGCCCCAAGACACTGAGAAAACAGTCCAAAGTACCTCTCTTTGCCTAGAAAGCCATACCTGTTCTCACTCTACTCCTGGTTAGGCAAGTCCTTCCCCCAGATACTAACATAGCTGGGGTCCTCATTTCAGTGCTGTCTCTGCTCCAGTGTTACTCCCTTAGAGAGATTTCCTCTCCCCCTGTTTCAGTAGTTCTCAACTCAGGGCCATTTTGATCCCTCAAAGGACATTTGGGAATGTTGAGACATTTTTGGTTGCCTCAATGGCTGAAGAAGGGATTTTCTGAAATCCAATAGGTAGCAGTTGGGGATTCTACAATGCACAGGGCAGCCTCCAACCCCAACAAAGAATTACCAACAAATAATTATCCAGCCTAAAACATCAACAGCATCACCAACTGAGAAACCCTGCTGGCCTCCCTAAAAGAGACTTTCTTTGGTCTCCTAACCCTTCAGTTCAGTTTAGTCGCTCAGTCGTGTCCGACTCTTTGCGACCCCAGGCCTCCCTGTCCATCACCAACTCCCGGAGTTTACTCAGACTCACGTCCATCGAGTCGGTGATGCCATCCAGCCATCTCATCCTCTGTCATCCCCTTCTCCTCCTGCCCTCAATCCGTCCCAGCATCAGGGTCTTTTCCAATGAGTCAACTCTTCACATGACGTGGCCAAGTACTGGAGTTTCAGCTTCAGCATCAGTCCTTCCAATGAACACCCAGGACTGATCTCCTTTAGGATGGCCTGGTTGGATCTCCTTGCAGTCCAAGGGACTTCCAAGAGTCTTCTCCAACACCACAGTTCAAAAGCATCAATTCTTCGGTGCTCAGCCTTCTTCACAGTCCAACTCTCACATCCATACATGACCACTGGAGAAACCACAGCCTTGACTAGACGAACCTTTGTTGGCAAAGTAATGTCTCTGCTTTTCAATATGCTATCTAGGTTGGTCACAACTTTCCTTCCAAGGAGTAAGCATCTTTTAATTTCATGGCTGCAATCACCATCTGCAGTGATTTTGGAGCCCCCAAAAATAAAGTCTGACACTGTTTCCCCATCTATTTCCCATAAAGTGATGGGACCAGATGCCATGATCTTCGTTTTCTGAATGTTGAGCTTTAAGCCAACTTTTTCACTCTCCTCTTTCACTTTCATCAAGAGGCTTTTTAGTTCCTCTTCACTTTCTGCCACAAGGGTGGTATCATCTGCATATCTGAGGTTACTGATATTTCTCCCAGCAATCTTGATCCCTTATGCTGCCTTATCTTTTCCATAACTATCACTACCTGCCATTGGGCACTTACCTGTTTGTTCATTTGTGTCTCCCTCTCTAGAATACAAGCTCCACAAGGACAGACTTTTTTTTTACTTCTGTGTAGCTATATCCCTTTGGTCTAGAAGAATGCCTGGCATATGGCCAGCACTCAGTAAATTTTTATTTAAAGAATAAGTGGATAAATGATACTCAACAAAACTAACTATTTGTATCCAGCAAAAGTCCCCAGTTCTCTCAGGCTTCTATGCTACCAGTTATAGAGACATCTGAGACATCAGGAAATCTGAAGTCAGATTTGTCTCCGGTAGACACAAGAACGTGCTTACTTTTATTTCCATTTTCCATATAGTGGTAAATAGGCTACTATGGTCCTTGATGGCAGAGCCCATGCCTCACATTCTCTACACCTCTCACATTCAATGGCTGATGGCAAGGGTGGTAAAGAATCCGCTTGCCAGTGCAGGAGTCGCAAGGGATGTATGTGGGTTTGATCCCTGGATCGGGAAGATCCCCTGGAGTAGGAAATGGCAACCCACTCCAGTATTTCTTGCCTGGAAAATTCCACAGACAGAGGAACCTGGTGGGCTACAGTCCATGGGTTTGCAAAGAGCTGGACGTGACTGAATGCACACATACATAGGGGTGGTGGGCTTCTACCCTGCCCAGTGAAAAAATTCAATGACGCAGATTTAGGACTTGGTCCAAGAGACATTCAATATTCCTGGAAGCTAATCCAGGGCTTTAATGACCTACGCATCTGTACTAACAGGATTAAAAGGCAGTATACATTTTTACTCGACACAAGACCATCATTTGTCATGATATCCAAAGCAATAAAATTGGTATAAACAGGCTTCAACGTACCTGCTTGTTTAGCTTCAATGCAGGCAATCTTTATTTCCTCTTTCAAGTCCCAGTTTTCATCGGCTATAGCTTCCCCCACCTTAACAAATCTTCCAACCGCCAAGTTGACAGCTTGTCCGACACGCTGAATTGCTTGCAGAGTTTTATCAGACTTTTTGGTATTATCTTTATGATTAATAAGTGTGGTGATCTAAAAATAAAAGATAAAAGCAAACTGCTTAAAGTTTATCTCAGTATTTTTTTAAAGCGATATCACAAAGACCAAGAAAATAAGCCCAGCATACACTAGCCTAATAAACTCAATTAATTGATAGGTTTAATGCTTCAACCCAGAGACAATCAGCAAACACCTTGCATCTCTCCTGAGGTCAGTGTTTCCTTTAATAACAATTTCAAATTTACCTGAGGGGGGTTATCAAGGGCACACATTTCTGTAAACCCTCCAGACAGATCAACAAATCATAAAGACGGGAGAAAAGTAGAAGAGGGTGGATTCTTACATCCAAAGAATCCACAGGAAATCAAAGCACTTCAGGTCTAGATCCTTCGACCATGACTTGGGCTGCTGTGAGAGTAGAGACAGCATTTTGTTCATCGGGCACGTCACTCTGCTGCCTAGCACAGTGTGTAGGTTGTACAAAATGCTATGTGAACCATAGATGCTTACTGAAATAACCAGACACTTAGAAGGACCAATGTAATCTATGGTGACATATAAAAATATTTAAAGAATGTTACATGAAAAATGTAAATATCAAATGGTACATGTAAACTGCATATAACTTTGAAATGATTTCTATATTAACAAAGATCAGAATAGAGAATTAAGAGGAATTAATTAAGCTGTTCTTTGATCAGCTACTATGTGGCAAGCACTTTATGTGTTGTGGTATTCATAGTTTTGTATGTTTCTTGGCTCTGCCATTACTAGCTAAATCATCTAGGGAAATTTACTTAAAAATCTCTCTAAATTTCCTCATCTCTCATACTATTTTTCAAATTTTGAAAATGTTCCAGAGTCTAGGTCCTGAGGATACATCACTGAACAGGATGAACACAATCCTGCCCTCATTCTGTTTACAGTCTAACCAGATAACAATAATTCAATTGTACACAATATATTTGTGGAACACCTATCATATGCCAAATAAAATTCTAGGCAATTTTATTGCCTACAAACAGCAATGAACAAGAAAGAAAAGGCCCACAATCTCACAGAGCTTACATTCTAGTGGAGTGAGGGGAGACACAATAATCACACAAATAGGTTAAAGAAATTAATGTAAATGCTATGCAAAACGTTAAAATAAGACAATGTGACAGAAAGTATCTGTGTAAGCTACCAGAGATAAGGTGACCTTCCTTCTACGAAGAAGTGATCTAAATGATATCATGGGCTTCCCTGGTGGCTCAGAGGGTAACGTGTCTGCCTGCAATGCAGGAGACCCGGGTTTGATCCCTGGGTCGGGAAGATCCCCTGGAGAAGGAAATGGCAACCCACTCCAGTAATCTTGCCTGGAGAATGCCATGGACGGGGGAGCCTGGTGGGCTACAGTCCACGGGGTCGCAAAGAGTCGGATATGACTGAGCAACTTCACTCACTCACTTTCACTAAACGATATCAAGTAGTTCAGTTCAGTTCAGTTCAGTCGCTCAGTCGTGTCCAACTCTTTGAGACCCCATGAATCGCAGCACGCCAGGCCTCCCTGTCCATCACCAACTCCTGGAGTTCACTCAGACTCACATCCATCGAGTCAGTGATGCATCTCATCCCCTCTCGTCCCCTTCTCCTCCTGCCCCCAATCCCTCCCAGCATCAGAGTCTTTTCCAATGAGTCAACTCTTCGCATGACGTGGCCAAAGTACTGGAGTTTCAGCTTCAGCATCAGTCCTTCCAAAGAAATCCCAGGTCTGATCTCCTTCAGAATGGACTGGTTGGGTCTTCTTACAGTCCAAGTAGAGAGGCTGGTAAACATGAAAGGATAAAGTATTGCAGGGAGAAGAAATAACTGTTTAAGAAAAATAAGGGAAGAAAAGAAAAAGGAGGGGCATCCTTCAGAATGAGACTGTTCTTTTTTTTTTTTTCAAAGAATAAAGTAAGGCCAGAATAAAGAATAATGGGCAAGAGGACAAGTGTAAAACCAATATCCAACAGGTAGGCAGGGACCAGCCATCTAAGGCTGTGAATTGGAATACAGTTTGTATTTGACTCTGTGTGACAAGTCACTCAACAATTTTTGAGGACAGTGGTATAATCTCAGTAGTGGTTTTAAAATGTGTGCTCCAGTTCTTCAATATTTCTCCTTTCAAGCTTCACTTCTCTCCCCTTGAGTGAGATGAAATTAGTGACCCACTTCTAATGATTAGAATAAAGTAGAAGCAAGGATGTACCTCTGAGAGTAGGTATTAAAACACATTGTGACTTACATTTCTCTCTCTCTCTCTCTGGGATCAATCACTGTGGAAGAAAACCAGCTACCAAATCATGGAGGACAACCAATGCTATGGAGAGACCCACGTGGTAAATAAATGCTTAGAAGAGTGTCTGGTATTTAGTAAACATCACATAATGACTGCATGCTAAGTCACTTCAGTCCTGTCTGACACTTTTCGACCCCATGGACTATAGCCCATCAAGCTCCTCTGTCCATGGGATACTCCAGGCAAGAATGCTGGAGTGGGCTGCCATGCCCTCCTCCAGGGGGGCTTCCCAACTCAGGAATCCAACCCGGGACTCCTGCATTGCAGGCAGATTCTTTACCATGTGAGCCACTAGGGAACTGCCTACAATGCAGGACACCTGGGTTGGATCCCAGGGTCACAAAGATCTCCTGGAGAAGGGAATGGCTACCCACTCCAGTAATCTTGCCTGGAGAATTCCATGGACAGAGGAGCCTGGTGGGCTACAGTCCATGGGGGTCACAGAGTCAGACATGACTGAGTCACTAACACTTTCACATAATGATTAGATGTTATCCAATTTACATTTCTAGAATCTCTATTCTTTCCTCATGTTTGTGATGCTATCTTATTTTCTAGGATAACTGACAGCAATCTCTTGATTGTAATGGATTATCTTAGTTTATTTTGTGGGACGATAAGAAAAGAGGTGAAGATCCAGCAGGAAAAATAAACAAGCCTAGCAGTAGGCCAGAAAAGAGAACAAGTCTTAATTCCCTGAGACCTGAAAAACAAGGGAGTCAGCCCAGGACAGAGAAGTTCATCTCTGGGCTTAACTCACTAGTAAACTGTCAAAATTACAACATATAAAAATGGACTAATCTGCTATAGAGACCAATATAGAAGATAGACACTGAATCATGTTGAGGTCTTTAAAAGCAGGAAAAGGGGCTCTTTCACTCACTTTTTACACCATTTCTGTGTTTTACCTTTGCATTAAAAACACCTATATTCACATACAGAGATCAGCAGAGCGCCCCATATGGACTCAGTGCATCTCCAACTTGGTGAGACCATCGATCCTGAAAGCTTCCAGGACAGTGCAGTGAGAATCAAGAAGACAGGGGAGCTACCCTAGAGATTTCAAGCCTGTGTAATGGCGAGTGGAGTAAATCTATCACAGACAGGAAAAGACTGGTGGGTGGTAGAATAACATTCCAGGCTAGGGTGGGGCTGTGTGGCAGAGTGCCCTCTTCCCTTCCTTGGATGAAAGCATTGTAAGACTGGGAGGGGGAGTTTTGACAGGAAGAATAAAGTGATTATTAAAGAAGGTGGGTGCTGCTCTGCAGGAATTGTGCTTGGGACTTAGCCCAGAGCATGTAAAAAAACTGTCTGAATTACAAAACATCCAACAAATGAGTGTATATAATAGATATTTGTATCATTTAAAGAAACGACAGGAAGGCAAAACACACCTACCACCGACCTTCAGAAAACACTATACCAGCACCTCTGAAAATTCAGGTGCCCTATGGGTCCCTCACTTTCCAGATCACCCCCTCACCAGCCAAAAGAAACCACTGTCCTAATTTTGTGCTCATCATCCCCTTATTATAACTGTTGCACCTCTGTTATATCCTTAAATGATACATGGTTTTGTTTTGCCTGCTTTGAACCTTTTAATTTTTTCTCCTTAACATTTGAGATTCATCCAGACTGATAATTATAGCCATGGTTTATTCATTTCACTGCTACAGCAGTATCTCATTTTATGAACCTAGCACTCTTTATTTAAACATCTTTACTGCTAAAAGACGTTTGGGTAGTTTTCATTTTGGAGCCGTTAGAAGCAAACTGACTATCAACATTCCAAAGTATGTGTCTAACACACGTGCAGGATTTTCTCTTAGGGTGTGGATTTAAGAGTCAAGTACTAGGCGTAGGTAATACCTACTGTCAACTTTAATATATTACATCAAATTGTTTTCCAAAATGGTTGTACTACTGACATTTCCATTAGCTCCACATTCCAACGCTTGTGCTGTGGTTTTAACTTGTATTTCACTGATTTCTAATAAAGCTGAGCATCTTTTCACATATGTGTTAGACATCTGTTTCCTCTTCTGCAACATGACTACTTATTTTACCAATTTTTAATGGGTAATCTTATTTTTGATTCATTGGAGTCCTTTATTCTGAGAGCTACAATCATTTGTTGGTTATTTTTGTTGCAATCATATTCTCTTGTTTTATGGCTTATCCTTTCAATTCTGACAAAGATTCATTTTAATGGAGCAAATATATTAATCTTCGCTTTTGGTCTATTAAGAATTCCTTTCCCACCATGAGGTGGGGAAAATACTGCCCATTTTTTTTTTTGCCTAAAAGTACTGTAAGTTTTTACTTCCATATTGATATTTTTAATCCATTTGGAATTGTTTCTGTATATACTGTGAGACAGAGATGCAATATCATGTGTTTCTATTTAGAGAACCAATTATCCTCATTTTTTAAGAAGTTCTTCCTTTTCCTACTGACAAGAAGTGCCCATTCTGTGAATTATCAAGTTTCCATACGCGTGTGATTGTTCCTAAGTTCTCTATTCCGTTTCACTAGTCTCTTTGCCCATCTCTGTTAAATCCACATTGTCTTCATTATTCTGCTGCTGCTACTGCTAAGTTGCTTCAGTCGTGTCCGACTCTGTGCAACCCCATAGACGGCAGTCCATTAGGCTCCCCCGTCCCTGGGATTCTCCAGGCAAGAACACTAGAGTCAGTTGCCATTTCCTTCTCCAATGCATGAAAGTGAAAAGTGAAACGGAAGTTGCTCAGTCATGCCCAACTCTTAGTGACCCCATGGACTGCAGCCTACCAGGCCTCTCCGTCCGTGGGATTTTCCAGGCAAGAGTCCTAGAGTGGGTTGCCTTTGCCTTCTCTAGCTTTATAATAAGACTTGAAATCTGGCAGAGCAACTCCACCCACCTTGTTTCTCTTCTGATATTCTTGGGTTTCTGCTCTTTCATATAAATTTTAGAATTACTTTTATCAAATTCTACTCAAAAAATCCTGTTGAAATTTTCATTGGAATCGCATTAAATTTACATATTAATAGGGAAAATTGGGAGCTTCCCTAGTGGTTCAGATAGTAAAGAATCTGCCTGCAATGCGGGAGACTCAGGTTCAATCCCTGGGTCAGGAAGATTCCCTGGAGGAGGAAATGGCAACCCACTCCAATACTCTTACCTGAGAAATCCTATGGACAGAGAAGCTGGATGGGCTACAGTCCATGAGTTTGCGAAGAGTTGGACATGACTGAAGTGACTTGGCACAGGGAAAATTGATATGCCCATGACATCCAGTCAGTCTAGCCAAGAACATGGTACTTCCTTCCCATTTATTTAGCTTTACTTTGGCCTTCTCATAAAACTCCCCACAAAGCTTAGCAACTCTTTTACTAGACACATATATACACATATTTTGCTTTCATTTTTATTCTAACTGGTATTTAAAAATTTAAACAAATTTTTAATGGAGTATAAGTTGATTTATAACTGGTATCATTTTTTAGGACTACTTTTCTGTTATTAATGCAGAGCAAAGTGCAGCTCACTTAAGACTTACACTGAGTGAACCTACTAAACCTCTAAATTTTTAAAATTTATTTGTAGACTCCATTTCTTATGTAGATAATTATACTTTGATTTTTCCTTTCTTATCATTACACCTTTCACTTCGTGTCTTGTTGCATTGGTTATGATTTTGAGTACCACTGAATAGAAGCTATGCTAACAGGTATCCCTCCTCTTGTTTTAGTTTTAAGGAAATGTTTATTTTAAATTTGACTTGTTGCTATGACATTAAATAGATGGGGAAACAATGGAAATATTGACAGACTTTATATTCTTGGGCTCCAAAATTGCTACAGATGGTGACTGCAGCCATGAAATTAAAAGACGCTTGCTCCTTAGAAGAAAAGCTATGATAAACCTAGACGGCATATTAAAAAGCAGAGACATTACTTTGCCAACAAAGGTCCATCTAGTCAAAGCTATGGTTTTTCCAGTAGTCATATATGGACATGAGAGTTGGACCATAAGGAAGGTTGAGCGCCGAAGAATTGATGCCTTTGAGCTGTGATGTTGGAGAAAACTCTACAGAGTCCCTTGGACTACAAGGAAATCAACCCTGGATATTCATTGGAAGGACTGATGCTGAAGCTACAATACTTTGGCACCTGATGTGAAGAGCCAACTCCTTAGACAAGACCCTGATGCTGGGAAAGGTTAAAGGCAGGAGGAGAAGGGGACAACAGAGGATGAGATGGTTGGATGGCATCACCGACTCAGTGGACATAGTTTGAGCAAGCTCCAGGAAATGGTGAAGGACAGGGAAGCCTGGCGTGCTGCAGTTCATGGGATCACAAGTTGGACATGACTGAGCGACTGAACAACAACTTCTATTACTAGTTTGTTATTGAATTTAACCAAATACTTCCCTAGTGGCTCAAAGGGTAAAGAGTCTGCCTGCAATGCAGGAGACCCAGGTTCAATTCCTGGGTGGGGAAGATCCCCTGGAGAAGAAAATGGCAACCCACTCCAGTATTCTTGCCTGGAGAATTCCATGGACAGAGGAGCCTGGTGGGCTACAGTCCACAGGTTCCCAAAGAGTTGGACATGACAGAGCGACTTCACTTTCACTTTTTTTCCTGCATCCACTGAAAAGAACATGTATCTTTTCTACTATGTGATGCAGAAAATTACACAGGTGCATTTGTCCAATATTGATGTAACATTGCATTCCTAGAAAAAGGCCAGTAGTCCAGAACTTTTTACTTAGAGTCAGAAGAGGTTAAATGATCTGAGTAGAAACTGCTTAAAACTGACTGAACTGTTCAATAGCCTCACTTCCTCACCTCAGACCCTATCTCCTCTAGGATATCATTGCTGACTCATCCACACCTGCTCTGAGCTCTTAGAGCATTTACTATTGATGATCTTCATCTGACACTTGCCACGTGCTATTCTATACCTGTCCTATCTCCCAACTAGAATACAAGTCCCTCGAAGAGTAGTAACTAGAAAGCCTACAACAAATGGTTGCCTAAAAAGCTTAGACTAGTCTAATGGATATGGTGGTAAAACATGAGTTGAATAATAATGCAGCATCCTTAGAAAGATGAGACTCCTGGACATGAGTTTTCTAGAGAGCTTCACTCGAATCCACTTAGTTCAGTTCAGTTCAGTCGCTCAGTCGTGTCTGACTCTTTGCGACCCCATGAATCGCAGCACGCCAGGCCTCCCTGTCCATCACCAACTCTCGGAGTTCACTCAGACTCACGTCCATCGAGTCAGTGATGCCATCCAGCCATCTCATCCTCGGTCGTCCCCTTCTCCTCCTGCCCCCAATCCCTCCCAGCATCAGAGTCTTTTCCAATGAGTCAACTCTTCCCATGAGGTGGACAAAGTACGGAGTTTCAGCTTTAGCTTCATTTCTTCCAAAGAAATCCCAGGGCTAATCTCCTTCAGAATGGACTGGTTGGATCTCCTTGCAGTCCAAGGGACTCTCAAGAGTCTTCTCCAACACCACAGTTCAAAAGCATCAGTTCTTCAGCACTCAGCCTTCTTCACAGTCCAACTCTCACATCCATGCATGACCACTGGAAAAACCATAGCCTTGACTAGATGGACCTTTGCTGGCAAAGTAATGTCTCTGCTTTTCAATATGCTATGCTGTCTAGGTTGGTCATAACTTTTCTTCCAAGGAGTAAGCGTCTTTTAATTTCATGGCTGCAGTCACCATCTGCAGTGATCTTGGGTCCCCCCCCCCCCCCAACAAAAAGTCTGACACTGTTTCCACTGTTTCCCCACCTATTTCCCATGAAGTGATGGGACCAGATGCCATGATCTTCGTTTTCTGAATGTTGAGCTTTAAGCCAACTTTTTCACTCTCCTCTTTTACTTTCATCAAGAGGCTTTTTAGTTCCTCTCACTTTCTGACATAAGGGTGGTGTCATCTGCATATCTGAGGTTACTGATATTTCTCCCGACAATCTTGATTCCAGCTTGTGCTTCTTCCAGCCCAGCATTTCTCATGATGTACTCTGCATATAAGTTAAATAAGCAGGGTGACAATATACAGCCTTGATGTACTCCTTTTCCTATTTGGAACCAGTTAATCATTAGGAATATCAGTTATAATGCTAAAGATATAGCTGTGGACACATAATATGTGGGATGCAGAACCTCAGCTATGGCCCTGAATTAGCCTTTAACAGGGAAGGAAAAACAAAAAAAAAATACCCACATTTCCCCAGTTAGCACTGACCTCTAGTTAACTCCCGAATCCACTAATACTCACTAAAACATAAAAATCATTCTAAATCACATTCCACACTTCTGCTTTGTGAGTGTTTTGCCCATGCTATAGATATTTCTTTATTTTAAGCATGATTTAACTTTTTTTATTGTTGAGTACTGCCTGCAAAACAGGAGACCCCAGTTCAATTCCTGGGTCAAGAAGATCCCCTGGAGAAGGGAAAGGCAACCCACTCCAGTATTATGGCCTGGAGAATTCCATGGACTGTATAGTCCATGGGGTCGCAAAGAGTCGGACAGGACTGAGCGATTTCACCTTCACAGTTAATCATTAGGAACATCAGTTATAATAATGCTAAAGATATAGTTGTGGACACATAATATGTGGGATGCAGAACCTCAGCTATGGCCCTGAATTAGCCTTTAACAGGGAAGGAAAAACAAAAAAACGCCCACATTTTCCCCCGTTAGCACTGACCTCTAGTTAACTCTCAGCAGCCAATGCATGTTTCCTTCTCCACTCTCCTACTCTGCCCACCCTCTCTCACCCCTGAATTACACAATGCAGAACTTGTAGGATACATTTTTAGCAGTGATACTGTGAAATGTTACCATTTCTGCAGATTACAACAACCTTGGTTTTCTATTGTGACTCTCTTATCTGGACCTACTACTAGCTGACCTCATCACGTCTTCTAATCTCTAGAGACAAATACAGTGCGGTGTAGCTAAGACTCTGGGATGAGGCTGTCAGGGTGCAAACCCTAGTTGGACATTTATAGGTGAAAGTCCCACAAGTCCCTTATCCTCAGTTTCCTCATTCATATAATGAAAATAAACATATCTCTACCCCTGTAAGATTTATGAGAATTAAATGGGCTAATATGTATCAAGTGCATAGAACATGGTCTCACCCACAGTAAGCATTCTATCTTTATTACTATATTTTTAAACGGATAAAATACCACTCTCTTAACTCTCTCTTAAAACTACTCCAGTATTTCTCATTTTCTGTTGTGGTTGTGTTGGTGGTGGTAATGGTATTCTTTTGTAGGAGAGGGAAATGCAGACATCACCAACTGATCCTCAACTCATCCCACCTGTCAGTGCTTCTTTCCGACAAGGAAGGGAAGGCCCATACAGAGCATCAAGGTTATTCACTGTTCTGTTAGCCAGGCTAAAATAAGCACAGGTGAAGAAAATGGGCTATTTACTCAGCATAACAGAAATATGGGATATGTGTGACTACTGTTATCAAATATTTGCAGGCTGGGATGGATTAGAGATATTAATAGTATTGAAAATTCTATGGACGAGCTACAGGCCCACACCACTGAGCATGTTTAAGCAGGGCCCTGGTGACCAGATGTCAAGGATGCTGTAAGAGAGAATTTTTTAAAATTCAGAGTCAGATAACATTTAAGATTCCTTCTACCTTGAAAATCTTGGCAATACGAATGTGAATCATCAAGACGTTACAAAGGAGTTGAGTCACACATCCAGCGAGCTCCTTAAGGCACAGAATTCTTCACTGCCCACAGTGCTTGGCACATATCAGACCTAGAGGAATTCTAGCCCCGAGGGTTCGTATAAGTCGGCTCTCAGTAACAAAAACTTCTCTAAAGCTAAGCGCGTCAATTAGCTGATTCCAGACTTCTGTTGTGACCGGTAAATTCAATAAACCATACATCCCAAATGGGATTTGGCAAAAAGATGTGTACCCGGATTAACTATCAGGCGGTCCTCCACTTCACCATTTCGGGGCCGAGCAAAAGCCAATTAAAGTGAGCAGGCAGGTTAAGGGGAAGGGTGGCCCGGGGTAAATGGGCGACTGGGGAGCAGACTTACACACGACGGGGAAGGGACAAAGGCCTAGGGGAGAGAGCACGCTGGACTCGGAGGCACGCGCCAGCCAGACCGGCTACAGTCCGGGTTGGGACTGGAGATGCAAAGGTGTGACGGCAGCGAGGAGGGCCCCTGAGGGCCAGCGGAGCCCCCGCGGAGGTCCCCTCCGCTCCCCGGGAGCAGGGCCGGGGGCCGCCGGAGTCGCAGCCCCGGGCGATTCGGGTGCGGAAGCCTGGCGGCGCACCTGCAGCCGGACTCCGGTCCGCACAGGTCTCCCTGCCCCGCAGCCGGATTTCGGATGGTCCAGACTCCCTCCGCCTCAACGAAGGCCAGTCCTCAAGCCCCAGAAAGGCGACCAGACGCCGACGCCGCAGTCCCGGCACGGAATGTGGGGCAGCGGCTGCCTCCGGCCCGGCCCGGCCCGGCCCCCGCCGGGAGCTACCGCCGCCATCGCGGGCCGCGGCGAGGGGGGTGAGACCAGGGGCCGCGCGCGCCGCTTTACCTGAGAAACCAGCGGCAGCAGCGTCTGCTCCACCGAGCGAGTTTTGATCTCGAGTCCAGAGTCGAAGGCGAAGCCCGACGGGCCGGAGCCGTGCGCTGCCCCGGCGCCGCCACCGCCTGCGGGGCCCAGAGAGGCGGCCATGGCCTTTATTCAGCCCGTCGCGCAGCCGGGACGCCGCGCCGCTGCGGGCCCGCCGCCTCCCGCCAGCCAGCCGGCCCGCCCGCCCGCGGCAGCTGCAAGGCACCCGCGCCGCCCGAGACCCCGCCCCCGGAAGACCCCGCCCCCCCGCCTCCACGCGCTCCGGCCTGGGGTCCGCCTTGCAGCCCCGCCCCCCAGCCCGGGCCCCGCCCCTCCTGCCCCCATTCCCGCCCATCTTGTTTCTTTTATCATTCTTCAGTGGCTTTCGCACAAGTCTCGCTCCTGCCAAAAAGGGCCTTCCCATGAACATGTGGCCTCTTACCAGACCAAGGACATCCATGCTCAGGGAAGCTACCTGCCCTCCTCCGGAGAAGTGACTCTTCCTAAATCCGAATTCCCCAGGATTCCTGGAAACTGCGCTGTGATTGAAACTATTAATAACGGGTAGACTAGGACAGGAGTCAAGCCTGTAGGGACGGGCTTCTACCCTAAGATAGGCCTTCTACAGGTTACAGTCTTTCTGGAGCTTTCACAAACACATCTCCCCTTGTGTAAACTGCCCATGTTCCATAAAAATTCATTGTACCCACTGGTGTCAAAGGCAAGGCAAGATACAAGACATAAGAGATGGACAGATGTATTCATTAAAGTTTGACTTCACTGAAGATAAAATTTCTCAACAGAGACTAAGTTTACCACTTGATTCATTCAACACTAGTAATTTTATTTCAAAATATAAATATTTTTACATTTACAAAGATGTTACATCAGTAGGTTGTCAAAGCAAGTTAAAGCTAAGAAACAGCATTTGTGAGGATAAAGACACATGGTTATATCTGAATAATCTTTTTTACTTTCAAACCATCTCTACTTTGCCTGAGAATGCAGAGATGATACATTTGCCACAAGTTACATGAGCAATAACAACTATATAGCGAATCTTGGCTTCAAAATCAAATGGTATTTGAAATACACTCCAATCACCTAGACAAGTGGCACTGCAAAGCACAAAAGAAGGGTTTTCTTTGGAATAATTACAATTGGAGTTACATTGTCTGGGTCACTGCCATTAAAAACAGTATTTGATAATAAGCCAAAACAATGTTTTAAAATTTGTTACCACAGCTTTCAGAGCAATATATAAAGCTAGAATAAAAAGTAAGAAACCAGGTGTGGAGTACAGAACTCTGGATTTGGAGTCAGAATTTCTGCAACTGAACTCTGGCTCCATCATTTTGTGGTATAAATTTAAGGGAAAGATCACAAAAAACCTTTCTGAGCTTTGATCTGATAATACTTGATGCCTGCCTATCTCACAGGGTTGTTACGAAAGCAGTCTGAAACCTATAAAGTGCAATACAAAAGCATTATTAAAATGTCATATCAATATATCACCACTGCATCTGCACTCTAACTGATCTTTGAAAAACTTTCAAAAGTAAAACACAAATACTGACTTTACACACCATAGGCGGAAAAGAATCTCTATACTTGATGTATAGCTCTGAATGGCAAATACGGTTTTTTTCTGGTATTTCACTAAACTTTGTGATATATTACAGTTTACATGGCAGATGTGCCTGCCATTCAGAATTCTATTACGGATGTCTTCCAAAAGAGCTGTAAACTTTTATTCGAGAGCCATGTTTCCCAAAGGACCCCAAGTCCTTTGAGAGGCTCTGAGAAAAAGAGGATGAAGGTGTAGTTTAAGGTCAAATAAGTCTCGTAAACAGAGTCTTTGTCCCCTCTTATAAATTCACAATATATAATAGCATGTTAAAAACACTTCGAAGTTCTACTTCAGAAAGGAAACAAATTCAGCATTCCTCAGTTTTAACTTACCATAGAGTCCCTTCCCCCAACTCCATATACACTTTCATTCACTTAGAACATCTAACAACATTCCTTGGAACTACTGCTATAAGGAACACATTTTTTCCAAAATTGGCAAGCTACAAGGGGTCGCAAAGAGTCAGACACGACTTAGCGATGGAACAACAACTCAACTAGGAGGGAAAGGGAAAAGAAGTATAACAATGGACTGAGAGAAAAAAGAACTGACTCTACTCTGAATTGTCACTGACGGGCGCCATGTTAGAAAAGACACTTCAACCTATGGACTTGTTTCCTTCTCTGTTAAATGACAGGATCACCTAATTATATAAGGCCTATTCTAGCACAGAATTTCTATGACTCCAGGAAGCAGACAGAACATGTTAGTTTATAATTCTCTTATTTTTAAACTACCAAAACAATTAACTGTTTAGTGGTTTCATATAGCATGAGTATTTTTTTTGCAGATCTTAAGTTAATGTAAGCTAAATTTGTCAACAAGGAAAGTAACTCAAGTGAAGAAACTTTAAAAAAGAAAAATATAAATGAGACAATAGCTTTCAGACAAACTCTATTAAGAATAATTATACTTTAGTAGGAATGTCTATCTAAAATAGTCTCTCCAGATTGGAGTAACTAAACTAAGTGATGAAAGTTTATTGAATAGCTAGGTCATTTCCAAATAAAATGAGATTTTGAAACATAATTACTGAACACTGGACAGGAAGGCCTGGTGTGCTGTGATTCATGGGGTCGCAAAGAGTCGTACGTGACTGAGGGACTGAACTGAACTGAAATGAACTTCCTCTTGGGGCTTCCCAGGTGGCGGTAGGGGTGAAGAATCTGCCTGACAATACAGGAGACAGAGGATACTCAGGTTCCTTCCCTGGGTCAGGAAGATCCCCTGGAAGAGGAAATGGGAACTCACTCCAGTATTCTTGCCTGGAGAATTCCATGGACAGAGGAGGCTGGCAGGCTACAGTCCATGGGGTCACAAAGAGTCAGACATGAGTGAAGCGACTTAGCATGCATGTGTGCATAAGTTAATGAAATGAATATATTTTGATGGCAAAATGTGCAAAGACAAGAAATACATAAAAACAAAAAACTACTTGTCCTTGGCTGTAACTAACATTTGGAACTATGTTGCCAGGGGCTATTTCTACTGCAAAATGCCTACTCTACTACTTTTATAAGGGTCTTAGAAGACCCTTAGTGGAGACTGCAGTTTTCCTATAAACCTTCAGGTTGAAAGCTTTGGTGAGCTCACCTGACATTACTTTGCTCTAGGCTAACACCTCATGGCCTGAATTTCTGAGTAAATACGGCTCTGTAGTGACACATCCTGAAACGCTGAATACAACCAAAGTGGAACCAGAGGTACTAGAAAGTCCAGAGGGGTCACAGCAGGTTCTTATTAAGACCAAGGTTAGCCAGAGGACCTCATCTGCAAGCCCGCCAAGTGGAATAAGCTGCTATTTCCAAAGCTACTCAGTTTGTTTAAATAACATTTCTTGGGTATCAAGAGTCAATCTGCACCAGTCTCAAAAGTCAAGGGAAAACTCTGCCAGCTAACCACCTTTAATGGAAATGGGTGTTAAGAATTCCTGCAAACTTAAAAATAAATAAAACTGGTATCTAAGGCAGTCTGGCAGAGATCACTTCCAGAAACAGAGTGTGATAGAAATTTTGGAACTGACGCTGGACTTACATGGCATGGGTTTATGCTGAAAATCCTATGCCCTGTTCTCTCTTGGCAAAGAGAGGCGCATACTGTGTGGGGAGGTTTTTTCCCCTCCATTCAGTTTACAGTTAAGTAGTGAATGTGAGCTTCAAACTTATCTTTAATAAAGTGATAAAATGCAGAACACTGTGATAGGATTTCTGTACTTAGTTTTTACTGAAGCTACTTATACTTCATCAATTATATGCTTTTAGGGAAATGTTCTTTTTCTGGGTCAAATCCTGAGATCATCTTGCTGGATGGAGCATTGGGGCAGTTCAAGTTTCCTGATATGACTGGGTAGTAGTCTGGGGCACCTCTGCTCTTGATATTTCAGGGTGATACTATATCAGAATCAACTTTGACAGCTCTAAACTCCTCTCTTAGGGCTCAGAGTTCCCCTCTAAAGACCTAGTATTCATACTAACAATTATGACCAGGAAGAACCATGTATTAACCTCAAGTTTATATGTTTACCATTTCACTTTATAAAGCTAAAAACACTTTGGAGGAACATAACTTGTATATGCACACTAACTCATTGTGCATAATATTTACCTCTTATAAATATGTGCTAATCACAGCTGTAAACTTATCATTATATCATTAACAAAAACAAACCTGATTTATTTCTTAAAACTTTTAATGCAACATTTTTAATTTTAGCAATACACATAATCTGGCCAAGATTTAAGGTAAGAAAAGGCCTTCTTATGAGCTATCCCCTACAGCACCCTGTACAGTGCCCAGCATGGAACCCAGAGTTTGGGAAACTCTCAACCAATGCTTTACAGAATGAATGACTGAACAAGTGATTAAAGAAAGAATGAGTTAATTAATGCCAAATGTTGGAGAAGGAAATGGCAACCCACTCCAGTATTCTTGCCTGGAGAATCCCATGGACGGAGGAGCCTGGTGGGCTACAGTCCACGGGGTCACAAAGAGTCGGACATGACTGAGCGACTTCACTTTCACTTTCAATGCCAAATGCAGCACTTGGTTGAATATCAGACTGTAACTGTTGAAGGATTCATAGGAAATATGAGATCTGCATATAGTTTATTATATAAACAAAGACCTCGAAGTAGCCTCTTTTCTAGACCAAGTTTTTCTTAAGTAATATCAGAATAAATTTAATGTAATTATCATTAATTATGCTTCTTAATGAGAAAATAAAGTTTTAGAAAAAAGGATTTCTACTTTTAAATGTTCTTCCCAAAAAGGAAATCTTTGTTACTTAAGAATCCTCTCTCCACCATACTGAATACTCCTTTGGGGACAGAGAAACAGTCTGAAGGTTGCTTTACAATAGGGAAAGGGCACAAAGGTAAAAGCTGGGTTCTAGTCCTGGCCCTGTCATTAACTGTAGTCTATGCAATAGAACAGGACATGATTCTACCTCAAAGCACTGGAAAAACTGTGTTAAGATACTAAAAGAGAATATTGTAAAGTAATTAGCCTCCAATTAAAATAAATAAATTTATATTAAAAAAAGATACTAAAAGAGTCACTGGAGTATAGCAAGGTTGGCAGACTGTTGAGTAAGAAAGATCTGAGGTCAAATTTTACTAAACTTCATAACTTGGAGTTGGTCACTTTTCTGAACCTTAGCTTCCCCATCTGTGTGAAACACAAAATAATATGAAGCTGTATGAAAGCTGATATGAAGTGACTATGAAATGATATGTCCAAAAAGATTTTGTAAAATGTAGAGCAGTATGCTGGTTATTGTGATATCTGAGATATTTTAAAAGTCACGATTTAATTCAACAAGCATTCATCTAGAGTCTGTGTGCAAGGCACTGTGCTAAATGATGGGAAAATACTACACCGATACAAAATTTTACGCTAGTAACTAACTAATTGGCCAAATTCTAAATAGTAAAACAGAGACATTTAACAAATCAGAACACTGCTGCCCCTGAGATTTTTTTACTTAAAACATTTGGAAAGGAAAAAAAAAAATCACAACATGAATTCTATCATATTGTTACCATTAATAGCAGCTTAATACTTAATTAATTTCAGTGTGGTCAGCCAAGGTTTAGAAATTTGGCAATAGTGTAATAGGGGAAAGAGGGAGAAGGGGAGGAAGGGCTTCAGTCTCTCTTCTCCTATGGTTGCAACATACAACTAACTGAACTTCAGATAAGCCACCCACCCTTACACTGAAGATTTGATCTTTCTTATGAGAGGACCATACATTGTGGAAGAAGGGAGAAGACTCATTTTTCCTGCTCAAGCAACTATATTCTCAAAAGTGAAAGCCCTCTTCATTGAAAAGTGACTGTCGTAGAAAAGTTTAAGGACAGATTTCTTAAAACAGGAGAAAGTCACACTATATACAGCAGGTAGATTACGGCTCTTAAAAAAAAAGTTATAAATACGTATTATAATATAGATAACCAAAGTGGGAAAATTTCAAGCCACAATACCAGTGTATAAACTGAAACTTTTCAAGCCATCTTAGCAACACTTAAATGAGTAAATCACATTTCTGAGCTCTAAAGCTGTGCTTCAAAATGCAAAGCAGCCCACAGCCAGTCCTCTCTTGTCCAGGCATTCTGTACGGAAGGCCAGGAGGCTCCTGCGTCTCGTCCTGGGCTCTGTTTGCCAGGCGTGGCTGAAAGGACAGGAGGCCACAGCTGAGCTGAACTCACTGTCAAGGTTGAATTTCCTTAGAGAAATCACTGCGGTTGGAAACCAAGTCAGTCTACCGAAGGTTTCAGGCCTTCAGAAATGTCACGGAAAGTCCTTTAAGAAAAAAAGGCAGGATGATTAGTTTTGCTTTTAGGAAAAGGGGGAAAACAAAACCACAGAGATATTTAGAAAAGAAAAATAGCATCTAACCAGTAATTCACTGTCATATAATATTCTTATAAGTTGAGAGCCTTGGTGCCATTATGTAGTCACTGTTTTTTTTCTTAGTATTTTCACTGAGTATTGTTTTGAAATCTGATAGTTGTTTCTCAACCTGCAGCAACAAGAACTCTAGTTTTCTTTTGGAAGATCTATCCAAAAGACTGTTTCCCTAGACTCTCTTGAAACTAATGACCATGTGACCACCATCTGGCCAATGAGATGTAAGTAGAAGTGTTGAGTGACTTCTGGGCAATGTCCGTAGAAGAGAAAGGTGATCTTTTCTGACCTTTCCCCCTTCGTGCTGACTGGAAAGTAGACACGATGACGTTTAAGAGAAAAACAGTAAGAGGCTGAAGATTAAACGCTAACTGGGTAACTTTTATTGCAAAATAGGAGAACTGATCCAGCAGTGTCCCAGCTGAGCGCTGTGGTTCAGGGCAGGAGAAATGGGATAGGGCTTTTCATCAAATGACCGTGAACTTATACTGTTTCTGACCTACATCAAACAAGCCAAGTGAATGTGGCTCACTGGCAGGTAATAACTGGGTTGGATGGAGGGGGTCTGCTGTGTTGGGGCCTAACTTAGGACTGTAGTAGCTAGCTGGCCTTTGCTACATAATTTATCCAGCCAGGTTTGCATCTTTGTTGGCAGCCAAATGGCCAGGTCAGAGTTCATCAATGAACAAGCATTCATCTCAGATGAAAAGACCTCACACCAAGGCTGACAGAACATCAAGGCGGGGGGTCAAGCTTGGCATGGATGTTTGTGGAACAGACACACCAAGCCCTGGTCTGCCGACCTTTGTACTTCTTACAGCCAAGAGAGAAATAAACTTCTGGCTGTTAAAGTTCTACTGATGGTGGGGTTTTTTGAGTTGGTTTTTTTTGGTTATAATACAGGCAAATCTATCTTAAAATGATACAGATATGAAGCACAAGTTTATTACCATCCTTTTAGACAGAGATTGCTTTGCTCCTTTATAACCATATCAGCAATTAGGAGGGTTAGACAGGCAGGCAGAGGTAAAATAAAGGTTAACCCTTTAGCATCCAGAGGAAGTACTTAAATGTCAAGTGGGGCACAGGTCAAATGATACAGAAAAAAAAAAAAGATTACATTTGCTCAGTTATCTGAAGGCTCTTTCACTGGATGGTGTCGGAAGTCTCATATCTCAAGCACATCTCTAACTAGCACAGCTCTACATCCAAAGGAACAGCTTTGAGGAAGGGGTAAGCTTCCTGGCTATGGCTCCTGTGTCTCTGAAAGGGATTATATATGACATGCCTGAACTCACCATGTTGAATATATGCCAACAGGTCAAAGAACTAGAATGAATTTATCTCCTTAAATATTTTTATACTGAGAAAAATTCTCCCAAACTAAGATTTATACACACTCGTTTTATGTATTGTTGTTGTCTTTTAGTCGCTAGGTCATTTCCAACTCTTTTGAGACCCCATGAACTATAACTTGCCAGGCTCCTCTGTCTGTGGGATTTCCCAGGCAAGAACACTGGAGAGGGTTGCCATTTCCTTCTCCAGGGGATCTTCCCGACCCACAGATCGAACCCGCGTCTCCTGCATTGGCAGGCAGGTTCTTTATCGCTGAGTCACCTGGGAAGCCCTTTTACATGTATTAATAGCCATCTATCTCTGTATCTATCTAATCAAGGTTTCTCCATAGCTGCACTGCTGACCACTCTGTACACTGTGAGAGGTTTAGCAACATCCCCGCTCCTACCCTCTACAGCTGTGATGATGAACACGTCTCTATACATTGCTAAATGTCCCCTGAGGGGAGCCTCACCCTCCTCCACCACGACCATTGCTCTAGATAACTACCTACCCATTTATTTATATATCTCTTTTTCACAGTCTAACCTACATTTGTGTACAGGTAAAGCTAGCTACAAGTTGCCCCAGACTATATGAAGTTCAGGTAGCACTCAATTCTGGGAAGCCCTGGAATATCTTTAAAACCAATAACCAAAAACTGATCAGTATTACAAAGCATTTTCCAACACCAAAAGTTTTAAAATTCATATCTTTTCAAATTTCTAAGATACCTGCAAGCTTCAATCTCTAACTCTTCAATTCCCCTAAATTATGAATGAAAACAGCTGCCTCAGGGCAAAGATACATGAAATAAGATTAAAATTGTGGTTGGCCTGGTGACTGCTTTCTGTTGACAAGTAAGCTTAGCTGTAACCCTGAAATTCATACCTGCTATTCAGTTCTGCCTCCAGGCCAAGAAAGCCTCCAGAAGGACTCCGAAGAAAGAAAACACAATGAAGCAAGCTAAGAAAACAGCTATTAAGTATTTTCCATCTCAACAGTATGTTTTCTCTAAATGTTTGGTGGTGATGGTGTGTGGGTGTGTGGGTGTGTGTGTGTAAAACCCTATAGAAGTACATTGATCTGAACCGAACCTCAATTACCTCCTGGAAAACAAACTCCATAACCCAGAGATAGAGATATAATTCCTTCCTGGTCTCATCAAAAGGCATAGCACGAACTAATCCACAGGGCTCATAAAACTGTAACTCTCTAGATTAGGAAGAAACAAAGGAATAAAAATTGCATTGACAGTGTTTTTTCCAGCTGTGCTGCGTAGCTTGTGGGATCTTAGTTCCTCAACTAGGGGGTGAACTTGGGCCCTCGGCAGTGAAAGCACAGAGTCCTAATGACTGGGCTGCCAGGGTACTTCTTTGACAGTATTATTTCTTGTTCTTGCCTGGAGCACCCCAGGGACGGGGGAGCCTGGTGGGCTGCAGTCTATGGGGTCGCACAGAGTCGGACATGACTGAAGTGACTTACCAGCTACCTAAACCATCTAAATATAGTATTCTTTCCCAAACCATAAGGATTGTTATGTTCCTTTGAACCACAGTGGTAGAATTTCTCAAGAATAAAAAAGGTGGGATGGGGCCACATCTGACTAGGGGGATAGCAGACTGCTGTGAACATTTTACAGTTCCCTTCATTACAATGGGGATTGTGTGATGTGATTTCTCAATTGCAATCTTCATGGCTCCTTGAAAATATTTTGGGATCTGGTTCCCCTGAAGTTTTCAAGGAGATTTTTTTTTTTTAAATCCATTTATGAGAATGCTGAAGTCTTTTCTGATTTAACAACTCCAGAGTTGTTGACTCCCAGCTTCCCAGAGAAAGAATAAATTGTGGATGTTACAAATGAAAGCGTACACTGACTAATGTACCTTACTTCAGTAGGTTCAGGACAGCTGAGTATGTATTTCCTAAACCCCCACCAGCACACCTTGTGACGGAGCACATGTCATCACTTACGTACATTCTGCCTCTTCCAAAAATTTGGAATAAAGTTCTAGGGCTGGAGTTTGCTATGGCCCATACTCTTTTATCAGCCTTATAGTGAAAGGATCTTTTAATCTGATCTGCTCCTGATTTCACTAACCTATTAACTCATCAAATTTTCATTGAGCATTTATCCTAAACTGGAATGATACGGAGCACACTCCAAACGACGTCCTCAAGATTTAGGCAAAGGTCTAGAGGAATCATGGTTTTTTTATGAGACTATTTTCATATATTATTTTACAAAGACAAAAATAACGTCTTGCTCTATTAAAAAGTAGGAGGTGTTAAACCTTAGCTTAATTGCCCAACACTGATCTTCCTTATCTTATGATTGCATTATACCTGGCTTCATACTTAATAATATCCTTAAGACAGCTTCCCTTGTGGTTCAATAATATCCTTAAGACAGCTTCCCTTGTGGTTCAGATGGTAAAGAATCTGCCTACAATGCAGGAGACCCAGGTTTGATCCCTGGGTCAGGAAGATCCCCTGGAAAAGATAATGGCAACCTACTCCAGTATTCTTACCTGGAGAATTCCATGGACAGAGGAGCCTGGCAGGTTGCAGTCCATGGGGTCACAAAGAGTCAGACACGACTGAGTGACTCACACACATACACAAGTCCCAAGAAACTCACTGTACATTAAAAATATTTTAAGTCAAAAAAGTATTTCATACACTTAACCTACAAAACATCACAGCTTAGCCTCACCTACCTTAAACATGCTTTTAACACTTACACTGGCCTGCCGTTGTTGCTTAGTCACTAAGTCATGTCTGACTCTTTTGCAACTCCATGAACTGGAGCCCACCAGGCTCCTCTGTCAATGGGATTAGCCAAGCAAGAATACTGGAAAGGGTTGCCATTTCCTCTTCCAGGGAATCTTCCCCACTCAGGGATCAAACCCGCATCTCCTGCATTAGCAGGTGGATTCTTTACCAATGAACCACCAGGGAAACCCGACAGTTGGGCAAAATCATCTAACACAAAGCCTGTCTTAGAATAAAAGCGTTGACTATCTCAAGTAATTTACCAAACACTGTACTGAAAGTGAAAAACAGAACAGCTGCCTGGGTGCCGCATGGTTGTAGGCGTATCAGTTGTATCCCCTTGTGACCATGTGGTTGACTGAGAGCTGCAGCCACCACTGCCGAGCATCACGAGAGAGTCGTACGGCATATCGCTAGCCCAGGAAAAGATCAACATTAAAAATCTGAGTACAGTTTCCACTGAATGTGTATTGCTTTTACACCATCACTAAGTTGAAAAATCATAAGTTAAACCTTCTTAATTTGGGAATCATTTGTAATTTCTTTCATAAAAAGCTAATGACCTTTGAGTGAACTTTGGGTATTAAATTATGGAAGATAATCACAGTCAGGTTAAGATAATGCTTCTAAAAACAGAAATGAGTTGACTAATAACTCTATCCCCCAAAAGGTAAAGCTGAGTTCCTTAAAGGACCACCTTCTAGCTGTCACCTCTGGTCACGTCAAGGTGTGACGGAGGGCAAAGGAAAACTTAAATACAGCGAACAGCATCCCCAGAAGAGTTCCTGGGATATGCCCTGACTCCTTTCTTACAGATTTTTCTGAGCTTTAGTGTTCAAAGATTGCCGCTCAGGTTTTGGTAGGAATGAAATAAGTATATCAAATCAAGTCTTATTATTCTACCCAAAAATCAAAAAAGTATTGAGACTTGAAAAATTGTGATTGCAGGGGTGTTATGTCCTTTCCCACACTTCCCAGACAGTCCCAGTGTTAACAGAGAACAGGGGAAGCCATAGGTTCTGATTATTGAATTGAGGCCAAAACAGCTGGGAGCCCAGAGCTGTGCTGTGTCGACATTTACTACCATGAAATAGTGTATTCCCCACTGTCAACAGTGAGAAGCACTACATGGGACCTAGAAACAGTACACAGAAATAGTCATGCAGATGGCTCTTCTCAGCCACCAGTGCCCGTATCTACAATTAGAACATCTAACGGAACGAAGACATTCTCATGTTACAGCATAGGAGTCCTAAGACAAGCCGAATCCTTCCATAGCTCATGACACTGTAGACACTATTCCCTCACAGCCCAGTCATTCCTTGAACTAGGAAGAGGGCGCTGTCAAAGGTTGACAGGTATGGTGAATACCCCAGTAACTAAAACAGGCACGGCCTGGCAGTAGCAGCAACCACAGTAAAAAGGGAAAAGACAAATAACCAAGTGTATAAATGAAAGCTGTAAAGAAAGGAAAGGTAGGAGGTGCTATCCTTAAGAGCATTAAATGCAGGACATAACCTAATCTTGAGAGGAGGGAAAGCTCTGATGGACTGACATTTGAGTTGCAATCTGAAGAATGATTAGGAGCTAGTTAGGCAAGGAAAGATAGGGGAGGGGGAGAGTCTGTCCAGACACAGAAGGCAGCGTGTCTGAAGGCCTAGGGTTTGAATGGAGCTGGTATATCTGAGGCCCTGGCAGAAAGCCAGCGTGGCTGCAGCTCTGACATGGGGAAGATGTTACAGACGCATGAGCCAGGCATAGGCAGACCACGCAGAGCCTTGGAAGGATTTTGATCTTCCTGGTAAGAACAGTGGGAGGCCAGTTCTGGTAGAAGAGCATCACGACCAGATACGCCTCCCCTTTAAAAAGGACACATCTGCTCAGTGTCAAGAGACCGGAAGGCAGCAAGCGTGGATGCTGAGAGGCTGGCCGGGAGACTGAGATGCCACGACAGTCCAGCCGAGAAACCCCGTGGCTGGGCCCAGGGCGGGTGGTGCTGGAGAAAAGGAGGAAGGGGCGGACTTGAGACGGAACAGGTAGGACTGGGAAAGATGGTGACTTGAGAAGACAGGAGGCTGTAAGGATGACCAGACACAGGCACACGTAAGTGAGGGGTACCACATACTGAGGAAGGAGACAGAGGAGAGTGTCTTTCCCTGAGCAGCGGCGGGGAGGATGGCTAAGGAAAAGAAAGACCTCTAGTTGAAATCACACTACCTCACCTGCTTATTTCTATGTGACCACAGGCAGGATAACTTCTCTAAGCCTTGACTTCATCTATAAGATACGGAAAACAACTGTTCCTAACCTCACATGGGAACACTGGACAGATTAAGTAAAATAAGACAATGCAGGCAAAGTTTTAGCACAGAACTTGGCACACTGAGTCCCAATAAATGTCAGTGGCAGCTGGTTGTTACTATTTAAGAGGTCATTTAGACTTTCCCCCAGGAAGTGCTATGTGGGACACAGGATTCCCTCAGGCCTTTTCAAAACCCCATTAGAGGGAGTTCCCTGGTGGTCCTGTGGTCAAGAATCCATCATCCACCCTGCAATACAGAGAGACGGGGGTTCGATCCCTGGTCGGGAACTAACATCCCACATGCTTTGGAGCAACTTAGCCTGCATGTCTAAGCCCCCCTGCCACAACTAGAGAGCCCCTATGCTACAACTAAGACCTGATGCAAGCCAAACAAATCAATATATATATTTTTAAAAACCCACTAGAAGGCATAAATCTACCTTAAAAAAGAGAACATAAGAGGTTAAAAGAAACAAACTTTCAGAAAGTGGAAAGCGGATGAAGAACTGCTATGACCAGCATGACCTAAAAAACTGAATCCTAAGCCAGGAGTTATTCAATAAGGCTCAGGAATTGGTGGTATCAAGTAACTCTGGAAATGGGGTCGAAGGTAGGACTAGACACAGAAGGGCTGCTTTGAAGTGTGCCTAAAATGCAGTAAAACCTCATGGGTCCAACCCACACCTCCACCCAGCCAGGCAAATGCTCCCTGTTACTGGCAGAAATTCCAGTCGTTTCCTCCCTTAGCAAAGGTAAAACAAAAAAGTCTCTGGACTGGAGGACAGCAGGCAGGGATAAGGGTAGGGGTGCATACCGACCCCTACCAGACTGAGCGGCAGACTGAATGACGATCTGCATCTCAGATGCTGTCCCGTCCCTCTCCCTGTCATGGCTCCCAGAAGGCTGGCAGCCAAGCCACCAACCTCTGAGCAGGAGATTAAAAGACCTTTCACTGAGGAATTTAGCAGCCCCACAGGGAAACCAAGAAAGCACTGACATCAGTGGCTGCACAGACAATGGTCCTGGCAGATTATATTATGGTGACACACATAATAAACCACCCCGCAAATCCTGAGAGGTTCACTCTTCACATCAGCCAACAGTCAAAAGTATCGGATACCTGATACTGTGACCATTGTTGTTGCTGTTGTTTAAGTCGCTAAGTCGTGTCCAACTCTTTTGTGGCCCCATGAACTGTAACCTGCCAGGCTCCTTCTGTCCATGGGAGTTCCCAAGGGAAGACTATTGGAGTGGGTTGTGATTTCCTCCTCCAGGGAATCTTCCCAACTCAGGGATGAAAACTGTGTACCCTGCACTGGTGGGCAGGTTCTCTTTCCCTGAACCACCAGGGAGGCCCCTAATATTGTGATTATATTGTGTTAATATGGTGAAGGTTAGGGGATATTACACATGTAATTAAGGTCCCCAAGCAACTGACTTTAATCAAAATGACAATATGTTCTGTGGGCCAGGGCTAATCAGGTGAGCCCTCTGCAAAAGAGGCTTGGCCATCAGCAACAGAAGTCAGAAAAATACTCCTGAAGGCCTGGCAAAAGCAAGCATTATGTTATAAAATGCCTATGGAAAGAGGCAGCCTCTGGGAGCCTCAACTTGTGGCTACAACTGCAAACAAAGGAATGTTGTCAATAACAAGCAAGCCTGGAAGAGGATCCCAATCTGCAGATGAAACCCCTGCCTGCCCTCATGCCTTGACTGTAGCCATGGAAGATCCTAAGCAGAAGGCCCAGCTGAACTGTACCTGTACTCTGACTTTCTTATAAATGTGCTGCTTTATGCCACTAAGTTAGTGAAAATTTGCTACATGTCACAGAAAACTAACACAGACCTATACACTAAAAAAGGCAAGTTTTATTACACAAATAATATCTCAATAAACCAGACTGCCCAAAAATATGATAGTTCAAATGGAAACCTCTACAGAGATGATAGAAGATAAAATTGGAGAAATAATCCAGAAAATGGGAGCCAAAAAGACAGAACCAGAAGAATATCAGAGAAAAGATTTTAAAATGACAAGACCAGTGTAGGAGGGCCAACATCAAAATAAAAATACGTTTCTGAAAGGGAGAGAAAGAAATCATTAATAAAATAATTGAAGAAAAATTTCAGAATGGCAGAACATAAATTTCCAATTTTCAAGGTCACAGAGACACTTGATAGAAGTGCCAATTCAAACACAACAACAAAAATAGATCAAAAAACAACAACAAAAAAAGAAGACCCTATAGGTTTTCAAACATTTGAATTACAAAGAATCAGGAATCAGACTGGCCTCAGAATTTCGACAACCATGAAAGTTAAAAAACAAAGAAGAAATAAAGTTACACAGGGAAAAATTCTTAAACAGAATTCTCTACCCAGGCAAGCTACTGAGTAAGAATGACTTTAGAAGAAGCCTTTACAGACATGTATCATCCCCTAAATTTACCTCCCATGCATTCTTTCCCAAAAATCTACAGGAGGATGTGCTCCAACAAAAAGCAGGAAGAAATCAAGAAAGAAAGCAATACTGGGAAATATGATTCCAACACAGGGGAGAGCTAAGGGAATCTGCAAGGTAACAGCTCTATAACAGGCAAAAGGATATTCCGTATCTTAACAGACTGCACTCAGGTGAAAACACAGAGACCGGTGAGCTCAATTTCATACACAGTTTATGATCACTTAGCTGGAACTCACCGCTGAGTCTGAGCAGGCCATGGGGTCTGGTTGGGTGTGGGCACTGAGTTCGTGGGACTCACTAGCATGGCACTGTAAATATTGGAAGCGACCACGAGTATGCAGAGAAGTATGGGCCCAATGATTGCTCCTTCCAGGCCCAGATAGTAAGCTCCACCGGCCACTGCCAAGCCCGTCAAGTAAGGATGGCCACCTCTGGAATGAAGAGCACACAGATTACGCACGTCTTTTAACAAAACGTAAACCCTGGAGTAAGTTGGAAATACATTCTCTGACACACTGTTCATTCCCTAATACACCTGACTTCTGAACTGTGTTATCAGCTTTCTTTAGATCACTTCAATGTGGATATCTGAATATTAATTGTAAAAGTATCAAGATGCAAAACTTTTCCTGACTACATGTGTGACATTTGTCTTTTGGTAGGTCTGGCAACTGAGGAGTAAACAGGTGTTAACAGGTACCATTACATGGCTGTCTAAGGTGGGTTAATGTTAGCTTAGGACTGGTTTATACAAGCTACCTGTTAGGTTTACCTTTGTCTAGAATAATTAAGTGGGCAAAATTAAGCATGTAATTCAACTAACTATGCTTTTTTAAAAAGATGATAACAATACAATGGCATTCCTGTCATTCCTCAGTTAGGGTTCTAGCAAGCTCCTAAAATACAGATTTTAACACAGAGAGTGACAAAAGGCCTCATGAGAAAAACATCTGTTAGAAAGCCCAAGATTTTTATTTCATAAGAGAGTTATAACTGTCCTCTAGCTTATCACAGTATCATTTATATAACTGGAATGAAATAACACACAGGCAGACCTCAGAGATATTGCAGGTTCTGCTTCCAGACTACCACAATAAAGCCAAATATGGCAATAAAGTGAGTCACAAGAAATTTCTGCTTCCCCAGAGTATATAAAAATTATATTGACACTGATCTGTAGTCTTTTTAAGTGTGCAACAGCATTATGTCTAAAAAAATGTAAGGTACCTTAATTTTAAAATACTTGATTGGTAAAAACACTAATTATCATGTGAGCCTTCAGCAAACTGTCATCTTTCTGCTAGTGGAGCGTCTTGTCGCAATGGTGATGGCTGCTGACTGATCAATATGACTGGCCGCTGGAAGACTGTGCAGAGTCTGTGACAATTTCTTAAAACAAGACAGCAAAGTTTTGCTGCACTGTCATTGGTGATTTCTCTGCAGAAAGCAATGTTGTTTGAGAGCTTTAGTCACCACAGAACTTTTTTCAACATAAGAGTTAATCCTCTCAAACCCGGCCTCTGCTTTATCAACCAAGTTGATGTACTACTCCATATCTTTTGTTGTCATTTCAACAATCTTCACAGCATCTTTACCAGAAGTAGATTCCAAGTGGCAAGAAACCACCTTCTTCGCTTATCCATAAGCAACTCCTCATCCATTAGAGTCTTATCATGAGATTGCAGTAAATCAATTACATCTTTAGGCTCCACTTCTAGGTCTCTTACTATCTGCACCATATCTGCAGTTACTTTCCCGAAGTCTTGAACCTCTTAAAGTTATTTATGAGGGTTGGAATCGACCTTTTTCCAAACTTCTGTTAATGTTGATATTTTGACCTCTTCCCAATGCAATACAAGCACTCTTAATGACATCTGGAACGGTGAATCCTTTCTAGAAGGTTTTCAACTGACTTTACCCAGATCCATCATAGGATCAGCATTTCTTACATAATAAGGGTTGAAAGTTGAAATTACTCCTTGAACCACAGGTTGCAAGAATGCATGTTGTGTTATAGGCATAAAAACAACATTAATCTCATTGAAATCTCCATCAGAGCTTGCGGGTGACTGGGTGTGTTGTCAGATAACCCACAGTACTTTTAAAAAATACTTATTCCTTTATTTGGCTGTGCTGGACCTTAGTTGCAGCAGGCAGGATCTTTAGTTGTTGCATGCAAACTCTTAGCTGCAGCACGTGGGATCTAGTTCCCTGATCAGGGATTGAACCTGGGCCCCCTGCACTGGGAGCACAAAGTCTTAGCAACTGGACCACCAGGGAAGTCCCAAAGTATTTTAAAAGGAACTCTTTTTTTCTGAACAGTAGGTCCCAAGAGTGGGCTTAAAATATTCAGTAAACTATGTTGTAAATGGATGTGCTGCCATCATCCAGGTTTTGTAGTTTCATTTCTAGAACACACGCAGAGTAGATTTAGCACAATTCTTAAGGGCCCTAGGATTTCTGGAACAGTAAGTGGACAGGGAAGCCTGGTGTGCTGCAGTCCATGGGATCGCAAAGAGTCGGACACGACTGAGCAACTGAACTGAATTTAAATGAGCACTGGCTTCAATTTTCAAGTTATCAGCTACATGAGCTCCTAGCCATAGAATTAGCCTGTCCTTTTAAGCTTTGAAGACAAGCACTGAAAGTCCTAAATGGCATCTTTTCCCAATAGAAAGCTGTGTGGTCTACACTGAAAATCTGTTTAATGTAGTAGTCGCCTTAATTGTTTTTCTTCGCTAGATCTTCTGCATAACTTCTACATCAACACTTGCTACTTCACCTTGCACTTCTATGTTCCAGAGACGGCTTCTTTCCTTAAAGCACATGAACCAACCTCTGCTAGCTTTAAACTTTTCTTCTGCAGCCTCCTCACCTCTCACAGCCTTCACAGGATTAAAAAGTGTTACGGCCTTGCTCCAGATTAGGCTCTGGTTTAAGGGAATGTTGTGGCTGATTTGATCTTCCATCTAGAACATCAAAACTTTCTCCATATCAGCAAAAAGGCTGTTTTGTTTTCTTATCATCTACGTGTTCACTGGAAGAGTACTTTCTACTTTCTTCAAGAACTTTTCCTTTACATTCACAACTTGGCTAATTATTTGGCTCAAGAGGCCTAGCTTTTGACCTACCTTAGCTCTCAAGATGTCTTGTTCGTGAAATTTAATCATTTCTAGCTTTTGATTTAAGGTGAGCAATATTTGACTCTTCCTTTCACTTGAACACTTAGAGACCACTGTAGTAGGGTTAGTAACCAGTCTTCTTTCAATACTGTTGTGTCTCAGTGACTAGGGAGACCCAAGGAAAGGAAGAAGATAGGGGAACAGCTGGGCGATGGGGCAGTCAAAACACATGCAACATCTATCAGTAAGAATTTCTCATTTTATACGGATGTAGTTCATAGCACCCCAATACAATTTACAATAGCAACATCAATTCTAGCTAAAACCTTAATATAAAATTTGCAACAAAGTTTAAAGAAATGAAAATACTTAACTATAAACCATGTAACTAGTTATTATTTAAATTTCAGCTATTAAATGTTAGTTAAACACAGTGAAGTTCTCCTTTTATATTGACGTTTTAGGCACAAAAGTCCCCCTAAAGTTCCCTTACGGATGTGCTTGTTTCTTTTTGCTCTGAAACTCTGGGGCTTCTTAGTAGTTCTATATATTTACTTTCTACTTTAACTAGAAAGAAACAAGGTAGCATATAACTCGTCTCTTTATAATTTCAAATTAACTGAAGGGTCCTCTTCCTATAAACTTTGACCTTATTGTAATGAGTTTTATTCAAAGAAAATTTATTATATTAACTATGACAATAGTTTATGTAGGTCATATTCTATATCTGAGTAGCTGAATAAAATTCAATTATTTGGTCACATTCTAGATTCTAATAAGCAATGTTTATCTTGATACATGGCTAAATGAAAATCAGCTTAATTTAGTAAACGCAAACTGCTAAAAGAGACATCAAAATCTACAAAAATGACATATTTATTACATTGCTAGTTTGGCTTCTGCCTTAAATTTAACCTGTATTCATCATAGAACCATACTACAGTACCTTAAGTAAGAAAGAAAGCACTGTTTCTCAGATACAAACTTATGAGATTTCATTTTACATGGAAATCCTCATAAAATCTAAAAATATGTTTTTCCAAAAGCAAAGAAGTTCTGAAAATAACTACTAACTGCTTACCATACTTATAATATTCTTATTTTGAAGTATGTACAGGAGTACTTTTTCCTACATTAAATGTCACTAAACCAGAGGATTATTCACAATTTTACTTTAGCCAATGGTCTCATATATTGTAAACACTACTTACTATGAACAAAATAACATACGTTGTGAATGATATTAATCATATAAATTAAACTTTGATTATATCAGTGGGATCACAAAAGATTACTATCACCTGTCCTTTCACCCATGCCCAAAAGTAAAAGAAGAAAAATAAACCTTAATAAAAAAAGGCCAGAGAAATTCCTGGATATGATTCATCACCAACTGCAGAAGTCCAATACTTACCCTGATATATCAGAATAGATGGCAGTATCTACAAAGTAGGTTGGCAAGAGATGAAAAACCAACAGTAAGATGGCTTTGCATCCTAAGCCTTGGGTAAGCCACAGATCAAGAACTGCAGGTACTGCTGCCCAGTATGTGCCCAGAAATGGCACTGCTCCAAGGATTGCTGCTAAGGCTAATACAAGGTTAAAAAGAAGAAGCAACTTTAACATCATCATCAGAGCAATACCAACAGCAGAATCTAAACACTAGCTCCTACTGTTTAAAAATTTCCACCAGAACAAGTTTAAAAAATACATATTCAAATTTTAGGGCAATGATACACCCTGTTTAACTGAATTGGCTATTAAATGAAATCCAAGATCTTAAAACTGGATCATGAAAATCCTTCTGAAGAGTGTGTTTACTTCTACTCTTAAGTCACAAATGTTAGTGCCCCACAGCTGTTATTCTCAATCGATGGCTAGTTAATACATATAGAGATGGCCTCAGTATCCTCAGATGTGGAACCTGTAGGTTCGGAGAGCCAAGGTACCTGAGCACCCACAGATTCTGGAATCTTCAGAGGGTCTCAGAACCACTCCCTCAGGGACACCAAATGACCCTATAATATAACTGTAGCTGCTGCTGCTACTGCTAAGTCACTTCAGTCGTGTCCGACTCTGTGCGACCCCAGAGACGGCCTCCTACCAGGCTCCCCTGTCCCTGGGATTCTCCAGGCAAGAACACTGGAGTGGGTTGCCATTTCCTTCTCCAGTGCATGAAAGTGAAAAGTGAAAGCAAAGTCTCTCAGTCGTGTCCGACTCTTAGCGACCCCATGGACTGCAGCCTTCCAGGCTCCTCCGTCCATGGGATTTTCCAGGCAAGAGTACTGGAGTGGGTGCCATGTCCTTCTCCAATATAACTGTAGAGCACTGGCCAAATATTTGTACTGAGACCAAAGCCAACTCAGAGATTAGTTTCTAAATCTCAGATGAGAACATATATTCCTTACCTTGCTTCTTTCTAATAAAGTGTATCTAAAAACAAAAGAACGAAAAAAACCCACCACAAATAACCTTGCTAGTTGAAGGACCTTACTTCACAATCAACCCTTTTCAGAACAGTATGTTCAACTAACAAATGAATATTTGTTGCTTATGCAGTGTTTACTATGTACTGGGTATTATTCCAGCTACTGGGGACACAGCAATAAACAAACATTACAGATCACATTTCTGCTGCTAATCTAGACTAGATATCAAAATTTAGCATTCCAAGTTTGATGAAGATGACAATGCATGTAAAATGGTTTAATGTTCCTTAAATTGAGCACAGCAGAAGTTATGGTACAGCTGTTACCTGATGGTATGAAGACAATATTGATGCCAAATATAGTATGAGTCAACCAGGTATATAATCCATAGAAGCCAGCCATTTTGAGGGAAGCATCAAACACCCCTCTAGAATGTCCAAAGATAAAGCAGAAATAAAATAAACACAGTATCATACTGGGATTCAGAAAAATCAATTATTTCTAGGCTTCTAGATTTTATTCCAAATCTGATAATAGCTTCAATTTTTCCAGTGGCCTGAGAATGCTGTTTTCATTTTATTTCAATAAAATATACAAATCTTCTATTTAAACCTTGAAATAGATTTACTAAACTGTCCTTTAAATTTCTCTAATAAAAAGATAACAGAAAAACCTTAAGATACCCTATTTACTGAAATAACTCATCAGATTTTCACTTCTGAAGCAGATTACTCACCACCAAAATAAACAGAAAGAAAAATAAGTGTGATCATCTTATCTCGGAGGAGGTAATTAAATTCTGAGACATCCAGGCTGTGGCCAGCCCTCCCCTTGGGAAGAGCAAGTGAGGGATAATATAACTGGTACTTCATCAGTCTTTCTTCTTTTGTTAACAAAATGTTTCCACATTTCTTAAACTATGCAACCCAACTTGCAAAGTAACATCTAAAAATGGTATCAAACAATGCAGGTCACTTTGAGAGAATTTACAGAAGATAAATCTTATAAATTCCAAAGTAAAATCTGAGATTAAAATACAAGAGGTGTAAAAACAGGCACACATATTCAATGATTAATTGGAATGAAAATATGTAATCTCGGGTACTTCATTTTTGCTTTTCAGTTGGAAGACTTAAGGTAGGACTGTGTTGAGGAGGAGAAGTAAGGAACTGCTCAGAGAGAGCACAAAGGCAACAAACCTAAAATCATCCAAGGCATCACAAAGTCACAAAAACAAGGAATCTGTGGGGTACACGGGAGGCACGCCCATACACTCAGGAGAGAAGGAAAAGCTGTCTGTAACTGAAAAAAGCAGAGACCATGGCAGCAGAGGTGACGCTGTATACAGAGGAGGACACACCAAGCTTTCCTAAAGCATCCCAAGAGGTGTACTGTGACAGTAACGTCAAACTCTGGAACCTGGTGATTCAGTCACTTAATACCGGTCTGAGACACGGACTTGGTGACAGAGTGGCTCCCAAATTGTGTCATGCTGACCAGCGGCTTTCACTCAAAAATATCTTAAAGGTGCTATATGACCTCTGACAGTAAGGACACAGATGGAAGAGGTATCAAAAAGACTGAAAGGAAGGGACATAGCCTACAGGAAATATAAATGATCTGAAGAGTAACTGAATACAAAACACGGAAGAAAAAAGGAACATGAGAGATTTGGGTTTTAAACCTGAGGGAGAAAGAATGGCAGTGTATCAAAGTCGTGGAGAAACCCAGAATAGGAGAGAACATGGAAGAAAAGGGAATACGTTTAGCTGGGCCATGTTTAGCCAAAAAAAGGATGATGGGAATACCCTGGAGGCAGCTGGAAATAAGAGACAAGGCTTAACAGCAAACTTGGGACAAGAAATTTGAGATATGCCAGAAAAATCCTAATCATAGGAAAGGGTAAGATACCCCAAGGCGTAAGCCTAGAAAAAATGGGGCAATGAGCTGTATTCTCATAAGGGACCTAAGGACAAAGATATACTAGTCCAAGAGATAATGAAATTATTTCTCTAGTAGGAAGAAAATCACTGTAGTATGCTATTCCCACAGGCTTCCCTGGTGGCTCAGATGGTAAAGAATCCACCTGCAATGTAAAGAATCTGCCTGCAATGCAGGAGACCTGCATTCAAACCCAGCGTCAGGAAGATCCCCTCGAGAAGGGAACTGCTACCCACTCCAGTATTCTTGCCTACGAAATCTCATGGGGCCACAAGAGTTGGACACAACTTAGGAACTAAACAACAACAAACCCAATTGGGAAAAGGATCCGCCAGCTCCCTTCATTACAACTCCCTCCCCTTCCTGATTTACCAGCCACGCCAGAGACCCAGTTTCACAGTAAACTGGACAGAAACTTGGTTGACACTGGATTTCCAGAAGGGGAAAGCACGCTGTGCACGCAGACATAGCATGCTGCTAAGTGGCTCAGGATCGGCTGCTCCCATGGACACCTTCTGTCCCCACTGGAAATAACACAGTCACACACACAAGCCTATGACAGAGGCATCCCATGAAACCATGTGGAGTCCTTGGTAGTGGTAAATATTAATTCAATATTTTTATATAGTTAATACATGGTTTTGTGTCTTTGATAATCCCTACCAATCATGGATACTTACTCCTCCGCTGCTGCTAAGTCGCTTTAGTCGTGTCCCGACTCTTTGCGACCCCATAGATGGCAGCCCACCAGGCTCCCCCGTCCCTGGGGTTCTCCAGGCAAGAACACTGGAGTGGGTTGCCATTTCCTTCCCCAATGCATGAAAGTGAAAAGTGAAAGGGAAGTCATTCAGTCATGTCCAACCTTTGCAACCCCATGGACTGCAGCCTACCAGGCTCCTCTGTCCATGGGATTTTCTAAGCAAGAGTACTGGAGTGGGGTGCCATTGCCTTCTCCAATGCATGAAAGTGAAAAGTGAAAGGGAAGTCACTCAGTTATGTCCGACCTTTGCAACCCCATGGACTGCAGCCCACCAGGCTCCTCTGTCCATGGGATTTTCCAGGCAAGAGTACTGGAGTGGGGTGCCACTGCCTTCTCCGTACTCCTCTAGCACTAACTAAGAAAGTCAACAAGAGGTTGTTTCAATTACACGCACAAATAGCAAACATTTGTATCTCAACACTAGTTCTATTATAAGACTAATAAAATGAATTTAGTAATTTTTAAAGCACCACAAAGAGAAACTAAATATGAAGTTTTTAAAAGTCATTTATTTTCCTTAGAAACCTGAAGCAAAGTTTAGGCTTATTAGGTTGATCTTTAATCAAGCAAGTGAAAAAGGCATTATATTTACTGACTTGGTTATTATTTAAGAACTCTAGCTTAAATTATTAATAAATTACTTTAAACAAATTAATTTAATTTCTCCAAATATGCATGAAATTCTGCCTCTCTATTACAGCATTAGAAAATCTCTTCAAATAAGTGAAAATATATTTTCTTACAGCTTTAAACTCTTCCTTATACATTTCAATTTAAACAATATTTATAATCTTCAATCTCTAACAATTTCCAATGAATATTTAAAATTTAATATTTTCAGTGAAAACTGGAAATACTGACTTACTAAATGATTGACATCAATTTCTATTAACCCTGGTATTTTCAATTTTGCAAAACTAGAGGTGGGGAGCATGTTTACTTTCCAAATGAAAATCTCACAGTACACGCATTCTCCCATCAAATTGATCACTAGGACCCCCCCACCCACCAGCCCTGAAAAGCTGTAATCCCACAAGCAAGAGCCATACCCGTGTGCATGCACTCATGTGAAAATATCACACACACTAAATTGCACTGAGGCCGTGACAACATGCAACTTAGTAATGTGCAATATCTCCACCAGAGCAAGCAGAATGGAGCATCGGGGAAGAAGGGTGCGATGCAAACATTCAGGACACGACATGTTCTAAGGGGAGGAGCATGGTTTGAGGGTAAAGGATGCATGCCACTAACTCAAAAATTCATGAAATGTAAACCCAACCACAGATGTAGTCAGTATAGAGGAACACTTACCCAGAATGGAGAAAAATAACAAAGGTTCAGAAATTCAATGGGACAGTGTTTCTATCAAATAGCCACATATTTCAGAAGACAAAGCTTGAAGAACAAAGACACTTTCACTGTCTGGACATGCAGTTCACTCTCAATTTCAATTCCACTTTTTAACTTATTAATGAATAATGTGAAATGAGTCTAATAACTCACTTAACTGTAACAATGATGAGGACTAATGATTGGTGCTTATAAAATCTGATATAACTGATAATTTACAGACAAAACTACAGCCTCAGGACATTGTAATAATATTTTCACGATCATTTATAGAATATTTTTCCCTCTTAAAAATCTGTCTCCTTGAAGAAACATATTCCATCTTTAATATAATCCCTAAGAACAAAAAAACTGACAGTTTGTGGAACTAGAGCTCATTGTTATCCTACATACATGAGAAATTTTTTTAGAGACATCTATGTAAAACTGCATATTTTAAGTCTTGAATTTGACCCAGTAAAGAAGTAAAAAGCACTCAGACTGCTAAAAATCATCCTGAATTATAATCTATAATTTATATAACTTTAGAGTTGTGCTTAGAAAAATGGCCCAGCCTGTATCAAGTTATCTTGTCTGCACCATATTTTTCAGACTCACAGAAATCTATCAATTTTGAGAACAATTAGGACTGTTGTACTGCTCGAGGGTTGTTAAAAATTTTCCATATTAAAAATAAAATGAATGGTTTTTGTATGAGTACACATTAGAACCAAGACATGGGCTACTGTTACAGCACATAATTAATGTGTACGATCCCAAGAAGATAAAGCAAATCTAACCTGTAAAGAGATATATATTTCCTCATATCACTGTAGATGACTACACTCTCTCTAACCTCAAATTCCTTCCTGAACCAAAGACCTCAATTTTTAAAAAATTTTCACTGAAATACAGTCAATTTACAATGTTGTATTTGTTTCAGGTGTACAGTAAAGTGATTCACTTATACATACATATACATACATATTTACACTCTCTTCCGTTATAGTTATTACAAGATATTGAGTATCCTGTGATATACAGTAGGTCCTAGTTATTTTTTATATATGGTAGTGTGTATATTTTAATCCCAAACTCCTAATTTGACCCTCTCCATATCCCCTTTGGTAATCATAAGTTTGTTTTCTATGTCTGTGAGTTTGTTTGTTTTGTAAATAAGTTCGTTCGCAGCCTTTTTTTTTAGATTCCATATATCAGTGATATCATATGGTATTTGTCATTCTCTGCAAAGAACTAAATTTTTAGCTTCTGGCTTCATGTGTCCAGCTGAATAATGTTAACAGTACCACAAATTTAATTCATCACTTTTGACACAACCCCTTCCTCCTGGAGGAAAGCATCATGGTATACCAGAAGAATGTGTGATCTCCATCAGCTGGATATGGGTGCAAATCACAGCTTTGCTTACCAATTCGAAGAAATCACGACATTAAAGAGTAATGTTTAAAACAAAGGAGATGGCATTATCTTGTGTGGAAAAAAATGACTCAGTGACAGATATTCAGAGGATGGTCAGCTATGCTAATAAAGGTTATGTCAGGAAAACGTAGTATCTTAATCTTTAAGTTCTTTACAGACAAGCTAGATAATTTTGCGTAAGACTTGGCTTAAGTAACATCACTTAGAGGATTCTGACAGCCTTGATATGGTTGATTCCATAACTTTACCGTACTGGGAAGACAGAAAGTTATTTTTCCTTTTTGGTAAGAATATTTGCATAAACTTATCTGAGTCAGACAGATGTCACTTAGATAAACTAAAGTTAATCTATTGCTAGATTAATAAAGATGATAACCGAAGGTCAAATAGGCTTAGAAGGGTTGCTGAAACCAAAAAGTATCTTTCCTGAAGACAACTTCACCCTGAAAGGTGTTACAGTAGACAGTATAGTCCCAAACTTGGAATAATTACATGGATGGCTCCAGGTGGATACCTGAGAGCACCAAAGGGGATACGAGCTTTCTTGTTTTTAATCCCACTTACTGTCCAATAACGGCTTCCCAGGTGGTTCAGTGATCAAGAATCCGCCTGCCAATGCAGGAGACGAGGGTTTGATCCCTGGGTCAGGAAGATCCCCTAGAGGAGGAAATGGCAACCCATTCCACTATTCTTCCCGGGAAATCCCATGGACATTGGAGCCTGGCGGGCTGCAGATCATGGGGTCACAAAAGAGTCAGACACAACTTAGTGACTAAAACAACAACTGTCCAATAAAGTCTAGGAGGAAAAGGGGAGAAAAAACCTAGCAAAGTTTCCAGAGAAAAATACAGTTTAGGTGTATGAATGCTATTTGAATGTAACCAAGGATTTTCCAAAGATTAAAGTGGTATCCTCATCAGCTGTTACATGAACACAGTGGAGAAAAAAAAAAAAAAAGCCAAAATCAGTCAGACAAAATTATCAGGTCAAATCAAGTTTTCTGTAGAAGACTAGTTTTGAGCAACTATCATTTTCTTAAAAGTATGTGGAAACAGAAATGCCAGCCAAAGATTCACTATTCAGAGAAGCTTTAGACACCTAACAACTTATTAAAAAAAGAAGCTCTCATGGATAACACGAGGACTTAATTTGAGTAGCTATTCAACTGAAGTCAAAATGAAATAGAGTCTTATTAATGAATTAAGAACAATGAGGGACAAAGGTTGGGGAAGGAGCTGAAACAAGGCTGCAAAAGGCCTTTCCCTACCTGACATGATGAAAAGGAAAAGGGAGTCAGTGACTTGGAAAGAGAATATGAAGAATAAAAGTTGAAAAATCAGCTCATTCAAAAGTCAAGCCTGTGATACATGGATATCAGATGACATGATGGAAGTTTCTGGCCAGACGCTATGATACACACAGAGCCTATGATTTGGAGATAACTGCAAATTTCTCATTTCTAGGATCCAAAGTACCCCCTGCAGAGGGCACAGCCTGGCTGCAGAGGGCAAGAGGAAGAAACAGGAAGGCCATCTACTCTCCTTCATGAGCAAAGTCAGAATTCCTGAGAGTATGAGGAGGCTTCTGAGAGAAGGTAAGGTGTACGTGTGGTGTAGGAGGGGCTTCACCTGAGTAAACCAAGTAATGATTAGAAGCTGGAGTAAGAGCCTGTGGATGTAAAGATGATGGAGACAGGCCACTGGATCTTTGCACATCACAGACTTGAGGGCAGGACACTGAAAATGTTTTACGTTATCCTCGCAAAGGAGATTTTAAAAATTTGAAAATGCCAGTGTCCCTCAGTCATTTAGCACTGAATGCTGCTAGGAAGGCTCAAGACAGAAAAACAGGCCTCTCGTGGAGAACAGTTTCTGAAGGAAGTAAGAACAGCATAAATCTTATCCCTACCTGATAGCTTCTTCCACAGACTGGCCAATAATATTAGAAGAAGGACCTGGCTGAGATAGTGGTGTCAGGCTTATCACCCACTTCACTGGCTTGTAGTACTCATCACTGGAACTTAACAGATAAAATAGTGTGGTCAGGAAAATTATCTGCAAAACAAAGGACAGTGTCTCCTAAAATATCACATTTGGAAACTACAGGAAGGATAACACAAGCGGAACCAAGAATATGCTTTGCTGTGGAAGGCGTGCGACATGTGCTCGGCTGTGTGGACATACCAGCGACAGGACAAAGTTGAGGAGGGCAGTCCCACTGTAGAAAAGGATGGTCAGGAGCGTGGTAACGGTGGAGAAGAGCAGACTCACGTTCCGGCTCATGACGACCCACAGAGACTCTAAGATCTGCAAACATTCGAATGACGCTCAGTAAGGAAAACGGTTATAAATCACGGTGAACCTACTTCAAAGAGTAGGCCACCATTAAAACATCCCTGCTGTAACGCAGAAATAGATTTGATGATATTTTTTTAAATGTATCTGTTTGAAAAACTTCCTCTGTTTAAAAAACCAGACACAGAAAGTTTATACACAGCATGACTATAACTATGTGAACATGGCACACAGAGAAAAAAATACCTACAGAACATGCCAGAATGTAACCTGTGACTGGATGTAGCTTCTAGGACCACAAGTGCAGGCCATGAAATCCTAATATTTGCCTTATTAGTCACCTCCCCTACTACCTTGCCATCTCCAACTTAGAACAATTGAAAAATATAAAAACATCACTTCAATGACTTCACAAACATCACAATAACAGAAATGAACTGAAGTCACAAAACAAAATGAACAGATGGGGTCAGAGCTCTGCAACTGAAAATCTTTCCTCAGATAGACATGACCCTATACTAAGACCTACTGAGTTCATTTGATCCACCAGCAAATTCACTAGAACCAGATATTAACACATGTGAAATATTACTGAAAGAAGATGTATAATGTTTATAGCACGCCTACATGTTTTCATTTCCTATCTCTTCATGAATTCAGTCCTACTTGATAATGTCCGTTCTATTATTATCCCCAAGAGGACTACTATATCTACTACTGTGGGCAAGAATCCCTTAGAAGAAATGCAGTAGCCCTCATAGTCAACAAGAGTCCAAAATGCAGTACTTGAGTGCAGTCTCAAAAATGAAAGAATGATCTCGGTTCATTTCCAAGGTAAACCATTCAATATCACAGTAATCCAAGTCTATGCCCCAACCACTAATGCTGAAGAAGCTGAACAGTTCGATGAAGATCTATAAGACCTCCTAGAACTAACATGAAAAAAAAGATATCCTTTTCATCACAGAGGACTGGAATGCAAAAGTAGGAAATCAAGAGACACCTGGAGTAACAGGCAAGTTTGGCCTTGGAGTACAGAATGAAGCAGGGCAAAGGCTCACAGAGTACTGCCAAGAGAACACACTGGTCACAGCAAACACCCTCTTTCCAACAACACAAGAGATGACTGAACACACGGACATCACTGGACGGTCAATACCTAAATCAGATTGAGAGGACTATCCTCCCTCTCTCTTAATGAAAAACATGGAGGCAGGATGATCAGAAAAACACCTTCCATTATAGCTTTCAAAATGCTTCCCTAAACCTCACAGCAAGGTGGTGAGGGAAGCAGTGGAGATGATATTTCCGTTTTACAGACATACAAACTGAAGCTCAGGGATTTTAAAAAACTTGCCCAAAGGCCTGAAGCTAGTAAGTTGGAACCAGAGCTGGGCACCAGAACTCCTAACATCTGTTTTATTTTGGTGCCCTTTCCAAAAGAGAAATTCTGTTTTCTGTCATATGTCCAAGTTATACCATCTGTGCTATGAAAGGCCTATCCATTCCTTTCCTGCCTCAAACATACGACTTATAAAAGGCGTATTTTGTTGTCCTCGGTGTTTCTTGCAAACCTCAGCGCAGGCTTCATGAGAGGAGTTTGGAAGGCTAGTTTCATTTACAATAACTCCTTACATAAAATCTTGCAAATGCTTCATGATGCCTACAAAAATATGCATGACTGACTGACTGACCTTGTGGGATAAAGAATAAATGAATAATGCCACTGATTCCAAGAAACAAACCAACAATGCCCTTACTTGTCTTTGGGGAATTCTGTCTTTGGAATTTTTATTAAAAATTTTAAAAAAAAGTTTCTGGGTCATACTGATAGGAAATACGCTGTGGTAATTCTTAAGAAATTAACAGAATACATTAACTATAGACTGGTAGTTGCCAGCCACAAACCAGCAACTTTTCTATGTACTCAAAGGGATTAAGAAGAAAGGTTCAGAAAATAAGAAATAGATGTTGGGTATTATAAAACTAAAAAACTGAATCAGGGGCTGACCTTGACGTTTCTTAAGATTTTTTCTGATGAGATAGGTGGTGATGTTAAAGAACGCGATTTTTTTTAATACTGTATAATAAAATGTCAATATTTAGAAATTAGTGAACATTAATTCCAAATGACCAGTGCACATTACAAAATCATGTAAGGGTGAAAGATCCATTCCTAACCAAGACAGATCCATGGACCCTAATATAAGAGAGTAGAAAAAGTTCACTGATAATGCTTTCAAATTCCACACTGCAACTAACCTTAAAGAAATACCATCTGCTGAGTGTCAGAGTAGTATCAAAGAACTGTCACAATGATCTGAAAAGGTTATTAACAGACTTCCCTCTCTTTTCCAACTACATATCTGTGTGAGGCTGGATTTTCCTCACATACTTCAAACAAAACAACATATTCCAACAGACTTGAGTACAGGAACAAGTATGAGAATCCAGACATTAAATAGGTTTGCAAAAATGTAATGAAAGCCGCTCTTATCACTAAATCATTATTTTGTTTTGGAAAATGGTTATTTTTCAAACACAAAAAGCACGTTCTTTATGTCAACAAGTAACATTATATTTTAGTAGCTGTTAAATATTTTTAAAGTTCTCGGTTTTAACTGAGAATACAATAAATACCAATAGAATGCACATCAGCAAAAGCTCTTTGGAGCTCTCAGACCAAACAGTTTGAGAGCCACTGGACTAGAGAAAACAGAGGGAACGGATTATCAAAAGCAACATTCTTAGAACTGAAGGACATGAATTTCTAGATTTAACCTCAAACTATCACAGCTATATTAGGCGATTGGGAGGACAGGAAAATGTGAGTGCAGGAATGGGCCAAGGGCCCAACAGAGTCGTAAGAAAACCCCAGGGGAGCAGTAAGGAGGCACTGAGAGACTTGTATCTTCATCTTCCATGTCAGAAGCCGAAGATAACACTGTGAAACCCAGGAAGACCAGCATAAATATTATTTTAGAAATTTTAGAGGTAAATACACAGAGAAAGTTAAAAGAATGCAGAGCTCTGGAGAATGAGACTGAAGAGGGAAGCACAGAGCAGGGGCAACACTATTCATTATTTAACACTTTAAAGCATCTTCGACTTTTCAGCTATGGTCATCTCTTGTTCTGATAAAAACTAAAATTTAAAAACATCTAGCACAGCAAACCTCCACTTTTTAAAAAATTTTATTTTTTTAAAGTTTTTTTTTTGATGTGGGCCATTTTTTTTTTAAACTCTTTATTGAATTTGCCACAACACTGCTTCCATTCCGGTTTGGTTTTCTGGCACCGAGGCATGTGGGGTCCTAGCTCCTCAACTAGGAATCGGAGCTGCACCCTCTGCACTGGAAGGGCTTTTCCCAACCACTGGACCACCACGGAAGTCCCAAACCTCATTTTTATTAACATGAAAAGAGTTACAAGTTTATTCACAAGAGAGGATTTCTCATCTCTGTGAAAAGCCACAGGCCGAGAGACCTCACAAAGTATGCTATGGAGTGAGACTCAGCAACACTGCAGACTGTTCCTTGCTGCCTCCGATCTGCATAGCAAGGCAGAGGCGGGTGGCATGAACGAAGGACAGGAGGGATGACAGAAATCTAAGCCTTTAAGCACCCAGTCTCTCTATTGTAACCGGAACCATATTTCTATCTGACAAAGGACCTGACCAACCAAAGGCGGCTCCCTTGCTAGTGGTTCAACTAGGGGCATTCTGGTCAGTCTCGGGGATGAGGACACCATTCTCAGAACCCGGGAGCTGCAGCATCGTGCATGCTTCCTGAGTCAGCATCTCTTGGTTACTCTTCAACCATAGAGGAGAGATCAGGGGAGCTACACTTGAGGCCTACAGCTTTGGGACATCTTCCTGGTGCATTTAGAATTCTCAAAACTGCAAAATCTCATGGCATTAAAATCAGGGTGATGAAAGACATTTACGTGTGTGAAAAAAACCTGGGAATTAGAGTCTGTTTTTTCCTAAGTCCAATTTAATTAAAAAATACTATTTCTTACCGAAAGAAATGTCTCAATGTTCTCGTGGACAAAGGAAGCGATATCCTGCCAGTCGAGAATGTCCCCCAGCCAGCTATTCTGACGACTTATGTGCAGCTTCTGCCCTCTGTGCCTTCCAGAGTGCGATACGTTCTGTGGAACAAAACAGTTCAGACATGAAACCCCCGTCTTAACCTGAAGACAAGAAGACATGTAAATAGCCTACTTTGTTTCAGGTCCACTTGAGCAGTTTAGTAAATACACAGAGGTGAAAAACTTCGTATTATATCAGAAATTAACAAAGAACTCCATCAAAAAGACCCGAAATATGTTTTTCTGTTTATATTCTAGCTACTGTGTCTCAGCCTAGCTTAAATGCATCCCTCCTAAGCATGTTCATGAACACACTTTACCCGTCAGTATATTCAATTGAACATGAACATAGCATATACTTTCATCTTATTTTCCCCTGCTTTCTCCCCTCTAACCTTTCTTTTAGTCTCCCATTTTTGCTTTTTCCCTCCTTTCCTCTTGTACCTTACTACTCTTCCAAACAAGCTAAAGAGAGCAGAGAGAAATAAAACATGAAAAAGTATAGCTAAAAGCAATATTAAATATAATGGTATCAGATGTGGAAGGGTGATGAATAAACAAAGCGACTAGTAAGGTTAAAATTTAGAAATAGAAGTAGATTTTTAACATTTTGCATGTGTTTCCATTTTTGCACTTTTCCAAAAAGCCCAGGGATGCCAATCTTCACTAGCAAGGAAAACATTCAGTTCAGTTCAGTTGCTCAGTCGTGTCCAACTCCTTGCGACCCCATAAATCACAGCACACCAGGCCTCCCTGTCTATCACCAACTCCCGGAGTTCACTCAGACTCACATCCATCGAGTCAGTGATGCCATCCAGCCATCTCATCCTCTGTCGTCCCCTTCTCCTCCTGCCCGCAATCCCTCCCAGCATCAGAGTCTTTTCCAATGAGTCAACTCTTCGCATGACGTGGCCAAAGTACTGGAGCTTCAGCTTTAGCAACATTCCTTCCAAAGAAATCCCAGGGCTGATCTCCTTGCAGTCCAAGGGACTCTCAAGAGTCTTCTCCAACACCACAGTTCAAAAGCATCAATTCTTCGGCACTCAGCCTTCTTCACAGTCCAACTCTCACATCCATACATGACCACAGGAAAAACCTTAGCCTTGACTAGACTTAGGTCCTAGTAAAAGAGGTAAAGAAAGTAATGCACTTACCCACATACAAACCTATGCTTTTAAAACACTGACCTGACCTCCCTGGACCATTCAGGAAGCTCAAAGTGGGTGAGGGACAGTAAAAGCTGTTTGTGTGTAAGCAGAAGCCCCAGAATTAGCAGAAGAAACAAGATACAACCTTTGTAATTGGCTCTTCAGCAGGTATCTACCCAGAGATTCCCCAGTTAGGTTTTGTTTGGTTTTAATATTCATTTATTTATCTTGCTGCACTGGATCTTAGTTGTATCTTGTGGGGTCTTAAGGCAAACTCTTAGTTGTGGCATGTGGGATCTAGGTCTGTCAAGGGCTCAAACCCAAGCTCCCTGCACTGGGAGCTCAGAGTCTTAACCACTGGACCACCAGGAGGTGCTCCCAGTGAGTTTTAACTCTCAATTATTGAAAAACCCACAAAACCCATCACCATTCCTTCAACTTCTCCTAAGCAAGAGCCAACAAAGGTCCATGTAGTCAAAGCTCTGGTTTTTCCAGTAGTCATGTATGGATGTGAGTTGCACTATAAAGAAAGCTGAGTGCTGAAGAATTGATGCTTTCGAACTGTGGTGTTGGAGAAGACTCTTGAGAGTCCCTTGGACTGCAAGAAGATCCAACCAGTCCATCCTAAAGGAAATCAGTCCTGAATATTCTATGGAAGGACTGATGCTGAAGCTAAAACTTCAATACTTTGGCCACCTGATGCGAAGAACGGACTCACTGGAAAAGATCCTGATGCTGGGAAAGACTGAAGGCGGGAGAAGAAGGGGATGACAGAGGATGAGATGGTTGCATAGCATCACCGACCCGATGGACATGGGCTTGGGTGGACTCCGGGAGTTGGTGATGAACAGGGAAGCCTGGTGTGCTGCAGTCCATGGGGTCACAAAGAGTCGGACACGACTGAGCGACTGAACTGAACTGCCAAGAGCACACAATGCCAAACAGGTCACTAGGGAACATATGCAAATGTTCAGCTACACCCTCCTCCCCGTTACCCAAGCTAACTCTGCCTGACGCAATCTCTCTGCCCCTGCACGGGCATCTTCCACAGCACAGTCCCTGATGGCAGTCCCAAGGGCCCTGCCAACAGTGTACAAAATGGCTGGCATGACTACCTGCTTTCAAACTGTCATTTTTATATTTAGTAAAAAATTATACACATCATTACAAGAAGCACTAAAGGTTTATTTAAAATAAAATAATCATCTCTAAACTTCTGGATCTATTTTCCCTTCCTCAAAGAAAAAGTTCTTAATGTCCAGAGCTGTACTGTCCCAAATAGTAGCCACTACCCACTTGTGGCTACCGAGTACCTAAATATGCTCTTAGCGTAAAAGATAAACCAGACCTCTAGCACTCAGAATGGAAAAGATTTTATATGTATATGTTATATATAAAATATAAAATCTCATTACTTTTTCATTAATTACATATGGAAATGACATATATTGGGTATACTGTGTTAAATAAAATACATTATTAAAATGAATCTCATCCATCCTAGTTTTTTTTTTTTCTCTTTTTTTTAATGCAGCCACTAGAAAGTTAACGTTATATATACGGCTTGCATCACACTTCTACTGCACAGATCTGGTTAAGAGGATGAGACACTGTTGAGGATAATGAAAAGCAGATAGAACACCAATAACAGAGAAACTGATGGTTCTGCCATGAGGTTAATCATCAATTCAAGTTGACTTTTAATGACCTGAGGTTTAAGACCTTGCAGGTTAAAAATGTCAAGAAATGAATTCTCCGTGTTAACACAATCCGACCTAGTCAATGAGTCCATAAAAGGACATTATTAGTTTACAACTGAAATCCTTAGCTAAAATAACTTACCTTTACAAACCAAGAATGATACAGCCTATCCCAAAGTTCTAGTACTTGTTTTTCAATTACAGCCGTATTATTCACCTTATCTCCGAGAATCTTATGAAGCTGGAAGGAATACAGATTTAATCTGAGTTAGTGTTTCAGGCAACAATCCAGTAAAATTAATACATGCTGGTCTTTACATTTGTTCCAAATCAAACTAAAATGTCCCAGACTATTTAACTGCCTCCAACCACACTGTTCTTTCCTTAAACTCTACCCAGTATTTCCAGTAAATACTCTCTCTCCTGTCTTTTTGCTTCTTGATTATTTCCTTTGCTCTTAGGTCTCTAAGAAAACTTCTTTAGGTCTTAAGAGAACAAAGCCATGCTTACTGACTTTTCTGATCTCATCTGCCCAGAGAAAAATCTTTTCCAAGTGACCCTGGTGCTCATCCGTTATATGGAAGTATCATGTTACACTTACCACTAGCATTAGAATTACCACACAACTTTAGGTAAAATTTTAGAACCTTAGCTATAAACACAAATCTTCCTTTGAATATGCTGAGAGATGTTAGGTCTCAGTGTGTGTTATTTGCTTAGCCGTGTCCAACTCTGTGACCCCATGGACTGTAGCCCGCCAGGCTCCTTTGTCCATGGGGTTCTCCAGGCAAGAATGTGGGCCTGGGTAGTCATTCCCTTCTCTAGGGATCTTCCCACCCCAGGGACTGAACTCGGGTCTTCTGCACTGCAGGCAGATTCCTTACTGTCTGAGCCAGAGATGTCAGGACTCAAGAGTTATGACCAATTAAGACTGGCTCAGGGTTTGGGAAATCAAAAACACTAAGACAAGATAACCTGGAGAAAGCTATTCATTATAGTATCTCATCCCACATTTTACATGTTATTAAAACCATATGGTAATCTTAAAGACTTTTTAAAAAGACAATGATTTGCTGCCCCACTTAATATAATTGCTGCCATTTTTCCCTCTGCAACTTTCTGCCTGCTTACACAGATACAGTTTAGAATTCTATGTTTTCTTTTGCATCAGAAGTATTTCATTTTTATTCTTCAACACTAACCTTTATTTTTAATGGTTTCCTATTTGCTAAGTTTTTCTATTATTATTTAATCAATCATAGGACATAGAGATGGTTCTCAATTTATAATGTCACAAGTAACACTGCAATAAATATCCTTATGCAACTTTTTTATTACTAACATTAAGATAAACATACAGGAATCAAAGGAAATAAGCATTTGAATGACTCTGGTGAAACACTGCTAAACTGTCTTCTATAAGGACTATACCAATTAATACTTACCAATGTTGTATGAAAGAACCAATTTTTCCCAAACCTTATGAACTGATAAATTATTAAATTATTAGATAATTCAATAGGTGTGAAATGGTAATAATTATTTTTATTTTTCTTTAGTGATGAGAGTGACCATTTTCCATGTTGGTTTTCAATATGTATTTCCTTTTGTGTGACCTAACCATACAAGGAGATCCAACCAGTCCATTCTGAAGGAGATCAGCCCTGGAATTCCTTTGGAAGGAATGATGCTAAAGATGAAACTCCAGTACTTTGGCCACCTCATGCGAACAGTTGACTCACTGGAAAAGACTGATGCTGGGAGGGATTGGGGGCAAGAGGAGAAGGGGACGACAGAGGATGAGATGGCTGGATGGCATCACTGACTCAATGGACATGAGTCTGAGTGAACTCCAGGAGTTGGTGATAGACAGGGAGGCCTGGCGTGCTGCGATTCATGGGGTCGCAAAGAGTCGGACATGACTGAGCGACTAAACTGAACTAAACCATACCTTCTGACCATTTAATGCTGATCTTATAGATCTGGACCAGTTTTTTGACATACTTGATACAAACATATCTGCTCAGTGTTTTCTCTTACATTTGATTTATTCATAAACCAAAGACAAATTAGTGAATATAAAAGCCATTCATCTTTGCATAGTATTTTAGTTTACAAATGGCTTTCACCTACATTCTGTGACCTTTGCAACAATCTCAACAAAGTTAGACAGAAAAAGGTTTGGTTAACCCTTTATTCTTTTAAAATGAGAAAACAGAAAGAATCTATAATAGGCCCAAGGTCATGCAGCTAAGAGTTGGGATTAAAAGTAGCAGAGTTAGGATCAAAAGTTGTCTAATAGTCTTTCATCTATAGCATATATAACCTATGAACAAAGAACATCTAACAGAGCAAATCATCCACAATAATTAAAAACCAGCATTACCCCTATTCTAACTCTCCCTACTTATTTTACAATCATGGGGACTTAGTCTTTTTAAAAAAGTTTTATTTATTTATTCATCCGTAATGTTTTTGGCCGTGCTGGGTCTTCATGGTTGAGGTGAACAAGGGTTTCTCAAGTTGCGGCGAGCAGGGGTCACTCTCTGGCTGTGGTGTGCGGGCTTCTCAAGGTGCGGGCTTCTCTTGCTGCAGAGCACTCGCGCTAGGCGTGCAGGCTACAGCAGCTGCAGCGCACGGGCTTAGCTGCCCACAGAGGTGGACTCTTCCCTGATCAGGGATGGAACCCATGTCCCCTGCCTTGGCAGGCGGGCTTTTAAACTGGACCACTAATGAAGTCCTCTACTGACTTTAACTGTGTTTTTTATATATTACAATCATCAGATTCTCACAGTCCTATGACCTGTCAGCCTCTGGGATCTCCTTTTACCAGAAGAGGCCTAAAATGGTCACAGACAGCCTCCAGTTTTGGCTGCTTGCACAGTGGCCTTTACTGCAATAAAGAGCTATTTCAAACTGACATCTCCTTTAGCTGTCTCACTCCCAGCACAACAGTGAATAACTAAAATACCACAACTATTAACTAAAAGGAGTTGTTGCTGTTTAATTGATAAGTCATGTCTGACTTTTGCAACCCCATGGATGGTAGCCCACGAGGCTCCTCTGTCCATAGGATTTCCCAGGCAAGAATACTGGAATGGGTGGCCATTTCCTTCTCCGGGGGATCTTCTTGACCCAGGGATCGAACGTGCCATCTCCTGCACTGGCAAGATTCTTTACCACTGAGCCACCTGGGAAGCCTAACTCAAAGAGAGTTCAGCAAAATTTTGCAGCATGTTATAAAACACTCTTTTCAAATTTGTGGCGCTATCAATCATAGCAGAATACTACAGACCCCAATTACCAGCCTGCAACATTGTATTATCAAAAGTCACAAGGAAGACTGGGCCAGAGAACTGAGTTTAATAGGCACATCACTGCTGTTACAAAAAATCACTGCAGCACGCATACCGCTAGTGGTATGAGATGCGCTTTGTAAACGAAACATAATTCGACACTAAGAGCAGTCAGAATGCCATCTGAGGGCTGTGTAACTGAAGGCAAACAGCCTAATCTGCAAATATAGGAGTAAGTCAGAAGGCAAATGTCTGTTCCAACCTTGCTTGAAATCTTGGCAGCATCTGATACAACCAACCAAGTCTTTCTTGAACCATTTTCTTCTGCAGGCCTCGCTGACACACAGGGTACAACACAGGGCTCCTCCTCCTCCATCTTCTCTGCTGGCTCACTTCTCTGGCCTTCAAAAGCCTAAGTGTGCAGGAAATCTGGTCCTCCTCAAGCTATACTCTCTCCTTAGGCCACAATACAGGCTTAATGGTGTCCTCCACTTCTAAATTCTTATGTAAAGTCCTAACCCCTAGGACCCCAGAATGTGACTGTATTTGGAGACAGGGTCTTGAAGAAAGTAATCAAGTTAAAATGAGATTACTGAACGCTGAGGAAAGAGCAAACTAGGGGGTCTGATTAGAACCATAACAATGAACAGAGGACATAGGAGATACAGCTGACAAAGTAGGCTAGAAGCAGATAGAAAGTAACCTTCTCTGTTCATACCTAAACGTAGGCTATAAAAACCTTTTTTTTTTCTTTCCTGAGTGTGGCATTCCATCCCCACTTAGTTTTGGCCCTTTCTATACTGTAGTTCTTAGGATTCAATTCTTATTTGACTCTTAGCTGGATAAGATCTGAGCTACCTCTGCAATGTCAATGACTCTTTTTAAAAAAAAAAAAATTTATTGAGATATAACTCACACACCTTACACTTCACCCATTTAGGTGTATAACTCAACAGTTATTTTGCATCCACAGTTATGCAATCATTACCACAATCGATTTGGAACTTTCTCAAGCCCCCAGAAGTTAACTCCATACTCATTAGTAATCACTCTTCCATTTCTTCCCAATCCTCCTACCCTTGAAAACCACTACTCTACTCTGTTTCTATAGATAAGCCTCTTTCACACATTTTATATAAATGGAATCATACTTATGTGGTCTTTTATGACTTCTTCTTTGACTTAGTAATGTTTTCAAGGTTCATCCTGTTGTAAAATGTACCAGTACTTCCTTTTTATGGTTAAGTAATATTCCATTATACAGATAAACCACATTTTATTTGTCCATTCAATTTAATGGTTGTTTTTAGATATTATCCCTGTGCCTCCTAAATCAGGATCTCAAATATTTTTCAACTTTTTGTAGAAAATCATGTCTCTTCCACGGTCTTCCATTTTAAAGACTCTCAAGTATAAGGTTTCAAACCTATTTTTTCCTCTAAGTAATTAAAAATTTACTTTAAAATCTAAGGCACATTCTTCCAGCTATCCAAATTCCCTTTATTATTTTCCCAAATAGGTAAGAATTCCAGAATAAAAGTTTCTCCTGAACAGATAATTCAAGAATTAAATGCTAGGTTATCCACAGAATAAGTCCGGCAAACATATATCTAAGCATCTAACAGTCCTCTGCAATATTCGGTCTCCCTTCCATGACGGTTCTGAGAGGTGGATCCACACACAGTGGGCCCCTGACCAACACTGGTTTGAACAGTGCAGGCCCACTTACATGTGAATGTCTCTCACTAAATATGTACTACAGAGGCACAAGATCTGCGGTTGGTTGAATCTAAGAATGCAGAGCCAGGTACATGAGAGCCAGCGGTAAAGTCAGGGACTTTCCAACTACAGCGAAGGTCAGCACCTCTAACCACCACATTGTTCAAGGTCAACTGTACTTATCTTTTGTTTACTCAATAGACATTTTCTTTAAAACTTCCATGTGACAGTGGATTTGGCTATCTGGTATGGACCCAGGAAAATCAGTAACACGTCTTTCTCCTAACTTTTAACTTGACCACGATTCTGTCCTTAGGTTAGCAGATTATTCTATGTATAGTGTGATTTCCAAGAGGTGGCGCAGTGGTGAAGAATCCATCTGCCAGTGCAGGAGATACAAGAGATGCGGGCTTGATCCCTGGGTCGGGAAGATCCCCTGGAGGAAGAAAGGGTAACCCACTCCAGTATTCTTGCCCAGAAAATGCCATGGACAGAGAAGCCTGGCAGGCCACAATCCCTGGGGTCACAAAGAATCAGACACATTTGAGCAACTGAGTAGGCATGTATACACAGTGTAATTTCCAAGATACCTTTTGTTTTTTAGATTCTGAATTTGCATTTTAAACAGGGAATTTTTTGGCACACATCTCAGTGCAACAAGTTTTGGCAATCCCTAGATAACCCTAATTACTCATACACTGAAACTACAAATTACCTTCATTTCCACAGGAAAAACTAGGGAAAAAAGTGATGTCCCACATCTGTATCATGGAGTCTGATTCTTAGCCACAAGAGCTGTGTCTTTTCCTCTGCCTTTCGCTTCCCCTTCACAAAACTTCAGTCAAACTCACCTCCTCAAGTACACGCCTATCTCTATATCTTGGATCACATAAATACCCCTTCTTAAAATACACTCTTCCTTCTCTCTATTCATCCAGGATCTATCATTCCATTCCTTCACAGTTTATCTCAAGTGCCACATTAAAGCACTTAAATCAGTTCCGGGCACACACTTCTGGCATATCATAGTAGAAAGAGCAAAGGATTTAGAATTAGTCTTCAGTCTGAAAGCAAGCTCTGCAATTTATTACATGACCATTGGGAATTTACTTAAGTAAATTTACTTAAGTCTGTTTCCTTGTCTATAAAGGGGGTAAAATAATTCAGACTACTATAGGTTTCTTGGAAAGATTAAATGAAACAAATTGGAAACTGTCAAGTACAGTTATCAGCAGATAATAAAATTTAATAGGTGTTAATAATTTTTTCTCCACAAAGCCATATTTGATCAGCCAAGCTTAGAGATCATTCTGCCCTAATGCACAAACAATGAATCAGATCTATTTTGAACATGAAGCAAATGCCCAGCCTCTTGGATTGTTCGAGCTACCAGCAATTATCAATAGGACTGTCCAGATGGTTTTATTTCATCCTGTGTTGCCTGTTGATTTATAGATTTAAGCCTATTTCAATAACAGAAATTATAAACAGAATCTCCATTTTTGCTTTATCAAAGCAAGAAGTCACTACCAATGAAGACCCTGCAAAGAAAAAGCTGTGAAAATAGGCTCTTCTCTTACCTTGTGGGTTATCCATTCTCGTCCATACTGATATACGTTGTTGGCTGCAGAATTAAGGGCTCTTTGGACAACCTGAGCCTCAGGAAGCCAACTAATTCAAAATAAAGAAAGAAAAAATGAAAAACTGGTATAGTGTACTGCACCAGTAATCCCTGGAACTTAATTTTTTAAACAATTATTTAAAATTTACAATTCTAAAACTTGCAGAGTACTTCCTAACTTAAATTACTGACTACCTTGGGGGTAGTTAAAAAAAATAAGAGGAGGCCATACAATTTGTCATCAAGCTCAATTAGGTGAACAGCATAATCCTAGGAACACTCTCCACGAAGACGTAAAAACTCTCTCACAGAAGCCAAATTAAACAAGTAGGCAAAGAGATCCTACAGGTGTTGGCAGACTTTTCTTTTCTGTTAAGGGCCAAGGCGTAAATATTTTGGGCTTTTCGGGACATATGATCTGTATTACAACTACTCAATTCTGTCTGCTTTTTTCTGCAGCCTCCAAATAGCCACAGACAACATGACATGAACAGGTGTAGGCTGTTCCAATAAATCTTTATAGGAATAGGCGGTTGGATTTGGTTCTGAGCCGTAGTCTGCCAACTCTGCCACAAAAAATGATACAGTATGGGAATGCTGCTGACTCTGCCATGGGGGGGATTCTCTTGAATCCCTTAACCTCTGATCCTGTTTCCTCATCTGTAAAATGGGGATAAACTCTTCAGAGAACAACATAAGGTAGGGGAAAGCTTAGTAAATCAAAGACATGTTGTAAACTGTGAGACTCAATTCAATATTCGGACTTTCCCCTCTGCTCCCCTCCATCCCATTACATGTCGTTCTTATGCAAAAATGACAACATTTAACAAAGTTTTGCAAACTCTTCTCTATTCTCTCTTCCAAGGTAACTGTACCAATGAAGGTCATTTCATAAAAACAGACATAGAACCTAGGCCATCCATCTCTGTTTGTCAAAATTACATCCACCATCCCATTACATGTCATTCTTATGCAAAAATGACAACATTCACAAAGTTTTGGCAAACTCTTCTCTCTTCCAAGGTAACTGTACCAATGAAGATCACTTCATGAAAACAGACAGAACCTAGGCCATCCATCTCTACTTTTGTCAAAATTACATTCTTACTTTGCCCACTCAGGATGATTTGCTAGAGTTTCATTAATCAAATTGCTTGTGACTTCAATCATGTGTACACTCTCTTGATGTACCTGTATTATGGACAAGAAAAGAGTATCCATGAAAATTAAACTCAATTTAACATTTATCTTTTATACTACTCTAGGAACAATGCTTTAAGCGTCAAGTAATTAGATATCTTAGTTTCAGTTAACTTAAGAGACCTGCACTGAACAGCCACTATCCATAACAAGGCAACTCTAGATTGTTTTGTAACTCTGAGAGCTGTCATTTTGTCTCAGTAAGCAAACAACTTACCTGTAATAACTGCAAAGTTTGTCTTCCCTGTCATTAATGTCTCTGCTCAGTGTTTTTTATTTTTTGAAAACCCCAAGGGTTCCCCCTGAACCTGAACAGCTAAACAGTCAGCCAACAACTCTGGCATAAAGTTATGCTCAGACACTTCACACTAGGAAGCTGCATCCTTTTAGCCTGAGATGTGTGAAACTTGAGAAATGTAATCAAAGGTACAACAAATGTGCAAATCTCCCTAGGCTTTCAATATTCACAGGATACCTTAGGGTCTCCCATATACCATTCTAAAATGTGATATATTAATCTCAGCCCTACTATGCCTCTCTTGCTTCCAGAACCTCTCTCTTTAATTCACAGCTTCTCTGCTGCCAGTCCCAAACCAAATACACCACAACCCATAAGAAAATCTGTAGGTTTTTTCTGCCCACACAAGGCAGAAGAGGATAAGTAATTCCAAGTAAAAGAGCCACAAACTACATGCTTTTACCAGATGCAGTAGCAGTTTTCCACAAGCAAACACTCCTCAAATTATTGCCTGGCTGATCATTTTTCAATGCCCTTATGGTGTTTATAATAATTTTTATACCATTTAATCCTTGCTTTAGGGAGAAAGGAATTACCTAACATCCTCAACCCTGCTATTATCCCAAAATATACTAGGAACATGGAGGCAAAAAGGATTTTCTGACAAACTGGATATGCATCTATTAATAAAAGAAAAAAAGCAGTCAAGAATGACCCTGAGGCTTTTCACCTGAGCAAGCAGAATGAAGCTGTCACTTACTTGAAATGAGAAGAACAGACAAGCATGGGAGGGTCTGGAATTCAGTTCTGACATGTTATATTTGAGATATCTATTAAGACTTCAAATGGATACTGTCACGGTGTTTTAGAGAACGATGCTTTTACTGGCTAGGAGAATGAACTAGATAACCAGTAAGTTTCCTTTAAAAGCTCAGTTTGCGTGAGTCCTAAACTACAGAGAAATGGTTCACTAATAATTGTTATCAAAGTTCAGGGAAGCAAAAGCTCACTGAAGCATGCAATGAACAAAGAAAAAGAAAGATGAAACAATTGAGATGAGCAGGCAAGAAGACCCTACACAAAGGGACAAAGAAGGGAAAGTAGAATAGGAGAGGGAAAAGAGAAAAAAAAAAAAGGAAAAGAATTACATACTGGTGAAAGGTTTCTCTAAGAACTAGAAAAACATACAGAGGAAGGTCAAAGACAGACCTCTCAAGTCTGTAGAGTCTAAATAAGTGACTAAAAATGTGATTAAAATCCAAAGAAAAGGTAAAAACTGCATTTTAATTGAAACAGGTACAGAGAGAACAGGTTGTTAGAAGGAAATGATAAGATCAGGGCATACTGAAGCTAAGAGTGACTGAGAACAGGACTTCCAAGTGAAGTCAAATAGTAGCAAACAGTGCAATCCTTTAGTTAATTGCTGCATATTAGATTATCTATTGCTAATAGGTACTACCATATCTCTACAGCACTATATGAAAACGGTTCTCATCCAGGATGTCAGGCAAGCGTCACAATTTCTTGAAAACAACATATAAAAATCTGGGGTGCAGAGTTCAGTAGGGTCCAAATAAAATAAAGACCGTGATAGACTACAAAAGTTTTTCAAAAAGCCAGTAAGAGACAAAAAATTTAGCTGAATTTTGGAGAATGATTTTCTTTGATGAAAGAGGGGTAATAAGGACTACATTTTTTAAAATTCTCTCAAAATTCGTCTGTTGAAAGCCTAACATCCAATGTTGATAGTTATAAGAGGTAGGGCCTTTGGGAAGTAATTAGGTCATGAGGGTGGCTCTCTTATGATGCGACTGGTGGTGGTGGTTTAGTCGCTAAGTCGTGTCTGACTCTTGTGACCCCATGGGCTGCAGCCCACCAGGGCTCCTCTGTCAATAGCATTTTCCAGGCAAGAATATTGGAGTGGGTTGCCATTTCCTTCTCCAGCAGGTCTTCCCAATCCAGGGATCGAACCCAGGTCTCCTGCACTGCAGGCAGATTCCTTACTGACTGAGCTACCAGGGAAGACCTGATGGGAGACATGATGGGATTAGTGTCCTTAAACGAATACAGACGTGTTCTTTCTCCCTATCATGTGAGAATACAGGGAGATCAGCTACCTATAAACCAGGAACAGAGCCTTTACCAAGAAGCTGACCATGCTCGCACTTTCACCTGGGGCTCTCAGCCTCCAGAACTATGAGAAATAAATGTTTGTTGTTTAAGACATTTGGTGTATGGTATTCTGTTATGGCAGTCCAAACTAAGAAGGTGGAAAGGAAATGCAAGCTGGAAGGATCTGGAAAGTCCTTCCAGAAATATCTTAATGGTAAATCAGCAGAAAGAACAATGAGACATGAAGGAAGGAACCAAATTCTGATAAGTGAACAGGATCTACGCTAGGAGTCATGGACCAGACCATAGTTCTCCTTTTGAGAGAAGAACCCACTTCTCCCTCAGTATCTCCATTTTTCATCTGCCATTTACCTCAGAGGATTTTTATGATAATAAAATTTTAATGATAAAAATACATTAGGCAAATTCATGGCAAAACCAGCAATACAAAAATCATAAATACTTTAAATGCTGTAATGATTTATAAGCAAAGTAACATTTCCTACGCATGCAACTGCTGGCTTCTTATCTATACAACAAATTCTAATAGTTAAAGAGTTTATTAATGGTGATAGTAATTGTTGTACTGTACCTTTGCAGTCAGGAGTAGGGCTAAAAGAAGTGTTCCTATCACTAACAAAAATATGATGAAAATGCTAATTATTTTGTCTAACATCTTCTCCAACCAGATGATCATCTGCACAGAAATGAGAAAGACAATTAGTCATCTCAAGCACAGCTTAATAAAAACACATGTGCATTCAAACATCATGAAGACAAAACAGGATATTCAGCATTGCAGAAACTATGGCATAATGATTAAAGCAGCGAAAGCTATAAGCCACTTTAGAAAATTAACTAACAGTGTTAATTGTTGTTATAGAAAGAGCTTATTATTGTCACTTCTAAGAAAAGGCAATCAATTTGAATATAACCTAAATCTATGCTTGGATTCTCATACTGTGGTATGTTGACATTTCAAATTAGAATTTATGATCTGATAAACATTCTAAACTAAATAATGACAATCCATTAGTGACCTCAAATCTCTACTGTCAATTAGCAAATAGATACGACTTTAGAAAAAGGATGACTCTTACAATAAAGATATGTCCTAAACTATACAGATAAAATAGGAGCAAATTAAAATAGGAATTACATTCAAAATATTTTTTTCTCTAATGTCATCAGGGTTACAAATAACATCTATTGTTACAGTAGTGATAAATACCAATTTCAGAATAATAGCTACCCTGGAAGCAAAAGGGCTGGGACACGGATGCACAATCAGGGAGGGGTACACAAGAGACTTCAGCTGCACAGGTAATATTTTGTCACACTGGAAGACAGGCATGTGGGTGCTCTTCTATCCTTTTATATTTGAAATATTTCATAATAAAATAAGAAATCCACTTGAAATTTCTATTCTTTTTAAACCATAAGCTTTATGACAAATTATAATTGACTATAAATAAAAAATAATCATTAATGCAGTGGTCATCTCTTAATCAATAATAAAAATTATGCTTTTCCAAAATGCCACTGCTGCTGCTGCTGCTAAGTCACTTCAGTCGTGTCTGATTCTGTGCGACCCCATAGAGGGCAGCCCACCAGGCTCCCTCATCCCTGGGATTCTCCAGGCAAGAACACTGGAGTGGGTTGCCATTTCCTTTCCAATGCATGAAAGTGAAAAGTGAAAGTGAAGTTGCTCAGTTGTGTCTAGACATTCTACTTTGAGTATAACTTCTCTCATCTTTCACAATCACAAATAATCCTACATTTTCTAAAACTTGTTTTCAGACTATCTAACCTGGACAGATTTCTAGAATTCCTGCCATGCAAAGCTACCAATTAACATTTCAAAAATACAACCAGACTAATGATTGAATACCACAATGTACCCCTCCATCCCAACATAAGCACTGATGAGTAAGTTACTCTTCTTTTAAATATGAATTATGCTCTCCAAACAGTTAAACATCCAAGAGCAAAGAAGGATGGTTAAAACAGCATGTCTTCTAAAACATCTGCTTTCTATTCAAAGATTATAAGCTTGCACTTCCTTATCTTTCAGGAAGGACACTGTCACCAAAAGATCGATGCTACAGTGAACTCAAAGATAAACAGTGCATTTTTATCTTGACAATTACAGCTTTCAAACAGAAGAGTTAATTTTCAGTGCATGCTACAAAGCATCAAAGACAATGCAGAGATTTAAAAAAGTAATAACAAGTTTCTAAGATATGGAAGGTCAGAGGTCATATTTTGAATGTAAGTTCTAAAATCGGTGAAAGTGAAAAGTATCACAATCAGAAACTAACTCAACATCTAGTTTTTGAAAGTTTCCTGAGCAAAGAGCTAGTGTTGCATGATTCCTCTTTGTACCTCCAAAACCTATCAGTGCACAGCATGTGGTAAAAGCTCAGTTAATCCATATCTGAATAGCCAAAATAAAGAAAATATCAGAATTAAGATTGGATTGGGTATTCACAAATTACAACTTCTGAAAATAACTTAGGGGCCTCAATTTTTTTTTTTAGAAAATTCACATCCTGAAATACATTAACATAAAAGATGTTTTTATTTGGAAAGTATCTAAAGTTATATCTGAGTATTTTTAACATATAAAACATGGAATATTTACAAACACATTATGTACAACAACATTACAAAAGTCAAACTTTTGTTTTCAAGCCAGGGTAGAATTTTCCTATCACAAGCTCTATATACCTAAGGACTGGAATAAGAGACACCTAAATAAAAATTTATTTTCAAGAGATAATACTAAGGGTTAGATGTTTTATTGATGATTTAAAATACAGGCAGGAACCGTTTTATTGTGTTTCAATTTATTGTGCTTTGTAAATAACATGCCTTTTTACACATTGAAGATTTGTGGCAACCCTGCATTGATCAAGTATATTGGTGCCATTTATTCCAACAGCATCTGCATATTTTGTATCTCTATCACATTTTGGTAATTCTTCCAATATTTCAAACTTTTTTGTTATGATATTTACTATGGTCATTTGTAATCAGTGACTTTTGATGTTACTACCACAACTCACTGAGAGCTGAGATGATGTTTAGTCTTTTTTTTTTAGCAATAAAGTATTTTTAATTATGGTTTATATAATTTTGCAGACATAATGCTATTACACATTTAATAGACTACATGTGTCCAACTCAGTCACCAACTTTTTACCACTGCACCACCTATTAAGCCCAACAGACTACAGTATGTGAAAGCGAGTCACTTAGCCTGCCCGACTCTTTGCGACCCCATGGACCTGTATAATACAGTCCATGGAATCCTCCAGGAGAGAATACTGGAGTGGGTAGCCTTCCCCTTCTCCAGCGGATCTTCCTGACCCAGGGATCTAACCCGGGTCTCCTGCATTGTAGGCAGGTTCTTTACCAACTGAGCTATCAGGGAAGTCCAGACTACAGTACAGTACAAATGTTATATGTACTGCGAACCCAAAGAAAACCATATGACTTGCCTTATTGCAATATTCACTTTACTGCTGTGGTCTGGAACTCAACCCACAGCATTTCCAAGGCAGGTCTGTAAATAAAATCGCTTAAGATGTTCCATACACAAGCAAAAGGTGTGTGTATGGCGGGGGTTGGGGGAGGTTTCTATTTACATATGGCCAGCTAAGATAAGGTGAGAAAACAGGCAAAAAGGAAGATAGCAAAAGTAAAAGAGAAGAAAAAGAGGAAAAGAGAGACAGGAAAGACTTAAAAATGTGGAGAACTACAAGGGCCAATCGAGAGGAAACAATCAAAGAGGATAGAAAACTTATGGAGGAAACGAACCTCCTAAAAGAGTGAATGGAACAAGACTCATAAGGAAACTGCAACTCATAGACACAGAAAGAGAAATGTGGTCAGAGGAAGCGAAGGAGAAAGGGAAGGAGATGAAGGAGAGAATTCGTAAAGAAATGCCAGAGGCGCTGTCCCATGAGGCTGTGCTCTGCTTTAAGCAAGGGGAACCACACTGCCTGTTGATCCCTACCCTGCTCCATTTATTTCCCAGTTTATTTTAGGTTTGAGACTTTATATTCTAAAAGTAGAAGGGGAGTACTTTTAAAATGACATTCTGAATGTTTTAAGTATAAATAAAGGGCATGCATTTTTTTAAATGTAGAAATGTCAGTAAATACATAGTTATATCAAAAGATACTCTGAGGCTTCTAAACTGACTCGCCTTCTTTGTCAAGTTATGAAGAAATTGCCATTCCACTACCGAGTTTTCTATGCATTATTCTGGACATGTAGGTTTTTATTTTGCTTTGTTTTTCTTAACCTAATTCTAGCAGTCTCAGTGCAAATAATAAATACTGAGAAATAAAACAACTAAGTCTCAAGAAACAGTTACATTTCAATTAATCACGGCCGTGTTTCTCACGCTCACTTCTCTTGAATTAGTTTCTAATTCACTCCACTTGAACTTGGAAGACCAATACCCAATGCTGCAAATTTTCTGCCCTTGGATGAAATATGTAACAAAACAGACTTCAATTTATTTATGTGCTTTCCCGGGGCACAGGCCCTCAGAAGTTACAGCAGTTACTCCAACTCTACCCCAATACTTTACCTATGCTACCCAGAATCAAAGAAAAGGAAAAGGTTACCTGACTCCTTGAGAATCTTTTAAAACTAATTCACAGTCAGTCAGCTATGAATTAGGTAACCTAACTCAAGTCACCAGAGGTTAAATCAGATTGAACCTAATGACTTCAGCTCTCCTTTCTCTCATCTCTTGAGAACAATTTCATTTCAATAAAAACAAAGTAGGGAAATACATAAGACCACCTACTTTAATCAAAGTAAGAAAATATAACTTATTCTGTAGCACTATCATTTGCCAAGGATTGAACTCATTTACTCATATTTGTTTTGCAGAGCGAGGTACACAGAGCCATTTGTGTATGTGTGTTTGCATTTGTGTATGCTGATTTTACACACTGTTGATTTTCAATCCAAAGTTTAAAAGTGTAATAAGCACTGTCAATAAGTCTCCCTTTCTTCTCTTTCGACAGAAAGAATGAAACTCTAATCTTTACACGCAAGAGCCTCATTTTGAACTATTTCTAAGAGGTAACACATTTTTCTTGAGGCCTGCTATAATATTTTCACTGAAGATTTTTGAGGTCTTATCGTGCTTAATGACAATATACATGAATGATATCATCTTTTGCTATCTGCCCTAGGGATGTGATAACACTGTCAGAAATACTGTATGTGTACTATATATCAAAGGTACGGTACTCCAAATCTATCTGGATTAGGCTTCATTTAAGTTACTGAAAATTCCATGCCAATCATGTGAGGCATTGACCATAGATACAACCTCACACTTTGGGAAATACATAAAACTAGATGTCATGGGCCATGACTACACCGTTTTTTGAGATAAAAAATAAAATTTTGAAACACTAGCTATTAAAAAAAAAAAAAGACAAAAAACACTATGGGCCAAGAGAATCATACAAATATTTCACAAGTCTTTTTTAAAAAACTGTGGTGTTATTTATAGAAAAAGTAGCCATAAAGAGTTCTCTTTCCTTTTCAGTAACTTTTGCCTAAAATGCTCTCACACATCAAAGGAGACGAGAGTATCAGGCTGGACCACATTTATAGAGCTGAAAAGGTCTAGGGGTTACTGTGGACAAAAGGACCATGAGACCGAATGTCAACACACTCAGGTAAGGAGATACCATCCACGTCCTAAATAAATAGCTTTAAGTTTTTTAGCAAATTGCACTGTGGCAACATTAATGCTTCACGACCTTCCATAGCTTATAATTAGAACTTTAAAAAACAAAAACTTAGTCTGACATATGAACAGAAACAGGGTGAGAACGGAGATACGGGGGGGAAGTTACAGAATTCAGTAGTAAAAATCAACATCCGGGTGTTCATTTACCTTCTTATTTAGCCAGTGCCAGAGCTTGAGGATAGGGGTAAAGGTGAGAGAGAAGATAAGAACAGTGGCATATCATTAGAGAATGCAGTAACAGTATGAAAAGAAGAGAGAGTCACTGAGAGCATGAGGAGGAAATTATCTCAGACAAAGGAAAAACTGGGAAAAAAACTGAAATGCTTTAACAAAGTTTCGAAATCAAGTGAATGTAGTATTCCTTTAAGACCCACGATTGAAATGATGATAACCACAAACTTTGTTCGAAATTCAATGATCAAAAGTACATAAAGATAACCTGAATGTTTACAGGCTTAAACTTTCATACCAAATTCCAAAGATCAAAGCGGTGATTAAGATTTTTCACATACCATGCATTAAAAGGATTTTCAGTCCCTATGTAAACTAACTCCTGTTCACACACTACATTTTCATTGAACTTTGTAGTTGCAGCTTTATAATAGCACTTATTTTACGTTTCCTAGAGTAAAACATTTCAGTGCTCATTTGGAACAGTGAACACTTGGCCAAAAAGGAGACATATTTAAGATTCTGATCATATTAGGCGCGTTTTCTTCCATTTCCAATTTTTTAGGCATGCATTTTTCTATGTATGCAATATCCTGCTGTTTTTTCACATAGGCCTTACCTCATCTACACCTCACAATATTTAGCACTATAATAACTAATGCTAGTTAATGGTCACATAAAATAAAAATCAGCAAACATAGGATTTAAAGCATTATTAGTGATATAAAAAGCATAAAGACTAAAAAGCTTAATTTCATCTGAATGACTAAATGCTCTTTGCAGTTATTCCTAGCACACCTAGTACATGTTTGGACACACACTTCGAACAACCTTCTCTAGATGGATCATTTCAACGTTGGCCCCAATCAATTGAAATTAAATAGAAACACAGAAAATGGATTTATTCCCCAAAGCAGGACCCCCATATATATTATACATAAAACATAATTTTGGCATCAATTATAACTGAACAAATATTCATTTGTGATACCCATTTTTTCTGATATGTATCATATGTAACAGAAAATGCTAGTTTTATTCATTTTACTGTCTCTCTTCCTGAAGAACAGCAGACTGACATATAAATTAGAATAAAAATGACAAACTTTTACAAGACTAACCCTTAACAAATGCTTTTTGATGCCCCTGGAATTTCAACCAACACAACTATACAGTTGTCCTAAATGAAGTGTTCCCAGTACAAGTATATGGGAACACTGAAAATAGGACTTAGTTTTTACGCCATCTGATAGTGGTAAGACAAAGAAATTAACTGTGTAAGAGTCACCCTCTTTAAACAGCTTGAAGCGATAAATCTGCTCTAATAAGATAAAACTTCACCTTAATCAGGGAGATGTGATAAACATGTTGAAATCTGTGAGAAGTCCTAGATTCTTATTTTAAAAATTGAAAAAAATTAATAAGAACACAATAGGCAGGGATTTCCCTGGTGGTCCAGTGATTAGAACTCTGTACTTTCACTGCCAAGGGCCCAGGTTCAACCCCTGGTCAGGGAACTAAGATTCCCACAAGCCACGTATCATGGTCACAAAAGTCACACACACACACACAATAGGCAAATTAAAAAAGAAAAATATAAACAGCCAAGAAGCAAATAAAAGAATGGTCAACTCAACTGTTATTTTTAAAATTTTCAAATTAAAGCAACACTGAGATACTTCTTTTTACAAAACTAAAATGGACTTTGTTATACCATAATGTTGAGTACCGGCAAGAGTTCAAAGAAATGGGCATTTTCATATGCTGCTGAGGTGGGAATTAAAACTAGCAGACTTTCTGGAAGACAACCAAGCAATCTCTTAAACATATGTACCCCCTGCACCTCCTTTGACTTCCTCCCCCTCACATGAACTCCAGATACTGTTCTTGTCTCTATCTACATTTGCTTCATCCAACAGTGTTTTCCAACCTTAAGCCACGGATGGACCTGTTAAAAGTAAAAGTAGTCACCAGCCCTGTGATAAAGTCCAGCTTGCACAGCACGGCACACAAAAAGGTGTTCTCAATCCAGTCCTGCCTGACTCTCCAGCTCTGCCTCCCACTAATCACCATTTCACATATCCCACTTTGTTCACTAAGAACTCACTCTGTGGGAGTCCCTGTACCCTTTGCTCCATTTACCCGCTCTTCTTGCCATGCCTCTCTAATAAACTCCTGGCAGTGCATCAAAATTTGCTTTGGTATCACCTTTCCCACTGCTCATCAACAGTGAGTCATTTCATTTCTTGCTCAGTACTACCACTGTATGCTGTACACACCTCTCCCCTCAAATTATAACAACGGCTTAACACTTAGAGAGCTTACAGTGTACCAGATCCCAGTCTAGGAACTGAACATGTAATAACTCACTGAACCCTCCCTACCATTCTGTGAGATATACTTGCTATTATACTTTATTCATTGGCACAGAAGGGTTACAAAACTCATCCAGGATCACAGAGCTAATGAGCAGGAGAACTGGGATCTGAATCTGAAGTTTGAATTCAGAGACTATGCTCCTAACATCAGCTTCTGAAACTAGCACAGCCTTTACATTTTAATGGATTGTTGTCTCCCCACTAAAACAGAGCTTCTGTACCTAGTTTTCCAGGATTCATCTGGTTTTCCCTAAAACTTATCCTATCTGACACATGAGAATTATCCAAAATTATTCACTGAACTGAGCTACACCTGGCTATATAACTTTAGGCAAGTCACTTAACCCCTCTAGATTTCAATTTGGTCCTTATAAATTGAGAGTTGAACTAGGTGCTCCTTTTCCCTCATTTTTAAATAGTAAAAATACTTACACAACACTTAATTCAAACTACCTCTATCCCATCCATCACTCTAAATTTCATCAGTTAGACATTAAATGTGTTATTAGCAAGAACAACGTAAATACTGATATACCATAAAATGGAATCTTTTAGACAACGAAATGCATAAGCTCTATTTGAAAGCAGCTCAAGTTATGAAAATACAGTACCTTGCTATCAACTTTTAACAAGAACTTCGCAAGCCCGATGATCGGCCATGGGGCCAGGGCTTGCTGCCGCTCCTTCAGAAAGCGCTCTGTGGCCTCCCACCACACAGCGCAGCGCTTCTCCAGGAAGTTCACAACGCCAAAGTGAATAACAAGCTTTTTGAGTACCCAGACTGTGAGGAAGGTGAGAAATACACACACACAAAAGACAGCGATTACAAACAGGTTCGGTTTCACAAAACCTTCCTAAAACAGGAAAGCCAGTGCTAAAATAAAGATTATAGGTTTTGTTTTTGTTTAATGGAGGAGGGAAGGAAGAAAGTTCAAAATATTCCAGATTGATAGAACTGGGACACTTTCCACACAATCTCCACCTACCTATCTCCCACCTTCTCTGTGAAGTCTGAATCCTTGAAGGGGTCCAGGGATTCAAAGCCCATACAAACGTTAGATACCTTGATCATGAGGATTTCACTGACTACAGTCTTGGCCCCTCACACTGTACCATTCCAGGATAAAGCATACTAACCTCTGACCTGTCCTTGTCTCTTTGGCTATTATAGCTGCTCTTGCCAAATTTTGTTCCTTAGATGTTTGATGTGTACTCACCAGATAAGTAGAAGGTTTTCCATACACATCATAATTTTATACCCCCACAGGGTAACATTTTCATTTGTATTTCTATTTCTCTTCTTGATGCTCTGTACATCTGAATCTTTCACCAGGGTTCAGTAGCAACCAGGGCTGTTACAAACAGCTGTACACTACATGATTTCAGTGGGAACTACTCAAACTATAATATGAAGGTACCCCTCTGCAGGAGGGTAGTGTGGTTTCCCTTTAAACAGGGGTTAAACAAACAGGGGTTAAAAGCCAACTAAGAAGGAGGGACTGGAAAGAAGTGCTACTTATCTGTGAGGGTTGTCTTGACGTTTGGACCCTAGATAATTTGGTCCCAGCCCCTATGATTTCCCTAACTCCAGGGAGCTCTGTGTCCTTAGCCCTGGCCTTGTAATCTAACAGTTCACAGTTTACTATTTTGAACCATGAGCTCAGTGTTACATGCCAGGTCAACAATTCCTTCATCAGCATTTTTAAACCTCTGGAGAGGTCCTAGGAAGAAAGTTCCTACGGTCTCGAGAATAAGTCCAGGGTAATTACAGTTGTAAAAACTTTGTGGGGGCCATCATGTTCACAGCCTACTCCTCCTTTTTATTTAAAAAGATAGTAAAGTTATCTCAAACATTAAAAAAAAAATCCACAAATTAAAGAAAAAAAATCTTCAAAGGCAAGACAAGATCATCACTAACCAATTACCTGCAATAGGCACTGGCAGCAACTGTACAATCCACAGGTTTGACCAGATCTGGACTCCGACGATGGCCCAGAGGAGAGACACAAAGTAGACGTCACTAGTTTTCTTCTTCCTAAGAAACGTTCCAACTTCAGATCTCTGTCTGCCCAGAGTTGGTGTAGGGGAGGTGGGTGAAGAAGATGAGGACAGTGCTGGAGGGGGTTCTCCCCTGTCCATGGTTTCTGTCCCTGAGGAGGAAAAGCAAAAAAAAAAAAACAACTACATATTGGTCCACATTAATAAATAGTAATACAGAGCAATTAGCTAGGCTAGCCTGGTTCAAGCCTTCAAGATGTACTAAGATAGCATGATTACACTGGGTTAAAAAAGAAAATAAGACCCGGATGTATGCTTGCAAATATAATTTAAAAAAAAAAGGTGTGGAGAATTAACACTGACAGTGTTTACATCTAAGGAACTTAAGTTTGTTGAGAGATAGGATTGAGTATGAGAAATGGTTTATTTTTACTTTATATATTTTACACTGGTCAAGTTTTTTATGACATATTTATCATTTCTATTTATATATATGTAGCATTTAGATTTAAAAAAAACTAAAGAAAAACACATGACAAAGTAACAGATTTATAATTAGCCCATGAAAATTACTCAAACCATATAAAGCGATAAATATTAACATACAGAATTCTTTACCTAAAAATTCCTTCTCTTTTAACTTTATTGTAGATGTATTTATATGTGTTTCTGAAACAATATGGCTTTCCAGCATCATTTTATCTAAATGGGACCAGCTGCTCTTACAAGAACCCAGGGCTTTGAAGCGTATCTTTCTCTTAGAATGAAATATTAAAAAATAACAGGTTGCTGGGAGTGAATGAATCTTCAAATATAGGATATCACACTGAATTATTTCATAAGGCACTGCTTTCTAACAATGCAACTATTGCTATATTTCACTATTACTCAGAATACATCACAATGATGGAAATGATTAAGATCCTAAAACCTATATTTTGCCTTCTATTAAAAAAAGTTAATAATAAAAGTATATCATATTTCTTAAAGTCTAGGTAAATTTAAAAAAAAACACAAACACCCTTAATTTCAACACCCTATTTACCCCATTTTCTTTATACAGTTTTACACAGTTGTATCATTTTCCACTCAGAACCTTTCCCACTTTCTCCCTTCAGTTGAATGCCGACTCTAGGAGAAATAAGACCTTGTCTGTCTTGCTCTCCCCTCCACTGAATTCCTAGTGCAAAAAAATATTACCTGACATGTAGAAGGTACTCATTAAGTCTTTATTCTAAGAATGCCTTCCCTGTTATTTCATAACTTTCATAAGTAACCCCAAAATAGCCCTGTGAGTGCTTTACTATAATTTCTTTAGTGTTTTTTTTGTTGTTTTTTTTTTGTTTTTTGTAATGATGCTTAGCTGTGAGTACATTTTTACTACTGATGTAACTAGGACCATGTTTAAGTCAGCTCATCTCATGAAAACTAACATTCTACCCAGAGGTTTGGGGCTAAACATCAAGCTAATTATAACACACTTCTGTTTGCTCTCTGAATGTCTTCCTAATCTGGAAACTTTATGTTGCTGAATGTGGCAGATATTCATAAGAATAGTTAAGTCCATGACCAAAACATCATCCCCCCTCTACTCTGAAAACATAATTTAATGTGTACGAAAAGTAAGTTTTCCTACTATCCGAAATGCCTTCTTCTTAGCTGACCCCTTCTTTTAAGACTTCTCTAAAGTGAGTTCTTCCAGGAGAGCTCATGAAAACAATTCCTTAACTCTCAAACCTCCGGCACTAATGGGCCTCTTGGCACAGACAGACAAGACCTTTACATTCCTGAATTCTGTGTGAGTTTGGTATAAAACTACTAGCTGGATCTCACAGGAGCTCTGTGTCCAAAATAACTAGAGGATTCTGTTTTAAGGCAAACAGTCAATGTACTAACAGCAAGAGGCATGCAAAGCAAACTTTAAGAAGAAAAGCAAAAAATGCCAGAGAAATGAATGACTGGAAGATGGAAAATCAAAATCAAAAGAAAGAGATGGAGAAAAGGAACAATGACCAAAAAATGCAACATAAAGAGAGCAAAACAGAACAATGGAGGAGAATTGACAGTTGTATAAGAAATGGCAAATTAAAGGACTTAAGTAGGGGAAAATATAGACGAAAGTAAATGGGTCTTTAAGAAAAGGAAAATAAAATGAAAGGACAGTGAGAAAGAATGACAGAAAAATAAGAAAAGCCCTTTAGGAAAAAAAAAGGAAAGAAGAATCAAGATAAGAAACTTAAGAAGATAAATAATTAAATGAATGAAAAAAGTGATACATGAAAACAAAGATAGAAGGGAAAAAGTGCAAAAATAGGAACCAGAGAGAAAAATGAAGGACCAGTAAGTAGCATCTTGTGATGCCAGTGTCTCTCCTAATTTTATGCTCTATGTACATTCCATTTTCCAGAATGATTCTGAACGCATTCTCACAAGACCAGTCACCTGCAGGCTGGGTAGAGGTGTGGTCCTCAGTGCTTGATTCATACCCTGTGATAGAGATGGCCAAGGTTGCTAGAGTAGAAGCTGCCATGGAGATAACTTGTCCTGGTAACTCTGCTCCTGTAAAACAAGCATGCAGTTAAAAAGCTTTTTAAAGGCAATAAAAAAAAATGTAAAATAACTTGCAAACTGAAACACAGTCCTTAGTTTTTCAACAGCAATAAAACAAAATGGTTATTACTGACCCACTAGACCAGTGGTTCTTCATCAAGAGACAGCACTTAAAAGTCAACAGTAAAGTCTGCTAAAAAGGCAAGTTTCTGGATTCTCGCTCTCTCTCATTTGGGAACTTGATGCTGGTGCATGTGGAAGATAGACATAAACACGAAATGCCACACTTGTACTTTCACTTCACAGGCTTATATTAATGTACATCTCTGCTGAAAAACACTGCCACACCAAGTCTATGAGCTTCTTGAATGCAGACTTACTTTCCTTTGTATTAATAACTCCTAGTACAGTATGGAATAGCCCACGTGCATACTAAGTCGCTTCAGTCGTGTCCGACTCTGACACCCTATGGACTGTAGCCCACTAGGCTACTGTATCCATGGGATTCTCCAGGCAAGAATACTGGAGTGGGTTGCCATGCCCTCCTCCAGGGGATCTTTCCGACCCAGGGATCGAACCCCCATCTCTTATGTCTTCTGCCCTGGCAGGCAGTTCTTTACCACTAGCGCCAATGGGAAGTCCAAAAGAGCCCATACTTGTTTTCAATAACAACATTTCATGACTGAATATGCAAATGTATGGGTCTCACACAAAATCATGTCCCATCAATCCTCGACCTACGTGAGTTTGAACTGTGCAGGTCCACATATATGTGGGTTTTTTCCCCAATAACTATAATATCTGTATTTTCATTTCACAGATCTTTAAGTATCAGGAAAAGCTTTTGTTCAATGAGAGATCACAGGTGGAACTAGGATTTGAATTCCGATTCTACCCAGGCTGTTTCAGCTTCCTGCTTTTGGGTGAGTCATTTATCAATTCCTTTTTGAAGCAGAGATAGGAGTTCACAGTTGACTGCATGGGGGAGTCACTGCCCCTACCCCTGACATGGTGCAGGGGTCAACTGAATATCTATAAAGTCCATAATTCATCACAGACAAAATCTACCACCTGAAAATCTAGAAGATCATCACTACCCCGTTTCACAATCTAGGTTCTCGTGTTAAGTATCTAACAGGTGTAAACCAAGTTTAACCTAGATCCAGGAACACATTCACACTCAATGAGGTCTATGTAACGATCAGCCTTTAATGTGCTATGGCAGGCGATGTGGACTAGCTCACCCAACGCCTGGTTCCAGTGTGCATTCCTGTACCTAGAGACTGGAAAGCTAAAGACTGTTGCCTGGACTCCTTTGCAGCCATCGCTCCACCTGTGATGTAGTGGATACCAGTGCAGGCACGCCTGTGCAGACGTGGAAGCCCTCAGCAACTCACTGTAATTTGGAAGCTCTCATGTCAAACACAGTCATGGAGACACGTGTTTTTCCTGCAGGAACTTAGCAGACGTTCCAGAGGTTCTGCCGTCTGATCTCCGGCTCTGTGGCAAACAGCAGCAGCAACACTACGTGGCACTTCTGCTCAGACGGTCCTTGGGTGTTGCTGAGCATTTCTCCTGGTTGCATTGCTTCTGCATGTCAGGTCCAAGCTCAACTGTCTGATCTGTCCAAAAATTCTGTGTGTACAAATTCTTTATGCTGACCAATACCCCTTTCTATTAAGACTAGTTGGCATGAATTCCATTGCCCAACTAAGAACAAGCGTTCTTAGTCACCAAATCATACATACGCCCACATTCATACAGCTGGGACCTTTCAGTAGGCTGATATTCAGTGTGACAACGTAAAGTTCTGCCAGGCCAATGAAAAGAGCCATGACTTTCAGAAGGTCAGTGAATTACAGCTCCAGATAAACTTCATATACCCAACAAATCCAAGGCTGGCCACCTCTCACAGGTAAGCAGGCAGTGCCTGAGATGGCTCTTCGGTAGATTCAGCTCTCAGGAGCAAGAGCACCCATCTTGCCCAGTCACATCCTATCCCTCCTCTAGTAAATGTCTTCGTAACCTGAAAGAGGCTTATTTTAGACAAAACAAGAGAAATCCAAAGTTATTATCTGGGAAGAGCATAAATTAGATATCTGGATTGGGACCTATTCTCCTGGCATCGGTATCTTAAGGGCTGTTTTGATGCTGAAAAGAGAAAAAGGGCTGAGAGAGAAAGACAGTATCTTTCGTCTCATACATGTTTCCATTACTCACTGTATTGAAAGCTGAGAATAAAAATACAGACCCCGCCCCAAAGGAGTTAGGTGAAAGAGATAAATACGAATCAAAGAACCACACAAATAAACAAATGTATACAAATTATGATCACTGCCATAAAGGAAAAATACTGGGTATTTTATGAGTTCCTAACTGAAGAAATCTGACTTAGTTTGGGAAATCAGGAAAAAGCCTTTCTTTAAGAAATAAAAATGAAGCTGATATACAAAAGACGAGGAGGAACTAACCAAAGGAAAGTATAATCTTTTAGACAGAAGGAAGAGAATAAGAAGGCTGTAAGTGAATAAGCTGGCATGTTGAAGACACTGAAAGGCCAGTGTGTCTGGAACACAGAGATGGCAAGCCAGATGATGAAAGTCACAGAAGACCATACTAAACGACTTTAGTCTTTATCCCAAAGGAGTAGGAAAGCACTGAAGAGTTTTTTTTTTTTATTGAAATACTACTGAGATAATTGTAACATCACATGCAGTCTTACAAAATAATACAGAGCGATCCTGTCTATCTTTTATCCAGTGTCCCCTTTCCCACCACGGTAATATCTTTTAAAACTGTAGCACATTACTACAATCAGAGTGTCAGCGTGGATACAAGACACAGAAGTTTCGTCACTGCAAAGATCTCTTATGTTGCCCTTTTATGGCCACATCTCCCAACTCTGTAAATAATCAGTTTTAGGGATTCAAAAGGATCGTTCTTACTGTTTGATCAAGAACAGATTAGAGAAGACCAGGAGGGGGTATAGGAAGATGCATTACTGCAACACTACAGGCAAGACAGGATGACAGCATGGTCTGCACTGGTTAACAGGGAAGAAGCTGGGAAAAGTAGCCGCATTGAAGAGACAAGAGATAGTCAACGCTGACCGGATTTGGTGATGAAATAATAAAGGATGCAACCATGATCCCCCAAGATTCCAGATTATGATCAGACAGAACGCATGTGGGGGAAATGGATGGAGATTTTAGATACATCAAAGTGCTTTTCAGACTGTCAAACAGAAATCTTTAACACACACTGATTACACCAGAGACTCGAGAGGTCTTAGATTCTTGGGTGCCCACAAAAGATTTCTTGGGCTCCACTTAAGAGCAAAGGTTGGGAACACCTAATGACTAATGGCCTGGGACAGCACGATAAAGGGAGAAATGCTTCCAGTCAAAACTTGAAGAATTCTCTCATGAGACTGAAGACTAATCCCAGGCCCTCAATCACTACACCCACCCTTCACAAGGGAGAAAGATGAAGTGGTGAGTCATCTTTGAGAGACTGACAAGAAGTCCCTTGGTGGTTAGGTAGCTCCAAAATAACAAGATCATTTTACAGTTCCTCAAATACGGGCTTTCAGGTTAGCTGAAAAAACCCACCCCATTTGGGCATTTGTACATTGGTGTAAAGGAGAAGGGGATGACAGCGGATGAGATGGCTGGATGGCATCACTGACTTGATGGGCAAGTCTGAGTGAACTCCGGGAGTTAGTGATGGACAGGGAGGCCTGGCGTGCTGCCATTCATGGGGTCGCAAAGAGTCAGACACGACTGAGTGACTGAACTGAACTGAACTGTATACTTCTCAACCCCCACTAAACATTCAGTCGCCTTCCCAAGTGGCTCAGTGATAAAGAATCCGTCTGCCAATGCAGGAGATGCAGGTTTGAGCCCTGGGTAGGGAAGATCCCCTGGAGAAGGAAATGGCAACCCATTCCAGGATTCTTGCCTGGGAAATCCCATGGACAGAGGAGCCTGGTGGGCTACAGTCCACGGGGTCCCAAAGAGTTGGACATGACTCAGCAACTAAACAGCAACAAGCATTCATTCACAAGCAGGTGACTAGGCTACGTGCTGGGCTGAGAGACTAAGTAGTCTCAAGCTCAGTCCCACACTAAACTATGAGTTATGATTCCGCATGTTAAGAGCTAAGCTGGATGGAAGTGTAGAATGTTTGACCTCCCCTGCTTGGGAGGTCAGGGAAGAGTTTCCAAAGGGACTATCTAACAAGAATGGTAAAAGATGCCACCCTTGAAGTCCATTTACATAAGGTAGCCAGATAAAGATGACAGAACAAGTTCGTCTTGTGGAGAAACGAAGAAGCTGGTCTCTTAGAGGACCGAGGTAGAAAAGTTTTCCTGGAAGACAAAAAAACCAAGTGTAAAGACACAAAGTCAAGAACAAGCAGAGTGTACTATTCAGAGATCTCTAAGAAGTCCAATGAGCATGAGACACAGGGTCCAATGATAAGGGCGGAGAGACAGGGGGATGCAGGAGGACATGGGAGCCGAGGACGGAAGGGCTCATACTGACTATGCAGAGGCCGGGCAGCTCAGTGACTGGGGTCACAGTGAGGAAGCAAGACCGCCCGGGTGCAAACCTCAGCTCTAGCCCTTATCTGTCGGATGACAACAGGCAGGTGACTTAGGATCTAGGTGCCTTAGTCTCTTCAAGTGTCAAATGTAGCGTATGTAAATTCCTATCTCATGTGAGAGTTAACTGAAACAATACCTAAAAAGTGCTTAGAACAATGCCTGGTAGGCAGGACTTAACAGAAATTGACTCAATAAATGATACTATCGTCACCATCATCTATATCAACACTGTTGGCTTTAACAGGATAAACTACAAGCAAAGCCACTAGCACTCCTATAGTATTTGCCTGCACCTCTCATCCCCTTTCTGCTTTATATTACAGCCATTTCCCTAAGTCTTATCCTTACATTTTTAGATCTCCAGAGTTGTGAAAAACATCTTACCATACAATCAGCACTAAAAAGCTTGAGGAAAAGTTAAGACCAACAGATTAAATCCTCACAACTAGGGCTTAAAAACTCTTTCTTCAACTTGCTGATGTCACTAAAATATACAATAAATATTTAATAAATCTTAGCTAAGTTAATGAACACAATGCAGTATCATCTTAGTTAACACACAAAGGACTCAGCAAAGTTTCAGAATGCCTGAAACTCCACAAAGCAGCAAAAGGAACAGCACACACAGAAAATCAGCAGATTTGAAAACTAGGGATGTAAGATTTGGCAACTGCTCTTACTCATCGAACAGATATGTACTTAAATGACTTTTGTCTAGTAATATCCTTCTGCATTTCAAAAACCCCAAGGGTTTGGGCAGAGAATTGATAAACTAGACAGAAGAATGCCAGGACTGAGCATCTAGGCAGTCATGGTACTGGGAAAAAAGCCCTAGCTAAAAATAAGCACACAGACGGAGGGAACATAATCTTGAGACTCAAGGACTATAAACAAAGAAAGGAAAGAGCATCCAAGGTTTCAAGTGTCAATCCACCCAGGGACTGGGCCAGTATTAACTGGAAGCCCAAAGGGCAGGAACCCACACAAATCTAAATAAGCAAGCCACCCACATTAGCAGCCTAGCACCAGCGGACAGAAACTCATGGTCTGGTATATAAGAAAAACATCACATGTTCAGATATCTGTAGATATGGCTAAATCAACCATGGGCAGAATAACTGCTTTTTTAATAACAGAGGCAAATATATTTGGAAGCGGTCTAAATAAGGAGAAACTGGATCTAATTTTTTCTCTTTCACAGGGCTAGTTGAAGTTTCCGGGAATACCTCCAAAGATGCTTACTGGAAGGAGGCCCTTTATATCAAGTAGACTCTTCCCAGCATGTAAATAAAGTTCCCCTTGAAGACGGCTTCTGTTTCCATCACAAGTGTGGAAAATACATCTCCTCCTCAGTGGCTTCTAGTACCACTTCACTGCAATAAGAGCTTGGATATGGACCACTAGGAGTATCTCCCGGTCTACGTAACTGAATTGAGGAAGGACAGATAAGCAGTAAGAAAATTTAGTTTACTCTTTTTCTTTTTCCAATTTGGGCTTAACTGGACAACACTTGTTTCTTCATATCACATGCTATCCCCAACAAGGTGACAAGGAAAGGCTTCCTTATCAAGATTATCTCTGGTCACTCATAAACAATGAGCAATCCCAGGAGGAGCAGGCCCAGGTGTAACTGTCTGTACATCTCATCCTGGGCGTCCAGGTATTTAAGATACATCTTATGTTTGTCTGCCTAGCTGCTGAAGAAGCACTTCTCATATTCATAGTAAATGGCCAGCTTTCTTCATCTGTAAGACAAGTATGGGGGTGGTGGTGGTTTAGTCACTAAGTCATGACTGACTCTTGCAACCCCATGAACAGGCTGTAGCCCGCCAGGCTCCTCTGTCCATGGGATTCTCCAGGAAAAAACACTGGAGTGGGTTGCCATTTCCTTCTCCAGTAAAACAAGCATACTTTTTAAAAAATATATTCATTTACTTATTTGGCTCCATCAGGTCTTAGTTGCAGCCTGCAGGATCTTTGTTGGATCACGTGGGATCTTTTCTTTGGGCTCACAGATTCTCTAGCTGTGGCGCACAGGCTCTACTTACAGAGCATGGGCTGAGGTACCCCACAGGATGTAGGGTCTTAGTTCCGTGACCAGTGACTGAACTTGCGTCCCCTGCATTACAAGGCAGATTCTTAACCACTGGACCACCAGGGAAGTCCCACAAACATAATACTAATCATACTGGAGTACTAAGAAAATTAAGAGAGATGGCAGGTTTTAAGAGCCTAATGGGGCCTCACCCACAGGAGACAATTCTGCTCATGCCCCTCTACTCTCCCAGGTCCAGGGAACACACCAAAGCTGGATCCCAGGCTTCTGCCAGGTAGGACTTCAGAGACCCAGGAGGCAGAGAAACCAGGTGCTATACTTGCAGTGAGCCACCAGGGCCAACATCAAGACTGAAGGAATGGGCAACTGCAACTGAGGGCGAGAGAGACAACCACTCAGCGATCAGTCGATACTGTTTCAGGCGGGCTGATGACTGTCAGAGGTGAAAGGAAAGCACACGGGGAGTAGGTGAGAGCCAATGAACTGGATTCAAATTTTAGCTCGAGGGGTCACCTGTGGGACTATGGGCAAGTCAGTTAACCTATTATTAAATGTCTTCACCCCAAAAAATGTAGATACTTATTTTGTAAGGTTGGGGAGGGGGTGTTGTTTTGTTTGTGGATTAAAAAAGATAGTACACTGGAAAATATGATAGACACTTAACATTTTTTCCCTACATTATCTTGGGGTTCCAAGAAATATCAAGTAAGTGCCCCTTAAGGTCTAAGAAAAAAAAGCATTGAGTAGGGCCCCTGGGTTCAGAAAGAACCACTGAAACTAACTCAGAAATGATCCATAAGAAGAGTTTTCTGGATCTGGGCCCTAAACAAATTCATGCTTTGAAGTCTGGTGACATTCAAAGGATTAAGTCTGTGAATCCAGTGAATCACAGACTGTATAAACCAGCACAAGATTCAAAGCTCAGAAGACACAAAGGAAAATGCTTACACAGGTGATGAAGATACAAGAGCAAGTCCTACAATGCAACAGCAGAAGGAATAAACGCGTATGCTGGCAGTAACTGAGGCCTCGCCGCACCTACTATATTACAGTGACATCTGCAGGAGGGAGGGGCTATAAAGAAGGGAAAGGTTGGCCCGACACGGCCTGAGTTCTGATGCCTACAAAAACAAGGTTCTAGGGGCAAGAGGGAAAAAGTACACAGAAATTTTAAAAAAAAAAAAGTTAAACAAATGTATTTTATGATGAGGAGTATCTACAGCAGAAGTCCATAAAAGGATTCTAAGTCAAGAATAACCTATTCTTGATTAGGCTGGAATGAGTGAATAAAACAAGGAAAACTGACATTTCCAAATCTGCTCTCAACATTTTTCTGTGTCTGTGATTTCCTTTCTTGTAACAGGCTAGGATACAAATACCAGAAATCTGGTTTGCATACTGGCACACAACTACCAGGTTTATGGGGGAGAATAATAATCACACAAATAGTCTATTTTCCCAAGCTCAAAACTTGGGTCTTAGGAACTCTGTGCTCACAGCTCCCTAGGCTGCCATCACAAGCTGACTAGAATTTACACAAGAGAAAATCTATCTGAAATGCTTGGTTAGACCTGCTTCATTCATATAACTGCAATAAAATACTTACTTAGCCATGGACAAAAGCAGTCAAAGGGACAAAATTGTACTCAAAATAGTAAAAACAGAACTAGCACAGGATACAGCAATTTCACTTTAGGGTATATATCTAAAGAGCATAAGAATGCTAACTCGAAAAGACATGCACCCCCATTTTCACTGTGGCATTATTTAGAATAGCCAAGACACAGAAACTTAAGGGCCCACTAATCATGGCAAACAGATGGGGAAACAGTGGCTGACTTTATTTTTCTGGGCTCCAAAATCACAGCAGATGGTGACTGCAGCCATGAAATTAAAAGACGCTTACTCCTTGGAAGGAAAGTTATGACCAACCTAGACAGTACATTAAAAAGCAGAGACGTTATTGTGCCAACAAAGGTCCGTCTAGTCAAGGCTATGGTTTTTCCAGTGGTCATATATGGATGTGAGAGTTCGACTATAAAGAAAGCTGAGCACCGAAGAATTTATGCTTTTGAACTGTGGTGTTAGAGAAGACTCTTGAGAGTCCCTTGGACTGCAAGGAGATCCAGCCAGTCCATTCTAAAAGAGATCAGTCCTGGGTGTTCATTGGAAGGACTGATGTTGAAGCTGAAACTCCAATACTTGAGCCACCTGATGCAAAGAGCTGACTCATTGGAAAAGACCCTGATGCTGGGAAAGATTGAGGGCAAGAGGAGAAGGGGACGACAGAGGATGAGATGGCTGGATTGCATCACCAACTTGATGGACATGGGTTTGGGTGGACTCTGGGAGTTGGTGATGGACAGGGAGGCCTAGCGTGCTGCAGTTCATGGAGTCGCAAAGAGTCAGGCACGACTGAGCGACTGAACTGAATGAAAAGAAAGAAAGAAAATATGATACACACACACACACAAATATTATTCAGCTATAAAAAAGAATGAAATATTGTTAACTGCAAAAGCATCGATGAAACTTGAGGGCATTATACTAAGTGAAATGAGTCAGATAAAAACAAATACTGTACGACCACATTTACATGTGGAATCTGAAAACAAACAGCAAGCTCACAGAGAACACTGGCGGCTGCCAGAGCTGGAGGCAGGGGGTGGGAACAATGAGTGAAGAGAGTCAAAAGGGACAAACGTCCACTTACGAAATAAGTAAGTCACAGAGACAGAATGTACAGCGCAGTGACTATTGTTAATCTTAACTAACTAAAGTTAATCTACCTTACCGTAGATGTGAAAGTTGCTAAGAGGGTAGGTCTTAAAAGTCCTCATTGGTAACCACGTAAGGTGTCAGATGTTAACCAGATTCAGTGTGGTGATATATACAAGCATGGAACCAGGGTTGCACACCTAAAACTAATATGATGACGTATGTGAAATATACCTCAGTTGAAAAAAAAAAAAAGGAAAAATCTGTCAAGGGGTTAAGCAGAGCTGTCTGAATCACTACTAGAGGAAAGGAGAAAAAGGGAAACTAAGCTTACCAGAGGAACAAGTGGAAACCACCAAACTTTCTATAGTAGTTGCCAAAACAGGAAGTTTACTTTGACAGATAACCACAGGAAGACAGGTTGAAAAAAGAAAACTTAGATAGCAAAATATAAAATTAAATAGAATCTTTCCTATTTTCCACTGTCACAGAGAGAAGTAAAATTTCTTTGTTTCAGGTAGTTATTATAAAACTCTAAACAAATATTTACGAACAAAAGATGTTTTACAGTTGTCAGACATTACTCAACTATCAAATAATAAAGGGTGATTTAATTTTAAAAACTTCTGTAAAGTAACTGCACAAATACACGAAAGTGCCACAAATAGCCCTGTGATTACTACCTTTAACAAACTAGTCTAGGTAAAGGTCACTTGCAACCAGGGTATCTCAAAAATAATCTTTAAAACAAGAGGGTATATCCAACATTGTAGTGGGAGTTGCAGCCAGAGCAATGAGGCCAAGATAAAAATAAAAGGCATCCAAATGTGAAAAGACGTAAAACTATGCAGAGAAATGACCCTACACATGCAAAATCCTAAAGAAGCCACAAAAACTATCCAAGCTAATAAACAGATTCACCGAAGTTGCAGGATACAAGATCTACAGGGACTGTAAATATTCATAACCTTGGATCTGGCATTGGGTTGTTAGGACACAACATGTGGAAATTAAGTGACATATTTCTGGTTAACCAATGTATCAAAGAATAAATCAAACAGTATCTTGACCCAAAGAAAACAGAAATACAACACATCAAAACTTACGGGGTACAAAAGCACTTCTAAGAGGGCGGTTTATAGCAAAAAAAAAAAAAAAAGATCTCAAATAAATAACCCAACTTTATGGCTAGCTGCTTAATGGGCACAGGGCTTCCCTGTGGGGTGATGAAAATGAACTGCTGCTAAGTCACTTTAGTCGTGTCCGACTCTGTGTGACCCCACAGGCGGCAGCTCACCAGGCTCCCCCGTCCCTGGGATTCTCCAGGCAAGAACACTGGAGTGGGCTGTCGTTTCCTTCTCCCATGCATGAAAGTGAAAAGTGAAAGGGAAGTCGCTCAGTCGCCTCCGACTCTTTGCGACCCCATGGACTGCAGCCTACCAGGCTCCTCCATCCACGGGATTTTCCAGGCAAGAGCACTGGAGTGGGGTGCCATCAGATGGAAGTAATGGCTGCACAGCACTGTGATAGTGCTAAATGCCACTTTAAAATGGTTAACTTTTATGTTACGTGAATTAAACCTCAATTAAAAATGCAAAAAGGGGGGTTGGGACATAGTTTAACGATCTAAAATATTTTAAACAAATTTATTTTCTGTTCAGAAAACACCACCAAAATAAAGCAGTTCATCACAGCATGTTTTTAAAATAAAGTTACTCTCCCAAATACTTCTTAAGAATAATATGAACAGTATGCCCTATTTCTTACCAGAAGACTCTTTTCCATTCTGTTTTTCATAGAGGGTGCCCACAGACATCAGGAAAACAATAACCAGGAATACTGGAATTCTCCATGCGCCAGCCAAGGATGCTGCAAATTATTAAGAATCAACATGTTTAGTGAAATAAAAACCTAGCACTTGCCTTTAAAAAACTCAGTTTAGTAGACTGACAGAACAATTCGGCAAAATATGTGAACAACACAACAGTTTCACAGGGGAAAAAAATTTTTTTAAAGGCCACCAGACAGCGGAAACCTCAATTCAGGGCTCCTCTCAGGAAATCCAGCCCTGCTCTGAAGAATGAGTCTACTTTTAAGGGGCATGATTCCTGAGGAATCAAGTCCATTCTAAAGCACATTCAGGGTTTAAGACCATCAAGCCCCACATCTAACCCCAGAATGACCTGCATCAGGCACAGAACCTTAAGTCATGGTGTCTGACTTGCACTCCTGAAAATAGCTGGCTGTGAATTCTACCTCTCAAGAAAGAGTGAAACAGCCCACAGGAGCACGGAGAAAAGCTTTAATGTAACCTAACAAGGGCCAAGGATCAAAAGCCATTTGCATTTCCCTGAGCTGGTCTAGAGCCTTAGGAACATACCTGCCAATCTCCCTCCTCTACCTTCTCCAAACTCAAAATGAATCCCAACAGATATTAGGGGATCTTGTTGAGAAATTCCTTTAGCATTCCAAGTCAGCAAGCTAGAAAGTTATGCTTTGTTCCTTATCAGATTCTGAGGGAAGACATACTTCCAATCAACTCTAGTTTTTTTCCTAACGATAAGCAGCTCTAAAAACTACTTCTAATAGGCTATCTACTACTCCAGGTTACTGAATTTTGTTTTTAAATTAGAACTTGATGTTTCCATATACTAAGACTTAAAGATAAATCAGTCCCTGAAAAATCACTCTACAACATCGTAGCAGCCTCTCAGATAACAGTGAAGGGTCTCAAATAACAGGGAACTCATTATTTTTAAGAGCTCTGACACTGATCATCCTTTATGTTAAACAGAGTCGTGTCTCTCTGAAGCTACTCCTTGCTCTGACACTTGCCCCAAATGGTTAGAGATCTGTTTAAACCACTGTTTCATAGAATCCTTCAAATACGTGAAATAGGCTTCCATATTTGATATCTTTCCATCTCCACCTCTCCCCTCCCTTGTAGCCCCACTGCTTTGCTCTTATGGAGAGTAAACATCTTTGGTTCCCTTAATAGTTCCTCTCACATGATTTTGAGCACCTCTTATCATTTTTGACTGCTTATCTATATCTTCCTTAAGTAAGACACTCAGAAACAGCCAGGATAGTCCAAGTGTGTTCTACTTTTTAAGATATATCAATATTTATTCTTAAAAGAACTTCTTGAAAATGGACATTCCGTATAATTAAAAGATATCTTAAAGTACAACATTTTCATTCAAGATTAATGACTGTTTAAGCCAGAACATTTTCAAACGACTAAAGAATTTTAAGTGCAACATGTAAAACTTCAAAAAATTCGCCTTCATTCACATGGTTAGCCAGTACTGACCTTAAGCTAGAGTTTCTTAGGAAAAAAAAAAACAAAAACAGACCCACCTAAATGAAAAAGCAATATAATCCAGACAGGAATTGACATTGCTCTCAAGTAGCGTTCAGTGCTTGCATTCCACTTGAATGAAACAGCCAACACATAGCCAACTACCAAGGTCCAGATCTTAAATAAATGAAATACAGACAAAGCTGTAAAATATATACATGTGAAATAAGCATACAATTATACAGAACTTGCAAGCCTCTCTCATCTAGCATGAGAGCTGTGGCAACACCATGGATGATGGCTGGTGGTACTAACAGAAGAGGGCATAGTTTCTCTTCCTTGTCCTTGATAAATCAAGTTTTGAAATAAACAGGTTTGTTTAATGTTATTATTAAAATCCCATGCAGTGATATTAAATATCTTTAACAAAAAATACATAAATACAGTTTCATTTAAGTTCAAAAGCTACAGCATGCACAAAGATACTTAAGATACTCAATTTTTAAGCCATGGATTTAAATTAAGAGCTTCACTGTGTGGAATTCTTAAAAGTTTTCTCTACAGATTAATGCTTACAAAAGAAAAGAGGAAACAAGTGGGAATTCCCTTGACAGTCCAGTGGTTAGACCCACACAATGGCCAAAAAGAGAGAGAGAAAGAAAGGAAGCTTTCCAAAAAGCAGCAGGTTAAAAGATTCAATTACAACCTATGAAAATATGCTTGTTACCACAAAAAGAACTTTTTGAAAGCTAAAAAGAAGGCAGGCAGCTGAAGTGTGACCCTGCTGAAATAACCTAGGTAACAGAAAGTGTAAAACTAGTCCAGAGTTACACACAGCTGAGGAAGTATAGCTGAAAAAAGTATTACCAGAGAAAGAAACAGGAAGATGTGAGAACAGAAGAACAGGTGAACCAGAGTCCCCTCCTCAGTTTTTCCCCACCCTAAAACTAAATGACTCGAAGTACTCACAAACCATCAATGTAGCTGACACAGAAACTCAAATAACCTCATACTTTAATAGAACACACACAAAAGATGGAAAGAATACATAAGCTAGAACAAATGCGAGCATCAACATTTTATTAAAATAACTTGAACCTTGAAAAAAAATAGACAAATTAAAACAAAACGAAACGAAAGGACTTTAAGCTGAAGCCCAGAGAATGAAGAAAAAAGAACTGATATGGTTACTACAAAAGACAGGGAAAAACTACCTCCTACTTTATTTTGATCAACTCTGTCAAAATACTCTTCAGGTCTAAAATATGTTTATAGCTTCAGACTTGACAATTCTGTTTGGGGACCTTATTAAATAATAATAAATTCTGAAAAAGGGTTAAATGTAAAAAAATCTTATCACCGTCTAATTTAGGACCTTGAAAAATTAATAACCTAAAGTTTCAATAACTGGGACATGGTTAACTCTGAAGGATTCATTCAATAAAATGTTATGCAACAATTAAAGCAGGCTTTTTTAAATAAAGACTACATAACTTAAGATATTAAGGAAAAAGCAAAATACAATAAACACATATGACAGGATTATATCTATTTCATGGTGGGGGGAAGGAAATGTACTAATAAGTTGTATTTAGGTGATAAGATTTTGTTTTTCCTTCTTCGGTAATTTCCCAGTTGTCTTTAATAAGCACTAATTCTTTTATAATGAAAAGGACACTAAAATATTCTTCTTCAAGCAACTAGTAAGATGAAATATTAAAGAGATCTAAAATCCCAGATGTATGAGCACATGGGAAGTGAGCCTACAGTTCAATTCAGTTCAGTTCAGTTGCTCAGTCGTGTCCGACTCTTTGCGATCCCATGAATCGCAGCATGCCAGGCATCCCTGTCCATCACTAACTCCCAGAGTTCACGCAGACTCACGTCCATTGAGTCAGTGATGCCATCCAACCATCTTATCCTCTGTCGTCCCCTTCTCCTTCTGCCCCCAATCCCTCCCAGCATCAGAGTCTTTTCCAATGAGTCAACTCTTCGCATGAGGTGACCAAAGTACTGGAGTTTCAGCTTTAGCATCACTCCTTCCAAAGAACACCCAGGGCTGATCTCCTTTAGAATGGACTGGTTGGATTTCCTTGCAGTTCAAGGGACTCTCAGGAGTCTTCTCAGCTGCCTCAAAAAAGTTCAAGCTTGTAGGACCACACAGATTTAACCCTGGGAATTTAGAGAATTTTGAGATAGGCTGGTAGAGCTCAGAACAAAATCTGTGTGTAACAATACACTTATATAGCACTTACCATGGGCTAGGCCTTGCTCTATATTAACACATTATATACATGAACTCACTTAACCCTTATAACCCCAGGAAATAAGTATGGCTATCATTCTCATTTTAGAGATGAAAGAAATTGAGACTTCAAAGAAGTGACTTGCCCAAGGTAACACACCTAAAACGTGAGTCAAGATTAGAACCTGAGGATTTGGGTCCAGAATCTACTTTCTTAACGTTAAGGAGAAAAAAGGGTAGTGCCAGAAAAATAAAGAGGAAAAGCTGCTCCAGTATTCACAAGGGAAAATAAAAACAGCTGATCTTGATGACTACAAATTTTTGAAATTTTCTTTAAAAATGATCCTCGGCAAATGGATAGTCTTTAGAGGTATGTGACACAAGCGTAATCAGCCCTGTTAATTAAATGCGCAGTCAGTAATTTAGATGAAAGACTAGAAGGCGTATTAGTTGAACTTGCAGATTACACAAAGTTGGGAATAGTGAATATAAATGATTCAAAAAGATATTCTGAAACTAGAACAATGGGCTAACCAAGTAAGATTAAATTTAATAGAGAGGAATGCAAAGTTTTGCTTTTAGGTTCAAAACTCAGCTATGCAAATACAGAATGGGAAGAGAATAGCTCATCAGAAGTAGAACTGGTGTGAATGCTTATTAGTTAAAGTACATTAGGGAAAGTGTTTCAGTGACTTGCACTATCAAATCACCTGGGCAATAAAATTCAGAGTGCAAAAAGAAATGGAAATTACAATACAGGAGATACAGATACAGGTGCAGGGTGTGGGGGCGGGGGGAATTGTTCAGCTTAGGAAAGAGAAGGAAATAACAAGATTCAACAGTTATCTTCAAATAGCTGCGGAAATGTCATCTGAGAGAGGCAACAGACAATTTTCTGTAGTTCTGAGAGCAGAAATCACAGGTGGAAATTAGGAAGCCACATATTTCAGCTTAATATGATGAATTTTTCGAATAAACGGATTGGGAGCAGGAGGAGAAGGGGGCAACAGAGATTGAGATGATCAGATGGCATCATCGACCCCATGGACATGAGTTTGAGCAAGCTCCAGGAGATAGTGAAGGACAGCGAAGCCTGGCGCTGCAGTCCATGGGGCTGCACAGAGTTGGACACGACTGAGCGACTGAACAACAACAAATCTAAAAAGGAAGTAAGTGACTATCACTAAAAGTTTAAGCAAAAGCTGATGGGGAAGACCAAGTAGGATAATGTGCCCTCAGTGAGAAGGTGAACCAGAGGATATGCTTTCAGATTTTAAGCCTATGATACTTTTCAACCCGTCTCTAACAAGTTTTTGTTTCTTAGCTGTATTCATACGGAATTAGTATCACTTGCACAGCAAGGAAAAAATGAGAGATCGCATACTTCAAATTTTTTAAAGGAAACTCATGGAGTCAGACACGACTGAAATGACTTAATACGGACACATGCATGGTCAAATCATAGCCCTAATCAGATCATTGTTTCAGATACTTCATTCTCCTTTAAAACCACTTTAATGCCTGTAAGAATTAAAGATTTTAAAATTAAAAAAATAAAAAAAGAAAAAGAAAAAAAAAACCACTTTATCCTAATTTGAAAACTCTGTTCTCTTCATGATGTGGCAACTTAAGAGTCAAGAATATTTCATAATCAAAGTCTTTACATGAGAAAGAACCTAAGCACTGAAAACTTTCCTCCTTACTGTTGCCAGGCAAGCAAAACACACCTAGAAGTGGGATGGGGCAGGCCTGGCCGGCTGGCTAATGTACAATCCCAAAGAGCCTTGCTGGCAGCACTACAAAACTCTTAGGATCTGTAAAACTGAATATCCAAGAACCCTGCAAGCATGCCAAGCCACTTCAGTCATGTTCAATTCTGTGCAACCCCATGGACTGTAGCCCACCAGGCTCCTCTGTCCATTCTAGTATTCTCCAGGCAAGAGTACTGGAATGGGTTGCCATGTCCTCCTCCAGGGGATCTTCCCAACCCAGGGATCAAACCCGTGTCTCCTACATTGGCAGGCGGGTTCTTTACTACTAGCACCGCCTAGGAATTCCCTGAGCAGGTTCTTTAAGCTCTCTAAAATGAGGATGATAATTAGACATCATTCAAGATAAGCCAACACTTCACACAACTAGGGCTGGGTAGCCCAGAGATGGATCCTGGTTTGTTCAAAGTCACAAAGCAAGCTACTGACAGAGTGCAGTTTAGAATTTACACTCCTATCTTTCAGCCACTGTTCTTTCCACCTTATGCTTCTTTATAAAGCAAAATGGAAACAGTGCAATCAGAGGCCATGGAGAAAACAAATCCATTACTACTGCAAAAACTGCAAATGTCTTCAAATGTTCTAACAATTCTGAACTAAAGGAGAGAGGAACACCCAAAACACTCCCAGCAAAGAAAAATGGTGGAGCAGGAAGGCTAGCTTTTTAGATTTATTCTGACAGTGCTACACCAAGTGAAGATGACCAGGATCCTAAGGACTGAGTTACACCTGAGTCTGGGGCAATAATTTTTTTTTCCCCCAGTGTTTAGAAATCACTAAGTCAATACAATATTTGAACCTGTTTTTTTTTTTACAATTGCCCATATTATAAATGATCAGTATTTCCCTTGCAGGTAGGATGGAGTACTAGGAGAAGAAAAGAGCTAGGAGACTGAAGGAACCCCAAAGTAAGGGGAAGAGAAACTGAATGGGAAGGATAATGTGGTAACAAATGAAAACACAGGTACTGAAGACACTACAGAGGAAAACGGGATAGGACTTGGAAATAAATGAACAGGTATAAAGATAAAAGAGAGACGACTAAGATTTCTAGATGACGGGAATTCAGGGGTGTCTGGGGGAACATGTGTGGGTAGTCCAACCCTGATATGCTTCTATTTTTTCCCCTAATAACTAAAATCAATTTGTACTAAAAAAAAAAAAAAATTTTACTAAAATATGCTCCTCCACAACATCCTGGAGGAAAACGTTTTAAAATCTTTAGTGAAGGTCTTGACGACAAAGGGCCTTCAACTGCTGATAGGTCTGTTGAGTAAGTACCATTTACTGAACGAACAGATCTATCTCGAAATCTTCCCACCTATGAAATCCATTCCTCTAACTTCACATGACTATTGTGAGAATGAAATAACCCACATGAAAGTGCCTACCAGTGAGTGGCAGATGCTCAAAAGCTGGATCTTAAATGCACGCACTGTCGGCTCTCCAAAATGTAGATTTGCTTAAATTCACTTTTCTCTCTACCTCGCCCATCCGTACCTCTCCCATCCATATTTCTCAGCAGCAGCAGCTCAAATTTTCAAGCTGTCTAGAAAGCATCAAGACTTTTTTTTTTTTTTTAATCACATGCAGCCCTGGTTGGGCTCACAAAATCAAACCATTGTGAACCATAAGATAGAAAAGTCCGAGAGAGGGCAAGCTGCCCGGTCACATGACCGACTTTCACTTCATGTCAGGCCTTACTCAGCACTTGGGACAGAGAGCTGAGGACTCCCTGTCTCTGCTTCCCAGGTACACTTTTAACTTTTAGCTCACCCCCATCTAACTACCTGCTCCTAAGGACTGCTTCAAGAAACACAACCGCAAGTTTCTCTCCAACTCGCATCAACCTCCAGGCTCTACTCCCTCAATTTAGGGCCCCCACCACTTCCAACTCTCTTTTAACTAACTCGTTCTGTGCCGTTTATAATGGGATTTTTATCCCTTCTTCCCATCACTTTAGCTAATCAGCTAAAATAATTAATTGTCTTTACTTTCCTTCCCCTCTTCTAATCTAGCTAATCTTGGTCCTCCTCTTCTGTTAATCCACAACCCATACAAATATTATGTAAATAAAATATAAGGAAGGGGTTTATCTTCAGTAAAAAGATATTCATAGCTATACACATTAAGCGGCAGGCACTTTTTCACAATTATTCAATTCCTCATCTCTTTCCACCATCTGTGAGCGACTGGCCCAAATGCCCCAGTTTCCATTAGTCATGCCAAATGTACCCAGGTATTCAATTCTAACTTCACTATGAAAATACAGCATTCATATATGTTAGGCCCTTCTTTCCTAATTTCTTACAGTTTGGTGGAAACATTACTTAATCTTGCCTACAGTAATTTACAATATACTGCAGTATCAATAGTCAAAAATGTTAGCAGGATCTATAAGTATGTCTGAATTTGACAAGATTGAATTTCCTGAGGATAGGAATCAAGTTATAGTAATCTTTATATTTCTTAACAGCATATAGTATTCTGCCTTTTATGCAAGGGGCATTCAATCAACTTAACTGAACTTAAAACAACAAGGTAAAGGAGAAGTAACGTCTAACTGCTGCTCCATGAATGTGAACCTTGGATTTGTTCAGTCTGAGTGCCTTTGGGATGATCACAGTCTCGGGACCTCAGAAACCTCTCCTGGAGAGTGGCAGGCAAGAAGACAATAAAGAGCAAAGTAACACTAGGATCACTCTCACCTGACAATCTACCCAGGAAGTGAAAGAGGGTGCTTCCACACCTCTCCTTCCTATCACAATTGAAACAATACAAGTTTCTTGGAGGCCAATGGATTTTGTCTGATCACGACGCAGTTGCACACACAGGCAGCGTCCCAAAATTATGGATGAGGTGCTCCCCAATACCTTGCTGGCCAATAACTGGTGGGTCTGTCATCTCCATGAGAATACGCTCACATACGAGAACATTCCTTGAACACAGAGCCTGTACCTTAATCCTTTTAAATCCCTCACAAAGTCCAGTACCTAATAACATAATTAACTTTTTAACTTTAATTGAGACGTTGCATTGATAGAGCTAGAAAAGACAGTTCTGGTATCAGTCACTGACTCTACCAATAACTTCAGGCAAGTTATAACCTTGCTTGACCGATAAAGGGAATTATTTTGCAACTTGAAATCAAGGTGCACTTAACAGGGACAAAAGTGAATAAGTTTATTTTTAGATGGTACTGCTTCTTAATGAAGTAGCAGTCTTATGCATTAAATATCCACTTATTTTTTGTCACCCCCAGTGAAATATCCTAAAGGAAATCAACCCTGAATATTCACTGGAAGGACTGATGCTGAAGCTGAAGCTCCAATACTTTGGCCACCTGCTGTGAAAAGCCAATTCACTGGAAAAGAACCTGATGCTGGGAAAGACTGAAGGCAGGAGGAGAAGGAGGAGACAGAGGATGAGACGGCTTGGCAGCATCACTGACTCAATGGACACGAGTATGAGCAAACTCAAGGAGACAGTGAAAGACAGGGAAGCCTGGAGTCCTTCAGTCCACGGCGTCACAGAGTCTGACACAACTTAGCAACTGAACAACAAAGTGAAATGTTTGGATCATTAACTGATCTACAATCTGGCCTGATTTAGGAAACGTGTCACCAGATTATCCTTGAAATCCCTTCCAACTCTAAAGCTCCCTGATAATCTAAGAATAACCTCAGGAGGATGGAGGAATCACAAATATGCCTTTCCTTCTCAGTCTGCTTAAGAAATCCAGGTGGGAGGAGATGTAATGTCTCAGAGCAATCCCTGTACAAGGCATAAGGAGTTCCCAAGAAGAGAATGTGGCAAGAAACAGGCCCACGGGGCTCAGCACCTAGGTGCCTGGTGAAAAGTGTACCGAAATCACCTGAACTGAGGCAGCTCTGAACTATTAAGAAAGATTTGCTCCAGGACTTGAGAAACTTGCATCAACCAGTCCCCTCTTTGTCCTAACAAGACTGGTAAGAAGCCACCTCTCCTGTCTGTAGGATGACAGATTGGACTAGGACCTCTAAGGTCTCTTCCAGGATAGTCCCACGTGAGCAGAACTGAAGATGCTGAGCACCCCCTCTCCAAGACCAGGAATAAATTCCTGTCCACTTGCCGACGCGCTGAAAGCCCTCCCTGCAAAACGGAAGAGGGCTTCCCTACAGGGCACGGGTCCCCCTAATGGGGAGACTGTTTCGAACCACACCCGTCTTCTCTTTGGCAGGAAGGGCGCCAAGTTCCTCGGGTGCACGGGAAGGAAGGCGGAGACGGACACTGTCTGGGCGCTCAGGTCTGGACGTTTGGCCGTCCTTGCACCGGGCCGAGGGGCAGCAGGATTGCACCCCAGCGAGCTGGGGGTGTGGTGGTCACTGCGTGCCCGGCGGGACGGCTGAGGGCCGGGCCGGGGCTCACTCACCCACAGGCTGTTGAAGTAGTCCAGCCCGCGGCAGATGAGCGCGCCCGCATGCGCCAGCAGCACCTGCACGCCCAGGTAGCTGCCCAGGCTGTAGAGGCCGTAGAGGAGCGGGCCGCCGGCGCCCAGCAGCAGCAGCAGGCGGCGGCGGCGCAGCGCCTGCTCGCCCAGGGCCTCCACGCCGTAGTCCGCGAAGCAGATCGGCAGCAGCAGCGCGGCCAGCACGATGGGCGTGTGCGCGCGGTGCAGGCGCTGCAGCCAGTGGCGCCCCAGGCGCGTCAGCGAGCTCTTGAAGGGGTGCAGGAAGGTGCCGCACAGCACGGCCCAGAGCAGCGGGCGCAGGAAGGCCTCCAGGATGAAGTAGACGAGCACGGCGGCGCCGCAGCACAGGCACACGAACAGCACCGCCCCGGTGTTGTAGAAGGCCTGCTTGATGGGCTTATCGAAGCGCAGCGCCAGCGCCGCTGTCCGCGGGGTCTCCCCGCAGCCGCCGCCGCCGCTGGCTGCCCCGACCGCACGCTGAGCCCGCGGCGCCCGGCTCGGGGAGCCCTGCGGACTGAGCGCCTCCTCAGGGCCGCCATCGTCGGCCATGGTACCTTTGCCGCTGCCGCCGCCGCCGCCGCCAGGAGACGGCACTGGGAGGCCGGGAGAGAGGCAGGGCGGGCGACACGCGGCATTGTGGGAGCTGTAGTTCCTAACTGGCCACGGAACGCTTACACAACCTTTGAGGAACTCCAACTCCCAGAGAGTATAGCGAGCGTTCCTTCGCCCTCGGGCTCCCTGTGGTTCATTGGTCCCTGCAGAATTCAGGTAACAGGTTTCTGGGGTCTGCGTGTTAGAAGGGGCAAAAAACAAACTTTCCTCTCCCCACCAACGCACAATATAAGAACAATGTATGCTAGCTCAGTTCAAGTGTTCTATTAGTCACAAACTGGGGGCAGGGGAGGAATGTCAGATAATAGCCTTTACACAAAACACCCTGTATCGTAAAACAAAACAAAACCCTCCCTTTGCTCGCTGGTTAATGTCAACGTTTAGGGTGGCAGAATCCTCAGAGTCACTGTCTTCAGAGATTGAAAACCCAAGCTGCACATTAGAATCCGTGGGGGAATACTTTTAAAAGACCAATTACCATATTCAGTTTTATTGATTTATTTAATAAAGTGTTGGCTCTGGTGTGTTTGGCAGGATTTTAAATAGCGATTACCATATGGCAGACCCTGTTATAAAAGTCTCATTCCTATAAATTCATCTGATCCTTAGAACAACCCTACAAAGAAGATGGTGTTATTATCCCCACTTCTCAGTGAGGAAAACTGAGGCTCAGAGAAGTTAAGTACCTTGCCAAGGTACACAGCTAGTACGCTTACAGGCAGGATTCAAACTAAGAGTCTGACTCCTAAGTCGATTGTTACCTACTAGGTTAATAAATTGGTCTGACAAGGGAGCCTTTAGCACAGGGGTCCTCAACCCCCAGGCTGCGGACTGCTACCCAACAGGACCTGTTAGGAAATCAGTGGCTCAGCAGGAGATGAGCATGGGGGAGCAAGAGATGCTTCATCTGCAGCTCCCCACTCCTTGCATTACAGCCTGAACCAGCCTCACCCCCAGTGGAAAAACTGTGTTTCATGAAACCAGTGCCTGGTGCCAAAAAGGTTGGGGACCACTGCAAGTTTAGCATATATTTCTTAAAGCTCTTCAGAAAACTCTAATGTGCAGCTATTGACAACCATGTACATGAGTCTGAGTGAACTCCGGGAGATGGTGATGGACAGGGAGGACTGGGGTGCTGCAGTTCGTGGGGTCGCAAAGAGTCGGACACGACTGAGCGACTGAACTGAACTGATGTAGGTGTCAATGCTGGAGCAATCTAAACTCCTGAAGGAACCCTAAGTCAGAGTCTCAAACTGCCACTGTTCCATTTTTGAGACCTGAGGTCAGGTCAGTTGAGCCCCCAACTCTAATTTCCCCTTTCGCATGGGAGTGATAATAGAAACTCTTGTGTCAAGAGAAAAAGGAAGCTCTGAGACAATGCATGGTGCTTCTGTTTTCTTGTTGGAAAGGTCCTGGTACCCAAGCCTACTACTTGAAAAACACCTCCAACGGCATTTTATTTAGAAGAAGAAGAAAGAGAGGGGAAGAAGGGAAAGAAGAGGAGGAAGGGGAAAAAGAGGAGGATGAGGAAGGGGAGGAAGAGAAGTAAGAGGAAGGAAAAGAAAGGAGAGAGGGAAGGAGGAAGGTTTCACTGAGTGCTCAATATGAGAGTACTCTGGAACTCTGCAAGTTACCCCTCTTCTGTTTTCAAACAGTTTTCAAGTAGAAGAAAAAGTGATTCCTTTCCATCCTGTTTTGGGTTTCAGGTCACAGTCCTTGTTTTTCAAGTTGGACGTTGACTCTGTAAATAATTTGCTTCAGTTGTTCTAAACCATCCTTTTTCCTCTTTACTTTGTTCAGGGCTGCTGGGGTAAAGAATCCGCCTGTCAATGCAGGAGATGCAGGGTGTAGGCCATTCATAGTACAGAGCATAAGCTCAGGGTTTGCTGAGCAAGTGAATGGATGATTCGCTATCCTTTCAAAAAAGTTGTTTATGCTTCCTGTGAGAAATGGTACTGAAACACTGGGAATGTGTCTCCTACGTAGTCCTATGATTAAGAGCAGAGAAAAATTAAAATACTGGGATGTAGGGCCTACAATATAAATTTGAGTACACACAGTCTACTTAAATCTCTAACTCACAGAGTGTATGCTTTTAGGCACATCCTCCAAAATGTGAGGCTACTTGATGTGAAGTGTAAGTCACTCAATGGTGTCCAACTCTTTGCAACCCTGTGCACTGTAGCCTGCCAGGCTCTTCTGCTCATGGAATTCTCCAGGCAAGAATACTGGAGTGGGTAGCCTATCGCTTCTCCAGGGGATCTTCCCAACCCAGGGATCGAACCCAGGTCTCCCGCCTTGCAGGCAGATTCTTTACTACCAGGGAAGCCTGAGGCTACTTGGGTTTTCTTTTTTAATGCCATGTAGCAACTCACCTCAGGGAAGAACAGCCTCTGTGGGCATCCAGGTACAGTGAGTGCAGAAGAGTGGATCAAGTTGACCCTGGGATCACACTGCCTTTGGCCTGCTTGTTGCGTGAACTGATGAATTTCCTAACCATTTAAGCCAGTTTGGGTTCAGTTTTAACATTTCTTGCAACAGAAAGCTTTCGGCTGATAAAATGATAACACCGCCATCATTGGTTGCCGTGAGGATAAAATAGGAGAGCGTGTCTAAAGCAGAGGCACAGGGCCTGGGACATGGTGAAAATCTAATAGTGGTTCCCAGGGTGACTCCTCATTTTGTCCTGGAGACGCCAAGAGGCATCTCTTAAGCCACAGTCAACCACAGACTCCCAGGGCATCAAGATAAAAGCCCCAGAGATAAAACAAACAGGGAAGAGGATTCCCCAGGGCATCATGTCTGTCTTAGAATGTTTACTGAGTTGTAATGAGCACCTCCTTTAAACAAAAATCTTGTGCTTACAGTGCAGTATCTACATTACACATAAAAGAGGTATGTACAGTACAGGAGGAGAAGCCATGTGAAAAGGGAATCAAACAGACATGCATTTAGATTCCAAATATGAGTTACCACTCTTTTTATAAAGCCCATAGCAGACATTGCTAATAAATCACTGAACTCTTTCTCACCAAGCCTAGATACAGCCTCAAAACCCTCCTTAGCAGAACATACTAGGGAACCACTACCAACTCCACAAAGTAAGCACACAAGAGGAAACATATTTGCCTTTTCTATATTAAACTAGCCATCCAGAGACTTCCCTATTGGCCCAGTGGCTAAGACTCCACCCTCCCAACACAGGGGCTCCTGGGTTCAGTCCCTGGTCACGGAACTAGATGCAGAGGGCTATAGCTAAGACCAAGTGCAGCCAAATAAATAATTACAAAACCTAACCATCTAGTGTCTGATACTAGATACAATTGGCAGACTAAAAATGTAAATAAATGGTTAAGAAGAAAAGAGTTTGGGAAGTATGAACAGGAGAAATTACTAAAGGGTTTTTTTTGTTGTTTTTTGTTTTTTTTTTTTAAATCTCAGTGCCTGAAGAAAGAATGATGCAACCAAGTCTGATACCATCGGGCCCTGCCTGACCACTCCTGCTTATCTCTTCTATTCCTGCGCTGAGCCATGTGCCCTCACTTAAAGCACAAGTCCTGCCAGTTCACTGAGTGGAGTCTAGCCTTTCTTGTGTCCGGGCTCCTGTTCACCCAGGCGAGGTTCCTGTCCTTCTGGTTTGTACCATCCAACTGTAGCTGACCTTCCAAGCCATGTCAACAAAGACAAGTTTACCAGTTCACTAAAAAGGTCAATGAAGAAACTACCAAATTGGTTCAACCAACCCAGGTGAGACCCAGCTATCCAGCAACAGACCAGATGAGTAAAAGAAACCTGGGAAGTTCTTTGGGGGGAAAACATACACACACACAATCCCCCTTTACAAAAAATCTGCAACCAAAATTGCTCCCCCTTTCTCTTCCAGGGTAGGAGGAAGTTTGGTAGAGGGGATTGACATCTACAAGATGAATTTTGTGATTAACAGTCATTACGAAGAGCCAGAACTGCCTGTCTGAAAAATGGCTGGCCCTAAGTGTCCTTTGCTGGTAGCTCCTCATCTTCACGGAAGTGATTTTTTTCTGGAATGTTTTACCTGGAATGATTGAAGTATGAGAGCTAGGGATCAGGTCTTGGAATTCCTAGTCTACCTTGGAATTTTTCCCAACAATATATTCCAATGGCAACCCACTCCAGTGTTCTTGCCTGGAGAATCCCAGGGATGGGCGAGCCTGGTGGGCTGCCGTCTCTGGGGTTGCACAGAGTCGGACACGACCGAAGCAACTTAGCAGCAGCAGCAACACTGAGGCTACCCAGAGTATAAACAACCAGCCTTCTGCTGCAAATCAGGGCAAGACTGATCCACCAGGAGATGGCGGATGCATTTCAAATTGACCAGACTAATCCCTCTTTTATTTACATGTAAACTATCTTTAGTTGAGAATCAAGTCCTGCTGGGGGTTTGTACACCCTTGGCGCCACACTGATGTCACCACAGCCTCCAACTGGTCCCTCTTATCTGCCCTCTTGCTCCACTCCAATCAGTTCTCTACCCTGTAGCCCGCGTGATCATTTTAAAATACAATCGGATCCTTTCAAATCCTCCTTACCGTGTGGGAAGGTTCCAAGCTCTTTACTATGAGGTCAAAGGTCCTCTGTGATGTAGCCATACTCACCCTGCCTCACCTCTCCCCACTCCCTGCTTCATCCTTTATCCTCCAGCACTTGGGTGGCCCCTAAGATATCCAGGAGCTAATCCCTAGAACCTGTGAAGTATGTTACCTTACTTACACTTTGCAGATATGATGAGGTTAAGGACTTTGAGATGGGGAGATTATCCTGGATAATATGGATGGGGTCTAAATGTAATCACAGGTATCTCTAGCAGAGGGAGGGAAGGAGATTAGACTACAGAAGAGGAGAAGCAACCTGACCTCTCCGACCACAGAGGCAGACACTGGAGTCATAAGGCAATGGGCCAAAGAATAGCCACAGCTACCAGAAGCTGCAGGAGCCGAGGAAGGGCTCTCTCCCCTGGAGTTCCCAGGAGAAACCAGCCCTGCCAACCTCTTGATTTTAGCTCCATACAATTCCGTTCAGACCTCTGGCCTCCAGAACTTCAAGGGAATACATTTCTGTTGTTGGAAGCCACTAAATTTATGGTAACTTGTCACAGCAGCAATCGGAAACGAATACCAACCCTGTCAAATGACAGTGGTTCCCAGCTCATCCTGCTGGCCTTTCTCCTGGGTTGCTCTCCGCTTTCTTGAAGATGCCTCTCCACATCCTTTGCCTGCTTGACTCCTATTCCTTCTTTAAGGTTCAACCTCAGGGACTTCCCTGGTGGTCCAGTGGCTAAGACCCTGCGTTCCCAATGCAGGGGGCCCAGGTGTGATCCCTGACCAGGAATCATGATCCCTGACCATGTGGAATTAGATTCCACATGCTGCGACTAAGAATTTGTGTGATGCAACTAAAAGATCCTGCATGAGCAACTAAGATCCTGTACAGCCAAATAAGTAAATAAATACTAAAAAAGAGAGATTCCGCCTCAGTACTACACCTGCTTTCCTGGTTACCCCAGGCTGGGTGAGGATCCCTACTCCACCCGAGCATTTCCTTACACTGCAGATGCCAAACGGTATTATCGCGGTGTTAATGTATTTGACTCCCAGAATAGGCTGTGAGCCTCCTAGAGGCAGAAAGCAAGAGCAGGTCTTCCTCTTGTCCTCCATGTGTAGTTTCTCACATACAGACTGGCACATAAGAGTCCTCAATAAACATTCATTGAATGAATGAATCAACAGGTGGTTAAAGCTGCTTGACCTCCTGGAAGCAAGTGACTTTCACGTCCACTCCACTTCAGCAGTCTCTTTTTACAGCCCGTCCCCTGGCCCTTGCACCTGGGACTGAGCCCTAAGAAACTTACAAGTCAAATAGCATCAGCCAGGGTCAGGTCTGATAGCTGAGCTACCCACTGAGAATACGGCAAAATAAATACCACAGGATACCAAAATAAATACCACTAGGATACCAAAAAATAACCAAATACTTGTTTGAGGAGGTGGTAAGAATTACAGCCTATAATGCAGAATGTGATAATTCTTTCTTAACATGACATTCCTTGTACTTTTCAACCTAGTCCCAGTTTCTCAATTTGCTCAGCTATTGCATTCTGCAATTTCCACACCACCCTGATGATTCATAAGCCTTTACCACTAAACTAACTGTCATTAACATACAGTTTAGTTACCACTAAGGTCTATAACTAGAGAAGGCAACGGCAACCCACTCCAGTACTCTTGTCTGGAAAATCCCAAGGACAGAGGAGCCTGGTAGGCTGCAGTCCATGGGGTCGCTAGGAGTCGGACACGACTGAGCGACTTCACTTTCACTTTTCACTTTCATGCATTGGAGAAGGAAATGGCCACCCACTCCAGTGTTCTTGCCTGGAGAATCCCAGGGACGGGGGAGCCTGGTGGACTGCCGTCTGTGGGGTCGCACAGAGTCGGACACGACTGAAGCGACTTAGCAGTAGCAGTAGCAAGGTCTATAACGAAATTCTTAGAGCTAGTATGCACTGTTAGTCAACTAATACAATTTAAATGGGATTATAGGCCTCCATTTACTATCTGATAAAGGCATTAGGCTGAAGCTTTAAATACAGATTTCTTTTGCAAATTGTTTTTCTGCAAATATTTTTACCTGACTACTGCAACATGATTTTTCCTCTGTCAGGATGACAGGCTCTCATCTTCTCCAAAGTTTATAACTTCACAAAGACTTTACTGATGAAAGGATGTAAAACAAACAAACATAAAATAAAAAATGCATCAGAGTAAATCAGTAAAGAATTACAAACTTTAATTACATCAACTGAAGAATTTCAAACCATGTTGAGAATTTATATTTTAAAGTTTAAATCTAGTTAATATATTCTAACTCTAACATAATCCTCTAAATATAGGAGTATTTGTGATGTCAGATGGGCAGAACAATCACTTAGGAACCATCTAGAAATATTGCTACAATTACTTTACATAAACAGAAATCCATGTCTTTATTAGTAAGGTACCACACATCATAGAGTAAAAATTCACATAGGACAGGCTTATAAATATACATAAATCTCAAAATCAATCACAAGTGAACATTAGGTACACAATTATTATAAAACAAATATAACCCATCAATGTCTATTTAAAGGCATAGTTCTTACAAAATAGTATTTGATAGACAAGTCTCAAAAAAGTATTATTAATACTTCTGGAGCCAGATTGTTCCAGCATATCAGCGCGTCTGGGGGAATAAGGCATGTGGAGAAGTTGCATTTGCTCTTCCAGGTGGTCAGGACATTCTATCTGATGAAAAGATAACGGCTTCAGTGATCTGGGTGAATGCCACAACCACCACAGCACCCCATAATCCTACAGAATTGATCACTCTCCAGAAGAATGGAATGGAACAGCTATTTGCCTAATGGCCAATATCCAGGAGAAACGGAAAACATTAATGGAATATCAGCATAGTTGAAGTGAAAATTCCCAAAGAGCTTGATGATTCACTTAAATCTTTAATCATATTTAATATCACATTAATAGCCACTATTTTCATGAAAAAGAATGTATACTTATCTATTAAATATAAAAACAACCAAGTATAACTTGAAACTAAATAATTGATTAAATGAATAAGGAATCTAACTAAATATAAAACATGGATAGGTTGCATCAACATGCCATTTACTCAGTTCACACCAGTCTTGGTTCCTTAACTAACTGTATAGAAAAGTCAAACTCAACAATGATACTTTACACATTCTTAACAAGTCATAGAATGTTGCATGGAGGAGGCAAAGTTTAATAAAGGACCCAGGAATCCTTTCTACAAACTAAACTACCATAAACTCAAGAGTCATTTTGCCTATAATACACACAATGTTTTACCTCTTGAGTTTTAAAGTATTTAAGAGATCAGAGACAGAAACAGTCCTGACAAAGACTTTCAAATGGTATATATACAGGCATTTACGTATAAACGCAGTGCTTATCACATTGTGCAAATGTATATACAAACACGCTGAGAATAAGCAAGCTGTTCGCTAAACGTAACCAATTGTGTTTAGAGAACAGAACGATTCTATACAGTAAAGTATTCCCATCTCAGCATTTGGACTGTTGTGGTGGTTTTCAAACATCTTTCCATTATGATACAGGAGGTGATGCCATAGTCCCATGTGTAAAACACTCCCATCCCATGACTGTAATAGATTTTAGGTAACACTTAAAAACAGTCTAAAGGAAAATACATTAGTCTGAAACATTGTACAGCCAACCCTTGAACAACACCAGTTTGAACTAGTTTGAATAGGTCCACTTAAATATGGATCTTTTTCAATAGTAAATATGACAGTGCCACACTCAGTGAGGCTGGTTGTATCCTTGGATGTGAGACGATGGATAGGAGGAGCCTCAGACATGGGAACCACATATTTTGGAGGGATTACTCTAAGTTATAGGTGGATTTTCCACTGAAGGACAGTATCAGTATCCCTAAGCCTTTCTGATCTTTAAGGGTCAACTGTAATCCCACCATGAAGAGCAGTGGCACAGTAAAAGTCATTCACAGTTGCCTCAACCTAGATAAAATAAAACTGCTGTTCACCCAGCTCTGACTTTACTGCTCTCTCTTTCACATCAACTCTGGAAAATACATTAGAATGCAGGTTCTAATGGGAATCCATTATCAGGATAACAGTCCATCAATTCTAATTTATTTTACAAATTACTCACTAACATTGATATTTTTACAGTTAACCAGTAACAGCTTACATTACTGGCAGTATCCTATGCAATTGATCATGATACCTGGGTCATTTAGCTGAGAGCAAGAGTGAGAAAACTACAGTCCACAGGCCAACCTGCTGCCTATTTTTGTATGGTCTGCAAGCTAAAATGGTTCTTACATTAAAAAAGTTTTTTTAATCTAAAGAAAAATATGGATGACATGAAAAAGTTATATAAAATTTGAATTTGTGTCAGTGAAGTTTTACCAGAACACTGCCATGCTCATTGGTTTATGTATTGTCTGTGACAGAGCTGAACAGCTGAGAGACTTTAAAGCCTAAAATATTTATCATCTGGACCTTTACAGAAAAACTTTGCTGACCCTCAGGCCAGAACTAAGAATGACAACCTCTGTGGTAATAGCTCTTAAGCACAAAATCCTGAATATAGACTGTAAACTTAATTACAGAGACAGTAGTAAAAAAAAACTCTGTGGGATGCAGTCTATCCCTGAGTGGTCCAATTTCCTTAAGGACAGAAGCCAACTAAATATAATTAAATATGGCTCCTGTATTTTATCTGAAATCATGTTGGCAAATTCATCTTTGAAACTACAGTGAAGCAAGAAAAGGGCACTAGGGCTCTACGTTGGAAGACCCGGGTTTTAGGTAAGTCACTTTTAAGACAAATGCATTCGAATCTTTTCCAATCTGTGTATTATTTTTAAATAACATAAAAAGCACTAAAATGGCAAAATAGAGAATCAAAATGTTTTTAAGAAAAGAAAAAGAAAGTAAAATGTACCCCTTTCCCTAAATCTAACTACAAAAAGTCCTTCTATTCATTGCAAATTGCTTAAGGGGGAAAAAAAGCATTGAGTGTGGATAGTGGGTTCCGTTTAATGAAAGTTTTAATGAATGTGCATGCGCCTTTTTAAAGTAAGTGGATTTGGATAAAATGGTGTCTCAAGCCCTTGCCAACACTGGTACATGCTCAGTCGCTTCAGTCATGTATGAGTCTTTGCGACCCCATGGACTGCCACCCACCAGGCTCCTCTGTCCTTGGGGATTCTCCAGGCAAGAATATTGGAGTGGGTTGCCATGCCCTCCTCCAGGGCATCTTCCTTAACCCAGGGACTGACCCTCCCTTTCTCACGTCTTCGGCACTGGTTGGCAGGTTCTTTACCACTAGTGCCACCTTGGAAGCCAACCCTGGTAATTCATGCCAAATGCCTAGCCTCAGTTTCTTCATCTGTTAAATTGGACCAACAACAGAATCTACTTCCTCTGGTTGTTGTGAGGATTAAGTGAGTTAATCCATGTACAGTGCTTAAAACAGCACTAAATAAATTTAGCAAACATTATTATTCTACCTGGGCATTTACAAAAATACACTGGTTGGGTATCTCCCCTGTAACAAGTACAATGTTAGAAAAAGGACTACAGAGATAAAATAGAAGTTGATTCTCCTATCCTAGGTAAGAATTAATGAAATTTGAGTCTACAGAATTTTAACTTTAGTATGTCCCTAAACTGATGATTCTCTGAGATGATGGTGAAATTCAGTTTTGCATTCCTGGTCTATAAATTCTCATTTCTGAACTAAGATTATTGTTAAAAATGTCAAACTCCGTTTTACAGGGCAAAACAGCACTGTTACAAAAGATCTTTCTATTTGTGTTTCAGAAGACAAAAGCTCAGTGTTTGCTAAGAGAATGACCACAGGTAGAAGAACATAAAAATGCTGGCTAGTCTGGCAATGTATGTGAAATACAAGCTTGGTGAACCAAACTTGCCACAGAAGTAGTTTCATTTATGCATTCATTCAACAAATGTTTGCTGAGTACCTGCTATGTAGGAGTGTCTGTTACAATGCAATGATGAGTAACAAGCTATAGTCCCTCCATTAGGGAGTTAGCAGGGAGGACAAGCCAGCAATTACAGGCAAGTGTGATGAGTAAAATGATGGGGAAGCCGAGTGTGCTATGAGAGCATCTGGCAGGGGCCTGAACCTACTTAATCCAGGGGATTGGAGGAAGAAACAGTTATGCTGTGACCTAGGAGTTCAGCACGCCTAGGCTGTAGAGACTGTCTGGGCACGGGGAATGTCAAGAGAGGTGAGAAATTGGGTCTGAAGAACTGAGAGCAATGGAGTCTTGCTGGGACACAGCAAGCTGAGGAGTGGTGACGAAAGATGACAGTGGAGGTAATCAAAGTGGTGCTCATTTTACACTAATGGAAATGAGATATCACTGAAAGTTCAAACCCCAAACGTGCAAAATTGGCAATCCAAGGAAAAACAGTTCATGAAACAATTAGCCTGACTTGAAAGTAAGCAGAAGGAAAATCCCTTAATTTATTCTTTCCCTGCCTGCTACAGAGACTAGCTTGAGTCTCGATTTAGTTTTAACCTATTTATAGAGGAAATATTATACACGAGAGGGTGAAATATAAAAATATTTGCTTTCTTATTTACAACGTGGGTGTTGCACACTCAGCCTCACTGCTGCACAACCACTACACAACCACCTTAGAAGGTGACATACAGGCCCTCCTCAGCCATGGCTGGCAGGCTTGGCTGCAGTCGGGCAGAGCCTGGGACTTGAGTCGGATGACTTGAGTTTGAAACCATTGTTCAGTGACACTTGACCTCTCTCGACCTGCAATGAGGATTTCTCCCGCATCCCTTGGATGCACATGGTAAATTGTGCAAAGTCACAGAATTGGGATGCTTTCCTCATTTTTGTTCAGTTCCAGAAGAATGTGAAAGCCTTTTCCACAGGGGAAATGGCCTTTCACTTCCGACATGGATTCCAAGGATGGCATTAGAAATCACAGTCTCCAGTGTTGTTTAATCACAAAACCCACAAAGTTGGAGACAGCTTTAAAGCAATGGGGTGGGGTATGGCAGGGAGCCAGAAGACTCCAGAACTCTACAATGGGAATGCCTCAGCAGCATACACCCATAGACACTTTCCCTCTAAATGGGCTGTTAACTCAGACAGCCGGAGTAAAGCAACGTTTGAGTTCCTTTGAAAAAAAGGAAGTGCATTAAGTCAAGACGTTAGTCTAAATTATGCTGACGGCTAACCCAATTTACAAGTCTGAACATGTGAATGGATACTCTAAGTAAATTCACTTGATGGGGCATTTTCTAATTTTAAAAATGTCATCTTTAAAAGGTTTCTACTCCAAATTTCCACAATCTCCAAAAATGTTAATGTATTATCAAAATGCCTTGAATATTTAAGATGATTTGTCTATTATAATACATTTAATTGTACTCAACATATGTTGATTCTGACAACAGAATTAGCTGTAACCACAAATGAATACCTTAATTTCTTAAACAGAGTGGTAGTAGAGTCAAAATTCTAACTTCTAAGAATGCCCCAATTTTTTATCATTAATATAATTTTACATCTTCAGGAATACTCACAGTTTTGTTTCTAACCTTTCCAAGCGGCAATAAAAAATGTGTTCTCTTAGCTACTTACTAATTGAGAAGACATTTCAAATAAGTCTGAACCATTTCCATATCACTGTTATCTCCATCATTCTCCTCATGAGCTGTGTAAATATCTAAAGACCTTCATGCTCTGTGGAAATTTGAAAGTTCTTCTGCCTAGAAGGCTGACTGTGAACTTGGGCCATCCAGCGAAGTTCTCTTTAGTATTACTCCAAATAACTCTCTTGAACTGTAGTTGGAAGAGTGAAGGTTGTTTAGGGACATAGTTTCTAAGCCTGGCTTTCTCTGCTTTGCTCTGTGTTATCTGGCTGAGCAGCCAAGGCTACATGGCACAAGAGTCATAAAAAGAGTGTCCTCTTGGGTCTCAAATTCCAATCAGTGTAATAATGATGGCAATAATCATTTTCGTCAAGCCAACTCAGACATGTTGTAAAGCTCAAGTAAGAAACCAGATTTGAAAATGAGCGCTTAGAAAAGTTTTAAGTACTTTCTAAAAGTATGGGTCATTATTAAACAACACTCTCCAATTAGAAAAGCAGCTTGCTCTTTTTTCCAAAAAGCTGAATCATATGTGTCTTGTTTATATTTTTTTACATAATAGAAGCTAAAATAATACTGAATATTTTTTAAAAAATATACTAAAGGCTTTCTAATGCATTGACTCTGTTGGCTCTGCCACTGTGGTTAAGGGGTTCCCATCAATAAGTAGAAGGTCAGGGCAACAATTAGAAGCAGACAGAACGGAGAGGAGAAGGTCTGATAGGCAGCCGATGGCATAAAAATGTCCTCGTACTTGTAAATACTGACAACGCGCTCTGAAGTCGGTGGTGAGTCTATATCATGTCGGGTGATAGAGCCTTTGAGAAGAAAGAAAGAAAAAGGAACCAGCAAGAGAAAAAAGGTACAGATTTAAAATGATACATGCAAACCACAGAAAAATGAGACAAATCTTCAAAGAGCTGCTATTTTTTTCAAATATATTTTTAATATTAATATATGGATCACTAACAACTCCTGACTGACTCCCTTGCACATGGAAGTCTATGGTATGTTAAGTGGTAGCCTGCCCAGGCCAGATCAGAGAGGATGTGCTGTGTGCCTACAAGTCTGCATGTCTGTCTGGCGGAGTGGAATGGAGCGGTACGAAAGGAGGATAATTAAGATACCAAACAAGTTTTTGGACGGAAAGCATTTTTTGAGCTGGTTAGAAGAGGAAAAGGGGAAAGGCTGTATGTAAAGGCTGCTTCATAAGCTAAAATTGATAGGAAGGGCCTGACCTTTTGATTAACCAACATGAAACTCGGGTGAGGGAGACATGCCTATGAGTTCAGAGCAAAGATCTCCTTGGAAAAAGGGCCTCAAAGGCAGGGTTTTGAAGGCACAATCTGTCAGGGAAGCTGTGCCATACTTGACATGCCCAGCCCCTACCCCAGTGTCCATGCTGGCTCTTGTTAACACAAACCAAACTCCTCAGGTTGGCAAGACTTTTTGTCTCAATAGGTCCTACTCACCTTTCTTCCCTAACCTCGCTCACCGGTCACCTTCGTGAATTCCCAGGCTTACCCATGTACCTCCAGTTCATGCCCTTCTTGAGAGACATCTAATCCCATATCCCCCTTTCAAGGCTCAGCTCACAGTCTATCCTCTTTGATAGACCTTAAGAGGATGGATAGGGTTTAATCACCAGAGAGGCATTAGAATAGTGTTCAGGAGACAGGAAAAGCACAAGCCTGTCTGTAAGGCAGGAATGCGTCCGTGCTGTTTGGAGATACTGAGAACAATGTCAGAATGCTGAGAGTGCTTATCAGGCAAAGTCACCAGTGTTGGGGAGGGCTTGGAATACTGGGTCATGATGCCATATGTGTAAGAAGATGACCTTCAGGGGTACAGCACTTGCCAGCAATGTCAAATACTTGTTTTCATTTAACCCTTAGAATAATGCTATGAATTCAATATCATTATTATCCTCATTTTAGATAAAAAGAAATTAGAACTCAGAATTTAGATAAAGGCTAGATACAGCTACCAAGGGGCAGAATCAACACTCATACTCAGCGTTTTAGATTCCAAACCCCATCATTTAAAATGAGTTCATTTCTCCAGCCTAAGACATAGTTTATTTCCCAGGGTACTAAGAGTAATCAAAAATATAATTGCAGATTCATTGTCAGTAACCTGGGAAATAAGCAAATGGAAAAGGGGTCACAAATCTGGAGGCATCCAGATGTTTTCCCAACTAGAAACAGGCAAAGAAAGGCATGAAATTTCCAATCAATCAATGGCAACAATTTGAAGGAAAGAAAAAGATCCTATTAGGCAATAGATGGGGAAAAAAAAAAAAAGTTAAAGTGTCAGTCACTCAGTCATATCCAATTCTTTATGACCCCGTGAACTATAGTCTACCAGGCTCCTCTGTCCATGGAATTTTCTAGGCAAGAATAGTGGGGTGGGTAGCCATTTCCTTCTCCAGAGGATCTTCCTGACCCAGGGATCGAACACGAGTCTCGAGTCTCCTGCATTGGCAGGTGGATTCTTTACCACAAGTGCCACCTGGGAATCCCCTGAGCAGATTCCTGAAGCTCTCTAAAATGAGGATGATAATTCCTACAATTCTGGAGGACATGGTGAGAAGTAAATGAGACCATTGTAAGAATTAGAGTCCATACACCATATACAGCAGACATACGCTCTGTTTCATCAAGCCATAGCTCATCATATATTATCTTGTATATCTCACTCTAACTATGCGTGTGTATAACCTGTCCCATTCTGTGTTCATGTGTATAGTAAATCCATTACTATATTCTGAAGGCAGGATCATGTCTCCTTTTTCTGTGTTATACAAAGTGCTCATTACTTTCTTGGAAATAATGACTCCCAGTCAATAATGACTAAAGCACAGCAGTGTCTGGTGTTTAGTCCAGATGCCAAAATGTAAGCTTACCCTGAATGGCTGGACCCCAAGCAAACAGGTAATACCAACTCAAATGCAGATCGACAATCGTTTCATCTCTGGGAACATTTACAGGCCGTTTAAATCTGCAGGTGACCCGATTGTTCTCAAAAACTCCTTCTTCATCTCTGGCAGGGTTTCTCTGAATCTCCTTTGCCCACTGGCCTACGTTATAGAAGTGCTGTATGCGGACCCTGCCATTGTCGTCGTGGACGCAGGCCATGACATCGTCACCACCCTAACACAAAAGATGATGGAGAAAAAAAAGTTAAAGGTGCATCTTAGGCAAACTCTTCAGCTAAAAAGAAATTTCACTCCAAAATGTACATTCCGTGACCTCTGTATTTGGAAGTCTCACCTCAAAAATTGTTTTAAATGCCATTAAAAAAAGCTTTAATCAAGTGACCAGAGTTTGCACCACCATATCTGACATTAAGTGTCTCCTCATGTGCCACTTAGGGAAGATTACATCACCAGCTCTCTAGTAGTCCTGCCGAAAACACAGACACTTAACCTAATCATAAGCAAACAAATCCAAATTGAAGGTCATTCTACAAAAAAAAAGTGGCCTGTAACCTTCAAAAGGGTCAATGTCATGAAAGACCAAAAAAGAAAAAGCTAAAAAACTGTTTCAAAATCAAGAAGATTAAAGATACTGTCATGTCAATACATGACAACTAATGGTGTTCCTAGACAGAAGCCTGCATCATGAAATAAAATTTTGTATAAAGCACAGCATTGGGGCAAAGGGCCACTTTTGATAGTGGACAGTGTATCTGATAATACTGTAGTATCTATGTTAAACTTCCTGAATTTAATAAATTATATAATGAAAAAGAATATCCTTGATCTTAGGAAATACCTGCTTAAATATTTAGGGTTAAAGGGTCATGATGCCTTCAATTTAACCTCTCAAGTTTGTAGAAAATAATAAAAATCGTAAGTAGTAGAAGCCAGAGTAGCAGCAGCAGTTGCAGCAGCAGAAAGAGAGAGAAAGCACGTACGGCAAACGTTACTGTTTGTGAAAAGGTTCTGGAACCAGATGGTGGTGGTTCCACACCGTGAGTGTAGTTGATGCCACTGAACTGTATGCTTTAAAATGGTTAAAATAGTAAGTTTTAGGTTGTATATGTTTTACCACAATAAAAAGTTACCATTTGGTGAAACATATATATAGGAGTTTATGAGACCACTCATTGGAAAAGCCCCTGATGCTGGGAAAGATTGAGGGCAGGAGGAGAAGGTGATGACAGAGGATGAGATGGTTGGATGGCATCACCAACTCAATGGACATGAGTTTGAGCAAATTCTGGGAGATAGTGAAGGACAGGGAAGCCTGGCGTGCTGCGGTCCATAGTCCCAAAGAGTCAGACACAACTTAGCAACTGAACAACAGGTGAAACATCTATATATACATATATATATGTATAGAGGAGTTTATGGTTCTATTGCCAGCATCTGTTGGATCATAGAGAAAGCAAGAGAATTCCAGAAAAACATCTATTTCTGCTTCCTTGACTATGCTAAAGTCTTTGTGTGGATCACAACAAACTGTGGAAAATTCTTCAAGAGATGGGAATACCAGACCACATTACCTGCCTCCTGAGAAATCTGTATGCAGGTCAAGAAACAGTAGTTAGAATCAGACATGGAAGAATGAACTGGTTCAAAATTGGGAAATGAGTATGTCAAGGCTGTATATTGTCACCCTTCTTATTTAACTTATATGCAGAATACATTATGCAAAATCCTGGGTTGGATAAAGCTCAAGCTGGAATCAAGATTTCCAGGAGAAATATCTATAACCTCAGATATGCAGATGACACCACCCTTATGGCAGAAAGTGAAGAGGAACTAAAAAGCTTCTTGATGAAGGTGAAAGAGGAGAGTGAAAAAGCTGGCTTAAAACTAAACTTTCAAAAAATGAAGATCATGGCATCCAGTCCCATCACCTCATGGCAAATAGATGGGGAAAAAATGGAAACAGTGACAGACTTTATTTTCCTGGGCTCTAAAATCACTGCAGACGGTGACTGCAGTCATGAAGTTAAAAGACGCTTACTCCTTGGAAGAAAAGCTATGACAAACCTAGACAGCAAATTAAAAAGCAGAGACATTAATTTGCCAACAAAGGTCCATCTAGTCAAAGCTATGGTTTTTCCAGTGGTCATGTACAGATGTGAGAGTTGGACCGTAAAGAAGGTTGAGCACTGAAGAACTGATGCTTTCAAACTGTGGTGCCAGAGAAGCCTCTTGAGAATCCCGTGGATAGCAAAGAGATCAAACCAGTCAATCCTAAAGGAAATCAGTCCTAAATATTCATTGGAAAGACTGCAGCTGAAGCTCCAGTCCTTTGGCCACCTGATGCAAAGAGCCAACTCATTGGAAAAGACTCTGATACTGGGAAAGATTGAGAGCAGAAGAAGGGGGCAACAGAGGCTGAGATGGTTGGACAGCATCACCAACACAATGGACATGAATTTGAGCAAACTCCAGGAGATAGCAAAGGGACAGGGAAGACTGGCATGCGGCAGTCCACAGGGTCGCAAAGAGTCAGACATGACTGAGTGACTGAACAACAACATCGGTCCTACTCCTGCAACTTGTCTGTAGGATTAATGTTAAACAACAACAACAACAACAACAACAACTAAAAAAGTTACAGATGTTTATCAGCTATAAGAAATGTACCCCTCTGTGGAGAATGCTGATAATGGAGGAGGCTCTGCGTGTGTGGGGACAGGGTATATGGAAATTTTCTGTACCCTCTTCAATTTTGCTGTGAACCTAAAACCTCTCTAAAGAATAAAATCTAATAAAGAAATCAGCAATCCATTATTTCCGAAAAAAGGTCAATGACTATTACAAAGAGGTTCCATTTTGCTTTTCCTATGGATCAGGTTTTGAAAAATTTTAAATCTATGCTTCTTAGAGTAATAGGAAGAGAAAAATAAACCTAGATTTTAAAGGCCTTTAGATAGCAAAACGTCAAACATGAAATTTCGATGCTTCTTACTCAACCTCCCTCTTCTGAGCCCCCTAATGGTAACAGCTGCACCATGGGTGCAAATCCATTCCTGGACAAGAAATGGTCAATTGCACTGCCAGCCAGCCTGCTGGATGGCACACAACCACCCTCTCTCCCATTGACCCTGAAGTAGGAGATAAGTGACGTAGACTAGTATCCATGAAGTCTTACCAGGTGACCCCATTGTATTGCCGCCTGGAATGAGAAGCTCATTCTTCTAGCGACCTCTCCAAAAACAAAGTTAATGGAGTTTTGATTGCTTAGCCTGATCCCCAAATCTCTTCTTATGACCCACCTATAACCCACGTCCAATCCACCGGCAAAAGCCTGTCAGTATTACCTTCAAAACATACCTGAAACCTGGGCCCTTCCCACCACTCCTGCGGCCCCCATCTCATTCTAAGAACCTCAAAACAGACCAGGTGAAGAGAAGCATCTTATCCAAAAAGCAGCCACACATGCAAAGGTTCAACGGCCTGAGAAAGTGTGGCTGTTTGGGAAGCACCTTGGCACAGTGCATGGCAAATGACGAGGCTCTGGAAGAAAGAGGGCAGAATGCGGCAGAGGCAGAGAGAAGCAGAGGTAAGCAATGGACAGCAACCTGGGCTCCTGCCTGTTCCTGTCCACAGTCCTTTCTGAGGGCCAGATGCATTCTTGACAAGGCATGATGTGGAATATTGAATCGTTGGACCCAATTCTTCACTCCCCTGTTGTTGTATTATATACCTACACCTTCACAAGGCCTCTTGGTTGGGAAGAATACTTCTCTGCCCTTTCATTCTGGGTTAGGCTGGGTGACTTAGTCTGGGCAACAGAATATTACCAGCAGATGTGATGTGAACACAGCTTTGAAATCAGCTTGGATGACTCTTGTGCTTCTGCCTCTGCCATGAAAAAAACATGCCTTGGGAGCCACTAGTTCCAGAATGATTAGACAATACCTGAATCCAAGCCATGGACTGGAGCCAAAAGCAACTGAGTCCCAGCCAATCCATACACATGTGAGCAACAAATCAATGCTGACTGTTATTAGCCATGTGCTTTGGTGGGGCTCTCTTGCAGCATGACTGTGGAATTAACTAATGAATACAGGTACCAGGAGATACCCTGCACTCTCATAACCAACCCTTCCTTCTCCGTTTAAAATAACTTGAATTATTTTTTTTAACTTGTAATCAGAGAGACATAACTAGTATAATGGCTATCATGCTGTGATCAATTTACTTGCTTGGATAAAGAAAATCAAATACCAGGAATTGGCTTCTGCCATTTAAAAGTGGCATGGGCGCTTAGGGAAACATAACCACGCTCATTCTCTAAAATCTAAAGCGGTACAACAGAAAGAAGAGAAAAATCACCTTCCACCACGATTTGTGTCTTACCATTTTCTTGTCTGAAGAGAATCCAACTGCTACCCAACCATCGGTGTCTGCACTCAGCTCGAATTCCACATCAGCCCCTATCATCCGGTAGCTAAGGAAGTAGTCGCAGGTCTCTGCATTACAGCCCGGCTTGCCGTATCTATAGGATAATCCAAAACAGGTGTTACTGCTTCCTCCTCTACGTCTTCAGAACACATTAAGAGAGCATCTCTGTGTCAGGCAGAATGCTAAGCAATATGAATCTTAGATCTCTGCTCCCTGGGATCTCAAAATCACAATTTCATCCAGGAGAGACTGCGAAGATGATCTGCTCCTCTTTATCTATGTACAAACGAGGTCCAGAGATGGAAGGGACTTCCAGAGTCAATCAAGCTGTGGCACGGGCCTCAAGTCCTAGCCACGGTTCTCTACATCTTATTAAGAGTTTCTCAAATATTCGCAATTACCAAATTATTTCTGACTCCTTTTGGAGAACAAAAAAATCCTGAGTTAATAATTTAAATAATTTAGATTGCCATTTCTTTTCATTTACAAATTTTCAATTAACAAAAATGGACAAACTGAATACAGATTAAACTACAAAACCAGGACCTTTTAAATTCATAGCATTCAGGGGATAAATGATGTCATTGGCTGAAACTGACTTCCTATTTACCCACCCCTGGTAAGTCTGATTGTACTCTGCAGGGTCTTTATTTTGAGCCTGTGTCTTACTACAAGTCATGACTCCATTCTCCTCTACTCTTATCTGTTTGAACTGCTCCAAAACCCTTATACATACAAGGCACCAAACAAATGCCTCATTTATTTATATTCACTGGATGCGAATGCATCATTTACTTAAAAAATTTGCCTTTGGAAAAAAAAAAAATTTTGCCTTTGCTCTATCGAGCTGCTTGGGGCTAATACAATTCAGACACTAAAGTAAGATGTTTATCCAGATAATCAGATTATACATTCGTTAATCCATTTAAGGAACATCACTGAAATGAAAACATGAATTTAAAATTTTCTTACAGAGAACTTGTGGATCCTTTGAGGATCAGCAAGCCCTAGTTTTAGGCATACTGCCTTTCAGAAATGACTGAAAACTGCAGCAATGGGTGGGATAACCTAAGCTCAGATAAAAGGTATAGGATGCAAGGCTGCTAAGTACTGATGGAGGAGGGAGACAGGGAACATGCAGCTTTGCAGGCAGATACCCTGAGCAGCTGGCAAGGGGTGTAAGCTCAGGACCACAGGAACCGGAGTGAAAAAGCTGAAACGGGTGAGCAAAGCTAAGTGAGTGGGCCAGAAAGCAAGTCTCCGTGAAGCCAGCAGAGCACTAAAACTCCTTTTCTTCTCAAAAGTATCCCCTAATCACCAGAATTATTCATTGCTGGCTATCTTCCTCAATAATAATAGTATTACTAGATTTTTAAAAATTCCTTAGCAATACTCTTGCAATCCAAAAACTCAAACCCCCTGTATTCAGTTTTTAGTCCTTGGACTTTGAGTCCCGAACCAAAACAAGACGAAACACAAATTCATTGCAATGGCCATCAAAATCTTTACTCAAGGACAATTTGTTTTTGGAAATAAAGGACTCAAAGAAAAGGAGGCTTTCCCAACAAAGCAGAGCTGTCTAGATGGAAGGTCACTATCTAGCTGCTTTCTAGCTCCAGTCTATCACATCTAGATAGAATACTATTAATAATCAGGTGCTAGATCTGAAATAACTAGCTGGACACTATAATCAGTGCGAATTGACTAGCTAGGATCGTATAGCTATCCACAGTTATAACTATTGTTTTAAAAAGGAAGTGGGTCTTAGACACATCTCTTGGGTTGGCCCAAATGTTCGTTTGGGTGGTTTTTCCATAAGATGTTATGGTAAACCCAAATGAATATTTGGGCCAACCCAATATTATTGCCTGTCCTGCCCACACCCGTACTGAATGAGCAAAGACAAATTCTGTGTCATGTAATTCTTCTTCATACAGCCAACTGATTAGACCCCCGAGTCAATGGCATACAGTCATAAATGAAGAACCAGAGAAGTAAGTTCTAGGGCCAAGGGGCGTGAGACAGCTCAAGGCCTTTAAGGCTGCAACCTGGGCTGGCCATTGGAAATAGGTTACATCCGTGCTGAAGTTACGAGGGGTGTGGGCTCCTGGTGAGAGTGAACTGCATGCAATTTAAATACTACCTTGAGAAGCAAATCAAAGTCTTAGCTTTAAAGTTCTCCAACTCACAGATCTACCAACCTAAAGCAGCCCTTAGTCTTTCCACAGTCATCCACTTTGATTTTGGCAAATGGATCCACAGGAGGAGCAGTAGGGAAAGGGTAACCTGGCCAGTGAGAATAAATAATGGTTAGAAAATCCAGGAACAGCATTTCCAATGAGAAAAGCTACTTTTTAGTAGGTTGACTATTCTCTATCGCATGAGTCTAGAAATAGTCAAAGCCTCAGAAAAGAGCTCAGTTGACGCCTAATCACCCTCTTCATGAGGGCAGGTATGGGGCACACATCTTTGAACCCAGCCTACATGTTAACTGAGAAAGGGCTTTCTCCTCATTTACAGGTAGAGTGCCTGGGGCACTGAAAGAGGACGTAATATCATAACCACTGGCTCACCAGTGTCCATTGGAAGCATGAAAATAGAGTTTTATTCCATACACTTGCTCTAAGAGAAAGAATGAACAATTCTCTATTCGATAGCAGAAGCTTTCCATTTATAGCTATATATTACAATAGGATCTCTCTGTTTCTGTGAACTTGTTTTTCATCAAGCTGTAGAGAACATTTTCATATCTCATATAAATTTGTTAATCACATCATTTCATGCATCTTTCTTGTAAGATGACTTAACATCATAATGCATTCAGTTCAGTTCAGTTCAGTTCAGTCGCTCAGTCACGTTGGACTCTTTGAGACCCCATGAATCGCAGCATGCCAGGCCTCTCTGTCCATCACCAACTCCCGGAGTTCACTCAGACTCACGTCCATCAAGTCAATGATGCCATCCAGCCATCTCATCCTCTGTTGTCCCCTTCTCCTCCTGCCCCTAATCCCTCCCAGCATCAAAGTCTTTTCCAATGAGTCTCCCTTCGTATGAGGTGGCCAAAGTACTGGAGTTTCAGCTTTAGCATCATTCTTTCCAAAGAAATCCCAGGGCTGATCTCCTTCAGAATGGACTAGTTGGATCTCCTTGCAGTCCAGGGTACTCTCAAGAGTCTTCTCCAATAATGCATTCAACCACACATCAAAGGAGAGCCTGCACTGCGCTTCCAGTTTGTGACCACAAGTATTTTTACTCTAGGCTGTTCACTCCATGTACACAGGAATTGCGTGTGATTCATCTGGTATTCTCTGCCCAGCACAGTGCTTGGCACTGGACATTGAATTGATTATGCAACGAATCAATTAAATCACCCATAGATATTAGGCAATGTAAATACACTTTAAAAATTATTGTATTAGTTTTTCTTTTCTCACTGTTCTGAAGTCCTTTGTGATTTGTAACGCTTTTTTAAATGAGGTTTTGTTTACTTTGTTTCATTAAATTATACTCAAAGACCAACAGGTCATACTTGCCTGGTTTATATCTGTACATTTTGTGTTCATCTCTACTACCCTAGATTTTTGTTTTTAATTGGAAGATAACTGCTTTACAATGTTGTGCTGGTTTCTGCTGTACAATGTGAATTAGCTAAAAGTATACATATATTCCCTCCCTCTTCAGTCTCCCTCCCACCCCTCCTCCACCTTACCCCTCTAGGCTGACTACCCTATATGTTGATCAAATGCTAAAGTACAACCCTACCTTCTCACCATCCTTAAGTACCTGGGCAAAATGCATTACTTTTTCTACTTTCATAATTATTTTATGCTAAGTCCTATGTCCACTTCAGTACTTTAGAGTGAGTTCTGCCTTGGATGAGTTTTTAATCTTGATATTTATTGAGTTCACTACTACAACTATGTCAAGCATCCTCCTATACATTCTTCCTTTTAGCTTTCACTACAATGCCATGGCCATTTTTTTTCTCAGGATATTTATCCAGGAATGCAACAACTACCTATGTTTGTTAAGATTCTAAAGGTGTCTGAAAGAGACAATCCCATGTAATGTTGTTTCTGACTAAGGTTCCCCATCTTCTTCCATTATACTTTCTAGCATCTAGAATAATTCATCAGCATACAGCAGGTTTCCAGCTCAATAAACGCCAGTCATTATTATTATTGGTTTATTATTACTGTTACATTTTAAAACTAACCATTGGGTAAGACCATCTCTAGAAGAATGGGTTTCTAAGCTCCAAGTAAGAGCAAGTTTTAGAACAAAGGTCACTTATAAATGTACTGAAGTGGTTTATTTAGTGTTGGCAAATGGCTCATTTGTTGGGGTTTTTCTAGCACTGATTCCCTTTTATCTTATATGCTTCTAAATCTTAGAATGAGAAATTCTGTTGTCAAATGCATTTCGGCACCATTTAATAATGTCACGTTGCGCTCATTTTGTAAGATGGTTTTAAAAGGTATTTATTTTTGGCTGCTGTGGGCCTTTGTTGCTGTGTGTGGGCTTTCTCTAGCTGCAGCAGACAGGGGCTGCTCTCCAGCCGCGGTGCGTGGACTTCTTGTGGTGGTGGCTTCTCTGGCTGCAAAGCACAGGCTCTGGAGCACGTGCGCTTCAGCAGCTGCAGCACGGTGGCTCAGCAGTTGTGGTGTGTGGGCTTAGCTGTTCTTCGGCATGTGGAATCTTCCCAGACCAGGGATACAGCCTGTGTCCCCTGCACTGGCAGGTGGATTCTGAGCCACTGGACCACCAGGGAAGTCCTGTATAATATATAACCAGGGAAGATGCTGCATAATAAAGAATTTGATGGGTTTTTGTTCCTGGTTCCTGGGTGGGAGGGAGAGACTCTAAATCTTTGGAATTTCCCAGTGGGTCTTTGTTATTCATGAGCCCCTTGGGATCACACCTGCATTTATGCTAGGAGAGAAAATGACTCAGGATGGAGGCTGGTCACTAGGAAGACCAAACACATGGGTACAGGTTTGGGGCTTGAGCCAGCCCCACCTGGGGCAGTGGGGAGGGGAGTGTAAAAGGGCTGGAGATTGAGTTCAATAATGTAGCTAATGATTAAATTAACCATGCCTAGGTGATGAAACCCCAACAGAAACTTTGGACACTGAAGCTGAATGCAGCTTCCTGGTTGGTGAATACACTGACGTGCCAGGTGGGTGACATGTCCTGATTCCATGGAGAAGAATATTTCCTTCTAGGACAGGACATGAAAACTGTATTTGTGGGCTCCCAGACTCTGACCTGTGTGCAGCTTCATTGGCTGTTCCTGAGTGGTCCTGAGTTCCTTGATACTAAAACTACAATTGTATGCACAGCCCATTTCTGAATCCTTTGAGATATTCTAGTGAATTACAGAACACAAGAGGGATTGTGGGTGGCCCTTGGATTGGTAGCCAGCTGGTCTGAAGTGAGGACAGTCTTGTTTCGGACCATGCCCTTTAACCTGTTGGGGTTATGAGTGCCAGAACTTAATTTCAAGACAACAGCTGGGTTTGGTATCAGAAGATAAGCAGAGAAATATTTTTTTTTTCCTGAAATTAAATGATCTCCCTATTTGGAATAAAGTAGGTTGGAACCACATGCCAATATTTAAGCTCCTATATCTCAGCTACAGCTCAACCTCTATAGTCAGCTCTAGGATGGGCTAGGACTCCGCAAACCACATTTCTCCTCTGCCAGCTCGCTAGGTTCTGCCAAAAGGAAACATTAGAGAGAGGCTCAGAGGCAGGAGGACCTGCCAAAACAAGACCATTTGTTCCTGTTTGACTGCTGTCCAGTCAGCAAGTCCTCAGCAACTCCACTTCATCCTTGCAGTGTCAATTGGTTTGAATTTCCAGCCTTTTTTTCTTTTCTAGCTGTTTTCTAGACTCCCAGAACCAGCCTCATCAAAGGAACCAGCATTAACTGGGCAGATAGCCCACTCTCAGAGGATGGGTGAACCTCTGGATTGAGGTCCCTTGTCTGAGCTCCCAGGTTCTCAAAACCTCAAGCCCTTTTCTCTGCTCCCTCAGCCCCAGGGCTGGCAGGTGCTTCCCACAGTGACTTTCTCTGAGCTCCCTTTATGCTTCTGTAGTCTCCCAACACCTTCTCAGACAGCTCTCTGGGCTGGTCATCTGGGCTGGTTTTCAAAAAGCTTAAAAAACTGGTTTCTGGCTTTCCTACTGAACCTTTGGGTAGAGACTAAATGTATTAATTAATACATTTGGGTAGAGACTAAATGTATTAATCCTTAACTACCAGTACAAATGTATTTGTAGAAACCACATCTTATTAGCAGTTGTCATCTTGACATCTAGAAAATGATATTGAATAGGATCTACTTTGCATGCATTGTACAATTTTATTGGAAAACTATTTTGATTGTAGAATTCTAAGTACCCTAGGTGCACAGATGAATGATACTTCTCTTAGTTTACGGAATACTCCATTGAATGGATATACCACCTGTTTTTAATCCATTCACAGGTTGACAGACAGTTGGGCTGTTTCTACTTTTTGGCTACTATGAATAATGCTGCCATGAGCATCTGTGCACAAGTTTTTGTACGAACATATGTTTTCAGTTCTCTTGGAGTAGGACTGCCATGTCATATGATAACTCTTATGTTTAACTTTTTGAGGAACTATCAAATTATTTTCCAAAGTAGCTGTACCATTTTACATTCTTACCAGCAATGTATTGTGGAAGTGTCCTTTTAAAAAATTTTTATAGTCAGCCTAGTAGATGTGAAGTGGTAGCTCGTTATGACTGTGATTTGCATTTCCTTAATGACGAACTCCGGGAGATGGTGATGGACAGGGAGGCCTGGCGTGCTGCGACTCATGGGGTCGCAAAGAGTCGGACACGACTGAGCGACTGAACTGAACTGAACTGAACTGAACTGAATGACGAATGATGTTGAGTATAATTTCATGTGCCTATTGGTTATTTGTGTATCTTCTTTGGAGAAAGGTCTATTTAGAGCCTTTCTCGATTTTAAATAGGGTTAGCTGCCTTTTTAATGTTGGGTTGCAATGTATTAACTTTTAAATCTCTGCTATGTCTAGGCTTAATGAGCTTCCCAGGTGGCTGGTGGTAAAGAATCCGCCGGCAATGCAGGAGATGCAGGTTAAATCCTTGGGTCAGGGAGATTCTCTGGAGAAGGAAATGCAACCAGCTCCAGTATTCTGGCCTGGGAAATCCCGTGGACAGAGGAGCCTGGCCGGCTATAGTCCACGGGGTCATAAACAGTCGGACACGATTTAGCGATTGAGCACACATCCACGGCTAGGGTTATTTCCCCTTTTTCTTCCATTCCTAACATGTTCTGTCTTCTCTTTTCCTCTTGATCAATTTTGTCAGTATCCTATTGTGATAGTTAATTTTGTGGGTCAACTTGGCTGGGCTAGGTGCCCAGATATACAGTCAAGCAATATTCTGGGTATTTCTGTAAGAGTGTTTTTGGATGAGACAAACATTTAACATTTTAAATCAGTGGACTCTGAGTAAAACAGATTGCCTTCCATAATGTGGGCAGGCTTCTCCCCCAGCTGGGGAGAACAAAAAGACTGACATTCCCCAAGAAGAGTGAATTCTGTGGCAGATGGCCTTCAGCCTTGAACTACAACATTGGCTCTCTCTTGGGGCTCCAGCCTGCCAGCCCGCCCTGCAGATTCTGGACTTGCCAACCTCCAAAATTGTGTGAGCCAAGTCCTTAAAACAAATTTCTCTCTAAATAAATAAGTTGAAAAAAAAAAGAAAGAATAAAAATTTCTCTGTCTTTCATCTACATACTCTCTCCCATCTACACACACACACACACACACACACACACACACACACACACGCACACATATACACCCTACCAGTTCTGTTTCTCTGGCTAACCCTTTCATTCGTATTTTCAAAAAATCATTTTTTACTTTTTTGATCCTCTTTACAACCCACTCCAGTATTCTTGCCTGGAGAATCCCATGGATAGAAGAGCCTGGTGGGCTACGGTCCATGGGATTGCAAAGGGTCAGACACAACTGAAGTGACTTAACACACATGTGCTGAATATTTGGTTTCTATTCCATTGAATACTGCACATGCTTATTATTTCTTTCCTCCGATTTTCTTTAGAGTTATTCTTTTTCTAGCCTCACAGTTTTTTTGGCATTTCTCCTGTTCCCATATCAACATTTAAGCCCAACTATCAGCTGCCTCCAGGGGTTTCCACCTGGACATTACACAGGCAAAGCGATTCCAGGTGCCCAGCACCTCCCAGATGGTCTTCCTCCTGTGTTTTCTGTCTTAGTGAAGAATCCCACCACCCTCCGCAGGCTCCCAACCCTGAAACCCTAGATTCCTCCACCTGGAACACCTTCTCCACCACCAATCCTTTCATTCCCACTCCTGACGCCCGAGCCAGCTTCTTGGCTATTGTGCCACCTCCGCTCTGACTTCCCTACTTCCCTTCTAATTCTTCCACTGCCTGCCAGGTTTCTAAAACAGCAATCGGATCTTGTCACAGTGCTGCTTGGAGACCTTTACTGGCCTCTCCCCACCCTCTCCTACCTCTCTGCGCTCCGTCATCTTCCTGAGAAATACGGGTCGGATACCCAGACCGGCCAGCGTCTCATTCTCCCCTTAGCTTTGTCCATACTCCCACTTTAAAAAGTATTATTGGTTTTACATTTTTTTATGTACTTATTTTTAATTTTGGCTGCCCTGGGTCTTTGTGGCAGTGCTCGGGATTTTCTCTACCTATGCCTCATGGGGGCCTTTGTAGTAGCACACCGGCATAGTTCCCAGGGATCGCAGCTGCATCCCTGGGGTTGGAAGGCAGATTCTTAACTACTGGACCACCACCGAAGTCCCTTATTACTGTGTTTTTATGTTTTTGTTTATTTATTCCTTTCCCTCCACTTTCCATTTTAGTGCTTCCCCCCACCCCACCTCTCTATCTAAAATTAAATTTGGGTTAAGACCAAATAATATTGGCTTGGGGCCAAAAATTTTTTTCTCTTTCACTTCCGTTCTTCTCACATGTGTCCTATAAACCCCTCCAATAACTATTCTGTTTTGCAGGATTAAAGCCATTTTTTTCCCCTCCCTTCAGCTATTCCTATCACACAAGAGGCACTTATTTTCTTGGTTCATTTTTCCAGGTTCTCAACATGCTTTTGTGGTTTCCATTCTTGTCGAACTCGCAGCCACTATCCAATCCTCTTTTGCAATCCCTTGAGCCTGTTTTGCCATACTCCACTGGGTGGTTAATGGCTTCTGGTTTGCTATTTATTGCTTCTAATTAACTCCTTGGATCATAGCTCTCAGGTATTAATTTAGTACTTAATTCCTTGTGAAGTTTTAACCAGAAATTATCTGTTCACATCTCCAAGAGTGGCTGCATCAGCCACTTTCTCTTTTTGGACTGTCTGAATCACTTCTGCTTAGCAGAGCCACACAGCGAAGTGAAAATGTCAAGGGGCTCTATAAAACGGAACATTCCACCCCTGTGGAGTCTGTTCAGCAAAGCTTTCATCGTAGCAATCCATCACTCAGGAACCTGCCGCTCCCAACGGACTACCCCATCACTTCCAAGCCCCTCTTCTCAAATTTACCCATGAAAATGCCCCATCCTATCTGTTCAACTGCATTTCCCAGAGCAGGTCAGCAACTTGTACCACCTTATCCATAAGGTCAATCAACAAACCCACCCAGTTCTCTGCTACTTTCTAGCTGTGTGACTTTAGCTACAATATTTAAATCTTCTGTAGGTCAGTTCCTTTAATTCTAAAGCGGGAATGGCAAGAGTGTCTAAGTCAGCGCCTTGCCCTAAAGATTAGAGTTAATATGGATATGGTATTTAGAGCAGGGACTGGCACACAGTAAGCACTTACTAAAAGCACAAATTAGTGTTACGATTGGGCTAGATTCATGGAGATAAATTAGGTTTAGACTATTTACCTTTAAATTATTTACCCTTTCTGTTATTTGTTTTCGTTTTATTTTTCTGCCCCCAAACAGTATATATACAATTTCTACTTTTTCACCGAACAAGGTGATGCTATCTTTGTTCAAACCGAAGTACAAATGAATAGATACTATAGATGTACCCATGTTGGAAGGCTGTCTTTTTAATCTTAGTATATATGCTTCCCTGGTGGCTCAGACAATAAAGAATTCACCTGCAGTGCAGGAGACCCAGGTTCAATCCCTGAGTTGGGAAGATCCCCTGGAGAAGGGCATAGCAACCCACTCCAGCATTTTTGCCTGGAGAATTCCATGGACAGAGGAGCCTGGTGGGCTACAATCCATGGGGTTGCAATAAGTCAGACATGACTGAGCGACTAACACTTTCACTTTCAATGCCCAATTTGATTTTCTTTTCAGAGAACACTCAGAACAGGAGGTTTGCCCATAATCATGCAGTAATCTGTTTTATATTCTATTGTTATACTGAATATATAGATTCTGGCTTGAGAATCTCAAGGGGAAAAGGTATGAATTATAGGATTCAAGCACCAAGAATCTATCCAAACTCAACCACAGAGAGTTCAAGGGTCATGGCAGGGTTAGATAGTGTGCTGTGGGAAAATACCTTGCCTAAGCAGAGAATGGGAGGAAAAATCAGGGAAGACTCCCTGAAAGAGGTGGCATTTGAGCTGGGACTGTAAGGAAGAGTAGTATGGGCTAAGACAGTAGGAGCCCCCAAGAATTCTGAAAACTAGCATCATTAAATCAAAACATAATTAAAGTTTAAAAAACAGACATTTCAGCAGGTGATTAGAAACATCAAACTGGCCAGTGTTCACTCTCTGGCCTGGGGGTCTTGCACAATCTGGACACTGGAGAAATGGTCTCTGAAGAAGGTAGGTAATGGTCACTGGGCTGTCCTATAGTTTCAGGAAATTCTCTATCCCATTATTCTAATTCCCTTTTTCTGATTTCACACTACCAGGCTGTTTTTTTGTTTTTTGTTTTTTAATTCAGTCTGTTGGCAATTTTCAACCTGAGAAGGGGGTACCCTGCAAAGAGAAAACAAGTAGCCCAATCACCAGAAAAAGAAAACCCCACTTGCACTGACAGAAAGAAAGAATCGTTTAAAGGTACTATTCCCACCTCTTCACTTGCCACTTCCTTCACCATCAACTAGGTTCCCTCCTTCCTTCTCCACTGAATTCATCCCAGGAGAACCTGCCCACTGCCTCTCATTTTCTGAATCTGTCGACTATTTTAAGTCTTCCCTGGGCCTCCCCGTGGCACAGGACACTTTCTGATGCCCTCTTTTCCTTCACCTTCTGGGTGGGACACCCTTCTGGGACATCCCCTGGTTCTGCTTCTCCCTCTCTGGCAGCACCCTTTTAAGGCAGTGTCACTGATGATTTCTAAGGATCTTGGGAAAGTCTCTACTCAGGACCCCATTACCCAGCCTAGGTCCAGGGTAATCTGGGAGAGGTGCTAACCCCTGAGAGGCTTACCCCACAAACATCCCCACTAGCATCCACCAGATGGTTGTAGGGTCAGCCTTTGAAGATAAGCAAAATGGTCAAAGAAAGGAGCAGAGTGGACAATGAAGGCTCAGTGCAAGGGAGACAGGGAGTGAGAGATGGCTGTAAAAGAAAGTTGAGTCAGAGAGAAAATTCCAGGTATAGGAAATGAAGCTTCATCCAGGGAAGAGGTTGGACCTATCACAGATTTTTGAGGGTTAGAGCCAGGCTTCCAGGAGCATATGCAGAATGGTCAAGGGTGGCAAGCAGACAAACTAGCAATCTGTACACCGATCCCAGGCCTTTTACCCCTGTCGGATCACCTCACCTAAGTGCCTCCCCCTTCTGTCTCACCAGAGTCTCTTAGACTTCCTGGTTCAACTCTGTAAAGCCTTAGGGCTGCAGCGTACCTGATGTCCACGTTCATAAAACTGCCTGGACTACAGAACTAACTCCATTCTCTCTGCATATACAAACTGACATAGAATCTGACCTTGTCCTCCATTAGAGAACACGTGCCCAGTGAAAACACAATTTCTCACATGCCACCTCTGAGTCACCTGGCCGTGTGCTAAGCAGACTATGAACAGTATCACTATGTATTAAATGCTTCCAGAAAGAGATGGCTTTTGTATTAATACTATGTAGTCTTTATTTTGGGGTTGCTTTGGGTTCTGTGGCTGCGCACAGGCTTTCTCCAGTTGAAGAGAGCAGGGCTTCTCTCTAGTTGTGGTGCGCGGGCTTCTTACTTCTTACTCTTGTGGAGCATGGGCTCTAGGGCACGTGGGCTCAGTAATTGCAGCTCATGGGTTCCAGGGTACAGGCTCAGTAGTGGTGGCGCATGGGCTTGGCAGCCCTGCCACGTATGGGACCAGGGATCAAACCCCTGTCCTCTGCACTGGCAGGTGGGTTCTTAACCACTGATGCACCAGGGAAGTCCTACACTACCTATTCTTTCTCAGAGCCATAGATTTTCTACTCCTGCTTGCTGTCCTCCTACCCTGCCCCTGCACTCTCCTTCTCCCAGGCCACATGGCCACCCAACTAGAAGACTCCACTTTCAAGCCTCCCATGCAGCTAAGTTATATGATTAGGTTCTTGCCAAAGGAATGTGAATAACAGGGATTTGTGCAACCAGCCTAAAAGGTAACTGCTTGTCCTGAACTGCCTCTCTTTCTCATTTCCTCCAGCTTGAAAGAAGACATGCAAACAACATGACTTCCACATGGATGAGAACAAAGCCTTAGGGCATGCAGGAACAACAAGGAAGGGACCTTGGTCTTTGAATGACATTGTGGAACAGAGCTGGCCTACCAGTCTAGAACAGTCAGATTCTTTCTTGTGAGAGAAAAATAAGCTATCTTATTTAAGCCACTATATGTTGGGGGTCCCTGTTTCAACAGGTAAGCATCTACCCGGCTAATCTATTTCCCCAAATCCATTTCTCCATAGAATACAGGAAGTCCAATTTTTGAACTAGTCATATTCCTTTCCAGCTAAAAGGCTACATTTCCCAGTCTCCTTTGCACCTATGTGTGAGCACATGACTAGGTTGTGGCTAATGAAGTGTAAGTGGAATTGTTTCATGGGATTTCTGAGTAATCTCTTTATAGTCAGTGACCTTCTTCTTCCCACTTCTTTCCCACTGTCTGGAAAGTGAATGTAATGGCTGGCAATCAAGCAGCCATTTTGGGCCATGAAGTTACACACTAAGAGTTGTGAAGAAGCAGAAGACCAGGATTAGTGTCTCAGATGACCAGTTCTAGACTGCCTGCTTCTGGATTTCTTTACATAAGAGAGAAATTTCTATCTTACTTGTGTTGTTAATGTGTGTTTGTTGTAAGTAGGTAAACTTAATCCCAAGTAACAGATGCACCCAGCATCCTATCAGCTGCTGGGACAGACAACATTTCAAACCCCAGCTTGATTCTTAGATATTCCTCTTAGCAGAGAAAAGGAAAATCACTTTCCGAACAGCAGAACTAAGAAGCCAGTTTCCATTCCTTCTGAAGAGAATCAGCTTGGCTTTTGCGCTCACTGAAATATTGCCTGTGCAAGGAGGTCTGCGCGACAAACCCCCAATTGCTGGACCCAGGAGACCCCAACGATGGTGGCTCACACTAGGGGTTCATGACACATGGGAAAACAGTACTGAAGGGGGTTGGAAGTGGGGAGGGAGGTGTGACCCAGCTCTCGGGGGGCTGGGCAGCGAGCAGGAACAGAACGCTTAAGTTGGAACAGTAGCCACGGCATATTTAGGTCAATACAGACATGCAGGAAACAAGGCAATCTCTCTTTAAGAGGCGTCTTGGGCTTCCCACCAGCTACTCTGATTTCACACAACTCTAGGCCAGATGACAATCTCCTCCCTTACCATCCGCTACCCCATCCCTGTCACAGATAGACGCTGAAACCTGGGGGATGGCGGAAGCGGGGGAGAGCGCGAGGGGGACGGGGTTGGGGGGGGGGGGGTTGACTCAGCCCCAGGTTAGCAGCCTGCAGGTTAGCAGGACTTGGCTGACCACCTCCCTCCCGGCCTCAGTCTCCCCACCTGTAAAGCCAGCAGCGGGTGGAAGGCGCTGACAGCTCTCCGGATCTCTTCTCCAGGCCGATAGGCAGGGTGAGCCTTGTGCTCCGCGGTCGGGCCTCGGCTGAGCCAGCGGAGCCTCCATTCACCTCCTAACCGATCCCACCCCCCCGCCCCGCCCCCACCTCCACCCTCACCCCTCCCCTGCCGCCTCCGTCCCCCATCCCGGGTCTCCGCTCCCGCAGCCCCTCATCCTCCCGCAGCCTCACCCTCCTCGGACAGGTAGCGCAGATCGTAGAACTCCCCGGCGAAGGTGCCGTAGGAGGAGTCGTGGCGCGGCACCGCCTCGTCGGCGCTCGAGTCCCCACGCGCACGGCCCCGGGGTCCCCGGCCCCCCGGGCCCGCGCCGTCGTCCGCCGGGCTGGCTGCACAGGCGCCCGGCCCGGCCAGCAGGAGCAACAGCAGCTGCGCCCAGGACCGGCGCGACCGCGCCATCGCTGCGCACCGATCCCGCAGCCAGGCCGCTCGGGCCGCAGCGGGGGCGCCGCGGGCGCGGGGCCGGGACTGCGTCGCCGCCAGCACGCGTCCGCCCCCAGCCTGCAGCCCGCGCAGCCGCGGAGCCGCCCGCACCCGCCGCCTCCCAGCCCAGGCTGCGCATCCTCGCTCGCGCCCGGAGCCTCGGCTTCTTCTAACGTCCTCACCTCGGCCGGACTGTCTCTGCCTCCGTCCTTTTCCCCATTTCTCCTCCCTCCCTCCATGAGTCTCTCACCGAACAGATCTGACCCTATTTCACTTTTGATATTACTCAAAAAGTGGTCCACGGACCTGCAGCATTAACATCCCCAAGTGCCAGGAACGTTAGCATCACTAATCTCTGGCCCCACGGCAGACATCTATATGAATCAGGATGCATTTTTCCAAGATTCCCGGGAGGCCCCAATGTACGTTCCCATTTAAGAAGTGCTCCCCTGAGGGTTCACCTTGGGGGCACACCTTGTCCGTGTCACTGCCTCCCCGACTTTGTTCCAGCACGTTTTGGCTTATATACAGCACTCGTTGTATCCATTATATCTTGGGATCAAGACTGGAAAAATTGAAATGGCAGCCCCCACTTTATAGACAGGTAAACCGAGGTCTTCGGAGCCAGAGGGGACCCAGAACCCAGCTCTTTGGGCTGGATTCACCGAGACTTTTGGAGTGTGTAGTCAGAGGCTGTCCTTGCCCTTGAGTAACATGCCCCCTTCAAAATCAGACAAGTGGTTTGCTGTTTCCCCACAGCACGCAGGCACAGGCCTTTGCTGGCCCAGACTGTGGGATTCGGACTTTCCCAAACCCTTTCCTGCTGCGTGTAATTCTCTTCCTATGGTTGTTTACTTTGCCATTCATTCATTCATTCACACCAAGCACGCACTTACCACTTGCCAGGTTCCTAATTCTTCCCTAATGATGGTTTTGGAATGATAACACATTCAAACTGCTGTTTTCCACTAGAAAACATGGACACAATTCTTTTTATGCTGGTGTTTCAGAGCCAGCATTCTAGCTTGCTTTTAAATTTTATTTCATAAACAAAGAAAATAATTATGGTGGCAGAAAAGTGTAGAGGTTTCTAATGTAGAACCAGAAATCAGGCTGTTTGTGGTGGTGATTAGCAACCTCCAGGATTCAATGGAGATTAGGTAAGATGGTGGAGGTGAGGATCAATACGGTTCAATACTATAAATGGCATGAATGAATATGCCGATGGTTATGCTCTACAAATAGTCAAAAGAAACTGGTGATTGCAAAGGTTTTTTTTTGGCACAGGGCAGATGGGAGACAGAATACTGCTGTGGAAATTGAGAAGTTTTTTATGTCCCAGAGGTCAAATGTTTGCTTTTAGGTATCACTTAATACTGATGGTGGGTTGTCCAGTTGGCATTTAAATCACCTGACAGGTGAATTTGGGTATAATTCATGGAAACCCTGGGCTTTACTAGGTCTCCCAATATTCTAGTTGTTGCAAGAAATAGATATTTATTGCTTGAAAAAGGTAATATGAACTATAGTGACTTTAGAAATCAAAACAAAGAGATTTGTTTTTTGCAAAGCTAGGCAAAACATAGCTTTGCAAAAGATAAAATTCTAAAATACAAAAATTCAATCAATTGAAAATCTGTTAAAGAGTTGTCCTTAAAAAAGTTTAACAAAACACCTTGTTCTTTAAAAAGTGAAATGTTTTCTTTTTTCATCTTCCTGTTTACCAGGAAAGATAAAGCCAGATTCAAAAGGCAAGCACTTGACTTCTGATTCTGATGTTGACTCACTGGCTTGGGAATCCAAGTTGTTACCTGTTTCTTTATTTTTATTCCATTCATTTAAATTAATATAATTAACAACGTTGGTGCTAGAAAGAAAGTATATTAAAATCAAGCCATTCTCTGGTAAACTGGCCTGATAAAATCATGTGGGGGTTTTATTTTTTTCTTTACAGAGAATGTTGGGCAGTAGTATTGGAGAAAGGTGTGCACCCACAGCCTAAAATGAGGCATGGAGGTGAACTGATGTCAATGGCCTAAAACCATGATCAAGAACCTGGGGTCCCTGGACTCAAAGGAGGCCTTAGATGGGCTTCAGAAATGGTGTGAAGATCCAATGAAAGTGCTGGAATAACATGTGACATGTGGACTTTTCTAGGGAGAACACCCACAATCCTCATGGGTTACTTCAAGTCTTCATGCCACTCCAGGGTCTTAGAACCTACCCTGGTTTCCCTATGGACTTGGCTTCTTTCTTTCATGAGGATATCTCCCAACCAGATAAATTGTCTTTGGGGATTTTCTTCCTTAAAATTTTTTAATTTTATGTGGACCATTAAAAAGAAAAATACCCTTTATTGAATTTGTTACAATACAGCTTCTGTTATGTGTTTTGTTTTTATGGCCACGAGGCATGTGGGATCCTAGCTGCCAGACCAGGGACTGAACCCCCACCCCCTGCATTGGAAGGTGATGTCATTACCACTGGACTGCTGGGGAAAAGTCCTGAACTTTTCTTACTTTTGTTTTCTCACAAGATGTGAGCCCTGGAGGGAGACATATTCTTACTCTCAGCATGTGTTCTCTACTTTGTTTCATCCCAGGTTTTTCATATCCTCTGCTCCCCAGCAACAGGAACCCACTGAGTGGCGAAGAAATATTGTGGTTCTCCCTTTTGTACACAATTTCCAAGGAAGAACTTTTCCTGAATGTTCTGAGACCACTACCTGAACAAGAGCTGGCTATTCAAACAGGAACTTAGAGATGAACCTGGGTTTAATTTCACTTTCATTTTTTTAGAAAAAAAAAAAAAAAACCCTTATTTTCTCTTCTCACCAAAGCCATTGCTCTAAAACAACTTTTTTTCTGTTATAAATTTCACAACCCTCCTCCGCCTGAAAATCTAGCGCTGCATCTTGGTACCTGACCAGTAACAACAGGTTTGCCCATGCTTCTGTCTGTCTAGTAATATGCATGATTTTTTTTCACTTTTGATTGTTTATGATATAAAAATAGTGATCTTGGAAATTCCTCAAAAAGTTCAACATAGAGCTGTGGTATGACCCAGCTACTCCAATCTCAGTTATATGCCCAAGAGTTTGAAGAGTGGGGCACAAATGTTCATATTATTCATAATAGCCAAAGAGTGAAAGCAAGCCAAATGTCTACCAGCTGATGAGTGGATAAATGTGGCATATCCATAAATGGAATATTATATAGCCATTAAAAAAGAAATGACACATGGATGAACCCTGAAAACACTATGTTAAGTGAAAGAAGCCAATCACAAAGAACCAGATACTATGTGATTCCATTTTTTAGAAATGTCCAGAATAGGCAAATCTATAGAAATCTGAAGACAGAAGGTAAATTAGCGACTGTTAGAAAATGGGTGGGGGAAGAACTGACAGTGACTACAGATATGGAGCCTTTTTTTTTTGGAATCATGGAAATGTCCTGGAATTAGTTGTGTTTATAACCAGTCCACCCTAAAGGAGATCAGTCCTCAGCGTTCATTGGAAGGACTGAAGTTGAAGCTGAAACTCCTATACTTTGGCCACCTGATGCAAAGAGCTGACTCATATGAAAAGACCTTGATGCTGGGAAAGATTGAGGGCAGGAGGAGAAGAGGATGACAGATGATGAGATGGTTGGATGGCATCACTGACTTTATGGACATGGGTTTGGGTGGACTCTGGGAGTTGGTGATGGACAGGGAGGCCTGGCATGCTGTGGTTCATGGGGTCGCAAAGAGTCATACACGACTGAGTGACTGAACTGACTGAACTGAATGAAAGATGAACTCCCCAGGTCGGTAGGTGCTTAACATGCTACTGGAGATCAGTGGAGAAATAACTCCAGAAAGAATGAAGGGATGGAGCCAAAGCAAAAACAATACCTAGTTGTGGATGTGACTGGTGATAGAAGCAAGGTCCGATGCTATAAAGAGCAATATTGCATAGGAACATGGAATGTTAGGTCCATGAATCAAGGCAAATTGGAAGTGGTCAAATAAGAGACGGCAAGGGTGAACGTCGACATTCTAGGAATCAGCAAACTAAAATGGACTGGAATGGGTGAATTTAACTCAGATGACCATTATATCTACTACTGCGGGCAGGAATCCCTCAGAAGAAATGGAGTAGCCATCATGGTCAACAAAAGACTCCGAAATGCAGTACTTGGATGCAATCTCAAAAACGACAGAATTATCTCTGTTCGTCTCCAAGGCAAACCATTCAATATCACAGTTATCCAAGTCTCTGCACCAACCAGTAACACTGAAGAAGCTGAAGCTGAATGGTTCTATGAAGACCTATAAGACTTTTAGAACTAACACCCAAAAAAGATGTCCTTTTCATTATAGGGGACTGGAATACAAAAGTAGGAGGTCAAGAAACACCTGGAGTAACAGGCAAATTTGGCCTTGGAATACAGAATGAAGCAGGGCAAAGGCTAATAGAGTTTTGCCAGGAGAATGCACTGGTCATAGCAAACACCCTCTTTCAACAACACAAGAGAAGACTCTATACATGGACATCACCAGATGGTCAACACCGAAATCAGACTGATTATATTCTTTGCAGCCAAAGATGGAGAAACTCTATACAGTCAGCAAAAACAAGACTAGGAGCTGACTGTGGCTCAGATCATGAACACCTTATTGCCAAATTCAGACTTAAATTGAAGAAAGTGGGGAAAACTACTAGACCATTCAGGTATGACCTAAATCAAATCCCTTATGATTATAAGGTGGAAGTGAGAAATAGATTTAAGGGACTAGATTTGATAGAGTGCCTGATGAACTATGGACAGAGGTTCATGACACTGTACAGGAGATGGGGATCAAGACCATCCCCAAGAAAAGAAATGCAAAAAAGCAAAATGGCTGTCTGAAGAGGCCTTTCAAATAGCTGTGAGAAGAAGAGAAGTGAAAAGCAAAGGAGTAAAGGAAAGATATACCCATTTGAATGCAGAGTTCCAAAGAATGGCAAAGAGAGATAAGAAAGCCTTCCTCAGTGATCAATGCAAAGAAATAGAGGAAAACAACAGAATGGGAAAGACTAGAGATCTCTTCAAGAAAATTAGAGATACCAAGGGAACATTTCATGCAAAGATGGGCACAATTAAGGACAGAAATGGTATGGACCTAACAGAGGCAGAAGCTATTAAGAAGAGGTGGCAAGAATACACAGAAGAACTGTACAAAAAAGATCTTCATGACCCAGATAATCACGATGGTGTGATCACTCACCTAGAGCCAGACATCCTGGAATGTGAAGTCAAGTGGGCCTTAGAAAGCATCACTACGAACAAAGCAAGTGGAGGTGATGGAATTCCAGTGGAGCTATTTCAAATCCTAAAAGATGATGCTGTGTAAGTGCTGCACTCAATATGTCAGCAAATTTGGAAAACTCAGCAGTGGCCACAGGACTGGAAAAGGCCAGTTTTCATTCCAATCCCAAAGAAAGGCAATGCCAAAGAATGCTCAAACTACCGCACAATTGCACTCATCTCACATGCTAGTAAAGTAATGCTCAAAATTCTCCAAGCCAGGCTTTAGCAATACAAGAAATGTGAACTTCCAGATGTTCAAGCTGGTTTTAGAAAAGGCAGAGGAACCAGAGATCAAATTGCCAACATCCACTGGATCATCAAAAAAGCAAGAGAGTTCCAGAAAAACATCTATATCTGTGTTATTGACTATGCCAAAGACTTTGACTGTGTGGATCACAATAAACTGTGGACAATTCTGAAAGAGATGGGACTACCAGACCACCTGACCTGCCTCTTGAGAAATCTGTATGCAGGTCAGGAAGCAACAGTTAGAACTGGTCCTAAATAGGTAAAGAAGCGTGTCAAGGCTGTATATTGTCACCCTGCTTATTTAACTTCTATGCAGAGTACATCGTGAGAAATGCTGGGCTGGAAGAAGCAGAAGCTGGAATCAAGATTGCCAGGAGAAATATCAATAACCTGAGATATGCAGATGACACCACCCTTATGGCAGAAAGTGAAGAGGAACTAAAAAGCCTCTTGATGAAAGTGAAAGAGGAGAGTGAAGAACCTGGCTTAAAACTCAACATTCAAAAAACTAAGATCATGGCCTCTGGTCCCATCACTTCTTGGCAAACAGATGGGGAAACAGTAGAAACAGTGGCTGATTTTATTTTGGGGGGCTCCAAAATCACTGCAGATGGTGATTGCAGCCATGAAATTAAAAGACGTTTACTCCTTGGAAGGAAAGTTATGACCAACCTAGACAGCATATTAAAAAGCTGAGACATTACTTTGTCAACAAAGGTCTGTTTAGGCAAGGCTATGGTTTTTCCAGTAGTCATGTATGGATGTGAAAGTTGAATTAGAAAGAAAGCTGAGCACTGAAGAACTGATGCTTTTGAACTGTGGTGTTGGAGAAGACTCTTGAGAGTCCCCTGGACTGCAAGGAGATCCAACCAGTCCATCCTAAAGGAGATCAGTCCTGGGTGTTCATTGGAAGGACTGATGTTGAAGCTGAAACTCCAATACTTTGGCCACCTGATACGAAGAGCTGACTCATTTGAAAAGACCCTGATGATGGGAAAGAGTGAGAGCAGGAGGAGAAGGAGATGACAGAGGATGAGATGGTTGGACGGCATCACCGACTCAATGGACATGAGTTTGAATAAACTCTGAGAGTTGGTGATGGACAGGGAGGCCTGGCGTGCTGCAGTTCATGGGGTTGAAAAGAGTCAGACACGACTGAGTGACTGAACTAAACTGATATGATATCATGAAGATGCCAAAAAAGATACAGATTATACTTTAAAATGGTTAACATGGTGAATTTCAAGTTTTTAAAAAGCTGTGATCTTTGAGATGGTGAAAGAAAGTTAATGGTGACGTCAGAATATTCTTGTGCTATTCTGGGAGTATAAATTTTGGGGTGAATTCAGGTGGGATCTTCCAAATTCTCTAGGACCTAGTTTTTAAATTCTTCAAACATAAGTTATCTACAATCCACAAACTCAGGGTTGCAGGATTCCCAGACCACTTGCATTAACTCCCCACCCCCCTGTCCACTGGGCTTCCCTGGTGGGTCAGACAGTAAAGAATCTGACTGCAATGCAGGAGACCCAAGTTTGATCCCTGGGTTGGGAAGATCCCCTGGAGAAGGGAATGGCTACCTACTCCAGTATTCTTGCCTGGAGATTTCCATGGACAGAGGAGCCTTGGAGGTCTACAGTGCATTGGGTCACAAAGAGTCAGACATGACTGACTGACTGACTGACTGACTGACTCAGTTCCCATAACAGAGTCACTTTGTTGGATGTATTCTTGTAGGACTCAGGTGAGCATGTGCTAAGACTTTATGTTAGGTTGGCTAACATAGAACAGGGAGAGAAGGAAACTTCTGGTAATTTCCTAGATAGACCATGGGAGGCTCTCCACAAGTTTACTGATGTTGATCTTGAAAGTGCAGAAGGAGGAATGATCTTGCCCCAGGTCACTTGCCCCAGGTCCACCAGGAGTCTATGGCCCACAATTTGGGACCCTTGCTCTGGAATGATTATGTCAGCAAGCTGATTTTTCTTCCTGGACATATGATGTATTGTGTGATTGTACGGTACTGTTATTTTGGGTTTAAGTATATATTTTTTAAAAAGGTGAAGTGACTATACCAATTCATTTTTATCATTATGTATCCACCCAACACAGTGTCATCTTCTCAGGTCCCAACTCCAAGCACCCAACATACATGTACATAGGCAAATAACAGGACAACTGCTGAAAGGATGGAATCCTCTTGATTTTACTGGTTAGAGTTGAGCTGCCAGAGGTACTGGGTTTTCATATACAGTAACAGCCAATTGTTCGTGATCAGACTTCAGTGACATTGACCTTCGGAAACATCTGTGACGCAGGGGGGCGTGGAGGAAAAAGCAGCAGGCTCAGAGCCTCCTGAGAACAATGGCCAAAAACCGCATGCACCCCCCCTCCTCAGACACAAAGCCAACCTGACGCGTATGTAACACTGCGTTTCCGGCTTCCTCAAGGAAACTTCAGTGTTGCCCTGGAGGTTTCCATCAGAGAGCAGGAGGTGACGAGCAGAAGACGCAGAAAGCAGGTTAGAAGAGGAGGGGTCGGCAGGACGCGACAACCCGAGACACAAACACTTCCCCCATATTGTACAGGAACACATTTTGTATCGTGTGTACAACATAAAGAACGGCGGAAGCTGTTTAAATACAGCCAGGCATCGGGTAGTATGGAAGGGGGTAAAAGTTCCCAGATACCACAGTGACCCCCGACAGCTTCACCAACAGAGCAGACAGCAGTGCAAACCATCAGTGAGAAGAGTGTTAGTCTGTGAAAGGCAAGCCAAGCCCTGCACGTTTGGACAGGCTCTTGATGACATCACGACACCACACCAAGGTACAAACGGGGCTGATGTTTGTAATGATGACTCATCAAGAAAAGGTTAAATACTCTCCAGTGAACTCTGTTTACTAAGGCAGGGAAGTGCGTAATGTATTTTAGAAAGATTTCCCTCAAAAAAATATTAAAATTTTAAAGATTCCTCACTTAAAAGGGTTAATCCTCTGTTATCTGAATATTTGCGTACATTACCTCATTTCACAACAATGCTAGTCAATGAGGCATTGCTTTTTTTTTAAATATATATCATTAGTATCAAATTATTGGCACCATTCAGATTTAAGGAGAGGGAGAGGAGAGCAAAGTATACAATACAACATAAAAATACAATTCTGATACAAATATATGAGATCAATCCCACTTAAATGGTCATAAGAAATGGATGGATATTTTACACACAAGGAAATACAGCTACTAAGTCATCACATGGAAAAGTGCTCAGCTTTGCTAGCAATTAATGAAATAAAACAACCTTTTAAGAACAACTATACGTACTTATTAAACTAGCAAAAATAAATAAAAATGGCAAAACCCAATACCGGCAGAACTATTGGTAAATAGAAATGCTTATACATTGCTGGTGGCATCAAAAATCGTAGAAGGGATTCAAGCATTCAGAGAGGAGGGGGGTTGAACTTGATGACCTTTAAGGTCCTTTCAACCAGGAGACTAGATCTTTCTAGAAAGCAATCTGACAATATGAAACAAGAGCTATAAAATACTTCATGCTCTTTGACCTTGTCATCTCTCTTTGGAGATACTCCCAAGGGAAGAATCCAAAGGAAGAAACATTTTATTTTTTACAAAGACATTCATAGCAGCACTATTTATGAGAATGAAAAATAGGATATAACTCAAATATCTAGTAATGGCAACAAGTGAGGTTAACCACATTACATGAATACAAAGAAAGTGTAAGTGGTGAGAGCAGGACCAGTGTTGCAAAGAGAAGATATGTGTTAGATGGAGGAAGTAATCAAAGATTATGTACACACTGATCATACTGATGGAAGACATGGGTGCCTGTGCATCGAGAAAGCGTGGGATACCATTTGGAGGGCTGGTTTGTGGTTAGGGGGTTCTTTTATTCCTGCAAAGTTGTTCAAGTGCATAAGAAAAATTTAAAAACACATTTCTTGAAACTATATAAAAAAGAGCAACGTTTCTTCTGCTCAAGTTTCTATCAGCAGGACATGAGTTGATCAGCTTTAGAGATCATTTTCCTTCATGGAACACCCAAATGAATCCTGCCATCAAATCCCTTTGTAAGGATTTTGAGACAATTTCAACTACTTCAGACAATTTAAGTTTTTACTTTGGGTTCAATAATAAATTCTGTGTATCCCCAATAATATCATAACCCCCAAATTCACAAGTTAAATTATATTTCTGATTAAGCTGCAATAACTTCAGTCCTGGTGATTGCAACTCTCCTTTTTTAGTTGACCTACTCGTGTCTGAATAAAAATGAATGTTAAAGACTTTATAAGATCTGCGCATTTACCAGTGTAAATGAAAAACCAGCAGTAAAGAATTATTCTCTCATTAAAAATGACTCTTTAACAAACAGTCAAAGCTTGGTGCAAGTGTCAGTCATACAAAATCACATGGTTGAGACTGAGCGCAAAGGATTCCATGCCGTATTAACCCCTGTGGGTATTAATATGTACACACAGGTGCTTCTGAAAAGGAATCCCGGTTTTCCCATCTTTCTTCTCCTAGGCTTACCAAATTTTGTCTCAACTACATTGAGTAGTAGGAAAACCTCTAATACTCAGGAGACAGCAAATAACTTTTCCAATAAAAGTCAAGCCAGAGGTTGGCTTTGACCAGCCATGGAGACCTGGGTGAACAGAGCACACGCTTGTATGCTGTGCTGCAGCGAGCACACGAAGCCCGAAGAAAGAAAACGGACAGAAGGCACCATGCCCTCCTCCAGGCAGCCAGGGGAGAGTTTCACAGTTCGGTCATCAGCAGTCTCTTCATCATTTTCTCTCTCTCCAGTTCCTGCCGGAGTGTCTCTGCACTGAGAAAGAGGAGGTGACAAAATGGTGAGATACACGCTCAAAAATGGTAAGAGCAGCCTCAGTTTAAATGCCATTTCCCAAGCCAGCTCTTGACTTGCTCTTTCAGGCTCCTTAAGGAACCCCTCCATTTGCCAGCCCTACAGTGACCTGAACTTGGCTGCCCATGGATTTCCCCCACCAGACTTCAGCTTCTGCAGGTACCGCTCCTCAGAGGACTGCCTGTTACATACACCAGTCCTCTCTGAACCCTCAGAGCTGAACGTAGGACCTGGCACATAGCACCCCCTCAGCAATGTGAAAGTCAAAGTGTTAGTCGCTCAGTTGTGTCCAACTCTTTGCGACCCCATGGACCGCGAGGCTCCTCTGTCCATGGAATTCCCTAGACGAGAATACTGGAGTGGGTAGCCATTCACTTCTCCAGGGGATCTTCAGTTTAATCTGAAATAGGATATAACTCAAATATCTAGTAACGGCAACAAGTGAGGTCAACCACATTACATGAATACAAAGAAACTGAAAGCGGTGAGAGCAGGATCAGTGTTGAAAAGAGAAGATCTGTGTTGGATGGAGGAAGTAATCAAAGATACTGTACACGCTGATCATACTGATGGAAGAAATGTGCGCCTGTGCATCGAGAAAGCGTGGGAAACCATTTGGAGGGCTAGTTTGTGGTTAGGGGTTATGTTTTGCTCACTCTACATCCTTAGCACCTAGAATAATACTGTCTAGCCTTTGATGCGGAGAAGGCAATGGCACCCCACTCCAGTGCGCTTGCCTGGAAAATCCCATGGACGGAGGAGCCTGGTGGGCTGCAGTCCATGGCATCGCTAAGAGTCGGGCACAACTGAGCAACTTCACTTTCACTTTTCACTTTCATGCATTGGAGAAGGAAATGGCAACCCACTCCAGTGTTCTTGCCTGGAGAATTCCAGGGATGGGGGAGCCGGGTGGGCTGCCGCTGTGGGGTCGCACAGAGTTGGACACAACTGAAGCGACTTAGCAGCAGCAGCCGCCTTTGATGATCTTTCAGTAAATACTTTGAGAATACATGAAGAAAAGCATGAATAAGAGAGTCGCAAACATTGCTGCAGATGTGACAACGAGCCTGAGCCTGGTTTCCCTGTCACCAGAGTTACCTGTTGGCACCTGCTGACCTGACACACCTGGTTGCTGGAGAAACAGGCTTCCGAATGGTGTAGATGGTCTGCACTGTGGACACGGTCTCTGTCAAGGGCCTCAGGGTCGCTGCAGGAATCAGCGGGGAAGACTGGCCAGGACAGCACTGTAATTTACTGTCTCTAAAGTCTGCCTGGAGGGGAAACAGAAAAGAGGACGTCAACCTCAATTTGGGTTTCATTTTCATATTGTCAGCTGTTTCCTCAGCCTTACTACACAGTCCCTGTCATTTTTTAATAATAGTTCATCAATAGCCACGTATTAAATCATTTTATTTAGTGCCAGCCACTATGCTAAGCACCTTACATGTATTACCTCTTCACAGTCTTTAAGGGGGAGGTCATGTTTCATCACGGTAGACACCACCATTTATTTATTTTTATTTTTTTTTTACTTTACAATACTGTATTGGTTTTGCCATACATTGATATGAATCCGCCATGGGTGTACATGAGTTCCCAATCCTGAACCCCCCTCCCACCATCCTCCCCATATCATCTCTCTGGGTCATCCCAGTGCACCAGCCCCAAGCATCCTGTATCCTGTATCGAACCTGGACTGGTGATTTGTTTCTTACATGATAGTATACATGTTTCAATGCCATTCTCCCAAATCATCCCACCCTCCCCCTCTCCCACAGAGTCCAAAAGTCTGTTCTACACATCTATGTCTCTTTTGCTGTCTTGCATACAGGGTCGTCATTGCCATCTTTCTAAATTCCATATATATGTGTTAGTATACTGTACTGGTGTTTTTCTTTCTGGCTTACTTCACTCTGTATCATCGGCTCCAGTTTCATCCACCTCATTAGAACTGATTCAAATGTATTCTTTTTAATGGCTGAATAATACTCCATTGTGTATATGTACCACAGCTTTCTTATCCATTCATCTGCTGATGGACATCTAGGTTGCTTCCATGTCCTGGCTATTATAAACCGTGCTGCGATGAACATTGGGGTACATGAGTCTCTTTCAATTCTGGTTTCCTCGGTGTGTATGCCTAGCAGTGGGATTGCTGGGTCGTAAGGCAGTTCTATTTGCAGTTTTTTTTAAGGAATCTCCACACTGTTCTCCATAGTGGCTGTACTAGTTTGTATTCCCACCAACAGTGTAAGAGGGTTCCCTTTTCTCCACACCCTCTCCAGCATTTATTGTTTGTAGACTTTTGGATCGCAGCCATTCTGATTGGTGGACACCATCATTTATAAGACGCACCATTTCTTGCACACGACACAGAGAAAAAGTAACTATTCAAACTCTGTCAGGCCCACTAGTGTAATATCTACTCTAATTTCAGAGATGTTAGAAGGTGGAAAAATGCACATCTTGGAACTGATTTTTATGGAAAAGGAAACTGAGGCTCAGAGACATTAAGCAATCTTCTCGAGGTCACACAGTAAGCACTAAGAATCAGTATTTAGAACCAAGATTCTAAACGGGGAGAATCTTTATCCTTGAGAGTCCTGAAAGACTACTGCTGAAAAATATAAGCCCCTGTTTGTTTTACAACTGCGTCCAGAGACAGAACTGAGCTGGCCTGGGCTGGAGCAATGCCAGGGAACTGGCCACAAGAACAGAGCGTCACAGAGTTGCTGGCGTGTGATGTTTGCCACGGGGGCTTTCACAAATGCTGGGATGTAGTGGTCACTTGTGTGGTTCCTTAGATAATGCTGGCTCATTTCTTTCCAGGGACATGGTAGGATTACACTTCCCCAGCCTACTTTTAAAACTGTTTTTTAATAAATATTTATTTATTTATTGGCTCTGCTTCCTGGCATGAGGGATTTTAGCTCTCTAGCAAGGGATCAAACCTGTGGCCCCTTTAGCGGAAGCACAGAGTCTTAACCACTGGACCCCTAGGAAAGTCCCCCTCAACCCCACCCTGAAGTTAGGCATGGCCAGTGCCTTGCTTTAGCCATGGACATGAGCCACCAGGTTTTATTTCCATTGGAAGAGTTAAGTGCTGGTGTGCGATTTGTCGCTTCTTTCCCCGCCTCCCCCCAGCCTCTGTGACCAGCAGTGTTCTAGAGGGCAGCTGCTCCATTAGCCAGGGTCCCAGAAACAAAGCAACACAGAGCAGAAGGCATAGCCCACCCATGGCGGTCATGCAGCATGAATAGGAAATTCAATTTGTCATTTTAAAGCATGGCTGAGTCCAACCTTCCTGATACAGGAGCTGGGGTAAGATGTTATTTTGTTGCTTCAATAAAGTGGGTGTAGGTTGGGCTTTTGATGCCAATTTTGACTCTTTCTGGAAAAAGAGGGAAATGTACTTACATACAAAGGCAATTGCAGGGAAGGTACCAGGGCATTAGCATGAATCAAGGCAGTGGCATCCAGCTTTACTAACAGTCATTATATTCCTCACTGCCATGCACACAAAATAGGAGAAAAAGAGCCAACCTCACTTAAGAATGACCTTGTGCTCTAAGTCACTTCAGTCATGTCCAACTCTTTGTGACCCTATGGACTGTAACCCACCAGCTCCTCTGTCCATGGGATTCTCCAAGCAAGAATACTGGAGAGGGTTGCCATTTCCTCCTCCAGGGGATCTTCCCAACCCAGGGACTGAATCCACGTTCTCTTAAGTCTTCTGCACTGGTAGGCGGGTTCTTTACCACTAGCACTACCTGAGCAGCCTAAGAATGACCTCAGGGAGCAGCGAAAATTACTATTATTAAATCTCAACCCTGAGTACTAGTCTTCTTAATATTTGCTGAACAAAGAAATGAATGAACCAACATTTGCTGGAACAAAGCAGGTAACATAGGGCCAGGCCAGGTCAAGAAGAAGATCATGGCACAGAAATCTGACCAGAGTCAGGCAGAGGTCCTCATCTTAGACAGACCGAGGCCCTTGGCTGACTATCAAGTAGACTCAACAGGCTCAAATACAAGGTAGGAACTGGCTTCGGAACCAACCAAGGAGTCTGGTTGTTGAATTCAGGCTCAAGGTCAATGCTGGATCAACTAGCAGAATAACTGTATGGAGTTCCCTGGAGCTGCTGAACTCCCCCTTGACTGTGGACAGGATAGGTCAGGGAGTCTCTGGAGAGGCCACCCCTATAGCAAGGTCAAATATCTTGACCTTGGTAGGGAGGAAAAGAGAATATGATGTACACGAGGAAGAAAATTAGGAAGCTGAAGCTTATGAATTTGGCTTCCATTACCATCGAGCTGTTGGTATTAATAACTTGCTAATTATAATCTCCAGTTTAGTCCTCTCTCCTGATACAGACTTCGATATCCAACTGCCAAAAAGCAAAAGGCAAAAGAAAAAGGCAAATGAGAAAAGGAAAGATATATACATCTGAATGCAGAGTTCCAAAGAATAGCAAGGAGATAAGAAAGCCTTCCTAAGTGATCAATGCAAATAAATAGAGGAAAACAATAGAATGGGAAAGACTAGTGATCTCTTCAAGAAAATTAGAGATACCAAGGGAACATTTCATGCAAAGTTGGGCACAATTAAGGACAGAAATGGTATGGACCTAACAGAAGCAGAAGCTATTAAGAAGAGGTGGCAAGAATACATGGAAGAACTGTACAAAAAAGATCTTCATGACCAAGATAATCACAATGGTGTAATCACTCATCTAGAGCTACACATCCTGGAATGTGAAGTCAAGTGGGCCTCAGGAAGCATAACTATGAACAAAACTAGTGGAAATGATGGAATTCCAGTTGAACTATTTCAAATTCTAAAAGATGATGCTGTGAAAGTGCTGCACTCAATATGCCAGCAAATTTGGAAAACTCAGCAGTGGCCGCAGGACTGGAAAAGGTCAGTTTTCATTCCAATCCCAAAGAAAGGCAATGCCAAAGAATGTTCAAACTATTGCACAATTGTACTCATCTCACACACTAGCAAAGTAATGCTCAAAATTCTCCAAGCTAGGCTTTAACAGTATGTGAACCAAGAACTTGCAGATGTTCAAGCTGATGTAGAAAAGGCAGAGGAACCAGCAATCAAATTGCCAACATCTGTTGGATCATAGAAAAGCAAGAAAATTTCAGAAAAAACATCTACTTCTGCTTCATTGACTATGCTAAAGTCTGTGTGGATCACAACAAACTACGGAAAATTCTGAAAGAGATGGGCATACCAGACCACCTTACCTGCCTCCTGAGAAATCTGTATGCAGGTCAAGAAGCAACAGTTAGAACTGGACATGGAACAATGGACTGGTTCCAAATGGGGAAAGGAGTATGTTAAGGCTGTATATTATCACCCTGCTTATTTAACTTATATGCAGAGTTCAGTTCAGTTCAGTTGCTCAGTCATATCCAACTCTTTGCAACCCCATGAACTGCAGCACGCCAGGCCTCCCTGTCCATCACCAACTCCTGGAGTCCACCCAAACCCATGTCCATCGAGTCGGTGATGCCATCCAGCCATCTCATCCTCTGTCATCCCCTTCTCCTCCTGCCCTCAATCCCAACCAGCATCAGGGTCTTTTCCATTGAGTCAGCTCATCTCATCAGGTGGCCAAAGTATTGGAATTTCAGCTTCAACATCAGTCCTTCCAAACACCCAGGACTGATCTCCTTTAGGATGGACTGGTGGGATCTCCTTGCAGTCCAAGGGACTCTCAAGAGTCTTCTCTAACACCACAGTTCAAAAGCATCAATTCTTCGGTGCTCAGCTTTCTTTATACCCCAACTCTCACATCCAATACATGACCACTGGAAAAACCATAGCCTTGATTAGATGGATCTTTGTTGACAAAGAAATGTCGCTGCTTTTTAATATGCTGTCTGGTTGGTGATAACTTTCCTTCCAAGGAGTAAGCGTCTTTTAATTTCATGGCTACAATCACCATCAGCAGTGATTCTGGAGCCCCCCAAATTAAAGTCAGCCACTGTTTCCATTGTTTTCCCATCTATTTGCCATGAAGTGATGGGGCTGGATGTCATGATCTTAGTTTCCTGAATGTTGAGATTTAAGCCAACTTTTTCACTCTCTTCTTTTACTTTCATCAAGAGGCTCTTTAGTTTTTCACTTTCTGCCATAAGGGTGGTATCATCTGCATATCTGAGGTTATTAATATTTCTCCCAACAATCTTGATTCCAGCTTGTGCTTCTTCCAGCCCAGCATTTCTCATGATGTACTCTGCAGAGAAGTTAAATAAGCAGGGTGACAATATACAGCCTTGATGCACTCCTTTTTCTATTTGGAACCAGTCTGTTGTTCCATGTCCAGTTCTAACTGTCGCTTCCTGACCTGCATACAGATTTCTCAAGAGGCAGGTCAGGTGGTCTGGTATTCCCATCTCTTTCAGAATTGTCCACAGTTTATTGTGATCCACACAGTCAAAGGCTTTGGCATAGTCAATAACGCAGATATAAATGTTTTTCTGGAACTCTCTTGCTTTTTCGATGATCCAGGGGATGTTGGCAATTTGATCTCTGGTTCCTCTGCCTTTTCTAAAACCAGATTGAACATCTGGAAGTCAATGGTTCTTGTATTGCTAAAGCCTGGCTTGGAGAATTTTGAGCATTACTTTACTAGCATGTGAGATGAGTGTAATTGTGTGGTAGTTTGAGCATTCTTTGGCATTGCCTTTCTTTGGGATTGGAATGAAAACTGACCTTTTCCAGTCCTGTGGCCACTGCTGAGTTTTCCAAATTTGCTGGCATATTGAGTGCAGCACTTTCACAGCATCACCTTTTAGAATTTGAAATAGCTCAACTGGAATTCCATCGCTTCCACTAGCTTTGTTCTTAGTAATTCTTCCTAAGGCCCACCTGACTTCACATACCAGGATGTCTGGCTCTAGGTGAGTGTGAGTGATCATACCTTCATGATTATCTGGGTTGTGAAGATTTTTTTTGTACAGTTCTTCTGTGTATTCTTGCCACCTCTTCTTAATAGCTTCTGCTTCTGTTAGGTCCATACCATTTCTGTCCTTTATTGAGCCCATCTTTACATGAAATGTTCCCTTGGTATCTCTAATTTTCTTGAAGAGATTTCTAGTCTTTCCCATTTTATTGTTTTCCTCTATTTCTTTGCCTTCATTGCTGAGGAAGGCTTTCTTATCTCTCCTTGCTATTCTTTGGAACTCTGCATTCAGATGGGTATATCTTTCCTTTTCTCATTTGCTTTCACTTCTCTTCTTTTCACAGCTATTTGTAAGGCCTCCTCAGACAGCCATTTTGCTTTTTTGCATTTCTTTTTCTTGGGGATAGTCTTATTCCCTGTCTCCTGTACAACGTCACAAACCTCTGTCTATAGTTCATCAGGCACTCTATCAGATCTAGTCCCTTAAATCTATTTCTCACTTCCACTGTATAGTCATAAGGGATTTGATTTAGGTCATATGATACAGTGTACATCATGTGAACTGCCGGGCTGGATGAAGCACAAGCTGGACTCAAGATTGCCAGGAAAAATATCAATAACCTCAGATATGCAGATGACACCGCCCTTATGGCAGAAAGTGAAGAGGAACCAAAGAGCCTCTTGATGAAAGTGAAAGAAGTGAATGAAAAACCTGCTTAAAACTAAACATTCAGAAAATGAAGATTATGGCATCCGGTCCCATCACTTCATGGCAAATAGATGGGGAAACAATGGAAATAGTGACAGACTTTATTTTCTTGGGCTCCAAAGTCACTGCAGATGGTGACTGCAGCCATGAAATTAAAAGATGCTTGCTCCTTGGAAGAAAAGCTATGACAAACTTAGATAGCATATTAAAAAACAGAGATATTACTTTGCCAACAAAGGTCCATCTAGTGAAAGCTATGGTTTTTCCAGTAGTCATGTACGGATTTGAGAGTTGGACCATAAAAGCTGAGCACCAAAGAATTGATGCTTTTGAACTGTGGTGTTGGAGAAGCCTCTAGAGAGACCCTTGGACAGCAGTGAGGTCAAACCAGTCAATACTAAAGGACATCAATTCTGAATATTCATTGGAAGGACTGATGCTAAAGCTGAAGCTCCAGTACTTTGGCCACCTGATGGGAAGAATTGACTCATTAGAAAAGACCCTAATGCTGGAAAATATTGAAGGCAGGAAGAGAAGGGGACGACAGAGGATGAGATGGTTGGATGGCCTCACCGACTCGATGGGCAAGAGTTTGAGTAAGCTCTGGGAGTTGGTGATGGACAGGGAAGCCTGGCGTATTGCAGTCCAGACACGACTGAGCGACTGAACTGAACTGATCCAGCTGCCCATTCCCTGTTTCCATCCAGGCATTTCCAACGCATTTCTAACACATCATGGCAAGAGGCAAATTCATTACCCTTCCTGGTTCAGTCTACCCTAAGATTTCCTTGTCTCAGTGAATGCATCCACTCTCTATCCACATTCTGCAAGTCAGAAATCTGAGAGCTATTTCTGGCCCTTTCTCTCACTCATCCAATCCAATTCCTCACCCGCCTCTTAAATATTTCCCTGATCTGTGCTCATCTATCCACCTCCACCATCAACAGCACTCTGGGTCAAGCTCTCTGCCTTCTTTCCCTTGAACTACTGTTTGAGGTTTCTAGAGGACTGCCCAGAGTCCACACTGCCTGAACCCAGCTCCTCTCACTGCCATCACAGGGATCATCGCCAAATGCAGCTGCCCTGTCCCTGGCCTGCTCAGAGTCCTTCAAAGGCTTCTCACTGACGGACTCCCCATCTGAGCTCAGCCAAGCATGGCTGCGCCCTGCAGGGTTTGTCCCTGCTTTCCTCCCCTTCCTCCTCTCATGCCCCACAGCCTTGCTCTCTGCCATCTAGGCCCACTGGCCTCGGTTCAGTCCCCTGGAGGTGGGATGCCCGCTCTGCCCCAGGACTGTGGCTCATGCTGCTCCCTCTGCCTGCTCTAGCTGCCTTCAAGCCACTCTTGCCCAGTTCTTCAAAGTCCCAGCATGGTTTCTGACATTGGCTTCCTGCTCCATCTCGGCCCCCGGCTTTTCAGGAAGGACTTCCCTGGGTGTCTCACAGCACTGCCAAGGCTGGGCAGCAAGCCAGAGTGCCCGCCATCGCCAGCAGAGGAAGTGGAGCTGGAGCCTCCAGCTAGGGAAGCTGTGCCCAGCCAAACTGCAGGGGCCAGATGAGTATCTGGCAGCAGCACTGAATGCCTGGCCCAGCCCCTGTGTCTCTGCCCTCTGTTCCTTAAAAGACAGGTGCTGGAAGCCGATCATGACCCTAGTGCAGACTGTTCTGCATGTGTGCATGCTAAGTTGCTGGAGTTGCATCCGCTCTGTGTGACCTCATGGACTGTAGCTCACCAGGCTCCTCTATCCGTGGATTCTCCAGCAAGAACACTGAAAACTGGGTCACCATGCCCTTCTCCAGGGGCTCTTCCTGACGCAGGGACAGAACTCACATCTCTTATGTCTCCTCCATTTGCGAGCTGGTTCTTTACCAGTAGCACCACATGGGAAGCCCCATGGATTGTTCTAGAAACCTGCTTTTGTCTCTGCACAGACTGTTGAACACCTTCCCAGGTCTGTTCATCCTCAGACCTGAATCAGCCACTGCTCACGCCCTCCTGTTCATATGGCTGAAGCCACCTCAGGTAGCTACAATCAGCCAGCCCCTGAGACTGCACTTCGAGCTACCCCTAGGGCACCACACAGCCCGCCCAGAAGATCCTCTAGACTGACCTTTGGAAGGAACCTCAGGGACCATGTGGTTCTAGGAATTGCAAACTCTGATCCCTGGGAGGAAGGGGGAGGGAGAGGAAAGAGGCATGCATGGGTGTTCAGTCATGCCCAACTCTTTGCAACTCCATGGACTGTAACCCCCCAGGATCCTCTGTCCATGGGATTCTCCAGGCAAGAATACTGGAGGGGGTTGCCATTTCCTTCTCCAGGGGATCTTCCCGACCCAGGGGATTGAACCTGCCTCTCCTGCATCAGGAGGCAGATTCTTTATCACTGAGCCACCAGGGAAGCCTCAGGAGAGAGAGGAGGGAGCCTAAACTCCCTACTTCTGCTCATCAGAGAGTAAGCTTCTGCACAAGCTCTTAATTAAAAGAAAAAAGTCGAGGAGCTGAAGAGAATCTTGAAAATCATCGAACTCTCTCACTTTGCAGATGAGGAAACTACAACATTTAAATGTTTAAAAACATTTCAGCAGTTTGCAGAGAGTTTAAATAAGCTGCTCAGCGACACAGAGAGCCATGGCAACAGGAAAGCCGGTTGTCATGACTACCTGCTCTTGTTATTACACCACCCTGCCTCTCCAGCATTGAGGAACAACTGTACCTGACATTCGTGGGATGGTCTGTGCATGGTCGAGTACTTTCAAGTTCTTGATCCCTTTTGACCCTTGCCTCAACCAGATATGAGGAGGAGGATGTTCTTATTACTATTTCCACTTTAAATAAAAGGAGACTGGTGCTCAGAGTGGCAAAATCTCAACTTAAAATCATAAGTCATACCATTATCAAGATGCAGATCCAACCCCAAAGCACTGAAAACAGAGTCTGATAAATGCATGTACATGTATGTTCATCGCAGTATTGTTCACAGTAGCCAAAAAGTGGGGAGAACCCAAAACCCATCCATGAATGGATACATTAACAAATCGTGGTATATAATGCAATGGAATATTATTCCTCCATAAGAAGAAATAAAATACTGATACATCCTACAGCATACATAGATGTGACAAACATGATGCTAAGTGACAGAAACTAGACATAGGTCACATAGTTTATGATTCCATTTTTGTGGAATATCCAAACTAGGCAAATCCAAAGAGACAAAATGCAAATTGGTGGCTGACAATGGCCAGAGTGAAGGGGAAAATGGGAATGACTACTTAATGGGCATGAGATTTCCTTTGGGGGTGATGAGAAGGTTTTAGAATTGGAGGCAGTAGTTGCATGACTCCAAATATACTAAACGCCACTAAACGGTCACTTCAAACATTGTTAATTTTATGTTACATGAAGCTCACCTCAATAAAATAAAGTAACTGGAAAATGCTGACCCTCAAACCCCAACTTCTCAGCCTCACAGAGTTCACAGTGATCAGAAGAGGCTGTTGGTGGGGCTTCCCTGGTGGTCCAGTGGTTAAAAACCCACCTTCCAATGCAGGGGATGCAGGTTTCATCCCGGGTCCAGAAACTAAGATCCCATATGCTTCGGGGCAACTAAACCTGTGCGCCACAACTAGAGAAAAGCCCATGAGCTAAAAAAAAAAAAAATCCTGCATGTCGCAACTAAGAAACAATGCAGCCAAAAATAAATAAATAAACATGAGCTGTTGGCATTGTCGGCTGGCAATCCACAGGAAAGCATGCCACCCAGGAACTATGTCTTGAAACACAGATCTGTTTTTCGGATCTACTTACGGTAAGCTGTGGCCCTGTGATGAAAGGATCAGGAAAAGGGGTCACTGTATCAGCCGGGAATGTTTTTATCTTCAAAAAAGAGACAGAGAAGAGTGTTACTTTCAGATTAGAAAACAAAGCTTTGAACTCTTTGGCAGCACACTTTTAAACTGAAGGATACAGGAGCACACACACCGAGCCTTCCTTGCTTGCTGAGGAAGTAAACCAAGGGCCCCTACGAGTGTTGCCTAGCGGCTGTATCTGAGCCTGGAGTTGTGCCATAGGGCCAGGCCTCTGCAAGGAAGACAGGCTGGAGTCCTGTGTTTGCAGGATACACTGCCTCACTCTGACCATAGCCAGGGAGTGTAATGAGGAGGCGAGGGAGACGTGGGGGCCTGCTGACGGCCCCTCTGCAGCTGTGCGGAATGGATTAGACGCCACTGATAGGGAACAGTCTATCAGAGTGGACAGAGTACCAGGAGGCCTGGACTAATCAGGCCAGGAGGGCTCGCTGTCCGTTCACTTTAGTTGTTGGGCTCCCTATAAACTCTGGGCAATAGAGGGAAACCTCAGGGGAACCCAGGTAAGCCTGGAAGACTCCTACCACCCTGGCCTTGGGGACAGAAGGCATGGTGATCACAAGTGCCCTGTGCTGGAGTCTGGAGAGGGTGGACATCCTACAGGATCAGGTTGTGCCAACTGGCCATCAAGAGCCTTTGTTTCCATTTCTTTCTCTTTGGTCATTTCATCTTTGGCCTCCTAGAGGCCTTTGGAGGGGAGGGGGCGAGGAGGGGTTATGTTTCTTTAAGCTGGCCTCAAAGACTGCCAGCAGGCCCAGGGTCCTGATGACTGGCACTAGCTTTGTCTGCAGCCTCGGGGTACAGAAACTGCCTGCTGGTGAACGCACATTGTTCCACTTCCACCAGAGGGCTGCAGCCAAGACACCAAGGCCACCACTTCCCATGTGCAGTCGCTTTAGTGTCTTTCAGGGTCTTGCCTACGGACAGTAGTTACTTGATGGCTTTGAGTCATTCTAACAGGGGGTAAGATAGGGATGCACAGGAACACATCAGATCAGACCCAAATCTGCTGAGGATTTCTGAGGGAGTTGAGTAGGTCTCAACTTAACCCATCCAGAAATGACAATGTCCTTGCGGTGGGCACTGAGATGTCTAATCCAAGCCCACTCACCCCTTCCCCAAACTCTCTTTTTAAACATCTCAAAATTCCCTTGGACTCAGGAGCCAGTTCACGTTCCTGGTAGTGACTACCTGCTGTGCAGCAAATAAAGGACTGGAGGAAGCCTTACTCCTTGCAGGGCTTAATGGTTCAACGCGGTATGCTGAGACCAACAGCAATGTGAAAGTAACACACAGAATAGACTCAGACCATCATGAAATAAAAGGGAAAAAGAGGATTATTATTGCTATTAAAGAAATGTGAGAGTTGGCAACGTCCAAGAGTTATCTTATACCTGCTCTAAAGAAGAAAAAGATATTCCAACAGTTACCCTCTGGGTTGCTGAGCTCGGACAAAGCACATACACTCTCCTGATGGTGCTGTCGTTGGTATCACCACGTTAGAATTGGGGACAAAGCCAAAGTTGCAATATTGAACCCAACAGGGTCTGGCCTGAAAAAATAAAGCCCCTGATGCACAAGTTATATGTGTTCCCTGGAACAGTGACAAACTGAAAACAAAGCACACGTCCTGCAGGAAAGAGTTTGTTAGGTAGATGATGGACCATTCACTTGATGGAATACATAGAACGTGGTACCAAGAGCAAGCTAGAAGCAATACAACATTAAGCAAAAAGAGGCAAATAGTAGGTGATGCTATGATTTAACTATGTAAAACTGTGAGTGAATATAAATAAATATTAGAAGGAAACATGCAAAAATGAAAAAAAAATGTTGTGCCAGGTTGGGATTACAGGAGATTCCTTTCAAGTCATTACGTAATTCTCATATCGTCATCTTGATAAACAGCAGGAAAAGACAAGTTAAAAGCTTTTGTTTGCAACAGAAATGCAACTACCAGTGTTCTCTCTGCGGAAAGCATCTATGCACATCATGGCTCTAGGAAAATGAACTCTTCACAGTTCTTGAGACCTACAGAGAAAGGGCTGGGACCACAGTCGTGAGTCCCAGTTTGACCAGGGCTGGTTGGACTCCAAACGCTGCGTCCATCCTGGAAAGACAGCCCCTGTGGCCCGGGCTCCTCCGGGGTCCGGTGCTCGTGCACACCCCTGGGGCTGCCGCCTGGTGCTCCTGCCCGCCTCACCTCTCCTGGCCAGGCCCCTCTCCCTGCCAGGGTACCTACCAGCCTCGTTTTGATTGGAGGGTGCATGCAAACTCCAGTGGTCTCTTCCTTCATGGGGAGAGAGAGTGGAGGAGAACAGCGAGAGTGGGCACAGTGGGGGGCGCTGGCGGGCTCTGCCTGCTCACGAGGAGAGGAGAGGAGAGGAGGGGAGGACGAGGTGGTGAGAGAGGGGGGGAGGAGATAAGGGAGGGGGAGGAGAGAAAGACAGCACAGTGCAAGATGGATTTGTCAACTCCAGTCTGCTCTCCAGCCAGCCTCACCCACAGCCTCCTTCCAGCCTCTGGCCACCTGACTTCTGATCCCTCCCGCTTCCCTCTTCTCTCCGCCTTCTCTCCTCCTCCCCGGCCCTCCTCAGTCTGCTCCACTGTCTGGGCAGAAGGACCCATCAAAACTCTCTTGCCAGGACTGGCAGGTGGGGGCCATCTCCTGCGCCAACCGCACAGGACCAGTATGCTGTTGAGGATGCTAAAGCATTGCCCAGGCCAAGTCAGAAAGAGCTCAGAGGAATCGATGAAGACGGCCGTGGGGGCAAAATGAGCAATGGCCACGCGCTTGAAAGCGTCGGCCTCCCATGCCCAGTGGCCTCCTGCTAAGTCACTTTAGCTGTGTTCGACTCTGTGCAACCCCATAAACGGCAGCCCACCAGGCTCCCCCGTCCCTGGGATTCTCCAGGCAAGAACACTGGAGTGGGTTGCCATTGTCTTCTCCAATGCATGAAAGTGCAAAGTGAAAGTGAAGTCGCTCAGTCATGTCCGACTCTTAGCAACCCCATGGACTGCAGCCTACCAGGCTCCTCCATCCATGGGATTTTCCAGGCAAGAGTACTGGAGTGGGGTGCCATTGCCTTCTCTATACTCTGCTAAATAAGGATCCACATTACAGTGGATAGGTGAGTAGAGAGCTCCAAGAAAGAGGTACATCAGTGAGGAGAAATACAGAGTTCAAGACTGCATCTGTCACGGCTCTTTATCTGTGCTCAGAAGACGTGCTGGCCATGATCCCCCTCCCACATCTATGGCCCCAGGCCTTGGCGTCTTGTCTAGGCACTCGGGGGAAGGGGAGCCTTGCTGCTTAGCTAGAAGGTACCAAGCATTGTGAGAAAACGCCATGTCACTTGGGATCCTGGGTTCCCCCGTTTTGTTGTTGTTGTTTAGTTGCTGAGTCGTGTCTGACTCTTTTTGCGACCCCACGGACTGTGGCCCGCCAGGCCCCTCTGTCCGTGGGATTTCCCAAGCAAGAGTCCTGGAGTGGGTTCCCAAGCAAGAGTCCTGGAGTGGGTTCCCATGTCCTGTTACCCAGCCCCAGCGCTAAACAGTGCCATGCACCCAGCAGAGATCCAACAGCTTGTACTAGTGAGGATGAGGACGGTGAGGAGAGAAAGCTCTGATGTTAGGAGAGTCACTGACAGGGTTAGTGTGAGTCTTAGGAAAGAACCATTCACTCCAGAGAACAAATACATGAGCATTTACTTAAGTCATTGCTATGATCCTGCCATGATGGATCAAGGACAGCCTCTGGGAAAGTTTCACTGAAAAATTATCAAGAACGTTGCAGCCTTCCTTTTCATCTCCAGATGGATCTAACGCCATCCATAGATAGTGCAGTCCTAGACAATCTCCAAGGGGCTTTTACAGCCATATTCCCAATGGCCTTCAACACAGCCTTGTTTTATTATTCAGATGTGGGAGAGGCAGAAATGACATTTGCAAAGCCTAAGTCCATGGGTCGAGACCCTCTCGGATATTGTTTCTAAGTCCATTTTTCAGAAACAGGGGCATCCACATTAGTCACCTGCAGTTAAGCTTTACCAGCCTACTTAAAATCTCCCCTTCTGGTCCTCAGGACAAATCCCATGCTCCACAGGACGCTATCTAAGGCACAAATCACCAGGAAACAGGGACATTCTGCCTTGAGGCCAAAATGTGTATTGGCCACCAGAGTCTGAAGTGAAGATTATAATGGATGACCTATTTGTCTAGCATCCGATTTAGTGGTAAAGAAATGTTGGTCAATTCCACAAGCATCTCTGACCTCTCTAAATGGAGATTTAGAACTCAGATTTTTAAATGCACCTGAGTAGATTTAAACAAAAGAACATCCTTGAGGTTCCCACACTTCTGACTCGTAATAAATGAATAGGAAATAAGATAACACGTGTAATAGGATACTACTCTGAAATACCATTTATATTTTCTCCTGGTATTTCTTTCCCTCCTAGGGTCTCTTCTACACTCACACAGCTAGGTTCTGAGTGGCTTCTGAGTTTCAAAATCTGACCTTTTGGGAGAATAGAAAGGTTTAGGTATAGATAAATGATGATTAAAATGTGTAAGCTTTCAAAAGAGATTGCCAGCTTGAGGATAGGTGAGAAAATTCACAGGGGAAGGGAGGAGGGGTAGACATGAGTGAGTGCTGAGCAAAGGGGCTCTGTGCCCCCTCATTTCCTAATGGAGGCTGGGGGACAAGGATGAAAGAGCAGAGGGGAGTGTCCTTTCTGATGCATTTTGAGTAGGCGCTGCCTGAGCCGCTGGTCCTATGCCAAGATGCTTCAAAGCCTTATTAAGAATGTTTGGATCCCCATGAAGACCTACTATATCCAAGTTTACCAGATGTGGGTAGGAATGGGATTGGTGGGCTTAATCGTTTATAAAATCAGGAGTGTTGATAAAAGAAGTAAAGCCTTGGAAGCTTCCAGTCCTACACCTGCTCATGGTTATCACTAACCAGCTTTCCTTGGACGAGATGTCTGTTTGACTGTGTTATGGGACATTGTGGTGACTTGCAGCAATGCCACTGCCCTCAGGCATGAATAAATGTACCTGTAAGACTCCTCCTCAAAAAATAAAATAAAAGAGCAGAGGGGACCTGCACCCTAGCAGGGAGGTCCACATCCCAGAAGCTCTGTGATCTCCATCATACAAAAGGGGTGTGAACAAAGCAGAGGGTGTCCCAGATGCACCAGCCAACAGGTGACTTCACAAACTAAAGAGACTTCCCTCACTTCCCCTGTGCCCTGATGAACGTGGACACAACCCCAGGGAGACTGGAAGAGGCACCCAATTTGACTTGAGATTAAGCTTTAGCCCTCCTGCTAGAATGAGGGTCAGAATAAAAACTAAGTTATTGAGACAAATGGAAAACCAACCCTTCTGATCCCCAACCCAGGGCCCGTTCTGGGCCCTACACAGCCTTCCTTTGGCTGAACCATCTCCTCCCTGACCCATGAACCCCTGATTGATGTTCCCTGACCCAGAGGGGACCTGGATCCTGACTGGCTCCGCAGTTGGGTGAGTGGGCCTGAAGTGTGGAGATCAGGGAGGGACAAGACCCCAAGAGAAAGCATCAGAGAGGCAGGAGGTGTGGGTGTTCATGGTCTTTGTTACCTAGGGAGGGAAGCTAGTGTGACTGACCTGGAGCAGATAGGATGATGCAGCCCAAGGTCAACACGACTCGTGTGTCCATATGCCCTCCCTCCGCCTCCCCTCACTCGACCAACACCCACACCCCCGTGCACAGCAGATGAGAATGCCAGATGGAGAGTGGGTGCTGTCTGTACTCACATGCCTTCTTCCCTTCCCATCCCCACGCCCCCATGCTTCCCTCCCAGGCAGAAACTCTTATCTGATCGCAAAGAGTCTGCGATGCAGATTCCAGGAATGGGCAGACAATAAAGCTGCAGAGGCTGCAGGACCTGGATGGCTAAACTGAGCCACACAACCAAACAGCCGGAGATTAGAGAAGAGAAGATTTGGGGAAATGAGGGGGGAAAGCTGGAAAGCATGTGTTTGTGGCAAGTTTGAGGCTGCAAGTCCTTAGGGCAGTGCACGGTACAAGAGAGTTAAGAAAGAAGCAAAAAGAGATTTGAGAACTGTTACTGGGAGGTGTTCATTTAATCTTCTTTCATTATTTTGAGAGATGCCAGTTAAAGACTGAATTTTTTTTTTTTTTTCACGGCTGTTTGGACCATACTTCATTCTATGCAGAGATTGGATCATAAGGGTCAAAAGTCATAAGGGTTAAACTAGCTCCAAAAGTGTCTTGGTTTAATGAAGTTCAGAAAATCTGTCCCGCTCCTCTCTCGCCAGCTCCCTGTCCTTCCAGCTCTAGTCCAAGGAGCCAGGGTAGTGATGTGGCTTTAGGAGGTTTGTCCAGTCTCAGACCCCAAGTCTAGTCTTTCCTTGGCTATCCTAGGAGATACAGAAGCCACGCCTCTCCATCACCCCAGCAACAGGGCAGAGAGGGCTCCAGTTCCTATTTCTGGGATGGTGGGAGGAACAGATGGAGGAAATGGAAGTAAGAGGACCAGACTAAGGTAGAAGCAGGCAGCGGGAGCCCCTCTTCCTCTCTAGGACCCTTTATCACTCTCAGAGATAGGACTCTGAACTGAAGTAAAACCAGAAATATCAGCCCTCCAGCACACCTAGTGTGTGTATGTGCTTTGTGAACATGTACCTGTGCCTCAAATTTGCACAAACAAGACAAAGATGCTTCATCTTGAGAACAGATACTCCCTGCCGACGCCAGCTGTGAAGTGAGTAGCTGTGTCTTGTCCCACGGCTGGGCAGTGCAGCACCTGGATCCTATTTCAGAGCTCTGTCAGAGCTGCCCAGAGACACAGGCAGAGTGTCCTGGGGACAGGGAGTAAGCTCCCTGTTGGAGGTTACCCTATCTTGGCAATCTGTCTAACAAGAAGGGCATGAATTACCAGCTCCATGTTCTTGAACATGGGAAGGAAGTAACTCTGCAGGTTCCTGAGCTGGGCATCACCCATGGTCAGCTCTCAGCTCATTATCCGAAGGAGCTGACTCAAAGCTCTCAGACAGTACCAGCTCACCAGATGAGATGCACAGTTGCAGAAATCACAAGTGATTTCCTTGTGCCAGCCAAGGCAGGAACAGTGATCATTCCTAAAGCCTGTGCAGCATTTGGCCTCATATGTCCCCTCTTGAAAGCTGCCCAGAAAACCTTCCCATCCAGGGCACCCTCATCCAACTAGCCTGTTCTGAATGACGTGCCACCTGGCTTCTCCCCAAGCATTCTGCACATGGCTCTCCTATGGATTCTGACCCTTTATCAACCAGAGCCCCTCCAGCCTCCAGCTGCCCTAACTGCTCCCAGAGCCTCGCACACAGCCAGACACACAGATCAGTTCTCGGGAGACAGTTTTTCACTTGGCTCATATTTTGACTCACAGGGCAAATTTGCCAACCATGATTTATGCTCCAGTACCCTTGGGTATCAGGCTAAGCCCAGCCAAAGTTATATTCAATCTTGCCTGTGTCATCTAGTGATATTAACAATATCTTATACACATTTATGTTGCTTTCTATGTGGGGCTCTCTCTTGTGTGATCCTCATCATACTTTAGGCAAGCAGGGCAAACAATGACATCCTTATTGGACAGAAGATGGGGCAGCAATTATCCAGTGGCCAGGATCTTAAGGTGAGGAGCAGAGACTGGAGCTAGCTCTGATCTGCATGACTCCTGGTCCAGTGCTCCCTCCCCCAAGTGGCTTTCCCTCCTGCAGGAATCCCATCCCTAAGGAGAGACCTGTCTGCAGAGGATATAGAATGGTAGGGAGGCACAAGGGGCCTGGAAAGCCAAGGTGAGGCCCTGAGCTGGTGCTTTAGGCCAGAGCATGTTGTTGGAAGAGACAGCAAGAGATGCCCCATGGCAGGCATGCGGGGCGCAGCCCAGGAAGCTGAGAACCCGAGCCTCAGGCGTGGAGGAGCCCTACGATGTTCAAGGATCAGCAGACAGGTGGGGTGCGGCTCCTGTTGCCACCCTCAGAGGAAAGGGGATACCAACCTCCCTTAGGGGCTCTGGGAGGTGGAGGGACTCCTGACGCCTGAACCCTGGAAGAAAGCTGACCCTGAGCCTCCAGGCTGTGAGCAGGACAAGAGGGAGAGCCTTCCCCTCGGTGATGCCCACCTCTGTCCATCTGTCCCACTGCCAAGACATGTCTATGGTCTGCGGCTTTTCTGGTTTTAGCAAAATGGAAAGTTTACCAGAGGAGTGGCTTCCGTGAAATCCATCAGGAGATCCCCCGGCTCCAAGGTAAAGGCACCTCCGCGGTTAGAGGGGCTCTACAGAGGCAGACAAAAACATCCCAGTTAGGGGTGGGAGGCAGGCGCACGAGAGAGGGGGTGTACGTATACATATAGCTGATTCACGTTGTTATACAGCAGAAATCAACACAACATTGTAAAGCAATGATCCTCCAATTAAAAAATAAAAACAATTGGAAAACAGAAATATCCCAGTGAGTGCTGGCTCTCGACTGACCATGGAATTTCATCAGAAAATACAGGTGTTCCCTACCTCTCTCCTCCCCTCACTTGCTAGCACTGAACTCATTATTACACCAACCCCTACTTCATGGTTCTCTTGCTCAGCAGGGTACAAAATATTGAGACCAAACCCCAGTTTTTCTGACATCTTCATGGGTAGAAACAGGTTATAGGGAGGGGGACTGTCTTTTTTGAAGCTGCAAACAATTTTTATTAAATGCTCTGAGTGCTCTTTGACTGGCCTTTGGGGGAAAAATACTTCAAAGAGTCCTTTGAATATATAAAGAGAAAGAAAAGACCCCATCTTGGATCCAGGGGGCCAAGACCTCAAGAAACTAAACTCATCTGCACAATAGTGAAGAAAAGCTTTCTGGTGGGAGGGTGGGATCTTTCATTTTTTGGAAAAATTTCTTCTGTCTTGCCCTGGAGTCTCAGCAGCATGGGGGCCTTGAAGCCCTATATGGGAAAAAATAAGTCTCAAATCTCATTAACTTGGTGCAAGCAGAGCCCTAAGGAGAGAGCTGGCCAGGAGAGGGAGCCCTGTGGCCTCTGACAGGATGCTGATTGCATCTCCAACCCAGTTCCCTTCTGTTTCGTAAATGTGTTCACGTGGTTTTACCTACGGCCTGGGGGACCGTAGAGAGGACCCTGTGTCCGCACTTGGGACAAAGCAGTGCTGGAACTTGGCATAGTGGAGGGGAACCCGACTTCAGTTCCCAGGAGGTGATCTACAGAAAAGCAGGGAGCTTCAGTCTGGGCCAGTCACAGGCTGAGGGGGTCCAGCCAGGATTCTGTTAAGGAACATGGAGATATTCCCAGAGACCCCCAGGAACGGAGACCCTGAAAGACTGCCCGAGGCATGCGGGATGTGCCTAGACTGTTGTTACTCTGATGTTACTGGGAATCGTGCTCCCTGGAGCCGCAGAAGCCTCGGGCATCCTGTTTGCACAAGCACTTTAATCTCCACTGGACTCATGGGTTGAGCAGGGTAGTAGATTTTACTCCCATTTTTGGGAAGAAGAAACTGAGGCTCAGAGAAACAAGGTCCATGAAGTGACTGCTCATTTAAAGCAGACATAGGTATTTGAAAGGAGCAACTGAGAATAGACTCTATGGCTCTGGTCTTGCCTTGGGGGGCCCCTGCCTCATGCACACAGCATTCCTCAGTGGGGTCCAGGGACCAAGCAACATTTGACCCAGCATTTGCTTGGAGAGCAAGACCAATCACTGAAGAGTGACTGCAACCAAGCATCACTCAAAGAAAACCAAGAGAAATGTCTTGTGTAAGACCTTTGTCAGCCCATTCACACCATTGGCAATTTCCTGAAATTTCAAGCCGACAGATAGAATATTAACCAATTTCAAACTATCAACACAGGCTATCTCCCATAAGGAACGAGATGGGGATACTTCTAGGTTTTTTCTTCTCCAGATTTTCCATTTTGGCGGGTAAAAAGCCATTTCTCACTCTCTGTCTTCACAGTGGAGTAATAGTGTTCGTAGGGATGATATTTTAAAACCAAAACTGCCCTCAGAAATCTCTTAAATTTCCCTTTAAGTACAGAACACATGCTTTTATATGATACTATTTGTCTCTCATACATGGTTATCTTTCAGGGACAGATTATATTAAAAAAAAAACACGTGGTTGTTACTGTTGTTTTAGGAGCACCCAGAGTTGACGACACAAAGCTCAAACGCACACAGATGCCACACACGGAATTTACGCAGACACTGCAGCAAGAAGAGCTCCTCCTCAGGGCCTCTCCCGTACCTTGGCCCCTGGGGACAGCTGGCCCTTGCCTTCTGAGCCCTGAGGCGAGCTGATCTTGTGGACTTTGGGGGACAGCAGTGGCACTGAGGCTTGTGTGGTGGTGGCGGTGGTGGCAGCTGCGGGTGCAGTTGTGGTCGCTCCCACTGCCTCAGCCAGGTCTGGAGGGAGGTCGTCTTCATCACTGCGGTTACTAAAAGCACATGAAGCTCTGCTCATTACAATAATAAACAGGCCGTGGGGAGTGGAGGTAGGTGGGGAGGGCTGGGACAGCTAGGCTGGGGGCTGGGGTTCTCCCCAGATGTCTACCAGATGTCCAGCTTACGGGAGCCAATATATCGACCTTTAGCCAAAGCAAACTTGGGCTGGATTTTCTGTCACTTGCCAAGGGATGAAAAACAAATTTTAATATAAAAATATAACATAATAATTATCATTTTATCCATTTGTAAGCATATAATTCAGTGGCTTAGATATTCACAATGTTGGATAGCAATTACTTTATTTATACCCTAGACTTTTCTATCATCCCAACAGCAACTCTGTACTCGTCAGACAATATCTCCCCATGGTCTCCTCCCTGTAGTCCCAGGTAATGTTTGTTCTGCCCTTGGGGCTCAGGGGCCACCCCCAAATATGCCACAGTAGCATATTGATTTTTTTATTAGGATAGAGTTTTTAATCTTAATAAAACTATATGGAGAAAAAACTTAATACATTTTTTACATAGCATTTTTTGAAGACCCTGAAGGAAAGATTGAATTACCACCATCACTGAAAATTTATTTCTGGAAATGTCCACAGGATTTTTTAATTAATCAGGTAAGAGATATTTTTACCATTAAATAAAATATGCATTCACTATGAGATATAATATCCTAGTTATGAAAATTTGCATTTTAGAAACAATTTAGGGTAATTTTGTCCTTTGGCATTTAGTCAGAAAGAGTAATGACTTTTGGCATTTAAATCAGAAATAAATATTTATCAATATAGTTTGTACTCCCTACCTTGTGTGTTCAGTGTTTCTTTTCAAAATAGCAGTTATGTGGGGATAAGAAAACTTACTGGTACCGAGGTACATAAATTTCAACGTGAGGATTTCAGTATGATGTCAAGGGTTTTGTAAGAGAAATATTTGCATTTTTGTGCTTCTTTTCCCCTTCAAAGAGTGCTTACAAGTACAGTCTGGAAAATGGGAAGTGGAAGAGCAATGGTCTTAGGATGCATGTGATAAAATGATTAGGGAGAGGACAAGGGAGTAAGCAGAAAATCGAAAATAAAGATTCCATGAGAGGTTGAAGAATGTTTATATATAGTTTGTACTGGCTTCCAAGAGAATATTGAGATTCTGCTGAGGGTCTCAAGTTTTCTTCTTCTCTTCATAATGTCAAATTATAACGTAAAGTATTGCAGAAAGTTGTTCCTTACTTTCTGACAGACTTTCTCCTTTCAGCTTGTTATGTGGTATAAAGCTCTGTCCATCTGTCATATTGATTATTTTGAATTAAGTTACTTAAGAAATGGCCACCAGCACTCTGACCCTCCTCTCTGTCTCCCTGAAAGCAGGATATAAATCTCTCACGTGAAAGGTGTACTCCCTATAGTAGGCAGAAAAAAAAGCGAAGTTGCTCAGTCGTGTCCGACTCCTTGCGACCCCATGGACTATAGCCTACTACGCTCCTTCGTCCATGGTATTTTCCAGGCAAGAGTACTGGAGTGCGTTGCCATTTCCTAGGCAGAAAGACCCCTTTATCACAGAGATAGGGAATTTAGGCCAAGAAGTCTATATAAACAAACCTTGCTACTTCTTTAAGTTACTTCCCCAAGTCCAAACTGTTTATATTCTTCACTAATTGAGCACCCGATACCTAAGTTTCTTTATCCTGTCAATTGCTTACAAATTTTTTATTTCTTTGTCTAAAAAGTACAAAAGCTGCCTGCTTTGGCCACTTCTTAGGTGCTATTTCTATGAGATATCCATGTGCATGAATTAAAACTTGTTTCCTGTTCTCCTAATAACCTGTCTTCTTATTTTATTATTAGTCTGGCCACAAGAACTCAGAAAGGGAAAAGGGGAAATTTTACACCTCTCCTCAACATGGTTTTCTGTCTGAATGAATGTGACTACTCTAGGTACCTCATATAAATGAAATTATATAGTAAATACTTCTCTGTATCTGGGTTATTTTTTTTTACTATAATGTTTTCAAGATCTATCCATGTTGTAGCATAAGTCAAAGTTTCATTCCTTTTTATGGTTGAATAATATTCCATTGTATAGATAGATTATATTTTGTTTATCCCTTCATCTGTTGATGGATACTTGGGTTGTTTCTGCCATTTAGCTATTGTTATGAACGTGGTGTGCAAACATCTGTTTGAATCTCTGCTTTCAACTCTTTTGGACTGGAATTCTACCTACGAGGGGAATTGGTGAGTTGTATAAGTAGTTCTATGTTTAACATTTTGAGAACCACCAAACCAAGGGATGTTATTCTGAGTAGCCTCCCATAGAAGGGTAAATATAAGAGCTGTAGAAACCTACTGTTTTGAATGAAAGACTCCTCTTATGGTCTAACAGGAACTGTCCCTTTGGTGATAAACTGGTTATAAAGGAGGAGTTGGGCACAATTGTCTTGGGGCCAAGTATTTCTGATTTTAGACCCTCTCTGATCAAACGGGATGACCCATGATGGAAAGGACACTGGACAGGAAGTCACCATGAGGGAGGAGAAGTCTGGGCTGGCATCCGGGGCTCATCTCCAGAGCCTGAATTTATGGGGAAGGCTTGACTTCTCACAAGGTATGCCAAGGCTGGAAGCCTTTCTGATCTGATCATCCTGGCAAAGAGAAGCACCATCAATAGTCCACTCTTGGCATGGACAGTATTTTCTCAAACTTACAGAAATTAGGACAGGTTCCCTATTGCCTTCTGCCAACCAGATTCCTGCCTGTGCAGGAAAGTGGTAAACCAGTGAGAACCAGTTGCCTGAACCCTGTACATTCCAAAGGAAACACTGGTCATTGACAAGCTCCTGAGAGAACCCCTGGACCCTTGGGATATCCTGCTGAATAAGTGGCTTAGCATACCTAAGGTCTTGGGCCATGCCAGATAGCTTATGTTATCAATGTGATGTATGATGAACACATGGTATCTAAAGTCAATTCATGAAACATTTTAGTAAGTTAAGTTTTACATATGGTATGATTCTTTTCTTTGAAATGATTCCTTTCTGTTTTAAAGAAAGGCATAGAAAAATGTCTAGAGTATTAGTCATAAAGGTGAACATTGGTTATTTTTGATGGTATAATTTTAGGGGATTAGTTTATTTTCCCTTTGGATTTTTTTGTCTTCCCTGAATAGTTTCAGATTTTTACACTATGTTTACTTTTACCTTTTTTAAAAAAGATTTTTTTAAAATGTCAATCATTTTTAAAGTCTTTTTTGAATTTGTTACAATATTGCTTCTATTTCATGTTTGGTTTTCTGGCTGCCAGGCATGAGAGATCTTAGCTTCCCTACTAGGGATCGAATCCACACCCCCTGCATAGAAAGGCAAAATCTAAACCACTGGAGAGCCAGGGAAGTCCCTACACTATATCTAAATGAATAGTAAAGTTCAATTTATGGGGGAAAACTAAGCAGATCATCATTTTCTAAACATACCAGCTGATCTCAATATAAAGATATACTTTTGCCTGCCTTAAACTCTTTGCAGAGTTTAATTCCTTCACTCTAAACACAGCAGTCACACTTTTCCTCCCTATGTCGTATTTCGAGAAAAGAACATAGCTGAGATTTTTGTTTATATCCTAGAAAGTGGCAGTTTGAAAACCTGTTCAGAGAACCTAAATATCATGATGCTTTGATGAAGTAGCCTAAAACCCAAACAAGCACATATAATTCTGCCCTAGAAACTAGGAATACTATAACCACTAAAAAAGGCACACACCTCCCCACATGTCAAAAATAATGATGCAGAATTATTTTTCAGGGAATGAGAAATCTTAATTTTTCCAATCTACATCCCTTAACCATGTGTTTATTAACTTCATCAATATCTGTGAGTGGAAGAGATGAGTAAAGTAGTGGTAACTAGTGTTGACAATATAAGAACTATTTATGGGATGAAAATGCAAAACTGGGAACATCCCATCTGTTAATTTTGCTATTTACTACTAATGGGGAAAACGGTGCCATTCTTTGATTTTCAAACCAGAACACTTTGGGGTATCTTATGAAATACACAAGAAATCAGAGGTTCAAAAAGGGTTTCCTTAAAAGAGGCAATTTGGTGAATTAGTTAAATTTTCTTTCCTTCCAGGCTATGTAATAGTCATTGTTTCCAACATGATTACATATCCTGAATGGGTGATAATAACATTTTTAATTTCGAAATGTAAAATGAAAGGCTAATCTTGCCAGCTTTATCCTCTGGGAAGCAGATTTTTCATTGGTTAATCTGTCCCCTAGAGATCATTAGGAATGTTAATCATCTGAAGCTTTCTCATGTTGACTTTCCTAGGAAATACAGCTGCTATACAGTCCAGAAGTTTCTACTAAGGCTAATGAGGTGGAATGCGTCTGTCCTGAAATAGCCCCGCTTCTCCTTTTTACAAGGTGCAAGCGGCAGGCCAGAGCTGATGGCTAGAGAACCGCAGCTGCAGTTTGCTCCTTGTCCTATACATTGTAGTCTTGGTACCTCCTACACTTGACCTTTTTAGAGGCTTCAGGTGCATAATAAGAAAGCAACAGGAACTAACTCATCCTTCAGCCAGGTCCCTTGCTAGGGCTTACCCACATTATCTTATGTTTACCCTCGCAAAATCTCTGTCCATTTTACAGATTACAGAGAGATTCAAAGAGTAATTTTCCCAAGAGTTTATGACAGTAAACAAGAAGCCTTTCTAACTCCAGAGCCCCATGCTTTGCACTGCACCCAAAGATCCCCTTGCACCTCTCTGACCAATTATATATCCAGACATGATACCTGGGACATAGCTGAGGTCAGGAAATGGGAACAACCATTGCTATTTTACTAATGTACCACCACATTTAACTGCAGCATTTACCTGCCCTCTTTGGATTAAAATTATTTACAATCTGTCTTTCCCTCTCATAAATTTAAGTCCTTGCATGGGAATTCTCAAAGTCACTTTGTTCTTCCCTCACAGTGCCTAGAATGTCCCTGTGCGCAAGGGAATTAGGAAACTTGTGGTAAGTTCAACAGAACTGGACAGGTCCTGCTGGTTCTGGCACACTTTGGAATACGGCTCCTCCTACAGAAATATGGCTCCTCCTACAGAAATATGGATCCTTCCACAGGAATATGGCTTCACCCACAGGAATATGGGCTTCTTCTACAGGAATGTGGTTCTTCCTACACAAATTTGTTGTTGTTCAGTTACTAAGTCATGTCTGACTCTTTGCAACTGTATGGACTATAGTATGCCAGGCTCCATAGGATTCTCCAGGCAAGGATACTGGAGTAGGTTGCCATTTCCCTCTCCAAGGCTCTTCTCAGACCAGGGATTGAACACGTCTCCTTCATTGGCAGGTGGATTCTTTACCACTGAGCCACCAGGAAATTCCTACAGGAATAGAGCTCTTCCTATTGTTCAGGGATCAGCTTTGGCTCTTTTGACAGACAGTGCCACCACTTCACTAAGATACAACCGAGCCAGCATTCGACATACTCCCCATGTTCCTCCTCTTCTATCTGTGTCCCTGAGGAAGCTCCTCCCCTTAAGTGTGGGCTGGATCTGGTGACTTGCTTCTAATGAAGAGTAGGGCAAAAGGGATGAAATGTCATGTCTGAGATTAGGTTATAAAAAGCTGTGATGTTGCCTTTCTAGAAGTCTTTCTGGCTCTTCTTGTGTATTTTCTCAGAGAAAGTGAAAGAGGTCTACATGTCTAGGAACTAAAGGCAACCTCCAGTCAAAAGCCAGCAAGGAATGATGTCCTCAGTCCAACAGTCCTCAAGGAACTGAGTTCTGCCCCACACTGTATGAGCGAGCATTCAGATGAGGCTGCAGCCCTTGCCAATATCTTGAGGGCAGCCTTAACAGGCACTCTGACCCAGAAGACTCAGCTAAGCCATGTCTGGACCCCAACCCACAGAAACTGTGAGAAAATAACTGCAGACTGTTTTAAGCCACTAAATCTTGTAGTAATTTGTTCTAAAGCAGTCAATAAAGAATGCCTACGGCACCCGTGACATGTTTTCACGGACAAAGATCCAGCGCCATTATGACTTACATCGGAAAATAGACTGTATTTTTGAGGTGGTCCTTTGGGAGGGGTGTGAAGGGCTAAGAAGCATTTACAACTGGACATTTGGCATCGCCTTTGTTGTTATAACTGAAAAACTTGCAGCATGGAACTCACAAACTGTACTGTCTTGTTAACTTCCGCACTCGGGGAGGCTTGATCTCCGGCTTTTCCATAGCTGGTTGTGTAGTTTCCACACGTATAGGAATAGGACTTCTAGAGACAGATCAGAAGAGCAGAACAACACCAACAAAGAGGTTTACGGTCTGGTTTTGACAGTAGGGACTGCTTTCTCAGTTAATTTATGCCTTACTAACACTGATAGTCAAGATAGCCATTTCTTTCCTCCTCTTCACTCTACCTATTACATATAATTATTTTAAAATGCCACAGAAAAGCCAAAATAAAAAAATGATAAAGAGGAAAATACAGCAAGCAGGAACTGAACATGATTGGGGTATCACATGAAATTTCTCTGCCCAAAACACTCCCTTCCCAATATTAGGTTTTTGTTCATAACCAGGTTTTGCCAGTGAAACGAGTAAAGGGAAACCTGTGGATAGCCTATTTTTACTTCCAAGTAAGTAATCTTGTATCTATGTGATTTTAAACATAACACAGAATACATTTTTTAAATAGATAAAGAATGATAGAGTAGTTCATATAAAAAATATATCATCAGGAGAACTTTAGGATTCACTCTAAAACATTTTAATTCTATGTCCAGATTAAAATGTTAAAAATTAAGTTTCATTTTTATATTAGAAAACAATGCAATTAACCAATGGGCTTACTCCTAACTGTGATTTTAAGGAAAAGTTTTGACACATTTTTATGACTGAGTGATTTCACTTAAAAAAACCCCCAGTAATTACTTTCTGGGACCAATGGACATCAAAACAAACTGAGATTCTCAGCAAGAGACTTCTAGTAAGTCAGTTAACACGTCTGGGCCTCCATCTTCCCTTCTGCTGAGTGCCTAATTTGGTGGTGATAGGTATGTGGCAATAAATGTTAAAGAAACATAAATGAGCAAACATGAAATAGAGTCAACGTATTCTAGGTTCATGACTTCCTCAAGCTGGCCCCCCCAGAGGCAACTGAATGCAGTCCCTGGAAGAACTCAGGGGAGCACATTACTCTGCTGGGGTGGAATGGGTGGTGTTTGGAAAGCTTCAAGGAGGGGTTTAGACTTAACCAGATGGAGGGAAGACTTCCAAGGTGGGAGACAGAGTGGAGACCCAGATCTGCTGATGGGTAAGGCAGAGCCAGCATCACTGATTCAATGGACATGAATCCAAGCAAGCACCGGGAGACAGTGAGGGACAGGGAAGCCCGGTGTGCTAGTCCACGGGGTTGCAAAGAGTCAGACACAACTTAGCAACTGAACAGCAACAAGGTAAAGTTCCAGGGGAAGATCAGGGGCTTGTGACTAGAGGGGAAACCAGGGGCCCCTGCATGAGGTGCCTCAAGCTGAGTTGTTCATATAAAGGCAAAGGCAGTCACTGAAGGTTTTGGGCAAGGGAGTGGCATGACTTGCAAGTGGTCAGACTTGCATTTTAGGAAGGCCGTTAGAGCAACAAAGGATGCTGGTGAGGACAGGCCAGACGGAGCATCTTAGAAAACTGTAGTAGTGGTTATCCAGGATGAGAAATGGTGAGGGCTGGGGGTAGGTTGGGAAGCGGGTCATGATAAGGAGGGGATGGACATGGGAGATAATACGAAAGTCAAATTGGCAGGACTTGGTGACCAATTAGATGAGGGCATGAACAGGAGAAAGTCAAGGACTCCCAGGCATCAGGTCTTAATAACAGGTAGGTAACAATGACTTTGGGGCTTCCCTGGTGGCTCATTGGTAACAAATCTGCCTGCTATGCAGGGGATGCAGGAGATATGGGTTCGATCCCTGGGTCAGGAAGATCCCCCAGAGGAGGGAATGGAAATCCACTCCAATATTCTTGCCTGGAGAATCCCATGGACTGAGGAGTCTGATGGCTACAGTCCATAGGGTTGCAAAGACTCGGACATGACTGAAGCCACTGTGCACACGTGCACACACACAATGACATTAACCAAGATAGGAAAACTGATGAAATGGGCAGCAGGGTAGGGTTGGAAGAGATGAATTAAGGCTTCAAAAAGTCCAAGAGACAGCTGGGTATTTGTCTCTGGAGTAAGACAAATTTATACCAAGAAAATGGACTAGGCATCATAAGATAACATAGAGAAATATTCATTTTTATTTTTAGCATCAAGTATAAGAATTTCCCAGGGTAGTGTTTCCTAGATTACATAAGGTGTTTTTTTGAAATTCTTGTTTCTGGCCCTTCCCCACTACAACACCCCTACCCTCACCAAAACGGCCCTACCTCCCACCAAAGGATCTGAAATGTCTGGAGGAGGATTGTAGTTTTTGGTTTTAACAAGATACTGATGTAGTGTTCCTTGGACACATTTTAGGAAACTTTATCCTAGGGAGACCCCACCAGTGTTAGCAGACTGCCAAGGTGTCCATGGGGCTGCCATGATCTATAGCTAGTTATTCACAGAGAGGTGAAGAGTATCTACTTTCTATGAGATTAGGAAAGAAAGGTTTTTCTCTGGGTTCGGGTTGGTGGTGGTCTGGAGGTTTTAAAGAACATCTGTGACTCTAGTACTTCCAGGGGCTCAGATAATGGACCAAGGGATGAGTACTGAACTGAGCTGAGACAGTGAGCAGAAGCCAGGTCACGAAGGGCTCCCTCTGCTCTGTTAAGGAGTCGGGACTCCACCCTGACTTTAAACAGGGAACTGACATGGTCAGGTCAACATGCCTGAGAAGCAACTCAAAGTGACTCGCTAATACAGCAGGTAGAAATATTAAAACAGAGTAAGTGGCATTTTTGAGACATAAAGGAAGTTGAGACAGTCTTTTTCTCGCTCTCTCTTCAGGCTCACATTCTCTCAGTTTTCTTTTTCTTCTCTGCTGCTGCGTTGTTTCAGTCGTGTCCGACTCTGTGTGACCCCATAGACGGCAGCCCACCAGGCTCCGCCATCCCTGGGATTCTCCAGGCAAGAACACTGGAGTGGGTTGCCATTTCCTTCTCCAATGTGTGAAAGTGAAAAGTGAAAATGAAGTCACTGAGTCGTGTCCAACTCTCAGCGACCCCATGGACTGCAGCCCACCAGGCTCCTCTGTCCATGGGATTTTCCAAGCAAAAGTACTGAAGTGGGGTGCCATTGCCTTCTACTTTATTATCAAATCCCCTCATGAGTAACGTTTTGAGAATAATGTTGATGGTACTATTGTTTCCCCATTCAAACAAGAAGCAACAGACCTTACATTAGCGTCCTGAAGAGTGGATTTCTTATTAATATTTACAAACGGTGATTCCTCTTTTCCAACCTGCTAAAGAAAACAGGCAGGTTAGTCAAAACTTAATATCTTGGCACGCAAAAATGTTCCCAAGTGTCCTACATTCAAAGGACTATAGAAATGTGAAGGCGTATCAAAGAGGTGGATCATCAGGTACTCAGTGAATAACCAGTTTTTTTTTTTCCGGTGTTTATTTAACAAAAAACTATTTTCTTGAGTCATTCCCCATCTGGGGATTAACACTTAATCATTCAAATACAATCAATGCTTGCATTCACACTCTTATCGAGTACCTGCTATGTGCCAGCTCAGGACTGAATGAGAAAAGGATGGTGTAGGAAAAGTCAAACCCACAGTTTAATTCCCTACCTCACATTTTTAGGTCAGGAATAATAAGCAGCTCCATGCTCACATAGCACTTAGAGCCTTCAAAAGAGTTTAGAATCTGTCCTTTCACATCAGTGAAACAAGCCTGGGAAGAGTCACATCATATGATTTTGAAAGAAGCCTCGTCCTCCTCCGTCTAGTGAGTCCCACAAAGAAGTGTGTGGATGGAAGGACACCCACTCAGCCAGCCAGGCCGGCTGAGCTCACACTGGAGATCAACAGGAGATTTAGCAGCCAGCGGCCCTCAGACCCTCCACGGGGTACAGAGCTGGCCCTTTCACTTCCCCAAATATTACTGGGCTTTGGCCAAAACGTTCCTTCAGGTTTTGCTCTAAGATGTTATGAAAAACCCAAATGAACTTTTTGGCCAACCCAATAACTACACTGGTTAATAACTCTTTATATTAAAAGTTCTGTTCACATAACAGGTGTGGTTCCTATGTCCTGGCTGGACCCGACTGACACAGCAGTCCCAGAGCACCTCTTGTACACGTCACTGACGAAACCTCACAACAGAAAATCAAAGGCTTGCAGGCACGCACCTGGGCACTCACTCGGGACGCGTTCTCCAGCTGGGCCTTCAAAATGTTACACTTCACGTGATCAGCCACAGGGGATGGCAAAAGTGGAGTCTGAAGAGTCTTCTCAGGAACTTTTTTCTCTTCGGCCTGAGATGAACCAAAATGCATGTAACAAATGGTAAACAAAGAACTAAAGAAACACAAACATTAATCCTCCCCAACAATCATCAGTGCAAATAACACAGAAACAAGTGTGTCACCAACTCCTTATGCTTGTACCAGTGCTTTCACTATTTGCCAAGGAGTCACAAGCACATCCTCTCCTTCTCATGTGAAGCAGGGAGAGGAAGAGGTAGGAAGCTCATGAGTCACAGGACTGGGAAGGTCCAAGAAGACTCTTTCAGATTCACGCAGCCAGAGCCCGTGGCAGAACCAGGACTCAAACTCTGAGTCACATACTGTGACATGTAGTGTGTGTGTGAGTGTGTGTGTGTGTGAGTGTGTGTGTGTTCAGTTGCTCAGTTGTGTCTGACTCTTTGTGATCCCTTGGTCTGTAGCCTATGAGGCTCCTCTATGCATGGGATTTCCCAGGCAAGAACACTGGAGTAGGTCGTCATTTTCTTCTCCAGGGGATCTTCTGTGACTTGTTAGTTCAAGGGTCGTTTGTATTTTTACAATAATCTTGCTGAAAACTGTGATTCTCAATAAGAAATCTGTATCTGTTGCCTCACTGTAGACTGTCTCAGATGTCAATAATCTAGTACCACCTTTTTTTTTTTTTGCCATTTTTTTAAGAAAGGCAATGCCAAAGAATATACCACACAATTGCATTCATCTCACATGCTAGCAAAGTAATGCTCAAAATTCTCCAAGCCAGGCGTCAGCAATACATGAACCGTGAACTTCCAGATGTTCAAGCTGGTTTTAGAAAAGGCAGAGGAATCAGAGATCAAATTGCTAACATCCCCTGGATCATCGAAAAAGCAAGACAGTTCCAGAAAAACATCTATTTCTGCTTTATTGACTATGCCAAAGCTTTTGACTGTGTGGATCACAATAAACTGTGGACAATTCTGAAAGGGATGGGAATACCAGACCATCTGACCTGCCTCTTGAGAAACCTATATGCAGGTCAGGAGGCAACAGTTGAAACTGGACAGGGAACAACAGACTGGTTCCAAATAGGAAAAGGAGTGCATCAAGGCTGTATATTGTCACCCTGCTTATTTAACTTCTATGCAGAGTACATCATGAGAAACGCTGGGCTGGAAGAAGCAGAAGCTGGAATCAAGATTGCCAGGAGAAATATCAATAACCTGAGATATGCAGATGACACCACCCTTATGGCAGAAAGTGAAGAGGAACTAAAAAGCCTCTTGATGAAAGTGAAAGAGGAGAGTGAAAAAGCTGGCTTAAAGCTCAACTTTCAGAAAACTAAGATCATGGCATCTGGTCCCATCACTTCATGGGAAATAGATGGGGAAACAGTGGAAACAGTGTCAGACTTTATTTTTTGGGGCTCCAAAATCACTGCAGATGGTGACTGCAGCCATGAAATTAAAAGATGCTTACTCCTTGGAAGGAAAGTTATGACCAACCTAGACAGCATATTGAAAAGCAGAGACATTACTTTGAGAACAAACGTCCGTCTAGTCAAGGCTATGGTTTTTCCAGTGGTCATGTATGGATGTGAGAGTTGGACTGTGAAGAAAGCTGAGTGCTGAAGAATTGATGCTTTTGAACTGTGGTGTTGGAGAAGACTCTTGAGAGTCCCTTGGACTGCAAGGAGATCCAACCAGTCTATCCTAAAGGAGATCAGTCCTGGGTGTTCATTGGGAGGACTGATGCTGAAGCTGAAGCTCCAATACTTTAGCCACCTCATGCGAAGAGTTGACTCATTGGAAAAGATTCTCATGCTGGGAAGGATTGGGGGCAGGAGGAGAAAGGGACAACAGAGGATGAGATGGTTGGATGGCATCACCGACTCGATGGACATGAGTTTGAGTGAACTCCAGGAGTTGGTGATGGACAGGGAGGCCTGGCGTGCTGCGATTCATGGGGTCGCAAAGAGTCAGACACGACTGAGCGACTGAACTGAACTAAACTGAACCACGAGGTTTTCACAGGTGTATGAAGAGTTAATTTTTAATTAGATTTGATTTTTTGGAATGATATGCTGGAATACAAGAATTGAACTGGTCCTAAAGCCCATTCGAGGTTTTTGACGATTGCTTAAGGGGATATAGCTATACTGACAGTAATGACCAAAGACCCACTTTGAAAAGAAAACAGAATGCTGCTAAAATAAGAAATCAGTGAGAATTTAGCATTGATTTCCCCCTTGAATTTAGCAATTCTGTACTGCTTTCTGGATAGAAAATTCAAGCTGGCTTGCTGCTGCTAAGTCACTTCAGTTGTATCCAACTCTGTGCGACCCCATAGATGGCAGCCCAACAGGCTCCCCCATCCCTGGGATTCTCCAGGCAAGAACACTGGAGTGGGTTGCCATTTCCTTCTCCAATGCGTGAAAGTGAAAAGTGAGACTGAAGTCACTCAGTCATGTCCGACTCTTTGAGACCCCATGGACTGCAGCCTACCAGGCTCCTCCGTCCATGGGATTTTCCAGGCAAGAGTACTGGAGTGGGGTGCCACTGCCTTCTCCATCAAGCTGGCTTATTCTTGCTCTATCTGACCAGGCAGGAGCTATTGTTCAGCTCTATGACTTGACTCAGGTGAAAACCAATATAAATTTTGGAAAACTTGAGTATCATCATTGCATTTATGTTTGCATAAAAGGCATCTCTATGAGGGGTAAACATCTGAATTACAGCAAGACTATAATTCCAGCCAGGAGGATGGCTCCAAGAATGTTGTGCTTTCTCTCTTTTGTGTAACCATATTTTGTATTTTACATTCAGTTTGAATTGTAAAAAGAGGTTGTATCATTCAATATGGAAATTCAGATTTCAAAACACACAGATGAATGATAATTGGGCTTTGATATAATTGTCATTGTAAATAGCCCTTCTGTTTAAGGATGTCATTCAGGGATAAAGAAGTGATCAGATGCAGTTTTCAACTACTGATACAAATTGTTTACATGTTTCAAATCTGATGAAATTCAAATGTCTGTGACAATTTTGGGTGCACCTTTGGAAATGGGCAATCAGAATGTCTTCTCACCATTAACATATCCAAACCTTAGAAGAATCAGAGGATTCTTGAGACTGAAAAAAACCTTAAAAGCCATCAGAACCATTGGTTCCCAGTTGTGGTATCATAATAATTTATGATGCCTGTTGCAAGGACTGTTTTTATTAATGATAAGGAATCATAGTGTGAAGTCATATACTTGCCTATGTGTTAGGACAAAGTCATGGTTATCTGGCATAACTCTCTTCTCCATGCTCATTGATCCATTTCTTCACGTGAAGGAGAAAAGAGGGGCATTATTGCTTGAGTGCATGGGAGTAGTGAAAGTTAGTCGTTCAGTCGTGTCCAACTCTTTTCAACCCCATGGACTGTAGCCCACCAGGCTCCTCTGTCCACGGAATTCTTCAGGCCAGAATACTGGAGTGGGTAGCCATTCCCTTCTCCTGGGGATCTTCCTGACCCAGGGATCAAACCAGGGTCTCCCACCTTGCAGGCAGATTCTTTACCATCTGAGCCACCAGGGAAGCCCCAACTGCATGGCAAGTGCTCAATAACTCACAGCTGCCTCAGCTACACCTTAACCCAGAGCAAGCCACGATTGTTAATGTCCCACCAAGATTCATAGCAACTACAAATTACATACAACTTGTGAGTTCTCTGCTACTGTATGCTATACTTTCCTGCAAAATATTTTTGACTTTACCAAGCTCCAGGTAAGCCCCTGTTAAAATGATTTATTGTGTGGAGTGCAGAAGAAAAGTTGAAACCTGGAGACTAAGAGAAAGAAGACCAATCCCAGGCACATAATCCATTAGGCTGACTCCAAACAGCTAGCACAAGCCTGCTCAATAAAGATGTATTGACTGGATGAATATAAGTGCCATCCTGCAGGAAGAATTATTTTTCCAACCGACTATCATTGAGGGTAGTACTGAAGAAAAAGTAGGTGAACAAGATCTTAAAGTTGGGGCTCAAGAGTGATCAGAGGGACCTGAGGCTTCCCTATTGTGGTGGGTGCAAGGGGATGGAGGGTCTTCTGAGAAACTGTGGAAGTCTAGTGTAGACTAGAGGGATGTCTAGGGTGGAGGAACAGCCCAGATAGGAAGTATAATGTTCCCATGTTCATCAACTTGGGTAAGGAATGGGAGCTTTCCAGGCCAGATCTTCCAAATAATTAATTAACAGTTTGTTATTGTTTAGTTGCTAAGTCATGTCCTACTCTTAGTGACCCCATGGACTGCAGCACATCAGGCTTTGTCCTCCACTATCTCCTAGAGTTTGCTCAAACTCATGTCTGAGTCAGAGATGCCATCCAAACATCTCATCCTGTCACCTCCTTCTCCTCCTGTCTTAAATCTTTTCCAGCACCAGGGTCTTTCCCAATGAGTTGACTCTTCGCAGCAGTGGCCAAAGCATTGGAGCTTCAGCATCAGTACTTCAGTGACTATTCAGGATTGATTTCCTTTAGGATTGACTAGTTTTATCTCTATGTAGTCCAAGGGACTCTCAAGAGTCTTCTCCAGCACCATAGTTCGAAAGCATCAATTCTTTGGTGCTCAGCCTTCTTTATGGTCCAACTCTCACATCCATACATGACTACTGGAAAAACCACAGCTTTGACTATATGGACCTTTGTCAGCAAAGTGATGTTGGTAATTAATAATTTAATGTATAATTAAATTAATATAACTATCAATTATAATTTTAAAATAATTTAATTAATAATTAAAGGGATATTGTTAATTAATCCCAAATTGTTACCTCCCTCTTACAAAGAGGCAAAGCTAGGCACTGGGGTTAGAAAAAACGATCCATGAGTAAAGAAGACTATTCCTATAAGGATTTTAAAAAGTGTAAGCAACAGCGGATCTCAACCAGGGGCAATTTTCCCCTTCAGGGGACATTTGGCAATGTCTGGAGACAATTTTGGTTGTCATGCCAGGATAGGGGGATGCTACTAGCACCTAGAGGGTAGAGGCCAGGGGTGCTGCAAAACATCCTGCAACGCACAGGACAGCCTCTCCTCCAACGTATCAGGCCGAAATAGCACTAGAACCTAAGGCGAGCAACCCTAGGGTAGAAACTGAAGACGCATGTGGGACTGCAAAGGGCACTGCACTGGGAGTCGGGTCCAAGGATTCAGCCGCTCTCTGACTTCAAGAATGCCAGGTCCCTTCCTCGGGTCTGAGATGTTGAAAAGGTTGAAGTAAATGATAGATTGAATCCAGCACTGGCTTTCTACAGGTCTAAGATATAACTTGGTTTGTATAAGGCTGCCCATTTGGATATAAGAACAGGTCTAGCCAAAAGGGAACTTGGTTTTCGCCCAGGCCCTTCCTCAAGACCTCCCTCCCTACTTTTTTATTTTTTGATTTTTTAAAAAATACTTAAGCCAGCCTTTTATCTTTTGGCTGCACCACGCAGCATGTGGGGTCTTAGTTCCCTGTCCAGGGATTGAACCCATGCCCCATGGAAGTGTGGAGCTCTAACCACTGGACAGCCAGGGAAGTGCCCCTCCCTCCCCACTCGAATCCTTCCCTTCCTTCCTTTAGCAAACAGTCACTGAATATCTATGAAGTGCCAGGTGCTGTCGGAGAGAGACAGAGGGTGCTATGGACTGAACTGTGTCCTCCCCAAATTTATATGTTGAAGTCCTAACAATCCTTGTGATGGGATCTGGGCACAGAGCCTTTGAGAAGTAGTACTTAGACTGAGATAAAATCACGTGGGTGGGACCCTCATGATGGGCTTAATGGCTTTATAAGAAGAGGAAGAAAGAGCCCTCTCTTCCGGTAGTGAGAAGGCAACTGGCTCCCAGCCAAGAAGAGAGCTCTCACCAGGGAACCAAATCATCCATACCTTGACCTTGGACTTCCCAAACTTCAGATCAATGAGAAATAAATGTCTGCTATTTAAGCCACCTGGTCTATGGCAATCTGTGATAGCAGCCCATGCAGACTAATACCAAGGAGTAAAACCGGAAAGAGGTAAATGTGGAAGCTTCCCTGGAGGAACTTCAGTTAGAAGGATGGAGAGGACCATGAACAGATCCTGGCTGAGGGGCTCAGCACCAGAGGCAGCCCCTACTGCTGTAATCCACCCCTAAAGAATATAAGTGAATTTCAGCTCCTAAGAGACGTGCCTGAGCAGAAATGTCCCGAGGGCTAGAGTAGAAATCCCTCCAAGACAAAGGCACATAGTTTAAGAGGCAGGCGGGGTCATAATGAGAGGTGTGAGTGAACCCCAGGTCCACGTGCATCACCCAGCTCTGGTCCTTGGCACCTTATTTATATTGATGTGCAGAGCAGGCCAGGGTCCAGCAGGCTTCACAGTTTCCAGTTCCAGCTTCTTTAGATGGGCAGCGGCTTCGCTGAAAAGGGCAGGTGTTCCCGGACTCAGTTCTGTAAAGTGAGAAAGGAAAGGTTGAAAGGGCAGAGGGATATAGGTGATGCAAGACACTTGCCAGAGACCAACCCTCAGAGCCTTGCTGCCTGGTTCCTCCTCTGGCAGCTTGAATCTCTCAGGATGTACTAGCAGGTGGGATGTGGGAACATTTTAAGGTCAAAGTTTCAAGGCCTAAGTCCCCCATATGTGAGCTGGGTGACCCGGGGAAGATTACCTCTCTGAGCCTCTGAACCATTTTCAAATGAAAACAAAATTACTTACCTTGCAGGGTTGCTGTGATTATTAAGTGAGGTAATTCATGTGCAAACGCTTTATGAATGGAAAAGCACTATGCACATTGGAAAGATTAGTGTTCAGGCTAACAGGCAGATGAATGTGCTCTTAAAAACCATGTTATATTTCTAAAATCAAATTCATTGTATGTTGGATTAGTTCACCACCACTCCTCCCACTAGCTTGTTTTTATCCGTGGGTACATTAAATATTCATTAAACATTTGGTATTCATTACATATTAAAGTTGGTGCCAGGCATTGACAGCAACTGGGATCTGGGAAGGTGGAATAAGGAGATGAATGAGACACAATTCTAGTCCATTTGGGAGACAGACACCTGTACAGATATTCCAAATACGAGTGACCAAAGGTTTATTTAATTGTATATGGGGGCTTCCCTGGTGGCTCAATTGGTAAAGAATCTGCCTGCAATGCGAGAGACCCGGGTTTGATTGCTAGGTTGGGAAGATGCCCTGGAGAAGGGAATGGCTACGCACTCCAGTATTCTGGCCTGGATAGTGAGGATAGGATCAATTTTTCAAAACCAAAGTGGACGATGAGTCACCATTTCTAGCTCAGCCAACCCAGAATTGCTATTCACAGTCTACAGGTGAAGGCTCAGTGGCTCATCCTTTTCACCAGCCACAGACTCATGAAATATCAGACCTGTAAGATGCCCTTGGCCATCATCTCAATACCCTCCACCCCATTCCATAGTTGAGAAAACCCTGGATCCAAGAGGAGACTTGGCTCAACCATGAGAACTAGAATGGAAGCCTCTTGATTCTCACCTCTATCTTGGCACTTGTTCAAACCACATGTGATAAAGAACAAGTTCTCCCCCCACCTCCTGTCACACACAAATTCTTTGGTAAAATATAATAAAAAGGATTTTCTAGAAAAAGGAAAGAACAGGCATACAAAATCCAAGCCCACATTTTTAATTAGTTTTAACAGATACAAAATCACCCTGTCATATTGCTAGAAACATTTCTTTTTTTCCCTTTTTTTAAAAGATTTTTTTGATGTGGACCATTTTTAAAGTCTGTATTGTATTTGTACAATATTGCTTCTGTTTTGTTTTGGTGTTTTGGTTGCGAGGCATGTGGGATTTCAGTTCCTTGACTGGGATCCAACCCACACCCCCTGCATTGGAAGGCTAAGTCTTAACCACTGAACTCCAAGGAGGTCCTAGAAACTTTTCTGATTCGTTTATTCCCCATTTCCGTGACTACTTTGGCAGTGAGCGCTAGATCTACTTGACACCTTGCTTTCAGAAGGCTAGAATGAGACAGAATGTGATAGAATGAGCTTTCCTTGGGTTGGGAATTAGGGACTCAGTCACCTCACTCCCCTCTCTCTCTGTTCCACAGCTTGAGCCAGTGCTGGATACAGCAGGAGCAGAGAACCAGCGTGGAATGAGGCAGAGACATCTGCTCCCTCATAACAAAACCAGAGTTGGCAGGTAAGCCATAATCCCTAAGTCACCTCTGCCTAATGTACAAGGCTCTTATCTGCTCTCACCCAGACCTGGTAACTCAGCGCAGATATTACCACCATTCCAAGCTGCATCGATGTCTTGAGCATCTTGGAAAGCCACCCACGCCCTGCAGCACCGCTCCCCCACCTCGCCCCCTATGCCCAACTTACTTGTAAGGGATTTACTGCTGGAGTTTGGGGACCTGGCAAGCCCCTCCTTGTTCTCCAGGGTCAGTGAGAGGCCATAGTTCGTGTGGTGCTGGTGCTGGTGGTGGTGATGGTGGTGCCTTCCCGAAGCCTTGGTGGTGAACGGAGTGCCCCCGTTCTCCTCGAGGCGGAAAGGCAGCCGGTCCGAGCTGCTGAGCCCTGGGGAAGGGAGCGGGTAGCTGTGGAGGGTGTCAAAGTCAGGATTTAGAAAAGCAGAGAGTCTCGATACCCTTGTCTGTTCTTTAAATGATGTTCTCCAAGCATTGACAACCAAGAGAAATAGGTGCAACAAGTAGTTCCGCAGTTATTGCAGAACAGGACCCAGTGGCAACAATGGCAACTCAAAGGAAAAGCAGAAGGTGGAAATTTGTATTTATCAGAGATGTTAACCCTTAAAAAAATTCTTAAGTTTGAAATAAATCTCAATTTTTAAAAAATGACATCATCTAAATGGGAAGTGTAAATCAAAGGCAATCATCAAATTAAAAATAATTAAACACCCTACAATAATAAGATTACCATACAAACTAGAAGTCTTGGAGTCACTTTCTCCTCCTCTCCATCAACTCCACCATGAAGAAAGCACCTGTTAAATGTTTCTGCTACAACTTCTAATTCCAATTGCCCCACTTGGTGTTATTGCCCTAAGGCTCTTGAGACAGATTCTCAAAGCTCTCCCAGCCTCTATTTCTTCTTTAGCCCATCTCCACAAAGCAGCAGTCAGAGAGCTGTTCTGATTACACTCTAGAGTGTGGCACTCCACCCTCCGGGAGCTTGAATATCTCTCTGTTGCTAGTGATTCTTAAGATGAAATCTGATGAAAGCTATGGATCTTCTCTGCAGAAAAAGGCACCCAGACACAACATTTCACACTCAATTTTAGGCTCTCTTTCACCCCTCCATGGACCAAGGCTCAGAGCTTGGTTTGCAGGAAAAAATCAAAATTCCTTTATGTATCACTCATGTCTGCCCCCTGCTCCCCAACCAGTGATCCCATCCCATTCTCCTTGCAGCTCATCTTTGGCTATATTCTTCTCTATACCCCCAAGTTCTTCCCGTCCTGGGGCCTTTCACCTCTTTCTGTTCCCTGGAGTCATTCCTCATCACCAAATTCAGCTAAAGCACCCCTTCCTCCAGGAAGACTTCCAGCCTTTAAGACCCAGATTAAAGGTCTCCTCACACCCCTAAGCAGAGCCAATCCCTTTTTGTGCTCATTCCCAAAGACAAGATTTTTGCTGTTTACTCCTCCACTCTGTCTTCAGGGAGCTCACACCCCAGGGTAGGAAACTGTCATTTAATCAGCTACAGTCACACAAGAATGAGCTGTGAAGGGAGTATACAGGGGAAGGCAGCTAGTTTTCCTGGGGCTGGTAAAGGTGGGCAAGGAATCATTGGGGAAGGGGAGTCCACTGGGGGAGATAGTCAAGTTTTGATGGACTTTCTTAAAACAGAATCCTTTTTTTTTTTTTTTCTAAACAGGAAACTACATTTCTTGTGTTTGTATGAGGTTGATAATTCCCCTCAGGGTGGACCTATCAGAGCTCTTCCTCTTTCCAGGGACTTGCTCTGGAACATGATCCAATCAGGGACAATCAGATTTTCCAGGAGGTTTAACACATGGAAACAGAAAGAAAGGGTCTTTCTTCCTTTTTAAGAGTCAAACAAGGCTTTACTGTGACTTTTGTGGGCCCTCAGCCCTTTGGCCTTCATCTCTTCTCTAGAAAAAAATTTTTAAATTACATTTTATGACTGCATTTATATTATTAAAACAAAACAAATATATTAATATCAGATATTAAACCATTTTCTTCAACCAATAATTTATTTTTTTCTTCTCACTTTAAAAGAAATGAAATCATTTCTGTGGGCCCCTAAAAGTGGGCCCACAAGTGCCTTGTGAACCCAAGGCACTGCATCTGCTGTGCCTCATAGATAAGTCAGGTTTGGCTATGAGGAAGATATAAGTTGAGGCTACTTATGATCATATTCCTTGGACACAAAGAAGTATCTGTGGGAAGTGGTCAATGCACAGAGGGACACGAGATGAGCAGAGGTTAAAGCTAGATGAAAAGAGGGGGGAAAAATAACCATTACTGGTAGCATTTGAATCCCCTGGTTCCAGCCATGCCTGAAGCTGGTCTACCACTGAACTTCTCAGTTATAAGTCCTATTTATTTATTTATGCTTGATGTAGTTGGATTTCTCCCATTTATAACCCACATGCTCTAAATCAGTGATGGTGTGTTGTTTTCTTATTGCTTTTTTGCTTATTTGTTTTGTGGAATGTCTTCTGAGTGCCAAGGTGGAAATGGCTATTAGGACCCTAAGGAACAGTATGAGCAAAGGAATGCCATTTGAAAAAGCAGAATGGCTAGAGCGGGAATGAGAAGTGGAAAAGGTTTAAGCAAAGGTGTGACATGATTGGAGTTCCATTTTAGAAAATTCACGTGGAGGGCTGTGTGGAGGACAGATACCCTGGAGACTATGATGGGCTAGACGAACTAGGAGGCTGGAAGAGAGGGGCGGCCCTCTGGGCTAGATCTGAAGAAGCGCAGGCGGGGTGTGCAGGCCAGGCACGTGGGGCACAGGGGGAAGAGGTTCAGAGGAGGACTCTGCTGGAGATACAGGATGCTTTTCAGAAGAAACTGCACTTCTTTTTTTTTGCACTTTTTCCCCGCATTTTTTTGCCCCTAAGTTGTTCCGTGAGCTAGTCTCTGGCCCACCCTGGCTGCCTCCTAGAGATTTTGCTCAGGACAGTTCAACAGGGAAATAAACGTGTGCATGTGTAAGAATGTGTGGGTGTGTCTTTGGGGTCACAGTCAGCCTCACCTCTCCAACCTGAAGCATAACCAATGCTATTCACCCTCCTCACGGAGGCAGCAATGGCAGCAGAAAAAAAGTGCACTGAGGTGTCACTGGAATTTCTAGCGTCTTGTCTTATTTCTGCCCAACCTTGCGCAGGAATCTTGGCTAGCTGTCCTGGGCCACAGTTTCCTCCTCTGTGACAAGAGGGGTCAGGTGATTTCTGGATGCATTTCTAGGCCAGAAAATCAGCCTTTACTCTTGCCCCCAACTCATTTATCCAGTACTTGCTCTGCCCCAGGCACTGGGTTACATAGTTTACATTGACCATCCCATTTTATACATGTAGAGGCTTTGCTTAGTTCATAATGGGTGCTTCATAAATATTTGATGAAAGGAAAGAAGGGGAGGCAGGAGGGAGAGAAGGAAAGAAGCAGGGAGAGAGGGAGGAAGGATGAGTGAAGCGGTGGAGCTGGGATGTGACAACAAGGGTATGAAGAGCAGAGCTCGTGGGCATTATTTTCCCATGTCTCAAGTACAGTGAAAATAATATCTGTCTCAAGGAGGCACAGAGGCTGGGAGCTCAGAACAGAGAAAATGCCCTCGGCTTGGGAGACTTCACAACTTGAGGCTCATCCTCCATCCACCCTGTTAGTAGCACACTGCTGCCCGCCTATTAAAGGTCCAAACGGTCGAGGCAGCAAAAAACAACCAGAGAAACACTCAAAGCCAGAGGGACAGGCTGGGGGCACTGGAAGGACTTGAGAAGGGGAGAACACAGAGACGTGGAGGGGTCAGAAAACTGTGAATGCTTCAGCCTGGGGGGCCAGGAAAATGGCATGCTGTTAACAGGAAAAAGGAGTTTGGGAGTGAGGACTACTTGGAGAAGAGAAACCATGATTTAATTTCAAATCGGTCACACTGAATGTGAGAATGAATCCCCAAGGAACAAGGTGCCCTACAGCAGAGATCTGGAGTACATTCAGGGCTGGAGGTTTGAGTAAGTTTTGAGTAAGAATTTCTGAGGAATGGTAAATAGATAAATAGATATCTCCCATGTTCACTCCAACCTACTCTCACTCTCCGCTTGGAACATATGATGAAAAAGGACACTGAAGCTGCGCCCCGCTCAGGAGGAGGGAGTGCTGTGATTGATTGGTGATGTCTGCCATGGACTGGAAACAAGACAGTCATATCATGTATCTTCTTGTCTTCCCAAGTTAAAAGCGTGTGTGTGTGTTTTATTTCTAAGAAACCCAGAGTGAAAGGTTAAACAGGGAAATCAATATATGTGCAGGGAGTGATAATGTGTATTTAATGTGACTTTCACTTTATAACAACTTCTGGGGAAGGCTGAGAAAGAGACAAATGGGAAGAGAAATAGATGAGGGTCAGAGAAGCAGCATGGGTCTCTCAGGGTCAGAGTTTCTAGAAGAGCAAAGATTCCTAAGCAGGAGTGGAATGAGTTGGGTGCTTTCTCAGCTCATTCACACTAAGGACCATCCGGGAGGCCCTAACTTACAGCATTGTGTGGGGTTGTGGGTCCTCTAAGGAAACCACTGGGGCTGGCCTCATGGACTGTCCCCTGCAGAACTCCAGCGGGTGATGGTCATGTAAGCTATGACGTAACGGCACCCACTGCACCTGCCTTGTCCACCGAACCTCAGAGAAGGCCACGCCCACCCAGCAGCACTCAGCAGCTCATGAGCCTCAGGGCCCAGTGGCTGAGATCCAGGAGATGAGGCCAGCTCCATGCTCACTGTCAACAGAGACTGGGGTTCACCAGGTTTCTGGCATTCTGGAAAGGAGGTCACAAGTCCTGGTTTTCAGAGGGGGATGGAAGAGGTGCACACTCCCATGAGCTGGCAGTTGAGAAGGGTCTGGTGTGGAAGAAGGGGGCTTCTATGTGCCTAGCACATGCTAGGCGCTCTAATGGTTAACTTTGACAGTTACCCTGCAAGGAAGCTGGTGTGGCCCCCTTTTACACTGGGGCTTAGTGAAGGGAAGTAACGTGCCCTGTTAGCAGATGTGAGTGAGAAGTTGTGTGTGCATGCGTGCTACTCACTTCAGCCGTGTCTGACTCTGTGCGACCCTATGGACTGTGGCCTGCCAGGCTCCTCTGTCCATGAGATTCTTCAGGCAAGAACACTAGAGTGGATTGCCATGCCCTCCTCCAGGGGATCTTACCACCCCTGGGGATCAAAACCTGGTCTCCCGCATCGCCTGCATTGCAGGCGGACTCTTTACCACAGTGCCTCCAGGGAAGCCCCTGCTGCTGCTGCTGCTGCTGCTGCTAAGTCACTTCAGTCGTGTCCAACTCTGTGCAACCCCATAGACAGCAGCCCACCAGGCTCCCCTGTCCCTGGGATTCTCCAGGCAAGAACACTGGAGTGGGTTGCCATTTCCTTCTCCAACGCGTGAAAGTGAAGTCGCTCAGTCATGTCCAACTCTTAGCAACCCCATGGACTGCAGCCTACCAGGCTCCTCCGTCCAAGGGATTTTCCAGGCAAGAGTACTGGAGTGGGGTGCCATTGCCTTCTCCGAGGGAAGCCCCTAACTGGATCTAATTTCTTCTCTTCCCTTCTCTCTGGAGAAGCCCCCTACTCTCATTCTACTTCCAACTGTAGAGAAAAGAGCATTCCTCCTGGGGGAGCCTGTGTCACATGGGATGTTCTTGACTGTATCCTGATGGACACAGCTCTGCAGATGCATGGTTTATGGCCCTGGCTGATCCTGTCAGAGCTTCCCCACTCCCTGACTCTGGGATCCCGGCAGACCAAACACATGGTACTCAATCAAAATGCATTGTGTACTGAAAAATGGGATAATTATTCAGAGATTTATAATATTGTAACATTATAATAATTATTATATTATTGTACCATTAGTACACTAATTATTATAATAATTATAGTATTTAGTAAAATAATGGTATAAATGTTCAAAGTAATCCTCCAGAATCCATCGCCAGAATTATGACCTGTGCAGGGCAAGGATGGGGGAGGGTCTTGAGCTGAAACTTACAGGGCTTCCTCTCAGAAATAAGGCTGGGAATTATCAAGCGCTCAGAGGACCCAATCACATACTCTATAGCTCAGTCAAGTTCTGGGTGATGTGGGCTTTTGCAAGCAGCTCTGAGGATCTAATCTTAGATAAAAAAGCATAGAACTGTAGCAACAGAACCACTCAGATATCATCCAGGTGTGCTGCACTGTGCTTAGTTGCTCAGTCATGTCTGACTCTTTGTGACTCCATGGACTGCAGCCTGCCAGGCTCCTCTGTCCATGGGGATTCTCCAAGCAAGAATATTGGAGTGGGTCACCATGCCTTCCTCCAGGGGATCTTCCCAAACCAGGGATCGAACCCAGGTCTCCAGCATTGCAGGCAGATTCTTTACCAACTGAGCCACCAGGGAAGCCCAGTTAGGTGGTTTAAGATTCTGGATGAATAGTGAAAGCACTAGAGGAAACCCCTTACATGGCTGGTGGGAACGCCAAATGACACGACTGCTTCGAAAATCAGTCTGGCAGATTCTCAGAGAGGTTAAACATTGAGTTACCATAGGACCCAGCAATTCCACTCCTAGTTATGTACCCGAGAAACGAAAATGTGTCCATGTAAAGGCTTGTACATAAACATTCATAGCAACACTAATCATAACAGCCAAAAGGTAGAGAATCCCAGGGATGGGGGAGCCTGGTGGGCTGCCGTCTATGGCGTCACACAGAGTTGGACACGACTGAAGCGACTTAGCAGCAGCAGCAGAAACAACCCAAATGTCTATCAACAGATGAACAGATAAATATTATGTGATATATCTATATAATAGAATATCATTCAGCCATAAAACAGAATGAAATATCAATCCATGCTATGGCATGTATGAACCTTGAAAACATGCTAAGTAACAGAAGCCAAACCCCAAAGGCCACATACTACATAATTCTGTTTATATGAAATGTCCAGAATAGGCAAATCCATACAGATAGAAAGTAGACTAGGCCTGGAGGGATGGGGGAAATAAGACGTGACTGCTAATGGGCATGGGGTCTCTTTTAGGAGAAATGAAAATGTTCTAAAATTAAATTGTAGTGACTGTACTGCTTTGTGAAAATGCTAAAACCACTGAATTGTACAATTTTTAAATTGGTGAATTGCATTGTATGTAATTTATATCTTAATAAAGCCGATTAAAAACATCAACCAAGGGATATTTTTTAAAAAATCAATGTACAATCCTTACCCTGGCTAATTACATCATAATCTATCTCTAAATCCAATGTGCAGCCAGGGATAACAAACAATGCCCTAGTCCAATCACCTCATTTCACATAAGGGGAAATGGGGGCCTCCTGGGGGGGGAGGGGTGAGGTGACCAGGTCACACAGTGGGTAACTGGCTGAGTCTGGGACACCATCCAGGACTCTGACCTCTCCACTAGCCAAGCATCCCAAGCGCTGCCCATCTGGTGCATCTTCCCATCTGCCTCGGCTTCTATTTAAGGCACCAAACGCACTCATCGGGAAAATCCCAAGACCTCCTCCGAACCTCACTGCCTGAGACATCTCTGTGCACACATCTTGTCTTCTCAATGATACGGCAGGAACAGAGATTGTCATCTCACATGTTTTCATGTCCTTTAGTGATGTTGAGAAATCCAGTTCTACATTTCAGAAAAAAAAGAGACCTCTCCCTCACAATAGCTACCTAAATCCTTCTTTAAACTGGCTCCTTCCCAGGCTGGGTTGGGCACCTCTCCCCAGCTTACTCTTATCTTACCCTCCCTGACTCCTCTTAGAGCCATTCTCTGCTCTCCTCTGCCCGGCTCTGTTTCCAAGGAAATGCATTTTCCAGTTTCCCTGCCCTCTGGTTTCTATGTAGGTTTGACCAATGGGAAGCACCGACAGAAACTGGAAGGTGGGGAAAGGAAATAAGCCAAGGTATTTTCTCCTTCACTTCTCTCTTCCTCAGAGGATGTTTTCAGCAGTAACTATCAGCCCCCTGGGGCTTCAGCTTCCACTAGACTGGCTTCCTGTGGCCCCAGCTCCAAGGCTTTGGAACACTGCCATCTCTCTTTGTCCCTTTGTCTCTCCAGCTCTAGGAGTAATAAACAGGTTCTACTATTGTTCATTTCTGAGTTGCCTCACTGGTCACTCAAGCCAGTTAGTTCTTCATCCCTGTGTAATCAACTCCCTGTATTAAATTCCCTCTGTAAGAAAAGTCTAGAGTGATTTCAGTTCTCCTGATTGCCCATGACTGATACACAATATCTTCTTGTTCAGTTGCTCAGTCCTGTCTGACTCTTTGTGACCCTGGACTGCAACACACCAGGCTTCCCAGACCATGCTCAAGGGAGGTCCCTTCCTTAAGCCTCAGTTCCTTTGTCTGTTTAATGGGGATAAAAGCAATGCCTGTCACTAGGTTATCAAGAGCGTCTAGTGAGGTGATGCCATTGGTCATTGAACTCAGTGTGGAAACTGCCCTGTGCTTTGCAGATGGTTTCCATAGACTGGTTTAACTTTGTTTTCTTCTAGCGGTTGGCACGGGCATTACAGAATAGCCGACTAAGATTTCAAGAGACAACCACCTTACAGGGGGTTTGTCGTTGTTCAGTCAGCTGTTCAGTCGTGTCCGACCCTTTGTGACCCACAGACTGCAGCACGCCAGGCTTCCCTGTCCTTCACCATCTCCCGGAGCTTGCTCAAACTCACGTCCATTGAGTCGGTGATGCCATCCAACCACCTCATCCTCTGTCATCCCCTTCTCCTGTCCAATCTTTTCCAGCACCAGGGTCTTTTCTAGTGAGTCGGCTCTTGGCATCAGGTGGCCAAAGTAGGGGAGCTTCAGATTCAACATCAGTTCTTCCTATGAATATTCAGGACTGATTTTCTTTAGGATTGACTGGTTGGATCTCCTTGCAATCCAAGGAACTCTCAAGAATCTTCTCCAACATCACAGTTCAAAAGCAACAGTTCTTCAGTGCTCAGACTTCTTTATGGTCCAACTCTCACATCCATACATGACTACTGGAAAAACCATAGCTATGACTATACAGACCTTTGTTGGCAAACTAATGTCTCTGCTTTTTAATCTTCTGTCTAGGTTTGTCATAGCTTTTCTTCCAAGGAGCAAGCGTCTTTTAATTTCATGGCTGCAGTCACCATCTGCAGTGACTTTGGAGCCCGAGAAAATAAAAAAGTCTGTAACTGTTTCCGTTGTTTTCCCCTTTATTTGCCATGAAGTGATGGGACCAGGTGGCATGATCTTAGGTTTCTGAATGCTGAGTTTTAAGCCAGTTTTTTTCACTCTCCTCTTTCACCTTCATCAAGAGGCTCTTTAGTTCCTCTTCACTTCTGCCATAAGGCAGATAAGACACAATATCTATCCGTGTCTGTTTCTAGATTCTTCGTATTTTTAATTGATCTATTTGTGTATTGCTAAACCAGCACCAGACTGTCTTTTTAAAATATATTTTTATAGTTTTATGTATTTTTGGCTGTGCTGGGTCTTTGTTGCTGTGTGGCTTTTCTCTAGCTGTGGCGAGTAGGGGCCCCTCTTCATTGCAGCGCATGGGTTTCTCATTGCAGGGGCCTCTCTTGCTGTGGAGCACAGGGGCTAAGTCACTCCACGCCATGTGGGATCTTCCCAGACCAGGGATCAAACTCGAGTCTCTTGCGCTGGCAGACAGATTCTTTACCACTGAGCCAACAGGGAGGCCCACCAAACTGTCTTAATTACTTTTGTTTTAACATGTGAGTCTTAAATATCTGACGGGACAAATCCTGTTTCCTTTCCCACATCACTTTTCTTTTTTTCTTGGCTATCCTCATGCATTCACTCTTCCAGATTACAATTCAAGTTACTACTAAAAAAAAAATCCCACTGGAATTATGATTTGAAGCATTAAATATAACGGATTAATTTGGGAGAATGAATTCACAAGGTATTTCTTAGCATTTATTCAGATCCTCTCAAATGTTCTTCAGTCAGAATTTAAACTTTTTCCATAACAGTATGGAACATATCTTACTAACTTCATTCCTAGCTATATATCAGTTCTGTCACAGTAGAAAATGGGATCCCATTATTACATCTCTTCTAATTTTTTTTTACTACTAGATATATAAAACTACTAACTTTAGGCTATTTCTGCCTCTGGTCACTTTGCTGGACTCATTAATTGGAATTCGCTTGTATTTTAGGGATAATCACATGACTTTTGTTTTTGCCTTTCCAGCATTTATTCTTTATTTATTAATTGGAGGATAATTATTTTCCAATACTGTGTTGGTTTCTGCCATACATTAACATGAATTAGCCACTGGTATACATATATCCCCACCCTATAAACCTCCCTCCCACCTCCCGTTTCCCACCCCATCCCACCCCAGCATTTATTTTTTATTTTGCTTTCCTGGCATATTGCATTGGTAAGGCCTCTTGAATGATACTGAATATTAGCAGCCATCTTTGTCTTATTCTAAAACGGGTAGATTATCTTGTTTCAATATTAAATGTTGATTTGTGACGTATTGTAAATTAGGTTAGAGACAGTACTTCTACTCATAGCCTACTAAGAATCTTGAAAGATTAGCATGACTTATCTGAGTGAATCCACTCTGTTCCTAAGTGAACACTACTTTAAGGTGCTTTAAAAAAAATCTGTTCTCAAACTCTCTTGGATTTTGCCATGAAACTTATCACTCCAGGTTTTAGAATTCAGTTCTCAAGAATCTGTATGACATTTCCCTGTCTATTCTTCTGGCATTTCCCCAAGACTCTATAGTTTTTCAAAGAGTACTGGTAGGTTCAGCAACGACATATTCATATTTTCTTCAAGGCCATTGTTTTTTTTTTTTTCCTGAACCTGAAGACTTTTAACTGTAAAGCTTTAACTTTAAAAAAGACTTTAGCTGTAAAGTAAAATATTTCCTGACTACTCTTGCTTATCTTCAACTTCAATTTCATCCTCTTTGCTCTTTTTACCTTCTGTAGCTTCCTTGTTGAAAGAGAAAAGCAAAACAGAAGTTAAGCAGCTCTTCTTCTGTCCTGTTAATTTCATATACCATCCTCAAGATGGCTCTGCTATTAAATAGTTCATTTTTTTTGCTCCAACCAAAGCGTGCATCTATAGAGGTCCTTTTAAAAAAGGTCTCATCCCTTTGTTTTTGATATGTTCTACCTTCTCCTGCCTTTGTCACCTGATGCGAAGAACTGACTCACTGGAAAAGACCCTGGTGCTGGGAAAGATTGAAAGCAGAAGGAGAAAGGGATGACAGAGGATGAGATGGTTGGATGGCATCACTGATTCAATGGATATGAGTTTGGGCAAACTCTGGGAATTGGTGATGGATAGGGAAGTCTGGCGTGCTGCAGTTTACGGGGTCAAAAAGAGTCGGACCTGACTGAGCGACTGAGCTGAACTGACTTTCTTTAAAATGCTCTTTTAAACTGTGGGTTCTGAATGCCTTCCTCTTTCAGATTACCTGATATTTTCAGTTTTAACATTTTCAGGATGTAAAAATATTCCCTCTTAGATCTACCCTTTGTTTGATATTTTTGAAATCTAATCTTCTACAGATTAGAATACACAGGGGATTAAACCCTGAATTCCACTCATTTCCTATTATTGATTCTAAGACACCAGGAACATTTTCTTCTGAGGGTCTTGTCACCCACACATTCCAACCCAGTCTTCCTCACTGACCCAGCATTAACAACACAACACCAGCAGTGTTTCTTCTACCTTCCAAACAACCAAATCATCAGCCAGAAAGGCCAAGGCCTCAACGGATGCTCTGCTTGCAACTGAATGCCAGTGTCTGGATGGCCAAGAAATCCCCCAAGGTGATATGCTAGCATGCAGTCTCCTGGGAGAGCACAATGAACATTCTCCGTCCAAGGTCCTCTGGTATCTCCTCTGGGCTGCTCAGTTCACCCTTAGGTGCTGCCTGTTCACCCTTGGGTGCTGCCTGTACTCAGTTACTCTTTTACCTATGCTGGCTCATGTCTCGACCTCATAGCAGGGTTCCCGGAGGCAGGAACAGCTTCTACGTAGTCTACACAGCAGCACAGCAGTTCTCTAAACACCTTCCAGAGGAGCCTGGTTGGGTCAAACTGGCACCTGTTTTACTTTTAGCCTAAGTGGGGACAACTCCATATTCCTAATCAGAACTAAAGCATTAGGGTGAAGTGAAAGTTGCTCAGTTGTATCTGACTCTTTTCAACCCCATGGACTATACAGTCCATGGAACTCTCCAGGCCAGAATACTGGAGTGGGTAGCCTTCCCCTTCTCCAGGGAATCTTCTCAACCCAGGGATTGAACTCAGGTCTCCTGCACTGTGGGTGGATTCCTTACCAGCTGAGCCACAAGGGAAGCCCAAGCACTGGGGAGATGCTGACAAATATCTCAGTAGAGCGTCCTGACTGATAGGGTTCAGAAGGTTGCAAGTAGGTTAAACCATTTGTTCTCTCGGTTGCTGGAGCAAGTGAACAGGACTGGGGGAGCCTAGAGCCTCAAGCAGCCTTATCTGCTTACTCCAGTGTGGTTACGTGTGCTGTGCTTAGTCACTCCGCTGTATCTGACTCTTTGTGACCCCATGGACTATAGCCTGCCAGGCTCCTCTGTTGATGGGGATTCTCCAGGCAAGAATACTGGAGTGGGTGCCACGCCCTCCCTTCTCCAGGGGATCTTCCCAACCCAGGGACTGAACTCAGGTCTCTGCACTGCAGGTGGATTCTTTACCATCTGGGTCACAAGGGAAGCCCAAGAACACTGGAGTGGGTAGCCTATCCTTTCTCCAGGGGATCTTCCTGTCCCAGGAATCGAACCAAGGTCTCCTGCATTGCAGGCGGATTCTTTACCAGCTGAGCTAGCAGGAAAGCAGCTCCCCCACCCTCCCTCCCCCGCCCCACCCAGTGTGCTATACAACAACACAGTTTCTATGGGTGCCAAGGACAAGAAAAGGCTGGCAAGCATCATTTCTGGTCCATAATTCAGTCCATTAGCCTGGAATCGTGGCTCTTGACCGGGACTCTCTTAGCAGAATCCACTCAAGTACCACGCCATCACAGCAGATGTATCAGCCAGAATCCTCCCTCCTGACTGTGCATTAATCATGCTCTCTAAATACCCTTGGGGGAGAGGCGGGGAAGCGCTCACCTTCTGATTGCCCTGCACTGTGCCATGTATTAATTTACTTAATCTTTCAACATTTAAATAAGGAACAATTATTACTATCCTTATTTTACAGATTAGGAAACAGGACCAGAGAGACTAATTAACTCTCCCAAAGAGACACAGCTAGTAAATGGCAGAGCTGGGATCTGAACCCAGACGACGACTGTAGAGCCCTGTGCTCTCCTCAGTGCTAGGAGACTGTGGATCCACGGGGATGATGAAAGCTGCAGTACTGTGACGTTAAAAGGATGCTAATTGGCACTTAGCTTTGGCTGTGCTGCCCTTTAGCTGTGACCTTAAGTAACTCATTTCACCTCTCTGAGCCCCAGATGCTGCATTTTTGGATTTATTAAGCATTTATATGTTAGGAACTCAATTTAATGAAATAATTTGACCTCTACCAAGTCTGGCTGAGAGATAGAAGGTGCATTTACCCATCACGGTTTCCAGGACACCTGTCACTTATTTCCATTTTAATTTAGCAGAAACTAAACAGAGTAGGCATTATACCAACACACTGCTGCAAGTTCTTATTGATTTAGTGCAAGCATACCATTTGGTGGTAAGAGTATAATTGAAAACCATACCTTTCTCGTAATGGGTTTCAGAAGGAAACTGTACCTACATCTTAGAAATGTGACACATTACAAATATTAGGTCTATTAATTAGGGATGATTTCCCACAGTAACTTAGTGGTTATATATTTTTTAAAGTGATCAGAGAGAAACAATGCCACTACCTCATTTTTCTCTTGTCTGAAAAGGTCAAAATTACTTTTTTTTTTTTTTTTTTGCATGGCTTAATCTTTTATATGAACTACTAAGTGGCAGGGAAAAATTTTCCCCAATTTGTAAATATTTCTTTCAAGACATTTTCCAGGCAATCAACTTGGAACTGTCTAATGAGTGTTAACACGGGTGATATCTGAGTCCATAGTAGAGTGAACGCTCTTGTTTTCAATAGCTGACTAAATGCATGTCTGCTCAATTGCTCGGTTGTGTCCAACTCTTTGTGACCCCATGGACTGCAGGCCGCCAGGCTCCTCTGTCCATGGGATTTCCCAGGCAAGAATAGTGGGGTGAGTTGCCATTTCCTCCGCCAAGGGATCCTCCCAACCCAGGGAGTGAACCCATGTCTTCTGCACTGCAGGTTCATTCTCTGCCACTGAGCCACCAAAGCAGCCCAGTTTATCAGATGCCTGGCGCCAAAGATGGTGTCTTTCTCAAAAGCAATTCCCAGTGCCTATACAGTACCTGGAGAAGGCAATGGCACCCCACTCCAACACTCTTGCCTGGAGAATCCCATGGATGGAGGAGCCTGGTAGGCTGCAGTCCACGAGGTCGCTAAGAGTCAGACACGACTGAGCGACTTCATTTTCACTTTGCACTTTCATGCACTGGAGAAGGAAATGGCAACCCACTCCAATATTCTTGCCTGGAGAATCCCAGGGACGGGGGAGCCTGGTGGGCTGCAGTCTATGGGGTCGCACAGAGTCGGACACAACTGAAGCGACTTAGCAGCAGCAGCATACAGTACCTGGCACAGGGAGGCAGCAGACTAAATATTTGTTGGATGAATGGTATAGTGCATTAAAACTGGACTCTCCCTAGGTAACTTATCAGGTGTCCATTCATAACAGCTCCCTTCACCCTAGTCACGAATTCCCCAGTTGTCACTAATGTTACATTATGATCTCAGCAACACTGCAGAGAAAAACATTACACATCTTAAGGAATGATGAGGTTTGTTTGGTGGTAACTGGGTCTCTGTCCCATGTAAGCTACAGCAGGATATGTTGTTTCCATGCGTCAGTCCGGAGTTTTCCTTTGGTGACGCTGCTCTCCATTGGTTTCAATGAATGACTGTAGGCAGGTAAGCAAGTCGAACATCCGCCAGAAAATCCATTTTATCCTGATGTCATGCTTGCTCAGTTTTACGAAGCCTTAATCTGATTGTTTGTGTGGGAGGCCGTGAGGAAGGGCTCTATAACTTTTGTGGGGAGATCTAGGACTTTAGCAGTTCCAGATGAATTTCAGGATCTGGGGCCAAAGAATAAATATTTCATGAGTTCACTTTTGCACAGAAGCTCATGACTAAGAGCATATTCAACCTCTTTCCTGCCTGAAGAAAAAAATACTGACATGATTATCGTTGTTTTCCTCTAGAGAGCTCACTTTTAATGAATCCAACAGCGCTTTCCCTCCTTGGTTTCTTACAGACTCTTTTTTTTTGCCTCTCTTGTCTGCATTTCAGGGCCTCCTCAGCCTTTAAAGAAGAGTCTTCTTTTTTCCCTCTTTCTTTCTTTAGGTCTGTATGTATGTGGTCAGTTGTTTGGTTGTGTCCAATTCTTTGTGGCCCCAGGCTCCTCTATCCATGGAATTTTCCAGGCAACTATATTGGAGTAGGGTGCCATTTCCTACTCCAGGGGATCTTCCCAACCTAGGGATAGAACCTGAGTCTCTTGCATCTCCTGCACTGGCAGGAGGATTCTTTACCACTATAGCCACCTGGGAAGCCCTTCTTCAGGCAGGGAACAGCATTAACAGACTTGCCCCCAGCCACTGCTTCAAATGCATCCCCAACAGCATTGCAAGAGAGCCCTCAAGGAACAGTTAAGACAAAATAATTGTTGCCATGAAAGCACAACTGCTGGGTATAAATTAATGTCTAAAGAGCCCGTCCTTGAACTTATGGTTGCTGGGAGGAAGGATGGGCTTCCAGAAGGGATAGTTAAGGATTTTGGGATGGACATGTACACATTACTATATTCAAAATGGATAACCAACAAGGACCTATAGTAAGCACATGCAACTGCTCAATGTTATGTGGCAGCCTGGACGGGAGGAGAGTTTGGGGAAGAACGGATTCATGTGTATGCATTAGTGCCTTTGCTGTTCACCTACCTGGAACTGTCACAATGCTATTAATTGGTTATACCCCAATATAAAATAAAGTTTTGTTGGTTTTTTTTTTTTTTTAGAAGAGTCTGTTCTTTATCAGCCTCTGCAGTCTGAAAGAGCTATGGCAGATTCAGGCATGAGCTGCAAGGGTTATTTTTCTATTCAGCAGACACCATCCAATACACCCAAATGAATGAAATTATTCATTCCAAAAAGAAGCTCAGGTTAGATGAACAAAATGCATACTCTGTTCAGGGTCGGTTTTAGACACTCTAATTGCACAAGACCTAGTGTAAGCAGGAGCTAAACACTGGGTACGAGGTTCTGAGGCAATACAGAAGGGGATTCATTTATTTTGTCATTTGTGCTTAAAAAAAAATCTCAAATGGTCTTCTCTCTGTCCTTCAATTCTTGGAGGTTAACCTCTGAAGCCATATACTGGGCCCGTTTTAAAGGCTTGCAAAATTGCCTTTAATATAGTCACAGCATCCCTACCCAGCCATGAATGCAGCTGGTGCAGTTGTCAGCATAGCAACACCTTTTTGCTTTTGAGGTCTCAGCTGTAGAAAGAGGATGTGTAAACCATTCACTATTCAGTAGGGGATGACATGAGCCTACGGGGATGTTCCTATAATTATTCTAGTTCTTTTAAGTGGATTGCCTAGGCTATAGCAGTTTTGGTATTTTAAATTCTGCAGTCTTCCCCCCAGTCAAAACAGTAGCAAGTCTTGGAATGTGGCTGTGATTTCAGATTGCATGGATTAGAATTTTAATTGTAATTAAATGTAAATCCATCCTTCCCTGATCAAATGCACCAGGGAAATTCACAATGTCTGAGTAGAAAGTTCTTAACTCCCAAACAGGAAAGGGAATGTAGATATCAGAAATCAATTCCTTTATCCTGGATATTTTTAGGCTGCCCCTCTTCCGTTTTCAAATCTCCGGGGCATGAGGTATCATGCTGATTGTTACTTGAACTTCTTGAAAAATGCTTTTACAGACTATCTGGTAAAGATCAACTCTTCTCAGCCTTCCCTGCCTTCACTATTAAGAAGGCTGAGATGATGGGTTTCAGTTCACCCATCTGATCTTTACTAAAGAGCAGGACCCCAGATTAAGGGCTCCAGATGTTTTCACAGTAAACAAAGAACAAATGGCATTCAAAACGAGGAAAAGCTACACAACTTAACCTCTACAGGAATGCAACTGAAATAGAAATTCTGATTTTTAGACTAATCAGACTAATAAGGTTTTAAAAAGTTAGCAAAAGCTAGGAGCATACTTCCTATGGGATCACAGAGGCCCTGTCAGATTGCTATTGTGAGTGCAGAGGGGAGAGGTATACTCAGATAGAACATCTCTGGAAGGAAATTTTATTAGGCAATATCCAAATTAAATGTGCACATTCCTTTTGGCCCAGCATCTCTACTTTAAGGAATTTATTCTTCAGATGGATTTGCTCAAGTATACAAAGCATACAAGTTGTCATTTCAGAGATTCAAGGCAGCCTAAATGTCCATCAATACTGATTAGCTAAATAAATATGTGCTTGTTTATATACAGAATAGCTCTAGATTGATAAGAAATGCTGACAGTAGTTGCCTCTGGGGAGAACTAGGGAATAAAATGGTGGAAAGGAAAAGTAACTTTTATGGATATTTTTGAATTTTTACCACTCTCTGTATTACTTACTAAAAAAAGTTGAAAAGCACAGCAGTTCCCTTTATTACTAACTTCCTACTTTGTCTCCAAATAGTTAAAAGCATCCTCTGTTTTGTGGAAGGTGAAATCCCAGGTTGGGACAGGTTGGAACTGAATGGAAACTCTGTTTCAATTCTCTCCACTTCTGAGTCCAAAATGTCCCAGCAGAAAGGATTCTCCACCAATTCCTTCTCACCAATTCTTCAGACCAAGTCTTGCAGACTGGAAAGCATTGCCCACATTTCCCCTGAACAGTTACTTTCCCATATTCTCAGGCAGAAATATCATTCTATTTCCTTTTATCCCCTCTCAAAAGATCCCCATGCTGTTTCTGCTCTTCGCTTGTTAAGAGTTTCAGAGCCATGTCTTTACCTATTGTGTGAACCTTCTTCCATCTGATCTTTCCTTTGGAACCAAGCACCCCTTTCTGTTGCTAAACTTAGACCATACATCTCAACCCATCAACCTAGGAGATACACCATTCCTTGAGCTAGACTTTCAATCTTCTTGTCCTACTTCTTATCCCATGGACGGCTAAGGCCTTCAATCTCAAACTGCTAAAAACTGCTACCAGCTAGCATCAAACATACCAGCTAGCATCAAACATACCAGCTAGCATCAAACTATGCGTCTTACACACATGCTGCTGCTGCTGCTGCTGCTGCTGCTAAGTCGCTTCAGTCGTGTCCAACTCTGTGCGACCCCAGAGATGGCAGCCCACCAGGCTCCCCCGTCCCTGGGATTCTCCAGGCAAGAACGCTGGAGTGGGTTGCCATTTCCTTCTCCAATGCATGAAAGTGAAAAGTGAAAGTGAAGTCGCTCAGCCGTGTCCGAGCTTAAGGAAATGCAAAACTATGCCAAGAGTTCAGATGAAGCAGCTGCTTATGATGCATCCGTCCATTTACTTTTGAATATTATGCCTCTTAAAAAAAAGTCAGCCTCTAATTAGTTAAAATTGAGACACTAAAACAAAGGCAAACAAAACTAAATAAGAAGCTGTGCTTACCTGCCCACCTCAGATTGTCCTGGAGTGGCCATTAAAAGGATGGTTCTTAGGCCTCGCCCCAACCACCTAGAGCCTCATCATCTCTATTTTTAACACACTGTTCAAGCAATTATTTGGCTTCCTAATTTTTTTTGGAGGGGGGCAGGGCTTTCTGCAGAATTGTTGAGAATTTCTTCTTTAGTGGAGTCTTAGCTGAATGTCAATTTCACCTCTATTTCACCTTTTATATACTCTTGGGATATCTTAAAATGCAATGCCTTTCTATAAAAGGACAATATGAAGGATCTTTGTGGTGATGGAAATGTTCTTCATCTTGACTGTATCAATGTCAATATCCAGGTATGATACTGCACTACAGTTTTGCAGGAGGTTACCACTGGAGGAAACTGGTAAAGGATAAATCGGATTGATATTATTTTTTACAACCGCATGTGAATATACAATCATCTCAAAAAGAAAAAAATTACTTCAAAAAATTAAAAATGTGCCACCTTTCATGTGCAAAGAAGGGACTCTCCTTCATTTAGCTGCAATTTGCTTTTCCTTTATCTCTGCCCTCCTTATACCTTGCCTAGGAATTTGTCGCCTCTGGTAGCAAAATGCTGCAAGCAGATCATCCTAGGCCTATTTAGGGTTATTTACCTGGTACTTTGGGAAGATTCAGTCAGACAGGGAATTGACTTACAGCCAAGTTTAGGAAATATTGATCAAAAGGGATCGATATGGCTGCTCAGGGAGCTCTCTGATGAGATCGGATCTTAAAAGACCAGTTAAAAGCTAGAGTCAACAGCAACAAGAAGGATCTATCATTAGTTGAGTTCAGACCAGGACCCAGGAGGCTCGAGTCACTGACCTGGAAGGATGGTGGGATATTAACAGGCAGGAAAAACAAAGGGCTCATGCACTGTCCTTTTTCCTTTATCTTTGTTGTTAAAGAGAACCACTTTCAGTGGAAGTGGTAGACCAAGAGATGAAACAGGCAAGCAGGTTTTGAACGCCAAGGTAATTACCTGTCATGATTTCAAGACTTTCCGTCCACATGAATTACATCAATCTGATGACACTGTCAATTCACTGTTACATCTTCTGAGAGATCACAGAAAAACAATGGATATTTACAAGGTCAGTAAGTAACCAAGTTTCAAAAAGGCAAAAAGCTAATCCCTTTAGTTTATGGAATACTGAGTATGGTTTTGCCGGCACATAATATTCCAGAAGAAATGACTAATTTGTGAGCTCTCAGGAAGGAAGAAGGGGATCATCTCAAATGAGTGATTCAATATGAAAATAACTCTCAATCTCTGCTTCTTTGAAAAGGGTGCTGTTGGTACATGAATGCCTCCATGGACAGGGTGACCAGGCTGCAAGAGGAAGGGTGGGGGAATGGACAAGGTATGGAGGAGGGTTATTAGCTCACTGGTGATGGTGATGAACAAGGTTACAGACAACTGGTGTGGAGGAGGGACAGACAGACCGAGACTACACTGCTGGTGGTGGGGGGTGACACCCTAGTAGTTCTGGATTTGAGTGTCGTGACTCTTCAGCATCATCTAATAAGTCTCCTGTAGATGTGGATCAACAGGGTCCCAAGTGGTGGAATAATTAGCAGTGAAAGGTCTTAAAGTACAGATGGGCAGACAGACTTTGGGGTCAGAATTGAGTGACCACCTCTCAGCTGTGTGACCAGGGGCAAGCTGCTTGGTTAGACCTAAGCCTGAGCTTCCCCATATGAGAAGAGAGTATCACAGAGCAGTCAGGAAGATCAAATGACGTGACATATGCAGAGTTTGACGCACACATCTGGCTACTGGCCCCTGAATGTTTCTGTGGATCAGTGTCCACCTACCAGGGTTTCCAATATCACATGGCTAGACTGTCCTCTGTCCCGCTCAACACTATAGCAATGCCTCCAATGAGAACACATAGGTACACTGAATAATATTCATGGGAGGCAGATGAATCCAGAAGATATGTGGTGGTCAAAGTCCTGTTCAAAAGACGATGCTCCCACCTGGGTACGGTTGTTCAGATCAGACCAGCTCAGAAGTGATATATTCCTGCCTGTCATCTGGTGAGATGTTTCCTTTAGAATGAATGTAACATAATTCATCTCCTGAACAGACATTCATTGAGCACGTGTTATTCATCAGGCATTGGGGAACAAAGGAGAGTGTGACCCAAAGCTTAGACCTAAGCAATGTACCACCTCCAAGATGAGATGAATGAGAGAGGCATAAAATAGTGAGTATATCATTGACGTACACAGAGCGGGGAGAAGTAGTAGAACAGAGCACAGCTCCTAGCTCAGCTGCAGAGGTGGGTGGGGGCAGTCAGAGTCCCTGGGAGAAGACAGCGATCACGAGCAGAGGCTTAAGGGATGAGCAGGAGTTGGGCAAAGAGGATGGGAGTGACAGCATCCTCAGCAGAAGGAACAGCATTTGCAAAGGCACAGATGGGAGTAACAGCAGGGTATGGGGAATGCCAGGAACTGCAAGCAGTTTGGTATTGTAGGAGTTTAAACAGGAGGGTGAGAAATGGGGGAAATACCCTAGCTGGAGCAATAGGACAGGAACAGATAGCGGGGGATTTCCAGAGAAGGCCTTGGACTTCGTCCTATGGGCGATGGAGAACCCTGGCAGATGTCAAGCCTTGCAAGGATGCAATCAGATGGCGTTTTAGAAAGATCACTCCAGTGGTTGTGAGGAGGATGAGTTTGTCAGGTGATAGGAGTCAGGGAGATCAGGAAAAGGGCACCTCTCAGCCGGAAAGAAGATGCTGCTACAGATCACTGCTGACAGAGAGGAAACGCAGATAGACAGATACTAAGAAGGCAAGCTGAACAGACCTGGGGTCTGCCTAGATACACAGGGCAAAAAGGAGAAGAGTTGTATATGACATAAATTCTTATCCTGGGTAGGAAGAAGAGAATCCAGGTGAAGTTACTTTTTTTTTTTTCCAGGAAAATAGGATGACTTTAATTTTAACATGTGATGTTTGACATGTACAAGGATATACAGGTTGAAACGTCAGTATAAAAACTCACAAGAGTTGTCTGCATTACAGAGAATAGCTTCAGGTCAACAGCACTTATAAAATCTTGACAAGATGAGAAGAGTGGGGAGACTGCTAAGTGAGAAAAGCAGCGGGCAGTGGAAGAACCCCTGGAAAACACCAGTCTTTCACAGGAAGACAGGCACAGAGGCTGTTACAAAGAAGACGAAGCACAAGAGCCAGAGTCAGAAATCCCAGAAATCAAGGGACTAGCTTCAAGAAGCTGTGAATGAGTAATTACCATTGTCAGATGCAGTAAAGAAAGATGTGCAAAGTTGAAGGATAAAAAGCGCACACTTCCTTTAACAATTAGGAGGCCATGTGTATGTATACTGGTTAGACTTCTTGGTTGCAGACAAGTGAATCCACTCAAGTTAGTTTAGGCAGAAAGGTATTTATTAGAGATTATTAGATAAGCATACACAATCTCCAGGAGGTCACAGACACAAGTGTGGAGATCTCTGCCAGGATGAGCAGCTGCCAAGGGAAACACCCACCCTAACCACAGGGTTGTTACAGTGGAGACCCCCTGGGACCAGGTCATAGAAACCTTCACCAGAGCTGCCCTGGATGAAGAAACACCTCGGCTACTGTGCCTACAAGTAGTGCCATTCTAGGATGAGCTTGCTCCACACCACCTAACTGAATGTTCATCTTCATACTTCCAAAGTCCCATCACCTACTTCATCCACAAATGATACCTCTGTGCAGTGTAAAATGAAGATGGTGTCCCAAAAAAAAAAAAAAAAGAAGAAGAAGAAGCAAGAATAGTCTTTATTCCTCGGAAACACAATTGGAAAACTGTATCCAAAAAATCAAAAGATTCAGAACTTGTATGCAGCTTTACAAACACTGAGGATCAAAATGTCTGCTACAAGGAAATACACCTGTAAACAAGGACCTCAGGGAGAGTTTATAGATGATCGACTTGATTAGGCAGCGCATGCAGTTGATTCTCTCCTTCTGGATAGACTTGTGGCAACCCCTCCAAAAAAGTTCAGATTTCAGCAATAAACTATCTCAAAGGATGGCAACACATCTTTTTTTTTTTTTTAAAGGCTTAAGAGGGCCAAATTACCATTGTGTGTGTGTGAAGTCACTCAGTCGTGTCCGACTCTTTCCAACCCCGTGGACTGTAGCCCGCCAGGCTCTTCTGTCCATGGGATACTCCAGGCAAGAATACTGGAGTGGGTTGCCATTTCCTTCTCCAGGGGATCTTCCCAACCCAGGGATCGAACCCGGGTCTCCTGCTTTGCAGGCAGATGCTTTATCCTCTGAGCCACCAGGGAAGCCTAAATTACCATTACATATATGAAAATGGCACAAGAATTGATTTCACAAAAATACTAAGGAAAGTATCTCGAGCCTACCTATCAAGAGGGGAAAAAATGTCTTACTTGGGAGCTCAAAATGGGGGAAAATAAATATTTTGGTACAAGTTCTATTCTAAAAGACAACATACTGATTTCTGGTTCTACAAAAAGACTGTAGCAACACCCTCCTGTCCTCTTGCTCAGATGCTTTGGCACAATGTCATTAAAATTCTATATGCTTTAATTTGAGCCATCAATGAGTCTCAGATGCATGTTGCCATATATATATATAAAGTTTATTTATTTTAGCTTCTGGCCATGCCTTGAGGCATGCAAGATCTTAGTTCCTCAACCAGGGATCAAACCCATGCCCCCTGCAATGGAAGTGTGGTGTCTTAACTGCTGGACTGCCAGGGAAGTTCCTGTAGATTGCTTCTTAAAATAAGGAAGTCTAGGATAAAAACCAACCCTCAAACTCTGAATATTCTGACAGTGTGTATTCCTAATTATGTCTTCTGAAATCATGCAAGTTAGCAGCACCAATCATTAAGACATTAAAAAATTATTCTTGTACTTGAGCAGTAACTTCTATAAAGACAAATGCTATGCGATTTATGATTAATAAAACTGCTAAAATTCAAAGTGGCTAAACTGCTTTAAGATAGGAAATTCAAAATCTCCCTGTATTTATATAACCTCTAACATGTTACGTACTTTACTTAGCTTCTGAAAGAGGTAATCCTCTGTTAGAGAAAGTCTGAATGTTATGTGCTCAGCCTAAACATATTAAATGTTGTTAAATCACAGAATTTTAGAGCTAGAGAAGACCTTTGCTCATTTAGTCCAACCTGCTCTTTTAGGGGAGGGAAAACAAGGCCAACAGAGGGAAAATGGTCTGTCCAAGATCACACAAGACGGAAGCTGGGCCCCAGTGATCCGAATCCCCACTGCGGCACTACATGATACTCTCTCTACAGAGCAATATTCCCAAGTTTTCCTGGGTTTATTTGGTCCCAATCATTAAATAACAAAGAAACATAAGGTACACAGCAATACAGTAAACACAGACTTATACTCCAATTTTAAAATCAGAATATCAAAACAATTCCTGAGCCTTTAACTACCTTCATTTTATTGAGAATGCAGTCCACAGTGAGTTATGACTACCTATCGTGGTTACGTGCAAATATTTACACGGACACTGAAAACACCATTCAGAACTATTCCTCGGAGATATTTCTATAAACACGTCCATGTGATGACAAGGCACTTTCCATGGGATGGAATGAAACTATGATGGTGAATGGAAGTAAGACGCTTCAGTCTCTCAAAGTGCAGTCATGACTTTATCTCGATACATCATACTTTGCTTTCCTCCTAAGTTCTTCTGGTTCTGGTCGTGGACATAATCGAAATGGCTGTCATCTCCACTGGCCGACGCTTTCCAATGCGGCCTGTCATCCTGAAAGGATGGCCTGTTTTGTTTGCAGAGGGAGCAGTTAGTGGGGGGATATGGAAGACAATCAGAGAATTGAGCGAAACAACACAAGCGCAAGGAAATGGGCAGGGGAAACCATGAAGTGCATGAATGCAGATGGCTTTCAGAAGAAACGAACACATTTTCTACTTTCAAGTGTTTTTTTAAATTCAGATGCTCTGGTCCTCTATCAACTTCCAAGTTGAGAACAGCGCTGCCTGTGGCTGGGCCATCATCCCTCCAAGGGTGTCTAAGGATCTAGTCAGTCTGGGAAAAGCTAGGTGATGGTGAAAAAGGTTCCTTTTCTACAGGAATTCTCAGAGCTGTTGCCATGGGAACATACACCGTGAATGCCTTATTCAGCCTTCTCTAAAAGTGCTGGACCAAATAATTCTCTTTTCATGGAGAGTCTGAGAAAATACCATATGCTGGGTCCCACCCCCAGAGATTCTGATGCTGGAGGTCTGGGGTGGGGCTGGGACTCTGCATGGTCAAGCTTCCAGGTGGCACAGATGGTGCTGGGCATCAGGGCCACCTGCGAGCTGCAAAGCCCAGCCTTCCTAGCATTCCCAGCGAAGACTGCCTCGCAAGGAAACCAACATGGTAAACAGGCGAAAATGAGTGTTATGTTTTGTAAGCATGAAGTTAAATTAAAAAGCATTTATATGAATCTCTTCCATGCCTCATGTCTGGAAAAGAAATGGTCTCTGCAATACAGAAAGTTTGAGAGGTATTAGTTCACTGGTCTAACTTGCTTTTCAATGTTCCATGGACATCAAGTGCTTATGATCAAACCGCACTGTCGTCCTACAGGATCCACAACAGACTGGGTAAGAAAGATCAAGCACTAACTGCTCTCCTTGGCCTTGTTCTGAATGGATGTATTCCCATCACTCCGTTCACCATACTCTCTCAAGGAGCCAGGCTCGCAATCTCACTAAGAAATAACTTTATACAAACTGAATTCGCCAACTATGTTTCTGAAAGAGCTTCACACATAAACACCCATTAAGACTGATCTAAAATTCAAATCTTAAAAGGAACGTTTGCTTTTACGAAGCTGGCATTAAAAAAAAAAATCCCAAACTTAATCATAAATGCAACAAAGCAGATGCCAGTTTACCTGGGAAGGACCACGGTCGGTTAGGACACAGGTGGGCAAACACGGCCCTCAGCCTAAACCCCACTGTCTGTTTTCATAAATAAGCTTTCCAGGAACACAGACAGGCCCATTCACGTCTGTATCCTTTGTGGCTGCTTTCAAGCGATTCAGTACAATAGCAGGGTTGAGTAGTTGTGATAGAGATCACAAAGCTGAAAATACTGACCATCTGGACCTTTACAGAAAAGTTTACTGACCCCAAGGTTTAGAAAAAAATTCACCATCACAGAAAGCAACCCTCTACTCCATCCTTGGTGGAAAAAAAAAAAAAATCATTTCAAAAAAGTCCAACAACAAAAATCCCTGAGCTTTAACCGTATTTTTAGTAGATGAATTCTCAGGACAGAAAAATGTTACTTAAACTCTAAGCAACATTTCAAACATAAAACCAAACCCCAAAGATCTGAGGTTAGACTGACTAAAACAAAACAAAACCAAAAAAATCCCCTCCCAGTTCATTTTATTTCATCAAGCATAAGCTTTAGTAAATCCAGACCCATTACTGGCTTCTTTTGCTTTGCAAATTACTCATCTCTTCCAGGACAAGACAACTCTTTTAACAGTGGTTTCCAATGCAGAATTTCAATTCACAACGGAGTAGGAAAGGAGAGCTTGGAAAAAGACAGTAGAAGTAGAAAAGGACAGCGCTGGGAGCTCAGGTACTTACCTTACGTTTGGAGAGTGGGGGTGCCACCGAGGTTGGCCGGGGTGGAGATTGGGATGATACTGGGGCTAGAAATAAAATACCAAACTGGATTACTCGTTGCCCTTTTGGTTTCAACGGTCTTCACTGGCTGTGGATGGAGAGGCCCTCACTGATGCCTGGCTAGGGGAGTGGAAGTTTCCCAGGCTATCAAGTTTCCCCCATGACAAAGGCTGGGGGACTGCCCTCTAAGAAGAAAGGTGGAAGGCATCTGCCTTGAAAGGGTGCCCCAGAGCACCCAGGGCCACGTAGCATTCGTCTCTCCCAAGGGAGCCGAAGGAAGGGGCCAGAGAAAGGGGAGAATGGGGGCAATTTATTCTTTAGAAACAATTTCTGCCATTGCTGAAAAGGACGACAACTGTGTGTAGTCACGCTGCAAACAGGACTGGACTTTTCCATCAGGTGATCCAAAAGTAAACATCTTCCGGAAACAAACAAAACCACAAACCATCTAGATCCTGATAAAACAGAGAGAGAGACGTAGTTTGCCTATTTTAACATGAAAAGAAAAAAAAAAAAAAAACGGACCCAGACAGGTGACTCACAAAAATGGCCAGGGGTCAAGACAAGGCAGGCTTGGGTGGGTGGCAGGCTGCCTGCAGCTCCACTTCTGGCCTGCAGGGGGCAGCAGCCATAGACACTGCCAGAAGTCCTGGGGCTTCTCAAGCCTAAACTTTCTACGGGGCAGATGAGGCTTTCCTGACATTGAAGTCACTACAGTCTGGCCACTATTACTCTTTTCATCATTTCTTCCCCTTCTTCTCCCTCCCTGATGCTTTTGTTAATAATAAGGAGTCCATTTTCTATTATGGAAAATTCTCAGCCATTCTGTTCGTTCAGGGTTTCTGGACCTGAGATGCCCTCCTGGCCTACTGTGTATTCAGCAGCCTCTCTCCTTCAAAGATGTCGGTCAGCAAGACTGCAGCCACCAAAGGACATCCTACGGGAAAGTGGAATCTGGAGGAAAATCTCAGTAGCAGAGTCTGAAAGCTGACCAGGGCTTTAGAATCTCCTGGAAACCATCTCTGCACATGTCTCTCTTTTAGGGGCTGCAGAAGACCAGTGAAGCGATAGATGACTCGCCCAAAGCTGCGCAGTTTCAGGCGATTCGATCACACAGCGAGGCTCCAAATGAGGCTCCACCAACTGGGTCTGCAACCAGAGAGACTAAGCTAGACTAGAAATGGATCTTCTAACACCTCGTCTTCAAACACAACCAGGTCAGATGCTGGAGAGAGGTGGTCACCTTATCCATAAAGCCCTGGAAGAAGGATATTCCAAAACCTTCCTTGTTCTCCTTCAGAAAATTATATACCCTCTAAAGCTGTCCACCTGAGGCAAAGGGCTGACTCAGTGGAAAAGACCCTGATGCTGGGAAAGACTGAAGGCAAGAGAAGGGGACGACAGAGGATGAGATGGTTTGATGGCATCACCGACTCAATGGACATGAGTCTGAGTAAGCTCCGGGAGTTGGTGATGGACAGGGAGGCCTGGCGTGCTGCACTCCATGCAGTCACAAAGAGTCGGACATGACTGAGCAACTGAACTGAACTGAATAGAAAGCTGTCAAGGAGCATTTTTTAAAGTTAATCCACATGGCTCTTAACCAGGGCACTTATGCCCCCCTGGGAACAACTGTAAGGAGGTATGTGCAGTTTTGCTTATCATAACGACTGGAGGGTTACCTGTAACTTGTTGGCAGAGAAGAGGGAAGCTCAACCTCCTGTAAGTCTAAGGACAGTCCCAAGCAGTGAAGAACTGTCCCTCCCCAAATGCCAAGAGCCCTCTCATTGAGAGCACAGCAATCCATCGTCTGCATTTGGCTCGGCTTGCTGAGCTCAGAGTAACAACAATGCTATGACACTGTCTTCTGGAAACCCTTCTCAGCACTAAGACGCTTATTGGGTCACTTCTCAGGATGTTCTCTGCCCACTCAATTTATTCCCAACACAGCACCTGTAAGGCTGGCAAGGGGAAAGGGCCAGTGTTTGCCAAAGATGTCAAGAGATGAATAACATCCAGGTAACGGTTTTCGTGGATTTGATCTCAATGAACAACTGCCTTGATGTTCACTCGGAGCAGAGAATGCAGAGAAAGAGCACACCTGTGAGGCTGCCAGGGCAGAGGCAGTACTAAGTTGGGAATGCTTTGCTTTGCTTATTTTTATCTTGTTCTCTCCTTTAAGCACTAGTGACCCATCAACAACATTCTAGCCACTCACACCTGAAAGTCCCTCAGGGGGGAAAAAAAAAAAATCTGTAACTAAAAAGAACCAAGAACTGACAGAAGGCAAGGAGATAGGGAAACCTGGCCTTTGCACTACCAGATACAAAGCACTTTTTACACTTATTCACAACAACTCGAAAGTCACATCCAGGTTCTGCACACAAGGAGTAAGATTTCATGTACAGAAGACAGTATCATAAAATTCTGAAACATCATTTGGCGGTCTCATGAAGATAAAGTACACTGGGATCTCAGTCCCATCTAAGGAATTAACTAACCTACAGGAATGAAAGATCCAGAAAGAGGCTGATTAGAATAAGGCTCCAAAGTGAACTCATCATGGAATATTTAATTACTTGTGACATTCAAAACCAGACTGGTGACAAGGCACAAAGACCCAGGAGAGGAGTGTCCCTTGGACATTCACACCCGCCCAGGACAAGAAAACTGGCCCCACGTTAGGGGGTCATCAGACATGGGTGCTGCCTCTCAGCCCATGACAACCCAGGAAGCCAGGAGCACACCATCAGCTCAGGGTCCTTGCCTGGTCACCTTCAAGGCCCTGATGCTTGCCAATACCAGATCCTGCCCACCCTAGAGTTTCAGATTCAACCAGCCCAGGGTGAGCCCCAAGCAGATGGTTTTAACGTGCAGCGGGGCTGCATGATTTCCAATGAAGGGGCTCAGAGAAGGCTCTTTGAAGGTGATGGTTTCCCAGCAGATGAGTGTGGGTAAAGGAACAGTGGGAAAAAATTATGGGGCAAAGATATGATTCTCTAAGACCTGAACCCATGCTATATCCTAAGGAGTAGAGACAATACATACAAAAGTTAAGTTGGACCCAGGCTGTAGAAGGCTGCAAGCAGCCAGTAAGAGCTACCCATGGGCCGCAGCTGATGGGCAGGCACGGGGTTCAGGCCACCAGCCATGGAAACCCACCTTTGCTCCTTCTGCAGGTAACAGGCCTAGCGCGGTACTTATAAAGCAGGTTCTAGAGACTACCACTCCATGAATGGTAATGGACCCACCACCAATAGAAAGTGGTGGAGAAAACTAGCTGTTTTTATCGGGGTGGGCGGGGGTGGGGGCTGTCCAATAGTCAAATGATTTGGGAAAACCCTAGATTAAAACAACAACAACAACATGTGTCTTCCTTGAAGGACTTCTTGGTACTTTTGACACCCCAAAGGGCCCTGGAAGATCCAAGAAGAGAATGAAGGACGAAGCGTTTCCCAAACGTGTGAACACATCCTTTCCTGGAGGCGCATCTCCAGGGACTCGTGTTCCCTAGGCCTAGAACGCCTGGACAACCGCCTCCTGAGAGGCCCCCAAAGGCTGTGTCTGACCACCCAGCAAGTTCGGACATATGTCCCTGATGCTTGCCAGTGGACAAGGTGAAGAAAAACAGGCAGCTCAGAAAACCAAGAGGAAGGAAGGGTTGGAGAAAACGTTCTTCTTTTACTGTTTTCTCAAAAAAAAAAAAAAGAAAAGAAAAAACACATATTGCTGTTATTTCTTCAAAACCTGGTTATGCATAATGACTGCTCAGTGTGGAAAATTTAGACACTTTAAGAAATATGACATGAAAACCTTTAAAAGCAATAGCTCACCTGGTAATTATGGACTTCAGGATTTGTTTTAGAGCTAAAAAAAGAAAAAGAAAAATTGTAATAGGCTGTAAAGCAGATTGATTACTGATTTATTTAACAGCTATAAACTAATTTAGGATGCTGGCTACTCTGTTAGCAACTTTTACAAATCCTATTTCTTTTTGGTTACCAGCAGTTTAACTGAGTATATAATTGGGGAAACTAAACAGCAGCTCTCATTAGTCACTTAAAGCTCAGAAATTTTAAAAAAGCTCACAAATAAAAATATCTAGGTAAGATTCCAGAATCCCACTTGTGATGTTATATTTTGGTGGTAAAAAAAGAGGTCCTTTCACAGTTGGGCAAATCAAGTAACTTTAGCTCCCGTTTCAGGTTGCCCTGGCATTGCTGGGTGGCCCATGGTATCAGGCAGCTCCAGTGATGCCCAGGGCTTTCTCCAGTTGACAGTGGAGTCACAGGTCCCTTCTGAGCGTCCACCACCATGGGCCCCACTCCTCTCAACAAGGCAGCCATGACACGGCCACCACTCTGGAAGGTTCGTTCCATACAAGGTTCTGTCCTGGGAACGTCACATCTTGTCATTTAATCCACACAGCAAGGCTATGAGGTGCACACATGCTACCACCTCATTTTATAGATTAAGGAATGGTTGCCTAACAGAGGAGTTAAAACACTTGCTGGCTAGTCCACGGCAGAGACATTTTTTGCATAATCTCTAAGCCTGTACCCTTTCTGCTAAGCCACCCTGGCTCTCTGAAAACCTGAGGAAAGCTTCCGGGTTCCTCATGCATGATCCTATGTTGACGGAATCTGAAGTCTAACCACTCTGGTCAGAAGTATGGACAGAGACAGCTGGTGCAGAGAAACCACAAACCAACGCAAGCACAGCCATCGGGCTATGCTGCTAGGGTGGTGTGTTCAAAATCAAGGTTTCTCCAGCAATGAGAAGGGAACCCATGATGGTTATGAGTCTTGCTTGAGGTCCGAATAGTCCTGGGCTCCAGTTTTCAGAGGGGGCAGTGCACAGCGCCAGGCTCTGGGCCAGATTCACCCCCCGCTGCCCTTCCCCAGGAGAGCTAAGTGTCTGCAAGATGCCGTACTCCTGCCATTACCTCGGTCCTCAGAGCACAACTGTATCCCCTGCTCCCACAGCACTCCTCCCCACCCCAGGATCCCACAGGCTGTGAAGAGCAATTGAACAGCTGCGAACAGTGGTTATTAGCTCATTTGTTCCTAAAGGGTATATTTACTGGGGTTGGTTTTTTTCCCTTGGTGAAGTTGTTGTGTTTTTTTAGCTTGTTGTAGTTCCCGGTATATATAATCTCTACTAGATGCTATGAGGAAAATGTAATTTTATTAGGGAAAAACAAACAAAACAATCATTTCCTGAGCGAGCAAAGGAAAGAAATATAAGTCATAAGCCCCTGAGAATGAAAAGCAAGATGCACACTACCCACCACAGGGATCCTGGAAACACGGCAAGCTTGTGGGCCTAAAACTAACCCACGTGGGATCCCTGAGCTCTCCTATTATTCTCGAGGTCCAAGCCTGGTGTGGAGCAGTTCAACAGGCCCCTCGGGGCCTTCGTGAGATGCTGGGAACTGAACCCAGACACAGGAGTCAGACACCTGACGCCAAGCCGAATGAACGGCCCTGCAGGCAGCGTGTGCACTCAGAGATGCACAGCTGAGTTTTCCAGCTGTGTTAACACGAGGGCCAGCTACGTTCTCCAGAACCTTGGGGTCCCTGAGGTGTCTTGAGGCTGCCTGGGGGTGGGGTGGGGTGATGAGCAGCAGGTGTCAGCCCTGCCCTCGGGTCTCAGCTCAGCAGCATCCAGAATAACGCCAACTGGTCTGTTCTCTGTCCTGGAAAACTTTCCACGGCAGGTTTCCCCTAGGGGGCCAAAGCCAGAGGCTGAAAAAGTTAGAAAAATACTTGATCGAGCCCAACCTCTTTATTTTTAGATGAGAAAAAGGAATGCCCAGAGCTGGTTAGTGTACCACTGGGGCTGGGCAAGAGGCCTCCCAACGTCTCATCACCAGCCCGCTCCTCCGCACGCTCCGCCAACTGTTCAGGGTGCACAGCGCCCCAGAGCTGTGCTGACCTTGAAGACCACCCTCTCCAGCAACCTGAGCTCTATGCCTGGGATGGCCAGACTACCTAAACAGGACCACCAGTGGCTGGAGCTTGGACCCAGGGGCTGAAACAATCAGTCTGGGTTCTCTAGCATAATAGCTGTCTACCAAGATCAAAACTCACATAAGAAAGCAATTGTTTCAGGGAGAGAAAGGTACATACCAGGTGGGACAGACCTGGGACCTAGATCCCCCTGGGAGCTTTAAAACCACAGATGCCCAGGTGCCCACCCCCAGAGACTGATTTGATTAGCCTGGGGTGTGGCCTGGCTGAGGCTGTCACAAGCTCAGCAGGTGATTTCAATGTATAGGAAAGATGTAGGCCACCTGTGTGTTGGGGACGGGGCGGCAAACCACGTCCCATGGGCCAAACCTGGCCCACTTACTTTTGTGAGTAAAATTTAATCGGAACACAGTCCCAGTCGTCCACTGACGTCCTGTCTGTGTTGCTTTCATGTTCTAAGGACAGAGCAGAGTGGTCCTGAGACAGACAGCAGAGCCCACAACATCTGAAATATTTACCACCTGGCACTTGACAGAAAAAGTTCGCTGACGCCTGTGCTAGAGTTTCAGTCTCATGACGAGTTCTCTTCCTGCAGGAATGTCACTAGGTGTCTGATAAAGGTCTTCCACGTGGTCTGGTATAAAACCCACATGTCACTGAGGGAACCCAGCTTTTCTCCGGGAGCTTCAGCTTGTCCATAGCATGGCCCCTCTTTCCCACCACCGCCTGCAAGGCCGTTAGCACACCCTGTCCCACACATGCCGATCAGGTTCGTCACCACTGTTACAATACCCAGAGCACAAAGCCACTCAAGCAAAGCAGCTGTGCTTTCCAAAGTAACAAACGATCTTGGAACGTTCTATTGTGTACTTGTTGAAAGCCAGGTGGGCCATATAGCCTGGCAGCAGAAAAAGGGGGTAGGGATGGGGACCATCAAGGGCCTCACTTCATGATTTAACTGTATTAAGGATAAACGTCACCACTGCAAATAAATACAATAATTCGACAGCAGAGCTGTCCCCAGACACTGAGGGCACTTACCAGAACTGAGCTGCTATCACTGGGTTACTTGCTTTAAAGGAAAAACAGAAAAATAAGACATTTTAGAGAGCTTGACCACTTTGGACCACTTTTTACCAAGGACTGGGGAAGAGACTTCCATGATCTCAGAGCAGTCCCCATCCCAGGAGGCAGACTCTTCATCCTGGTTACTTCTCCTTTCTGGAGGAAACACAAATCACCTTCTTGCTGGGCCCCACCCTCTGATTCGCTCTGAAAATGATCACTGAGCCAATTCTCAGGACCAGGAGCCCTAGGACGCAGAGATGAGACAGTCCCTGCTCTCAAGGAGCTCATGGTCTTCATACAGATAGAGACTGCATCGGGAGATACTACAAACTGAAACACAAGCATGAGCCTGTGCAGGGGAGCTCAGGGCAGACGCCTCCAACCCAGTCCGGGTGTGAGTTGTAGAGGATCATGGACAGAGGCGGATTTTGTGTATCTAGACTCCATTTTGTTTTGTGAAAACTGGAGCATGGAAGATCATTACATGTTTCCCAAAGAGGCCAGAACTCTGGCTGGAGAAAATGTCAGGAAAATAAAGGAGGAAAAGAGGTTGGAGACCAGGAAGGGAAGTGGAGGAGAAGCACAGAACCATGGAGTCGAGGCCCCTCCTGACCGCAGCAGCCACAGCCTTTGGGTCCGCACACCTCCAGGGGCTGGGGACTCACTCTCTAAAGACGGAGCACTATCTCTGGCCAGCCACATCAGAAAGTTCTTCCTTATACCGGGGTGTTTCTGGGCAACACTGAACCAGTTGGCTACAAGCACAGTGCTCGCCAGGGTGGTGAACACAGCTCTTAGGACAGAGCGTGCTCTCGTCTCTCCCCCACCCCATCACCCGTCACTCCCAGTTCCTGCAATCAATCACCCTTCACGGATCTGCCGTACCCTCCCTGGACACACCCCTACCCTCTCAACCTCTGGCCTTTCTTGAAAAGTGAGGCCACATTCCCTGGGCTCTGGGCATTTTCTCCCTGAGAAGCAGCCAAGAATGACTTTAGAGAGTTTCTGGTCACCAAACTGCTGCACCGTTGGTTTACAAAGGAAGGAAACAGCGGGGAAAGCAAGGTTAAAGATTCTAGAATAGGAAAGCATAGGTGCCAGGTCCCACAAAGGCCCACTAAGTCCTGAGTTATACAAGAAAAATATATGGACTGGCCACTACACTGATATCCAAGCAGGGAACAAGGGAGGGGTAGGGAGAGTGCAAAGGTCCTGCTATAAAAGAACAAGCCTCTTAGTGCTAAACTCAACATCCTAAATGACGGAGCAAGCAAGTATGGGCATGGGAGAACTAGGCTTTGGGACTGTAAACAATCCTGGACGGCTCATCTACTGACTGCACCTGTATTGGGTACTAGGGCCCATACACGTGTGCGGCCACAGTAGTAAACGACAGGCCAAGCTCAGGGAAGGGAGGAGTAGGGCCCACATCCCCGGGTCTGGCTAAATTCAAGGGCAGGGAATGTCTGGATTGACTGTGGGCCCTGAGTCCAGTATATCAGAGTTCTGGCTCTCCTCTTACAAAGTCAGAACTCTGGGTAGCACAAGTCTGATGTCCCCAGGTGAAATTGGAAGATGGAAGACAGGACTTCCCTGGTGGTCCAGCGGTTAAGAATCGGCCTGCCAATGCAGGGGACATGGGTTTGATCCCTGGTCTGGGAAGATTCCACGTGCTACAGTGCAACTAAGTCTGTGTGCCACAACTATTGAAGCCCACATGTCCCAGGGCCCCGCTTCACAAGAGCAACGAGAAGCCCACCCACCACAACTACAGAGTAGCCCCCACTTGCGGTAACTAGAGGAAGCGCGGGCACAGCGATGAAGGCCCAGCACCGCCAAATATAAATAAGTAAAAAAAATTTAAACTGAAAAAAACAACCATCAAAAAACCCAACAAAGGAAAAGATAAACTGGAATATGGAGGAGAGACAGGGATTGTTTTTCCCTCAGAGACACATCATCGACTTCCACAGGCAAGAAACAAGTTTACCTATGACATCTCTGAGGTCCCAGGTCCCAAAGAAGCAAAGGCACAAGAAAGGAAATATGGAAAAGGGAAAGAAGGAGATGAACGCACCCAGTGGGAAAGACTAAAGACAGACGGATGGTGAGAGTAGCTTGATTCCCACCAAGAGAATCCCACTGAGGTTTTGTTGAAAGATTCACAGTGACAGAGAATAAACAGTTCCTCCAAAAACTGCTTCAACAAACTCCCTGAGGCTTAACCAACTAAACCACGACAAAAAATTCCAAAACAGAATGCAAAATCACACCACCTTTGAACGTCGAATGTCTTCGGGATGGATAGCGTTTACTAGGCTTTCTCTCGAAGGTGCTGGTTCTTCGTAACCTGGCGCCGTGTGTCGCTTGATATTCCGTCCGCCCACTGGAAAGCAAACATTTCACAGCATGCTACCAAAATCAGAACGTCGGTACAGTATATGTATTTGGAAGTGAATTTTTATTTTCAAGAGCTCCAGTGTAAATTTCAACTTATCTCGAACTCGTTTGGTAAAGACACACACTAAATTTAGCTTTCTGTTGGGAAATAAAATCACCATTGCCAAATCCGGGCTGTATTCTCTTTCTTCCAAAGGACAAACCTACAATTTAGGGACCAGCCACTTGACCACACAAACCAAGGAGGTCCAAGTATCTGGAACATTTGAGTAAGAGAACACCAAATCACAAATAAAATAACCTCTCATAAAACATATTGGGTAGACGTTTAATTCTTTTAAAAGGCTGTTATCAATGACCACTTAAACTAAACCATGGCTTTCCTTGCTATGCCCAGGAGAACACTGCTGCTTTCAGCAAGGCTCTCAATCACCCTGATGCCCAGCTGCAGCTTCCAGGCGGCAATGCTGTCTTTTGTCTGATCTATCACTGCTTCATTCCAGCCATCCGTGGTTTACAATTTATCACCTGGAAGGAGGCACTTGCCACCTGCTCTAACTGCCTCCCAGGGGCAACCTCATCTCCAAACTCCCTTCCATTTCATGCCTCTCTTTAAAGAGCACAAGGGAACCTGGGCTAGGCCAAGCCCCACAGGAGTGTCCTCCCAGGATAAAAGCCTGTCTAGGCAACTTCTACAGTCCCCTGCTCATTTCAGTAAGAGCAGACTTCAGAACACCATGCAATGTCTCTGCCAGGCTTTGCGGTCATGACATCTCCGACCCTCCAGAGGACCCATGATTTGAGTCTTTCTCAGAAAGGACTTGGCCCCCCTACTCCCCTCTGCAGCATTAAAAAATACATTCAAACAAAGTAATTCTTATACAAGTGCACAGCCATTTCTGTGCACAGCCAAAGAATCTGAAATGAACAAATCCTCTGGCATTTTAAATAGAGTTCAAGGACATGCCATGTGTGGGAAGAGGTTATGAAACCATGTGAAGTTTCAGATCTTGTAACAGCAATTCCCAGATCTGTAAACACACCTCAGAAATCAACCCTGGGAGTGTATTTAAAATGGACATTCTCAGGTTTTATTCATACAGACAGATGTGTGCAGCCACAGACTCTAATTATGAAAGTCTTAGCTGGGGTCCTAAATCCTCATTTTTAACACACACCCAGGGAGTCCTTGTGCACTTTAAGAGACATGGTCTTAGAATCATGAGTAAAAACATATCAGAATAAATTCTTTCTCCAGAGTCTTTTCAAATACTCCTGAGCCTGTCTGGGTCATTCACACACACACACACACACGGTGACATCCGCTCTTATTCCTAACTGTCACCAAATACCTTGATGTTAGCATGTGACAGGCCATAGAGCAGTGGTTAAAATATAAGACAAAGGACCCTGACTACCTGGGGTTGAGGCTCAGCGCTAGCACTGACGGATGGTGGCCCTGGGTGGACTATCTGCACCCGGCACTAGTTCCCTTATTCACAAAGTGGGCATCATCTGAGGACCCATCTTATCAGGGCCACAGGGAGGATTCACCAGTTGGTACGTGAAAAGCTCCAGTGCTGGGTGGTTGATAGAGCTTTCTGAAATGATGTTCGTGTTCTACCTACAAGGGCACCGCCCAGTGTGGCAGCCACCCGCTTTCATTTGCACCGGGCTCCTGAAGCCTGGTTAGCGACACTAAGGAACCACATTTTAAAATGTATTTAACATTAATTAATCTAAATAGCCACCTGTAGCTCATGCCTACTGTATTAGACAGCATGGTTCCAGCTGAATGTCGGTGGTTAAGCATTTTGTGACTATTAGTCTCATTTTATCAAGCAGGATAGGGAGGCTGAAAGAGCTCAGATGTCAAGAAAGAAGCTGGAGTGTGAGGTCCAATGCAAGTCCCCGAATGCACATCCACGACTCCTTTTCCCCAGAACATCCCCGCCGCCCTCCTTCAGGGCTCATGATCGAGCTGTAAAAAATGGCGCCTACCTGAACCGGAAGCGAGAGCCCAGCCGGATGAGGTCCGACCTGTTGGACTTGCTGTTTCCCGGCGTCCGCAACCGGAAGAAGGCGTGATGCTCCACGGCGCACTTCCATAGGTGCTTGCAGGTCCGCGCGCTGTCCAGGCGGAACACGAACGTGTGCTCCTGCTCGCGGCCCTTGGAGGGGAAGTGTGGGTTTTGGTTACGCGGGTGCTGGTAACACCGATGCAGGGTCACTCCCAGCGAAGAGGAGGGACGGGGCAAGGCTTACCTGGTCGTCATCTTCCACCACCACCAGCGTCAATTTGCTCTTTTTAAAATCCATTTTGGTAATTTTCGGCCTGGCCAGAGAGAAAGCATTTTAAAAGCACAGTCTGCAGGAGCAACCATCTACACATTACACAGCCCTTTCCTTTCTACCGGTTACGCTTTGATTTGCTTAAAAAATCATTCATTCAGGTAAGCGTGATTATTCAGAAGCGCCACTTCCATTGTCAGACACCCACACACGCAAGAGTCTGTGTGCTTTAAAAACGAATCTGGGTGTTGCCAGTATCCCTCGATCATCATCCCTCACATAGAATTCCACCACAAAAGAGGAAAAAGACATTTTTAATATAGGACAAAACTAAATTACCAAAAGAATAAGCCTATTTTGTTAGCTCCTTCAAAGATTAATATGCCTGTCGGGGTCAGTCCAAGAGAATATTCACAGCCATCTCTTCCCTACAAACAAACGAAGGCACAGTCGGTAGAAGGTTCTATCAGGTGGTCACAGAGCAGAATGCAAAACAGTTCTTCACCGCGTTACTTTGTTTGCACATTGTTTACACATTTTTCCCATCACGGGGAACCCCAGTTACTTAAATGGCACAGTTCTTACCCTGACAACGTGCATGTCTACCCCATACATTTCCAGCCACTTCGCTTTATTCAGATAGGAGAGTTCCGCCTGGGCAGGGCTCTTTCCCCTTAGAGAAACCAACAAGACACGTGTGAACTGCCATGTGGACACCCACAGGAGTCTGCAGGGCATGGCCACTCGAAGGGTGCTTGGGGCAATTAAAGGGACGAGGGATGCCATCTACATTAACATGACACAACCTCCAAGGACAGACTGCGAACAAAAAGAGGACAGAGCAGGGCTTACAATATGAATGCTTGAGGAAGCACTTTTGTGTGTGTGTAGATGCGTGCACGTGTGTGCAAAGGAGAAAGGCTGAGTATACAGAGCTGACTGCTCAGAGCATCCTCCTGCAGGGCAGAGAGTGGGGTGGGACATATGGGGAGTGGGGTATGGCAAGATTCCATATCCACATTTTTCTACGTTGTTTCAGTGGGATACAAGACTGTGCTGATGTCACATGCCATTTTCAAGAGTCAGAATGGCTGTGGGACACCGTGAGACCATGGTAAGTTTCTGAGCCTAGGAGTGACTCGGCACAGGCATTGTTTGGGGAAGATGGGCGGGCAGTAGGAGAGGCAGCAGGCCTGTTCTCCAGGCATAAAAGTGCCAGGCTAGGGTGACTGAGGGGGAAAAGGGGACAAAGCAAAGGGTAAATGACAGGCCTGGATTTAGCTATGGTGACCACGTGTCCTGAAATGTAACTCTGTACAACACATGGTCTATGAGTGTCCCCGTAAGGGACCACAGGACACATTTCTGTAGGATTTGGCCTACAGAAGTTCAGGCCATGCGCACAGCCCCTGATATGCAGATGGGCTGGATCCAGGCAGCACCCCACTGGCTTGTTCAGGAGGCTGGGATAGTGACCCTGGTTATTCAATGAGCAAATCAGGACCAGGCCCTCCATTTCTGAGAGGACCCAGAATGTGGGTTGGTTTTTACTGTACAGCTCTAGAAAGAGAGACATCCTGTGAGCCTTTGGAAAATCAGGGCTGAAGCACAGGAGAGAAAGCACTGAAGAGCTGGAGCTGTTTCAGTCATCAGCAGAGCCGCTCCACCAGTAGATAAAGAGTCTGACCAACGTTTGTTAGTCAGTCAGTCGTGTCTGACTCTTTGTGACCCCACGGACTGTAGCCTGCCAGGTTCAGGCTCCTCTGTCCAATGGGATTCTTCAGGCAAGAATACTGGAGTAGGTTGCCATTCCTTTCTCCAGGGGATCGTCCCGAACCAGGGATTGAACCTGGCTCTCCTACATTGCAGGCAGATTCTTTACTGTCTGAGCTATGAGGGAAGCCCTCTGACCAAATGCATACACGTGACCAAATGCATACATTGGAATGCTGGATGGTAGCATCAAGGTACCTGCATTCTTTCCATCTCTGGAAGATATCAAATTCCATCGCTTCTGTCTGATTTGGAATGAACCGAAACTCAGACACAAGCTCTGGTGTGTGTTCTGGAAGCTCGCACTCCCCAAGCTCAGCTGTAGGTTTCATAAAAGGGAGAAAACACGAGACAGTGAATGCTTCTGGTTATTGCAGCAGCAAGTCCAAAGGCGCTCTGCCCGACTGTAAACAGCACAGGTACCCCCTCAGGTATAACTAAGGCCCTCCTTTCAGGAGGACTTAACTCCCACTCGGTCCCCACAGATACATTCAGAATCCCTTCCAATCACTCCATTGCGCTCCCCACTGGGCCATACACCATGATCTCGATTATGACTGTTTCTCTCCCGACTACTTCTCCTGCCCAGGGAGGCCCTGATTACATTACCCCCACCAAACTGTAGTGCCTAAATTTGCAATAAAAGGCAACTTCAGGGAATGGGGACCTGCCCAGGAACATCCATGTAACAAGGCTCTCGTTAAGGGTGGGTCTGAGCAGCACACAAGAGTCTGCAGTACTGGAGAGGACCAAGCAAGAATTCAGTACAGGCAGAACCGGGTGTTGGGGTAGGGGGACTATCAGGAGGGAGAGGGAAGGCGTGAGGAGGGAGGGAAGAGGGGGTGAGAGGGCTGCAGGAGCAACTGCGGCAACTCAGGCAGAAGCTGGAAAGGAGGCGGCTGTGCAGAAAGGAGCAACAGCCACGTGGGCGATCCCAAGCAAAAAGCCCAAAGCCGCCCCCACAGAATGCAGGGCCGGAGGACACAGGAGGCCCATGCCTCCTCGACCTGAATGAGAAAATCTCTCTCCACTCCCCCAACCCTCGCAGGACAGGAGGCAGAGCCCAGGGGGAAAAGGAATGCCCCAGAGGCCCCTCTGCTCCTTTTCTGCGATTGCCTCTAGTACCTGGCTAATACAAAGTGTGGTCCGCAGGCCAGCAGTGTGGCCATCACCTGGGAGCTTGCTCGCCATGCAGAATCTCAGGCCCCACTTGAGACCTGCAGGAGCAAACCCACCTTCCACCAGACGCCCAGGAGGGTGGGGCACACGTTACTTGGAAAAACATGGATCTACAACAGGGGTTTTCTAACAAATATGCGTCAGAATTGCCTGGAGGACTTGTTAAAACACACATGGCTGGCCCCCACGCCTAGAGGTTCTAAATCCATACGTCTGGAATAAGGCCTGAAAACCTGCATTTCTCTTTTTAAATTTATTTATTTTTAACTGGAGGATAATTGCTTTATAATGTTGTGTTGTAAACATTACAATTCATGTATTATAAACATGAATCAGCCATAGGTATACATATGTCCCCTCCTTCTTGAACCTCCCTCCCACCTCCCACCCCGAAAACCTGCATTTCTAACAAGCTCCCAGGTGATACTGATGGAGCTGATGCAGTATGTTCCCGGGGAACATACTTTGAGAACCACTGCTTAACACAGAATCCCACCAACAAGCCAGCACATGACCAAACACCCCGAATTGACAGCAACCTTTAATGTACCTGGCAGCCCTTTCCACTGGCTTCTGAGCCCCAATCCCAGTGCCCCCTTTCAGAAGAGAGACTCCTGTGGGCTTGCAGAAGAGGATGGAATGTCTCTGTCCACCCAGAGGAAGCAGTGATACCAAACTGGGAGGGCTGGTGTGAGGACCGCATGAGACAGCCTCTGACACTGGGCGGGGAACTCGGGGCTGTCTCCTCGCCTGACCACAGCCCCTCAAATATGCAGATCTCAGCTGGAAGGCAGCCCTAAGACCACCAGGGGTCTGGATCAGGGTATGCGGCTGCTGGGGACTCTGGGCACAGCCACAAGTGATGGTTCTGCTCTAGACACATTTGCCCAGAAAAGGGGAGGGCTGGGCTTCCAAGGCTGGGGGCTGCAACCGACCTCTGACCTAGATGTTACCCTGAAGCTGCGGACCCAGCAAGGTCAGAAGGGCCATCTGGAAAGACGTCTCCTTGATGTGAGCCACCCTGCAGCATGGGCCAAAGTGAGCCATGCGTTTACTGGTGTATCTGCACCAGACTTGATTAACTGTGCCTCTGACATCATCAAGCATAGGAGGGAGAAGCCAATGACAAGGTTCCCACGAGACTAGGTGAGGGGGCTAGTGTCCCCCCTTATCATCAGGGGGACTAAAGCAGGCTTGAGGGACACCCATCCTGAGGAAGCATGCTGCCTGCCTTCCAAGAACCTGCCAGCAAGAGCATACTTTGCTTAGCCATGGTGGGGGATGGTGGGTGTGGAAGAAACAGCTCAGAGGCAGGAGGGCTTGACTGCCACTTGACCGGTGTGACCTGGGTAAAGTCCCTTAACTGCCTGGGTCTCTAATGCCTTATCCACAAACCTGAAACTTACAAAGCAGGGACACACCACAAATGACTGTGTTTTCCCTCCTCCCTTTTCTTTGTACCTGAATTAATTTTCAAATCAACCGTAAAATTCGTTCTCAAAAGAGCAGAGCCTCCAAGCAGGGCCACTGAATCACAACAATGGAGGCACTGATTCAAGGACAACTGCGGCAAGACACGTGTTCATGGCTCCAGCATGAGAGGAAACACCTTTCCTCTCAGTTTTCAAATGCACAGAGGCTCTCGAGAAATTTCACAGTCCTTGGGGAGCTCTTCAAGTTCATTCTGTACTTACTGATCACCTACAATAAGCCAAGTCCCCATTCAAGAATAAGCACTAAAGGTGACTACAGAACTGAACTATCAGGGAGTGGGAGTAATCTGGTCATTAAAAACCATCTTTACGAGTATAAACATGATGAAATATATGTACTAAAATTACCAAGTAGAAAACCATACAAAAAAATTTGTATACGACTCTGATCAGAACTACATTTTCAAAACACATAAAAACTCTGCTTGTCTGTGAGTAGGATGGTGGGTTCCTTCCTTCCTTCTACTCGTCTGTTGTCCTGATAGTCTATAATAAGCCTCTACTGATTTTATAATTTGAAAAGACTTAGATTAAGTTTTAAAACTTGGTAAATACAAAAGTCGGAAGCCAAATCTTATTATGGTGTTCAAAAAGAATTAGTAATTATGAATGAATACATCATCATTCATTATCCCATAGCAGCCAGAGAGCATACTGGTGAAGAGTCCACAACATATGTCTATCTGATGTGCTAACCAAATTCCCTGTGTGCAGCTACACATTAGTATCCTCTTAATTAGTGCTGGAGACTTTAGTGAGTGTTTCTCGTGCATCTTAAACTAAAATCCACCAATGCATCATACGGATGGAATGGTCAACACTGAAAGTCAGGCAGGCAGCCCTCTTACCCACCAATTCCCACATGCTGATGGCTCCCCTGTCAGCGCTTCCAGCCTGACCTCTCTCGTGGAGACTGATCTGCACTGACTCAAGAAGCTACCAGAGGCCCCACTGGCACCTCTGAGCCAAGAGACTGCACAGATGTCCCGCCATGGAGCCCAACTCTTAGTCTAGCCATTCACTGTTAGCATCATCCATTCTCAGCAAAAGCCTAGCAGTCACTTCTGACTCCTCTTTCAACACTGAAGCCTAATGACTGGGTCCTTCTCCTTATATTATTGATGTGGTTTGGGCGGGGCGGCGGGGGGCGCGTGTGTTTAACCCCCAGCCTCGGTCAGTTTGATTTTATTACAGCTACATCTCACTACACCCCCAGCCCCAGTCTTGGTCTTGTTCCTGTCCCTTCTCCCCATCATAACCACTGTGGCCTTTCTAAAACACACATCTGATGGGGCCTGCCTCCTTCTTCAAAGGCGCCACTGCTGACAGCATGAAGCTGATGTGCTTTAACTGGGGTCAAAGTCATCCACTTCTCTAGATTTCTGAGCTTGGCCCTCTGTGTACCTCTCTGTGCCTAGGTTCCTCTGTTCATCTCCATCTACCCTTCCTCCCATGGGCCTGCCACTTCCGAGCCTCCTGCAGGTCTCTCTTGCCGAAGGCACCACACTCTGCTGTATATGTGCACACGAGTATATGATCCTGCCTTGTGGTCCTCAGAGGACTAGAAGCTACTTGAGGATGGAGACTGTATCATGTTCCTTTATATATCCAAAGCAGAGCCCTGTGCCTGCTACATAGTAGACCCTCATTTGCTGAAAGGAGAAGCAATACCTTTAAAATGCTAATTACCACTAAGGAGTAATGTACCTTGTAGGCAGAGAGCGGCTAATTCCACAGCTGTTTCATATGGGCATTTCAATCTTGAAAAAACAAAAGAAAAAAATTAATTCTAAATATGAACTTTAATATTCATAACTAGACAAAATGTCACTAAAACCATTTTTCAGTAGGTAGTGATATTTAGATAATGATTTTTGTTCTCTGTGGTTTCTATTTCTGCTGTCTACATTAAAAAATGCAAACAACCTGACTTACTCTCCCTGTTTCCCAAAGTCAGTTCTCCTCGTATGTTAAATTAACCCCGTCAAGGTTTAGTTTCAACTCTAAGCATAATGGGCAATTTTCCTGAATCTGGCAAGAATGGGGAAGTTTGGAAAAGAGAATGAAAAGCCCTGCCCTTTGCTTTACTAGTTTTAAACTTATTTTATCTTGATTTGACACATGCATCTTTTCAAGTTGCCTTAAGTCTTTCTTGAGACAAGGTCCTAGTGTTAGAAATAAACAGACAGACACTATATCTAAGATGGTCAGGACAGCCAGATACCCCCAAGCAATCAAATAACTGAGACAACTGCCACAGAGCTGTATTACTACAAATCCAGTGATCCCATTCATACTTAATACACAAATTTTTTTAGAAAAATAATAACGACATACATTGGTATAGCACTTCATAGTTTTCAAAGCCTTTTCACATACGTGTGTTATCCCGTTTGGTCAATGCATCAAGTGTGTCAGCCCCTACTATGCGTGTGGCCAGCGCTCCCCACCCTTCAGCTCAGAGATGAAGAGCTGAGTGTTCAAGTGTCCTGCCCACCACCGGCCAGCTGGCAAATTCAGTGCTGGGGCCAGAACACCAGTCTACTGTGAATAGAGTAATGTCAGGCTGAGGCACATGTCAACTGCAAAGTGCTGTACAAATCCAAGATGTAGCCATTAATATTTTTCCAGACTAAAGACAATCACCAGGTAAGAGGCTTTTAATATGGGAGCACAGTATGGTGAGAGAGAGATATACACACACACTTTGATACATACACAATCAAAGATCTGTATCACACCGCCAAGGCAAATGTATACACTGTACAATCTACATGTTCTAGAGTGTACATTCCACTAGGATTCTTGTAGCACATATTCTACAGAGAATTTGCAGATTCAGAAATCACATTTTAAATCTCCTTCAGGTCATATTCAAAATCAAAATGTATTCTTGTCACGAGCAGGTATTGCTTTTTAGATTCAGTGGGTCTTAGTCTTTCATGTAGCAAAAAACAGTCAATATGTCTGGTGAAAAATGACACAGCTGTAAAAGTTGTGACTGCTGAAATCGCATATCCTTAAAATACATACACTGCCTGTAAAATCAGTCACTTCAGTGCCAATGCTCGTCGTGCTCAACATTGTATAGCCAGAGGCCTAGGACTTAAAAACCATTTTTAAGAGAGGAAAAGGAAATGAGATGAGACATCTAAACCTCTTTCTAGTAGAATCAGAACGTAACCTCTTTACATAAATGCAGATGGTGATGAGCGAGACTTTCAGATGATCCAAATACTTGTAAGTGTATACATACTAATAAAGTATCTTGCTTGCAAATACAACAAAAGCCGTTATGAATGGAGCAATGATGTGACCGGGGAGAGAATGACTCCCAAATACACATCACTGAAGATATCAAATGCTCTTGGAAATGCTTCAAGCCATATAAAGTAAAAAAGTAAAGTGAAATCGCTCAGTCATGTCCGACTCTCGGCGACCCCATGGACTGTAGCCTTCCAGGCTCTGAGGAGCCTCTCAGTCCATGGAATTTTCCAGGCAAGAGTACTGGAATGGGTTGCCATTTCCTTCTCCAGGGGATCTTCACAACCCAGGGACTAAACCCAGGTCTCCCACACTGCAGGCAGATGCTTTACCGTCTGAGCCACCAGGGAAGCCTGGTGTTATCAAGCCATATAGGAGCTATTTAACATAAGATGTTGATGATAGTGATACAAGAATTAGACTCACTTCACAACGCCTGGTGTACTTTTTTTGAATGTTGAAAAAGGAACAAAGGTAAAGAGTTATTAAAAAAAAAACACACATACAGTGAATTATTTAGAAAATACACTATGATCTATCTTGAGTTAATGGTTAGGAAAAAAACATACTTACTTTCCTGAAAGAATGTCATGCCTGAGTTGTAAAACAAACAGGTACCTGATAAACATATACAAAAGTCAACAAAGGGTCACTGTTCCCCAGCCACTTCCAATCCCCAGCTTCCCATCACTGCTCCCACCCCCACGCAGTCCAGAAGTCTGCATTGTAACAAGGGAGTCCAGGTCAGATGAGAACCCGGGTGGAAGCATCTCCTCCTGTCCCAGGAAGGCATTCCAGAACCTAGCTAGGAAGGTGAATGCATGTAGGAAATTTGCAAGATACTCGGAGGATGGAACATGGAAAGCTGCATGGTCCAATGACGCCTCCTCAATGCCCGTGGGCCTCCAGGAGACAGACAGACAGACACACACACACGCAGAGCTCACACAATCCAACAGGTAGGGTGGAACCACTGCATCTGACCCTCAGCTAACCCTGCCAGCAGATTTCAGGAAGGATGCAGCTGATTGTATCAAAGAGTTTGCAGCTGACTGCAGTGAGCGACTGCTGGAGGCTTTTTTTCTGCTGAGCTTAACCGCAGACTCTGTCTTCAAAAAACACACGTGTGCACACACACAGACAGATACACACACACACAGGAAACAGAAATCCTGGAACTGGTCATGGAAAATGGGGAGGAAGGCAGCAAATAACACCAGAGGAGTTCACTGAAATAAGAGATTAAGTAAGCATCCTTTTTTACCAGGAGGATGTGGGCATCAGAACCACTTACAGTGCTTTGTAAAAACCAAAGCTGCCCACGCTCCGCTCCACACCTACAGAATGAGAATCTTACACGCAAGAGTGGTCCCCAGGAATGTGATTTGTTCAAAAGCGTCTTGGGTGTTTCTAATTCACAACCCCTGGTTAAGAATCACTGGCTTTGATGACAGCTAGAAGCAGCACACTTCATAAAGGACTCTGAAGAGGAGCCCTAGGATAATGTAATTTGTTTGAACTTTGAACACAATGAATACAGTCACTGTCTGTGGGATGGATATAGGATAATGTGGGTGACCCAGACATGTGGGTGGTGGTGAAGGTTCTAGTACATTCCAGAATGTTACTACTTCTGACAGGCACTCAACTACCATTAAACTGAGTACCCATATTAAGGAGGAAACAGTGCTGATGTGGCCAGAACTTCCAATTCCTATAGGAAATCTTAACTACAGAAGCCCATAGGCCCCTCCCATGGCAGGACATGGTGATAAAGTCAGTCATTAAAGTGCTACTTAGGTGGTCACCTCCAAGCCAGGGGCCAGAGCCATGGGCCGCCCATCACCACTGCTGTGCCTCACAGACAACGACAAGGGGAGTCTGGGGAATCAAAGGCAGCAGGGGACTGAGTCGAGAGTCTTACCGACAGCATGGTGGCTGAAGGGAAAGTCCACACACAAAATGTGTTTTAAGTCTCTTTTGCTTCAGCACTATCTCTGAAGTCTCAGAGGCAGACATAGGCAGGTATACCAAGGAAGAAATTCAATGGGGTGGAAAGTCACCATGAAGGCGTGCCAACAAATCTGATACTACAACAATCGAGGGAATATTTGGCAGCGCCCCTTAAAGAAATAAAATGGCAGTTTTGGATGCTGAAATGCTCTTCTAACATCTGCCTTCCCTTTTGGTATCTGAGATAAAAAAATCCAGTGCCAGAGGCCAACTAGCCAATTTACTCAAGGTCCATCAAGACAGAAATGAGACGAGAAGATACACTTCTAAATTCTGATTTACTAAGAAAAGGTTCAATCAGGCAGTTTTCAACAGAATACAGAGATAAGCACAGGCAAAGTGTTCATAACTTTTTCTCAGAACAGAAAGACAGCAGATGGAAGAGGCGGCAAGCCCACAGTCTAGAAGACCTGCTGATTATAACTAAGGCAAGTGCTATGGGGCGTGAGTGGTGGAAGGACCTTGCTTCGCATCTTGTCCTACCTTGTAAACTCTTCACGAAGGTTGTTCGGTTCTGAAGAATAATATTTAACTCGAAAGTGCAAAGCATAAGCAGGTCCAACTAAGCATTTGGAGATGGAAGGTTGAAGATGTTTTTCCCCAAGTTTTGAAGGTCACAGAATGGACAAAAGGAAAAACACATTAAATCTATTAACATATCCACCACACCACTGGAAAGTAACAACAGAACATACAAAGCAATCCCTGTTTGGAAAACTAAAATGGACTTTGGTGTTGACAAAAACAGTGTAGTTAGTAATCTCATTCTGGAAGAAAATCCTACTCATGGTAGATGACTTACTGAGAGCTAACATTTTACTTTCACCCCTGACTGCCAAGATACCCCAGTGACACTAACTTTTAACAAAATACTAAGTGGGCTATAGGAAAGTGACACATAAGCAGCCAAGTGTTCTGTAATCTAAAAATAACTACAGTAAAAATACTTTAAAAGTATTAAATTTTTTAAAAAATTACTCATACATAAACCACATTGAAGAAATGTGGTTACCACAACATAACATCAGAGAGCAGGACCAGATTGTCAAAGATCCCGCCAGCTCTCCCATTCTTTGAATCTACTTCATAACCCACAAGAAAATGAATGTCACAGTTATAAAGTCATGTTTCTGAACATCCTATTTTTCAGTCCTCATTGGGGGAAGTGTCTAATTTCAAAAGAGGGCATCGTGTGTTTTTTTAACATCTACTAAAAACTCCCATTCAAATTTCAGACTCTTAACATTTAGCCAGTCTTAGGAAATTAAAACATCCTTAGAACTGAATCCATTTGAAAATGCTCCCAAGTTCTAATGAAAATGTAATACTTCAAAACATTGGCAAAGGAGTTCACTCTCTGAAAAAGCAGTAAGGTAGTAGACTGAATTTTGCTTACTTACTTTTCATCTGCTTTTTTATAGGTTTGGAATGATCCAGCCAGTGCTAAAAGAAAGAAAGAAAAAATTTGTTTTAGGAACAGTTTCATCAATAAGATTTCATAGTTCCCTGGGGTTACCCTCCCCTATAAATCTTAGTAACTAAAATCAGGGCTGGGCCTCCCTTGTAGCTCAGCTGGTAGAGAATCCGCCTGCAATGGGGGAGACCTGGGTTTGATCCCTGGGTTGGGAAGATCCCCTGGAGAAGGGAAAGGTTACCCACTCCAGTAATCGGGCCTGGAGAATTCCATGGACAACATAGTTCCATGGAGTTGCAAAGACTCAGACACGACTGAGCGACTTTCACTCACAGAACCAGGGATTGGACCAGATTATGAGCTCTTAGGCTAGTTATTTGCATCCTGCTTGGTATAGTATAAAAATATCTGTGCTTCATGAAAAGATGTCAACATCATTAATTATTAGAAAAATGCTAATCAAAACTACAATGAGGTATTACCTCACATGGGTCAGAATGGCCATCATCAAAAAGTCTACAAATAATAAGTGGTGGAGAGAATGTGGGAAAAGGGAACCCTCTTACACTGTTGCTAGGAATGCCAACTGGAGCAGGCATTATGGAGAACAGTGTGGAGGTTTCTTCAAAAGCTAAAAATAGAACTACCATTTGATCCAGCAATTCTACTCTTGGATAAACATCCAAAAACCCAAAAACACACATTCAAAAAGATACATGCACCCCAGTGTTCACAGACAACCCAAGTGCCTATCAATAGATGACTGGTTTAAGGTGTGACGTATATACACAATAGACTATTACTCAGTCATAAAAAAGAATGAAATATTGCCATTTGCAGCAACATGGATGGACCTAGAGATGATCATAATAAGTCAGAGAAAAGACAAATATCATATGCAATCACTCACATGTGACATCTAAAAAATGACAAATGAATCTATATATAAAATAATGGAAACAGACTCACCAAAAAAAGGAAAAAAAAAAAAAACTTATGGTTACCAAAAGGGAAAGGGGAGAGGGATAAATTAGGAGTTTGGGATTAAACTACAGATACAAACTACTACACATAAACCAGATAAGCAACAAAGATTTACTGTTTAGCACAGGGAAATATATTCAATATCTCATAACAACCTATAATGGAAAATAACCTGATGAAAATTTATATATAACTGAGTCACTTTGCTGTACACATGAAACTAACACAATATTATAAATTAACTATTCAGTTCAGTTGCTCAGTTGTGTCTGACTCTTTGCGACCCCATGAATTGCAGCATGCCAGGCCTCCCTGTCCATCACCAACTCTCGGAGTTCACTCAAACTCACTTCAGTTAAAAAAAGAAAAAATATCTGTGCTTATGCACATCAAGTTCATTTTTCCTGGGAAGAGTTAGCTTTCCAAAGAGGTGCTGAAAATAACCTAAAACCCTTTACCTAATTGATCTATAAAGTCCCTTCAAGTCAATGGAGCCATCAGCAGCCTTTTCCTCCTGAATTTTCTCACGATAGAACTAAGTCTCTACTAACCTAGTAACGACCATAGGCCATGCTGCCAAAAGTCTCTGTTCATACACGGGCTTTTTGATTCAGTCCCCCTAAATTCAACAACCAAAATTCAAGACTCTTTAAATGACCCACACTGAAGATGGAAAGACAGGAAGGAATTTGCCTGAGATAATTCTGCTCTGGTCCATGAAGGTGTTTCAACTTCTTCTAGCTTTCACCAGAAACACCACTTCAGTCTTATCCACCCGAGGAAATTACAAAACCACTTCCCTCATATAGAAGTTCCTCTGTAACACCCAACTTGTTGGCGCTACAGTCTTGAGGAGCCTTGGGAGCTTGACTTCCATGAAAAACAACATTTAAGAACATGATACTGTGAGCCCCTCCAGGCAAACATACGCCTCAGAGGGCAAGGACCACATGCTTAATCATCTCTCGAGTTTCCTGTGCCACACACAGAGCTGGCCACCCAGCAGGCCTTATTGGATTCTTGAGAAATAAATAAATGTTCAACATAATTTTTTTAAATGGGGCAAAAAGGGACTTTCCTTTATGGAAACTCTGCGCGTGTGGAACACTACTGTTAGGACAGCAGCTGGAACAGCAGCACGGAGTGGGTTTCTCAATAGCTGCTCAGAATCAGAGGTCATTCTGCTGACCGTCAATATACTTTCAGAAGCAATCCAAACCCTGCTCATTCTAATAATGAAAACGGGAGGGAATGAGTGAGTACAGTGTACTCTACCCCTCACCAAAGAGCCCATTACGAGAATCTGTGGGAGGAGAGGCATAAGGCAACACAAAAGCAAATAAGAGATGAATTATAACACAATAAGCTGTGAGCAGTGCAATGGGAGACATTGGCTTTATCAGCCCTGCTCCCCAGCGAGGCAACTGAGTGATAAAGGCCCCAGATCCCCACAGCTGGATGTCTATCTCAAAGGCCTGTGCACAGGATGTTTCGTCTTATTGTTAATAGCTCTGAATGAGAAATGACCTAAATGCCCATCAACAAAGATGGATTAAAAAATGACTCCTCCATGTAGTAAAATACTATTCAGCCTTTAAAATTGATTTAGGCCTATTATATTGATGTGGCAAGAGATCCACAGCACAATGTGAGATGGAAAAAAAAAAAAAAAAAGCAGGTAGGACCCCTTTATAGAAAATTATTATTTCCTATCGACACATGTCCAGAAGAATTTATACAGGTTATTTCTGAACGTGGGACTGTGAATGACATCTACTTATTTTCTTTTTCACTTTTCTGCGTAGTTTCTTCCTTTTAATGAGAATATTATTTTCACAGCGGAGGGTGTGGTGGGGTGGGCCTGCCAGGTTGTCAAATTTTATTACTCATTCACCACTTGCCTATCGGGTGGTTTCTGATGATCAATTTGTCTCACTAGAGTGAGGTCTCATTGCTGCCCCTTAGCCAAGCTGAAGTCCTGGACCCTTAGACCCTGGGAAGAAGACATACAAGGACTTATAAATCAACATATTTGCTTTCCTGCCAAAGTAAGTATCATGCTAATGGCTTGACTAAACCTGTTCTTTGCCTCACTTTCAAATGAATTTATCCATACCAGGCAAGGAACGTTCTCCCCACAACCAACCTCTAATCTTATTAGCCCCGGAGGCTCAGAGCTTAAAGGAGCTTGTCCCATTTCTTTCCTTTCCCAAGTCTCCTTATCATATTTGGAATAGAATAAATTTCAGCCCACTGCTCCTCTCCCCTTACTGTCAAACTCTAATCTTAATCCAGGCCCCGCCTGTATCATTTCCTGAGCTGTGGTTTTCAACCCTGGCTGCACATTTCAGTCACAGATACCCAGGTTCCACCCAAGATCATTATACAGAATTCTAGATCATTAGTGTTTTCCAAAGGCTGCCAGTGTGCTCATTAAATATTTAATGCTGAAGTTTCCCTGCATCCTCTCCTACCCAAGAATATGTCCTAATAATGACCCTGGGGATCCTGAAATATCCACAACCCCTTCTGAAGACTGCTGTCTGAGGTTTGTAAAATCTTCAGCAATTTCAGAGTTTACGAGCCAGATGGCTATGGCCCGGTGTTAACTGACAGGCAGATCAAGGCTGGACGCTCCTCCTGGACAGCAAACGCCCTTCCCTCTGACCACACTGCTAAAGAAGTTCCCCTCATCCTCGTGCACTGGCCCCCATCCTTCCCAGCAAGTCACCAGCCATGGAGCCTTGCCCCGAGCAGGACATACCAGGATGGAGGTCTAGGGCTCACAAAGCTGGGAAAAAAAATCAGCAACAGCTCCATTTAAAAAGCTCCTTGACCCTGCAGCGTTCTGATCAGGTTTGCTCATCTGCATCAGAGGCAATAAGAAAGCCAGTCACAATCCTAAAACGAGATGATAAAACCTTTCTTGTGTCCTACCAGTTCAAACTGACCCAACTTCCTTCTTAGCTGCAGGGGCTGACCGGACCCTGATCACTCGTATTTAATCCCACGAGACCACCCTGGGACTTAAAGACCCCGGATACTCAGGCCCAGTGTGGCATTTAGCAAATGATATCCTGTACGTGGCTTGAAGCCCAATTTAACAGCAGCAGGACCTATCTCAGATATTCACCTGCATCTGGCTAAATATAGCCAGGCCGCCTGTCAGCAGGGACCAAGACAAATGGCTGCAGCCCTCTTATCAGACTGGTAAACCAGTCACCGGAAAGAGACAGGTACGTTTCTGAGTTCAAAGGGCAAGCTATTTAACTCAGACACTCTAATGGGTATTAGGTAGTTTCTGATCTGAATTTCCCATCCAAGTCCATCTGGCAAAACCCTTTCCATAAACTGAGATGTGAGATGATCTGGCAAAGCCCATCTGTTCTGACTGTACATCAGTTCCAGAGTTACGACATATATGAGACTGGCCGTAGAATTTAATTGTCTAAAACCTACACACAAGCACTTGAATCACAGGAGAGGCTCGGGCCTTGACAAGGGTCTAAAAACTCTGCCGGAACAACCCCTGGGCCATCACATATGAGTGATGGAACTCATAACTGGCTTTCTAGTACCTCTAGATTTTCTTGGCTCGTAAAAAGTGTCTAGTTTGCATTTAAATTAGAGCTGGAAGGAATATGAGATAATCATATCCAAAGGATATAAAGAGAAAGAAGAGAACGAACACTTTTGGAGCCTATTGTGTGTGATATTGTGATTCATAATAAGAAATGTATATTTGGTCTTCGTTGGTTTCTGGCACAGAGCCCCTAAAACCCTTGTAATTTCCTAAGTGGTAACAGCAATAAAAGTGTCTTAATATTCATAACAAACCCCTTTCAATGACACCTGAGTTTATGTGAATGAGGTTCTTTGGGAATGCACCTAGGGATGGGGCTGGTTGCTAGGGGAACCAAACATATGAGAGTAGGAACTTTCAGTCCCATCCCCCGATCTCCAGGAAGGGGAGAGGGGATGGAGGTTGAATCAATTACCAACGGGCAATGATTTAATCAACAGTGTCTGTGTGATGAAGCCTCCGTAAAAACTCAAAAAGACAAGGTTCAGAGGTCTTCAGGGTTGGTGAACATATGGAGATTTGGGAAGAGTGATGTGTTCAGAGGGTCACAGAGGCTCCACACCTTCCCACCCCCAATACCTTGCTCTGTGCATCTTTCATCTGGCTATTCCTGAGCTACATCCTTTTATGATAAACTGGTAACCTAGTAAGCTAAATGCTCTTCTGAGTTCTGCATTGGCTCTGGCAAAATTGATCATACCCAAGGAGGGGGTCTGGGAACCTCCCACTCACCTATAGCCAGTAGGTTAGAAGCATAGGTGATGACCTGGACTTGGGATTAGTATCTGAAGTGTGTGTTTGGGAGCCGGGGGTGGGGAAGGGAGGTGGAGAGTCTTGAAAGACTGAGTCCTTAACCTGTGGGATATCTGACACTATCTACCTGAAGCATTCATATATTGGTGGTATTGGGAAAAACACACATATAATGTAACATCCATTGCCTTCTCGGGCCTCGGAGTAGAGAAAGGTGGCTGTGGCAAGGGCAAGGAGTACCCTGCATCACGGCGCTAGTGAGACAGGATTCTAACTCAGCAAGTGTCAGCATGATGCTCTGGGCCTCCACACACACCCCAGTCTGACACTCCTTTTCTGCCTATGGGAGGGCTCTCGCCTCATCCTCAGTCTCATCCAGAAGGAAGTCCTGTCAACCTGCTGTGCACACCGGCCACTCCAGGCTTCCTTGGGGGTTCGTTTAGCTCAACTGCAGAGACCCCTTCCCTTCCCTGCCCTTCCCTCCCCAGATGGCTCAGTGGTGAAGAATCCACTCGCAATGCAGGAGATGTAGGAGGCGTGGGTTCGACTCCTGGATCAGGAGGATCCGCTGGAGAAGGAAATGGCAACCCATTCCAGTATCCTTGTCTGGAAAATCCCACGGACAGAGGAGCTTGGTGGGCTACAGTCCATGGGGTTGCAAAGAGTAGGACACGACTTAGTGACTACACAACAACAAAACAGAGACTTCCCTTGATCCACTGTTTCCCATTCAGTGCTGATATTTGCATGTGGGCAGGAAAACCCGGCTCTGCCAACATTCAGAAGCAGGCTGCTGGGAGGCCTGGGGCGTTTCTTGAGCTGTTTGACATGTCTTTGAGAAAGAGGCGGAAGACCAGAATTCAAGCCCCAGCCCTGGCACTTGCCTGGGGTGAGGCTGCGCACTCACCCTTTCACTTCCTTGTTAGTGCCCTGAGCTGTCTGCTGACACTGGCTAAAGAATCCACTCCCTGTCTCTGGAAACTAATGAACCATTCATATGCAAGAAAGGGTTTGTCCGCAAACATGGTGACATTCCAGGCACCCATCGGAGTGAAGCCACAACAGTCCCTCTGTGTGTCTTTCCAGCAGTCACCATGTCTGTGTGTCAACCTCCTTGGCAGCCGTGGGCCCCTAACTACCCATCTACCTGATTCCATGATGCAGAGACCGGAGAGAAAACCTCTCACAGGTCTTGAGACAAAGGCCAAAATCCCCTTTTCTGGATTCCTTGTGGCCAAATGGATCACCATAAGATGCTCTCTTTTCATGCTGGGATGGCCTTGGGAAAGGACTCAGGATGGCTACCCCTACCCAGTAGAACACCCGCCCCCCAAAGATGGGATGGAGGCTCCCGCTTAGTGGGGCAGTGGAGACCCCTGCCCCAAATGCCTGCCCCTCCTCTGCCTGGCAAAGTCCGCTTGTCCTCTGCGGCTGCAGCCCTCCCAGTGTTCGCCCTCCCCCTCTGACAGTGTGATCACCTCGTCAGTGACACTGAGGCTCCAGGCTCACAGATGAGAGGACTCGGCCCACAGTATTCCAGGGGACCACTTGTCTGTCTCCCCCCCAGACTGTGGCAGGCAGGGACATTGTCCAGCCTACCCATGTGCCACAGAGCTGGCCACTGAGTAAGCTCCAAGCCACAGTACACTGAATGGCTACTGACTAAATGTTTTCTTTGTCTGTGTGTGTTGCGGGGGGGTGTCTGGGGGTGGAGGGGTGTGACACTACCATGTGTCATGAAGTCAGTATAACCCAGTGGGTTGGCCACTGCAATGACAGACCACGTTCTGAATCTTGGCTCTATCCCCTACTTTAACCTTTGTGAGGTTCCGAGTAAGCCACAGCTTCATCATCTGTGAAATGGGTCTGCTTCACGGATCGATGATGAATAATTAAACACGAGTGCTATAAAGCCCTCAGTTTGATGCCAGTCTCAGGTCAGAGTGGGGACTCAGTAAACAGCACCTACCAGACCAGCCAGGAGAAAGCTGGGTGGGTGCAGGCCAGAGCCCGGGCTCTCAGAAGACAGCTTTGATTTGTAAAAATAGAGCCCATGCCCCTGCTTTGAGCTGTGCCCAGCGAGAGCTGCAGATGGATTCCTGGGTGGCTTTCCTGCTTTAATACAGAAAAAGGAAACAGGAGGCCCCAGCCCAACTGCTAAAAATAGGCGATGCCAATAGACTTTGACCTTGCTTCAGGGCTGGGCAGTGCACTATGGAAACCAGGCGCTCTTCACAGGGAGCTGGGGACGCAGAGAGTTGTGCCAAGAGCCCTGCCACTGCCAGCCCTCTGATATGAATATCAGGGGCTGGGTGGGGATGTCATTCTTGGCAGGAGCCTCTACCATGGTGCAGTAAGCCACTGGCCAAGTGGACCGTCCCCTTCCTGGCCCCCATCTATTACACCTGCCACCAACTGCTTCATCCTAGACCCTAGGAAAAAAATCAATGGCTCAGCAAACCTTTCCAAAAGGTCTCATCTAAATTGCTAAGGTCTCTCCTATAGGCAAGGCAGCCTTGAGGTTCCAGCTAAGCTCAGTGCATCACCTCTGGGAGCCTGATGACTTATGAGCCTGCCCACCTGGAAGAAGAGACCCACAACCAGGACGGGTTACAAAGCCCTTTCTCCTCCCTTAACTCAAAGAGTCCCTCAGTTTCCCTGTGAAATGGATGTTACTGCATCCACCCTGGTGCTAAGAAAACTCGGGCTCCAGAGTACCGTGTACTGAAAAGAGTGCCTAAACCTGAAATTGTAAAAACCTGGGTTCATGCATGAACTGTGCAACTCACTCAGTGACTTGCCAAGGTCTAAGAGCTTTGGTTTCCCCACCCAGAAGACGGGAGAAATTTGACCAGTGGCTCCTAAGGTCCCTTCTGAGGCTAAAGTTCTAGGTTGTATGCCTTGTTACCACGAGTCGCCAAGTCAAGAGGAGAAGGTCCTAAGTCTTAGGATCTAATTAGAAAGGTTTGCTCACATACACAAATAATGACCTTGAGGCCAAATGAGCAAACTGCCAGGGAGGGTGAAATAAACTTAGGTTTACACAGAGGAGGAAAAACACTTTGGGAGTTCAGGGCAGGCCGCATGAAGGGCTGTCATCAGAGCTGGTCTTGAAGGATGGCCAGAGTTAAACGGGATGAACTGAAAGTGAAAGTGAAGTTGCTCAGTCCTGTCCAACTCTTTGTGACCCCATGGCCTGTAGCCTACCAGGCTCCTCTGTCTATGGGATTTTCCAGGCAAGAGTACTGGAGTGGGGTGCCATTTCCTTCTCCAGGAGATCTTCCCCACCCAGGGATCGAACCTGGGTCTCCCGCATTGTAGACAGATGCTTTACCGTCTAAGCCACCAGGGAAGTCTCTTAAACAGGATGAGGAAGGGCATTCCAGGAGCGGCACCAGCATACGCAAAGTGACTAAACAACAACGCAACATCACCAGAGCCTAGCCTGCAATGAGCCCCAACTGGAAGGCAGACTGATGAGAAGAAGGGGGCTGGGAGCTCCCGCTGCTCCACATGGCTCGGAGCCTCAGAGTCAGGCAGATAACGGCCCTGCACCTGCTCTTGCGGGGCAGAGAAGCACGCCAGGTTCACAGAGCTGTAGGCTGGAAAGGCTTTAGCACCTTCAGAGTCTGGTGTATGGCCTGGGAAGGATGCCTGGATCCCGCTGTGAACATCCCTCCTGCCACACGGGGCCTGGGCACCAGCAGGCAGGAAAGCCTGGCAGCCAAGTGAGCAGAAGCTCACAGCAAAGACATTCATAATGGAGTCCCCTCTGTGGTTTTCGGAGAACCTGAGTGGCTGGGGAGTGGTCGCCTGGGGTTAAGGACATGCCACCAGGGCAACAGGTACTTGGCTCTCAAGGCAGAAAGATGGGTATTTTCTCCCTTCTGACTAGAGGAGATGTGAGGGATAGTACCCTGCCTCCCCTTTAGTCTCAGAATCACGGGATATTAAAACCAGAAGGGCTCTTGGAAGAACACATCCAACAAACCCATTTTACAGATGAGGAGACTGAGGGCAAGGGAGAGAAGGTGGCTTATCTAAAGCTCATCAGACCAGGAACAAGGTTTGGGCCTGAACTGAGCCCTGGGCCATAGACAATCTGAAGCCAAAAATACCATATACAAAAGGACAACAGGAAAAGCAGCTCTGGGAAGAGGACTGACAAGTGTCAGATGCTGGGGATGGCAAGGAGAACTCTAAATCCAGCACTGAGGAAGCAACCGGAAATGGAACTCTGATGTAGGTGTATAAATGCTGGAGAAACAGGCAAAGTCCCTTAAGAGAAATCAGTAAAAAGAATGGACAGAGAGAAAGAGACACTGAGGTGCAGGGAAGAAAACTCAAGGCATTCAGGCTAAATGAACTCGGTCTTCTCAGCTGGAGGTGAGGCCACCCGTGAGAATAGTCTCTGTGGGGACTGGACTAGAGGTCTGTGGTGCGGACTCAGAAGGGGAACCCTGGGGCACTTCAGGGTCCATTGGGGGCTCATGAGGCTCCAGGAACAGCTCAGGGCTTGGACTTCACTGAACCTGTGATCTGTGCTTGGGCCAGAAGGCATGGCCTGTGGCCTCTCCAGCAATACCTGGCAGTCCTGGAGAAGCAGCAGAGGAAGCAGATGGGCCTGCATGCGTGTTGAAGGGGGGTCAGGAGACAGTCATGGGGGCAGGAGAATCAAAGGGCAAATGGGGACACAAAGGACATGTCTGAGGCTTGACCGGGCGGGGAGGAAGATGAGGGCAGGAGGCTGTTGTTGAGGCCAAGGCCACATGCAGAGGAACTGGAAGGAGGGCAAGAAACAACAGAATCCTGGATCTTATCCTGGTCACAGGATGAGAAACAACAGAATCCTGGATCTTGGAGTGAATGGACAGTGATAGGACCCAAGGTGCGTCTGGGTGAGGTTTGCTCAAATGAAACTTCAGTGAGAGGAAACCAGGTCTGGAATATTTAGAGGTGTCAACAACTTGAGTTCTGAGTTTGCCCTGGGAGGAGGGAAATGGGCACTTGAGGCCTTGGATGGGAAGAGAGTGCTGAGGCCAGAGGGTGCAGCACTGGGTGGTCCAACCTCAAAGGAAGCAGAAGTACACAGTGGAGGGGACAAAGGATGGTGGGTTGCCCTTCCCTGAGCCATGGGGGCCAAAGGGAGAGTCTCCTGCTCACAGGAAGGAATCAGGACCACGATCTCAAAGAGGAAGCACGATGCTCATGGCAACAGTCAGGGGGGTAAGGGAGGGGGCTGCAGGCAGGCAGGAGGTCCTGAAGGTGGGGCAGAAGCTGGCAGTGTAGAGGGGGCAACCAGTGGGTGCAGCAGGACACATCTGCCCAGCAGGCACTATAACCCAGGCTGCACTGCATCACCACAGGCTGGGCACCACACCATCCCTCTCAGGCAGACCCAATTTCCAGGCATCAACTTTGGGTATCTCCTTACAACCATCATGCATAGCCCCAGGAAGTATTTAAAAAGTGTCTTTCAGATAGAAAGGCTTAGCTACACAGGAGAAGCTCCAGGTCTCAGTTCAAATATCTCCTACCAGAGCACTCGCCCTTTCATACTCTGTCTAAAATAGCACTGCCCCTTACTCTATCTCCTCACTCTGCTTCATTTTTCTTAACCCTTACTACCACCTGTCACATTACGCAGGTATTACACACATACACTGTATTATCCACTGCTTAGAACAGAGCCTAGTGCACAACAAGCACTCAATAAATATGTTTAGATTGCTGAATAAATTCTCTTTGAAACCCAAAGCTAGATTCTGCTGGGAATGGAAACTCTGAAGTCTTTCTTGCTTTTTAAAAGAATAAAGCTGACAGTATGACAGTCCTTGATTTCAAACTATACTACAAAGCTACAGTAATCAAAACAGTCTAGTACAGACACAAAGCTCAAAGGAACAGAGAACCCAGAAATGAACTCACATTTATATGATCAATTAATCAACAACAAAGGAGGCAAGAATCTAAAATGCAGCCAAGACAGCCTCTTCAATAAATGGTGTTGGAAGATGTGTATAGCTACAGATAGAAGAATCAAACAACTTCTATCTCATACTACACACAAAAATAAATTCAAAATGGATTAAAGATTTAAACATAAAACCTGAAATCATAAAACTTGCAGATGAAAACATAGGCAGTATGCTCTTTTGACAGTAATCTTAGTAGTATTTTTAAATACGTCTCCTTAGGCAAGGGAAACAAAAGCAAAAATAAATAAATGCAATTATACCAAACTAAAAAGTTTTTACACTGTGAAGATAACTATCAGCAAAATAAAAACGCCACCTACTGAATGGGAGAAGATCTTTGCAAGCGACATATCTGATAAGGAATTAATATCCAAAATACACGAAGATCTCCTACAACTCAACATGAAAGAATATCCACACGATCCTATTTAGAAATGGGTAGAAGATCTGAATAGACATTTTTCCAAAGAAGACACACAGATCTCCAACAGCCAACATGAAAAAATGATCAATATCACTATCAGGAAAATGCAAATCTAAACTACAGTGAGGTACCCATCACCTCACACCTGTCAGAATGTCTATTATCAAAGACACAACAGAAAACAAGCATCGGCAAGGATATGGAGATTAGGGAACCCTTGTGCACTGTTTGTTGGTGGGGATGTTAACTGATGCAGCCACTATGGAAAAGAATATGGAGAGCCCTCAAAAATTAAAAACAGAGCTACCGTACGGTCTAGCACTTCCACTCCTGGATATTTATCCAGAGAAAACAAACACACTAATGAGAAAAGATATATGTACTCTTACGCTCATCACACTGTTATAACAGCTAAGATATGGAAGGAACCCAAGTGCCCATCAATAGATGAATGGGTCAGGAAGATGCGGTACCTATACATACACATCAGAACACTACTCAGCCATAAAAAATAATGACATCTTGGCATTTGTGACAACAGGGATGGATCTAGAGGGTATTATGCTAAGTGAAATAAATCAGACAGTGAAAGACAAATACAGTTTATCACTTATGTGTGGAGTCTAAGAAACAAATGAACAAACATTACAAAATAGAAACAGAATTAGAGATACGGAGGACAAACAGGTGGTTGCCAGGAGGGAAGGAGGGAGGGAAAAAATAGGCAAAGGTGATTAAGAAGTACTAACATCCAACAGTTGCAAAATAAATGAGTCACGGGTCTGAAACGTACAGCAAGGAGAATATAGTCAGTAACTATATAATATTTTTGTATGGCAACAGGTTGTAAATAGGCTTATTGTGGCGATCATTTACAAAGGTACAGAAATATCGAATTACCATCTTGTGTAACAGGAACTAACGTAGTATTGTTGGTCAATTATAAAATAGATGAAGATATAAAAATAAACGAAAGAGCGGTTCTGAGCTGTGTTGAGTTCACTTACTCGGGCACCTCCACTCTGGACAGTTCTGTCTCAGGCAAAGTGAGGGAAGTCTTTGCTGACCAAACACAACCTCCTGGAGCCTGCAAGATGGCTCTCGAGCAATGCCAAGACCTGCTCGGACCACCCGGCCCCAGAGCCCACTAAGCCTGGCTGCGATTCAGCTGTGCTCACAGCACCTGCTCTCTGCACCTGGCAAGAGTCCACGAGGAGAGGGCGGCCCAGCCTCTTCTGCTAGTTAAAAATACACACAGCATCCCCAGAAGAATTCTTATAATGAGATTTCTTTCTACCTACTCTAGAGATGTGCCTACACTGCATCCTCATGCTTGGAAATATCTCCCTAGCACATCTCCACGTGCAACAACATACTGGACACCTCCAGGGTGGGGCGTCACGGATGCACCACCTCACATGGGCGCCAGCACCTCAATCCCAATGCTCTTTACCGCAACACTAACGCAGTTTTACTCCTGTCTTTCTCTACCAATTTCTAGTAACCGTGGACCTGTGATTAGCCAGTCCATCGTGTAAGGAATCAAAGGAATACTTACCGGAACCTGGGCAGAGTCAAGGAACTGGAGGCCAAAGTAATCTGTTTCCACCAGGTCTAAGTGGTACACAATCTGATCAAACAAATCCTGGCCTTTGGCATGTTTCTGGAAGATAATGGGTAGACGAAATCTTAGGACAGTTGATAAGAAACAAGATTAAAAAAAAAAAAACCCAAACAATAAAATCACTTTCCCCTCTCTACCATACACATATGTGTCAGAGTACATAAATTTATTTAAATGCAATTATTTTTTTATTATAATACAAACTCATGATTAAATCTAAAGCATACCTGATGACAAGAAAACCCCACCAAACTACTACTTTATAGGATGATCAGGGAACCAACACCTTATTATGATAAATGGTTAATAAATAGAAAAAAAAAAGTTAAGCATTGATCCTGCCTTTAGCTGCAGCACTAGGAAACCAAAGAGTTGCTGTTGTTTAGTTGCTAAGACATACCCCACTCTTTTGCGACCCCATGGACTGCAACCTACCAGGCGCCCCTGTCCATGGGATTTCCCAGCCAAGAATACTAGAGTGGGTTGCCATTTACTCTCCAGGGTTTTTCCCAACCCAGGAGTCAAACCCTCTTCTCCTGCATTGCAGGCAGATTCCTTACCACTGAGCCACCAGGAAAGACCAACCCAAGAGTAGATGACAGAATATACAAAAATTAACTAAAAATAAATCAAAGACCTAAATGTAAGAGTTAAAACTGTAAAACTCAGAATAAAACATACACACAAATCTTCATGACCATGGATTAGGCAAAAGTTTTTTAGCTAAGACATCTAAGGCACCAGCAACAGAAGAAAAAACAAATGGACATCATAAAAATGTAAAGCTTTTATGCTTCGAAGAACACAAAGACATCAAGAAAGTACAAAGACAACCCAGAATGGGAGAAAATCTTACAAATCATACTTCTGATAAGGGACTTCTCTAGAACATATAAAGGATTATTACAACTCAATAATAAAAAGACAAATAATTTAAACACAGGTCAAGGATATATAGAGATGAGGGCTTCCCGGGTGGCACAGTGGTAAAGAAGCCACCTGCAGTGCAAGAGATGGGGGTTTGACTCCTGGGTCGGGAAGATCCCCTGGAGAAGGAAATCGTGACCCACTCCAGTATTCTTGCCTGGGGAATCCCATGGACAGAGGAGCCTGGTGGGCTACAAAGGGGTCTCAAAGCATCAGACCTGACTGAGTGATAGCACACACACATACAGAGAGATAGAGAGACAGTTTACCTAAGGGAGATGAATAGCTGGCATGTCAAAAGATGCTCAACATCACTAGTCATCAGGGAAGTGCAAATCACAACCACAATTAGACACTTCATACCCACTCAGAGGACTATAACAAAAAAAGACAGATAACCAATGCTGGAGAAATTGGAACCCTCTTATATTGCTGATGGGAATGTCAAATTGTGTAGCTAATTTAGAAAAGAAGCCTGGCAATTTCTTAAACAGTTACACACAGAGTTACCATTCGACCCAGCAATTCCACTTCTAGGTAAATATCGAAGGAAAATTGAAAACATTATGCTCACACAGAAACTGGTACAAAAATGTTCACAGCAGCATTATTCATAATAGCCCCAAAGTGGAAGCAACCCGAATGTCTATCAATTGATGAATGGATAAACAAAATGTAGCATATCCATACAATGAAATACTATTTGGCCATAAAAAGGAATAAAGTTCTGATACATGCTACAACATTGATGGACTCTGAAAACATCATACTATGTGAAAGAACCTGGTTTTAAGTTACAAGCGACCACATATTATTTGAGATGTCCAGAACATTAAGTCTAGAGACAGAAATTAGATTGATAGTAACTGCTTAGGACTGACAGGTCTACGGGGTGACAACAAAGATGAACAGGGTTTGGGGGGGCGGTTAATGAAGTGTTCTAAAATTGACCATGGCCACAGATGTGCAACTCTATGAATAAACTAGAACCCATTAAATTTGTATGTTTCAGGTGAATGTATGGTATGTGAATCTCTATAAGTAAACTACTAAAAATAGCAGAGAGGCAGAGTTTTTCTTTAGAGTAGTATTCGAGAAATTAAATGAAGAAAGAATAACAAAACTGTGATATCACAATTTTGTAGCTTCTAATGAATGGCAGGCTCTGAGTATCGGATGCCAGTGGCTACTAACATTGCAATAGGAGACAGATAACCAGGTGAAAGACATCCTACCACCCAAGGTATAATCTAGCTCCCCACACCTCTCTTTCCACAGGGAAAAAAGAAATCTACCTTGCGACTGGTTAAACCACTAGATCCAACTGTAGGAAATGCAGAGGAACGTTCTAAACTACAAAGAACCACAAGTGGCAAGATCCAGCCTGTGGGAAATTCTAGAAACTCCTCAGGACGAACGACCCAGTTTTCTCAACAAACAGAATATAGGGAAGAGAAGAGACTGAGAGGAAACGTACAGATTAAAAGAGATTTAAAAGACATTTGTAAACAGGCAAGCTTAACTTGCAGTATCCAGGGATGCACACTTGGGTGAGCAATCTTGGAAAGACAGTAAAGAATTGATTACAATAAAGTCAGGGTAGGTGTTGCTCTTGGGGCTGGGCATGGGGCTGGGAGGAGGCACCATCTGTGGACTTCCAGCTGGCTGGCTGGGTTCCAGCTTTTGATGTGGTGATGGTACCAGGGTGTCTGTCTACTTTCCAGTAGTTCATTAAACTGTACCTTTTTACGCCTCTATTTGTGTTATATAAATAAACAACAATAACAAAAAGTTTAAAAAAAATAAAAACTTCATCAATGAATTACAGTCTCCTTCCTCTCCAAAAATACTCCTCTGAAAGCAGCAATTCAGTACAAGATTCCAGAAAGCTCGACATGCAGTGGCATTCTCTGTAAATGAATCTAGTGGAGAAATAAGGTGGGATTAGGGATGGGCAAAAAGGAGAAACAATCAAAATTCCAATCACAGAACACAGCACTGGGGCCCACCAGCACATCAGAATATTATTCGGCTGTTACAAAAGAGAGTTATGAGGATGAGACAGAACTATGGAAAATTCTTACAACAAACGTTCAATAAATAGAGCACAAGGGAACAGCAAACTGTGACTCCAGCTACATAAATCTAAGTCTGTACTGCACATGGACTGACTACTTGATAAAAACAGGAGAGTGGCAAAAATTACAACAGCTGCGTCAGCATGGAGACACGATAGATGCTTTATTTCCCAAGTTTTCTTTAATACTGATTTTTTGGCAGTTGTTGGGCAACAAATACAATGTTAAAAAAAAGAAAAGAAAAAAAAAAACACACCACAATCCTGGCACTCTTCCTCCTTGCCCATAACAGTCCATTCTCTGCAGGTATTTTTTCCAATTACTATCCAGTGCTACTGGCCCCATGCAACACCTATTAGCACGGTGCCAAGGCTTCATTAGTGGGTTTCCTAGCGGGAAAGAACTAGTCAGAGTAAAGCTTTAGCAGCAGGATGTGGCACAAACAGCTGGGCTGTGAGGAAGCAAGAGACCTCTCGTCCCGGATGCACCACCAACTGCAGCCTTTAAGCAATTCATAACCTCCCCAATCCACATGGCCGCCCTGGACTTCCCCCCATGGCTGCTAATCAGGCCTGCCTATGGTCCCCTGGATATATAGGGCCACCAAAGCTCAACTGACCCCATATCCAACCTGCTCCCCACCTGGGTCTCTTTTGGTTCAGGGCTTACCATCCAGGTATGTAATTTTAACACCCTCGGGGTCTGAACTCAAAAAAGCACAGTTCCACAAATGTAAAACGAGGGGAGTTAGCCGAAGTCTTTGTCTAGGCCATTCCAAATTTTATTTTTCTCATGTCTTTCTAAAATGGCTCTTAATTTAGAAGGAGCTCAAGGTGGTGGTTGGGAAAATAACCTTTCTAGGGGCAGTGGGTCCCTTCTGCCAATGTAAGATGGGCTCCTCTTACTGGTAGACCCTCACTCGGCTGGACGTGGAGGTGGCAGACAGAGTCTGGTGGGTAGGATGTACCATTTTTACTCACCTATAAACACTTCCCCCCACTCACCTCCCAACCAAGTACACTCTTGGGTCTCTTCTGCTGGAAGACGGAATTCCCAGTGGCCCTTACTGGGTCTAAAAAGAATCTGATGAAATTATGAGGGCTGGAACAAATAAAAAGGTCCTTGAAACAGAGGTCCCAGGGGGCTGAAGACAGGACGGTCAAGACCACAGCGCTTGAATCAACCATCTCTCACCCCTCCCAGCCCGCAGTATGTCCACTCTCAAAACTGAGAAGGTTCCAGATAATTCATCTGTACCACCAGCCAGGACACCTTACTGAGAGCAGCCCCTAGAAGCCCCACAAGCTGTCATCTTGGGCTTACTCGCCCAAACATATCCTTCTTCGGCAACATCTCCAACTCTGTTCTCCCCGCCCCCCCCCACCCCCGCAAAGGCAGTAAGTGCCCCTCCCTCGGGTTCCCACAAGCAGGCTCAGGCCTTTATTACAGGCATACTTAACACACTGCATCACGGCTACTCATGTTCCCATCTTACTCCTGCTTCAGACTCAGCACTCCCAAGGGCAGAGACCTGCTGAGTTCCTCTGGGTACCACCCCTTCTTCCCTCCATCTCCAAAGCACATGCCTGGCTGGCACCCAGCAGGTACTCCACAAATGTCTGCTGGCTGGCTGGATGGATGGACAGGCAAGATGGATGGATGGACGGATGGACGTACAAGATGGATGGATGAAAGGGGGATGTGTAGGGTCTAGGGCCAAGAAATGGATCTTCTGGAGGGGCCACACTAAAGCACAAAAAACAGACTGGTATTTCCCAAGCAGCAGACCTAAAAATGAGAATACAGTCATTAAAATCTTTTCAGATAGAGTTTCCATGAAGAAGCATCTAGGGAACGGTGCTGTGCTTCCAAGGCCATGTTTGATTTTGTGGTTGTTACATGAAGTGCTGTCAATTGAGTACACGAGATCAGTTAATGTGGCAAGACTAGAAGCTGATCCTGTTGCCTCATCGTTAACTAAGTCGCCCTCTCTGTGATGAATTAACTCACTCATTCAGCAAATGTTTATCAACTGCTCATCAAATGCCAGTCACTCTTCCAGGCAATGGGGTACACTAGGGTCACAAAGTCTGGAAGGAGCAGCTACAGGAAACTGGAGAAGAACAAATCCTTCTTGGAGAATGAAGTCAGCCTAAACAGCTAAAGACCCGAGCCCACAGGTCACAGTACCAAGTGGTACTCCGTGCCTTCCCAAGCTCAGTGTAAAACATACTCAGTGTAAAATCTTTCAAAGTTCAGAGCACCATCTTGAAATCCAGCTATAAGACACACAGGGAGAGTTGCCCCAAACACAGCAGGATCTAGAGAGCTCTACCCTTGAGTTCTTGCATCCACAGCACCTAGGTTTTCGGCCTCCCATCTCAACACATCACTTTTCACAAGGACCAGCAACTAGTGGTTTGGAGACAGTATAGCTCTCTATAGCAGCTCCTTCTGATCTGACAGGAGCTAAAAATAACCATGCATATGAAAACCATGTAAAATAAGAGTACTGGGTTGCCAGCTAAAGACAGGGTCAGGCAGGCAGCCAGCAGGGAAAGGTATGGACGTTGTGATACCTTCACTGGCCAGTCAGAGGTTCCGATTTAGTCTATCTGCTGGTTTCCAGCCAAGGTCTCGATAAGGAAGACTGCTGGACAGCTGATGTCTTAACTGTCCTGCAGACAAATGAACCAGCCTGACCTTCTCAGATAAGATGCAATGGGCAACATCTCACTGCAGCCTGACCCACGTGCAATGTAATAAGTCAACAGTGGTCCTGGAAGAACAAAGAAGACAGAAGGCCAGCCATCCAAATCTCATTAGTCTCCATAGCATTCAATGCTGCGCATCCCAGGTAGGTTTGAAAGGAGGAAATAAGCTGCGTGTGAGAGTGCCAGTCAAGCGTGCACATCCTAGGTGGTGGAAAGAATGCCATCTGGGCAGAGAAAGGCTTTCAGGAGCCTTGAAGGCACACGAGGCTCTCTCCCCTCCATCCACCAGCTCCACATCCATCAGAGGGCAAGTCCCTCTGCACCCATCTTTGGAAGGCTCTCTCCTTCCTCTCCATGATGGCTCAGGCCACATCACCTCATCTGTGGGCCACAGCAAGAGTCCCCCGAGTGGTCCCAGGTTATCATTCCATTTATCAATGATTGATCCTAAGTTTTATAACATATGGAAACTTGATAAACAGAAAGGGACAGAGGGTGGAGGTGGAGGAGAGGGTGGGAGGAGGGGTAGAGTCTTTCTTTAGCTCTAAGTATTAAGGTGCCCATCTGATGGTGGCCTCAAACCGGTTATAAATACACACAGTTGTACCACGGTGGAGGCATGCCCTGGGACTCTTAGAGGCCAAAATGTTGGGTTGGAAAACCAGTTCTATTTCTTTTCTAGCAATATGACTGTGACTTTAGGCACTCCCCATGCCAAGTCTCAGCTTCTCCATCTGAAAAATGGGTACTCTCCTCTACCCTGTCCACCCTGCTAAGTCACTGCATTAATAAAAAAGAAAGCAAACAAGCATCCGCTGTCAACTGCAGTGTCCCATACACACAAAGGAATTATTATCACTTTCATCCAAACCTTATTCCTCTCACATGTCCACAGGAATAACACAATGTGTTTTTTTGCCAAATGCTGAACATGTACCGACAAAGGTCCATCTAGTCAAAGCTATGGTTTTTCCAGTAGACATGTATGGATGTGAGAGTTGGACTATAAAGAAAGCTGAGCACCGAAGAATTGATGCTTTTGAACTGTGGTGTTGGAGAAGACTCTTGAGCGTCCCTTGGACTGCAAGGAGATCAAACCAGTCCATCCTAAAGGAGATCAGTCCTGAATATTCATTGGAAGGACTGATGCTGAAGCTGAAACTACAATACCTTGGCCACCTGATGCAAAGAGCTGACTCATTGGAAAAGCCCCTGATGCTGGGAAAGATTGAAGGCAGTAGGAGAAGGGGATGACAGAGGATGAGATGGTTGGATGGCATCACCGACTCAATGGACATGAGTTTGAGCAAGCTCCACGAGTTGGTGATGGACAGGGAAGTCTGACGTGCTGCAGTCCATGAGATCGCAGAGTCAGACACGACTGAGCTACTGAACTGAGAACAAATACATGATCTAGTAATCCCATTTAGAGGAAAACAGGCTAGCCTGGCTTTGGGATTTTGGGTAAACCCATGTTAGTTCTTGGAGATCAAATCCTTCCTTTCCAAGTTCTTAATCACCCCTTGTTTAAACAGCTCTCAGAACTCTAACTGTTCTCATTAGTGGTCTTCCCGGCCATTGGTTCCCAGAAGGTACCTGCCTCAAGGCATCTTTCAACTGTCTCTCAGGTCAGTTCAGTTCAGTCGCTCAGTCATGTCCGACTCTTTGCGACCCCATGAATTGCAGCACGCCAGGCCTCCCTGTCCATCACCAACTCCCGGAGTTCACTCAAACTCACATCCATTGAGTCAGTGATGCCATCCAGCCATCTCATCCTCTGTTGTCCCCTTCTCCTCCTGCCCCCAAGCCCTCCCAGCATCAGGGTCTTTTCCAATGAGTCAATTCTTCGCATGAGGTGGTCAAAGTATTGGAGTTTAAGCTTTAGCATCATTCCCTCCAAAGAACACCCAGGGCTGATCTTTAGGATGGACTGGTTGGATCTCCTTGCAGTCCAAGGGACGTTCAAGAGTCTTCTCCAACACCACAGTTCAAAAGAATCAATTCTTCGGTGCTCAGCTTTCTTCACAGTCCAACTCTCACATCCATACATGACTACTGGAAAAACCATAGCCTTGACTAGTGGACCTTTGTTGGCAAAGTAATGTCTCTGCTTTTTAATATGCTATCTAGGTTGGTCATAACTTTCCTTCCAAGGAGTAAGCTGTCTCTAGGAAGTGCTAATTTCATGGTTAGTTACTACTTCCTACCCTCACCCCCAAACTTGATAGCTTGCTACTTTTCTCTGAACCTTAGTAGGAAAGTAGCTCTCTAATACCTGCACGTGCACACAGAGGGGCCAGGGGTCTCTGTTCCTACTGCCATCCCTACTAAGTCATCACATAGAAATATACACTGTTTACACCAGGATGTCGTAAACACAAATATCTGAAATTACCAAATAAAGTTACCTTGAAATTTCATCCTGAGTGAGAAATAGCAGCTCAGCCCTCAGCAAGATCTGGTGACTCAAAACTGAAATCTATTGGTACAAAGACAATGCAGAGGATCCCTAATCTGCTGGATTGAAGGCCAAGCTGTCCAGCTTATAAATTCCACCTCACAGTTGAAGAAGGCTTCCATGTTTACCAAGGTTCCATGACCCCAGTTTGCAGAGAAAGCCTGAGACTCAGAGAGATCAACATGACCAAATTCCTATTACTCATAAGTGGCAGACCAAGAATCAGAACCCAGCCTTCTGGATTCCTAGGACAGAGATCCTTCCATCTCATCCCACTGCTTCCCCAGTCGGCTCATTCACCTGTTTGGCTCCAAACACATGCAATGTGTCCAGCCAGCAAAGAAATATTTCTGAAGCCCAATTCAACACACGGCTGCAGAAAGCGTGCTTCATGCGTGGTCTTGGCTACAGGTGGGAGACAGGGCCACCCGGTCAAACACGAGCAGACCTCCTGGTGGGAGGTAGGGGGCAATTCCCATTTTGTTTGGAGGAAGGGAAATTGGGGCAGAATGAAAAGTAGTTGATTCACTCACAGACTAACCCAGAAGCCAAGACACTTTGTGTGGGGGACACCAAGAGTCTGGGTGGCTCCTGGAAATTCAATTCTGGTAAAACAGAGTACATGTTTCTAATTTCCTGACCTGCCTGGCTAACCATCTCTTGGAAATCGGAGGAAGCAACCAATACCACGGCCCTTATTTTTGGTCAACAAGGAAGTGAGAACAGTCTTAGAGGAAAGTGTTTTGGTGTGCGCATCAGTGAAAGGGGACAGTGTGAGTGGGGTTCTCTTCCAACCAGGGGCACAGGGCTCTCCACGTGGGATATGAGCTTTGGGCGGGTAGAGGGTAGGCGTAAGGGTTCCCCCACAGAGCACCGCCACACTGGTTTCCAGGGATGGTGCGATCGATCTAAACACTGCGACTTCGTGCTGTCTTATTATCTATCGATCAGCCTCTGTTCCAGGCTGATAAGCCATCTTTGGGCCGAAAGTCAAAGCTCTCATTTGTTTCTGCTGTGAGAATTAAATGGCCCCAACAGCCATGATCCTATGAACCTTCTTGCAATCAGCGTGGAATGCCTAACACCTTCTGATGACCTCAGTTTCTGTCTCCCTATAGCTGCTTCCAACCGTGCCTACCACAGGTGACTCAGCACTCAGCTGAAGCACCTAAGTGCTGAATAAAGTCTGGACACTAACGCTACTTGATCCTGGCAGCCCTGAAAACTGGTTTCACCCAACACTTCAAATACTACACCTCCCCCTCTCAGTAACAAACCCTAAAACAGCACAGGTTGAATACTCTTTAATTTGGGGGTAACTACTATCAGGCCTCTTGAGAGTCCCTTGGACTGCAAGGAGATCCAACCAGTCCATCCTAAAGGAAATTAGTCCTGAATGTTCACTGGAAGGACTGATGTTGAAGCTGAAACTCGATACTTTGGCCACTTGATGCAAAGAGCTGACTCATTTGAAAAGACCCTGATGCTGGGAAATATTGAAGGTGAGAGGAGAAGGGGATGACAGAGGATGGTTGGATGGTATCACTGACTCAATGGACATGAGTTTGAATAAACTCCTGGAGTTGGTGATGGACAGGGAGGCCTGGAGTGCTGCAGTCCATGGGGTTGCAAAGAGTCGGACACAACTGAGTAATCGAACTGAACTATCAAGCCCAGGCTTCCCTGCTGGTTCGGTGGTAAAGAACCCACCTGCCAATGCAGGAGACAGGGTTCGATCCCTGGGTCATGAAGATCCCCTGGAGGAGTGCATGGCAACCCACTCCAGTGTTTTTGCCTGGAGAATCCCATAGACAGAGGAGCCTGGTGGGCTACAGTCTGTGGAGTCGCAGAGTCAGACATGACTTAGCAACTGAGCACGCACTGTCAAGCACATTTTAATATGTGATCCTGACCGACGGGGACAAAAATATCAGACAACCTCCTTAACACCAAGGTGCACTGGACAAATTACTCTTAGAATTCTGGATTGGGAGACTCTCCTCACCTTTATTAGTAAGCAACGTGAGTCATGAACCAGTCACAATGCCCTTGGCCCAACTGAGTCCACACGAAGCTCTGGAGAATGGGATCGGGGGCAGGAGACTGCCCTGAATGACCTCTCAGGCAGGTGCTTCCCAGCTTAGTGCCCTCCGTCTTGCATCAAAAGAGAAGCAAGTACATGGGGGACTTGAAAGGTCTCAGGTGGCAAGTACCTAGCATGCTAATTTTCACATTGATCTTTTTAAACTGTGGCACTTACAAACAGGGCTGTCAAGTCTTTCTCCTTTTCCCCTGCATCTGGAAGAGCCTGGTGCTGCCACAACCAAATAGAATTCGGTATTCGTGATATTTTGTCATTTCCAAGGTGAGTGACAGTTCTCTAGGGACACTTGCTCTGTGGGAAGAGCCGACTACCAGGTAAAAAATCCAACTACTCTAAGACTAGCACGCTGAAGAGGCCGTGAACATGTTCCTGTCAACTGTCCCAGCTGAGCCCAGCCTCCAACCATCCCCACCAAGGTGCCAGACATGTGAGCACAGCCATCATGAACCACCCTCACTAGCCAATCTTGCAACTAAGTTTCCTCCTGAGTGACCTGGTCCATGACATAAGGAGCAAAAGAAAATCTCAGCCTGGCCCCACCTCAATGGGTTCTTGACCAAGAGAACCCATGAACTATGATAAACAGTGATGCTTTAAACCACTGAGCCCTGGGGGAATTTGTTATGTAATAGATAATCAGAAAGAAAACCATGCAAATACAGATATAATGTGTGCATGGCATGTGTGTGTTCATAAAAGATTTAGTATACAAAAAAATTTTCCGTAACTTTAAAAACTGTTTCTTAGGAATCCTTACACTGATGTTAGCTCAGGTATCATCTGCTTGGAGACAAGGAATTAGAATGATAAATATATTGAGTCTTGGAAAAAAAGGGGGGTAAACAAACCTGAAAACTACTCTTTGAAGGTCCTAACTGTTTAGGAAAAAGATATTAAAATCAAGGGCTGGAATGACTGAAGCTGCCTTGCTCTACATGTACCAACAATGTATTAAGAACTCAATAAATTGCACCGTAGATGGGGGAGAGGACAGCTAGGGATTCAGAGAGACTTAAAAGACATTGTTTACCAAATGCAATGTGTTGTCTGTAGTTGGCTCCTGATTCAAACATGCCAACCACTGACCACAAAAAGGTTTTAGATGCTGGAGGAAAAGCGAACAAGGACTCGGCATCAGACAACACTGAAGACTCATTGTTCAAGTTTTGTTGAGTGTGATCACAGATGGTAGACATGTAGAAAGAGAGAGGGACACCCATTTAGGTATTAACAGGCTAAATGATACAAAGTTGTCTCGGAGTTGCTTGAAGATACTCCAGAGAAATAACAAAATATGGGTGCTGTATACAAGACAGTTTCATCATACTATTGTCTCAACTTGTATATTTGAAATTTTCCATAATAAAAACTTAATGAAAACTTCACAAACTGCAAAGAAGTTGAGAGTTTGAAGGTGTCTGGCCACGGTGACCAGGGACCCACACAGGCCCTACTAGGCATCCAAGTTACCAAATAAGAAGCAGAGACGGCTCAGAAATCAATACATTCAAGTTCCTCATTTTACAGATGGGGAAAAACGAGGCCAGACGTAGGTCATGTTGCCAGGCAGCCGGTGCAAAGCCAAGAATAGAACAGTAGTCTTCTGACCCCGAGACGAATACAATTTTCTTTCTCAGAACTGTCTTGAGACAAATGCATTATGTTACCTGAATAGCAAACAAAAAAACCCAGCCTAGCATTTCTGCTATGGAAAGGTTAGAGATCAAATAGGCAATACCAAAAATTTCAGTGTTAAAAGCTTGTTGGCTATAAAAAGTGCCTTGTTTGGGCAAATATTTTTGGCTTTATAAAATGGTGGATCAGAAAAAGGGGGTGGGGAGAAGAAAGAAACACAGGAGAAAGGAAAAGAAAATGAAACAAATTTGTGCCTGGCCAAACAGTAACATGCAATTAAAATGATGGATGCCTTCTTGCCAGAGGTTGAGTTTGAAACAAGCTGCTGGAAGAAGGGCAGCCCTGAAAATAAATTGCCAAATCACTTTTTGCAGCCAGATTGCAGATTCCCCATCCATGTGATTCTAAAAGCAAATAACTCCACATAAATAAATATGCAATGAATTCCCAGGAAACCCAGCCAAGAAACATGAACAGAAAGAACTAATTTTGGGTGGACGACTGCCCCCACCGATCCTGCAACCTAGGAACACGACTAAATTTGCAGAGTAAAGCAGGTCGGTGCTACCTCGCATCTTTGAATTACTGGGACCTGTCACGACCGCCCCCTTCTCTCCTTGGAGCCCTTTACAGCTCTGAAAGTTCTGGGTGTCGCAACACACCCCATGATGCAGTGGCTGACAGCATGGGCTCTGGGATCAGCGTGGCAGGGATCTGAGTCCCAGCCCTGGTCTTCAGCTTAGGCTGAGACTGGTGTCAGAAACATCTTACCTGGTAGGAATGTTTGAGGATGGCAAGAAATGAAATGATGAATTTAACTGGGCTTGGCCCCAGGGTTCACCCATAGGGCAGATCCGTGGAGGCAGGCTTCATTCTAAGTGGCCTATCAACTCGTGGAAGATGAGCTTTACAGAGGTGGAGTGACTGAGGAGTGTTAGAAGATGAACCATGTCCCCCCCAAATTCATATGTCGAAGCTTTAACCCTACAATGCTTCCCAACATGGCTGTAACTGGAGAAGAGGTAATTAAGTTAAAATGAGTTCATTAGCATGTGCCCTAGCCTATCTGACTGGTGTCCTTATAAGCGGGGCTCACACACAAACCAAGGCTGATACAGAAAAGACCACCCGAAGACAGGAGGAGATGGGGCAGCAAGAGAGTGGCCATCCACAAGGCAAGGGGACAGGCCTGACTCTGCCGGCACCCTGAGCTTGGACTTCCAGCCTCTGGAACTACGGAAAGATAAATTTCTATTGTTCAATCCACCGAGACCATGGTACTTTGCTTACGGCAGCCCAAGCCGAGTAGTACAGGCAGATTCAAGTTAGGACCAGTTTTCAATCTGGCTTGAGCAAGCTTCAGAAGATGGTGAGGGACAGGAAAGCCTGGCGTGCTGTAGTCCATGGGGTCACAAAGAGTGGAACTCAACTGAGCGACTGCCACTTTAACTCTTTTAGTGATCACACCAACTGCTGAGGCACAGAATTCCAGGGCTTAATTTACCCAGCTCTGTGTGTGTGGAAGATTTTAAAAACAGGTTAATGAGTGGAAAAGCACATAAAACTTTTAACCTTGTCTCTGGTGAGCATGACTGTTAGGGTCATAAAACTACAACTGAGGCACCATCATCCATGTCCCTGATGGAGGGATATAAAATAAAGCTGTCTTGTTACAGGTGGCCTTTGATTTTTCATTCTTCTCTCTCTCTCTCTTTTTCCTTTGGTGAGTCAGTATTCTTTAAAAAGTCTCCTGGAAGAAGGCAGAGAATGACACATTCAGAAGAAGAAAAGGAGGGTGTGATGCCTACGGGCACTCCCTGGGTCTGGATTTGCAGGGATGGCATTGTCAAGATTATTATGAGGTGAGTGGTCTGTGTTTACTGTGAGCTGTGGTGAGAAGACTCTTGGCTGCAAGTTCACCACACAGAAAGTGAGCCTCTCCTTAACCATGACCTAGGAAAAATGTTCCAATCACAGATGCATTTTTAAAAGCAAAAAATACTGAATATCAAACATGGTTTAAAAAAAAAAGTATGAAATAGTACTATGTAGTATTATGGAATGTTACTTTAAATATTACTTTAAAGTAGAAGATACAAATAGGAAATTATCTACAGAACTAAATGCTACTGCTGCTAAGTCATTTCAGTCGTGTCCGACTCTGTGCGACCCCATGGACTGCGGCCCACCAGGCTCCTCCGTCTATGGGATTTTCCAGGCAAGAGTGCTGGAATGGGGTGCCATCGCCTTCTCCGACAGAACTAAATACCTAGGCACAAATACAGAGGGATTCCCTGGTGGCTCGGTGGTAAAGAATCCACCTACAATGTAAGAGACTCGGGTTTGATCCCTGGGTCAGGCAGATCCCCTGGAGAAGGGCATGGCAATCCAATCCAGAATTCTTGCCTGGAGAATCCCATGGACAGAGGAGCCTGGTGGGCTACAGTCCATGGGGTCACAAAGAATCAGACAGGGCTCAGTGACTAAACACACACACACAAACACACATAAATACAGCAACTCTTCATCATCTCTTACTGCTGTGGATTGGTCATAGCTAACCCCAACATCTCCCAGTTCAACCAGAACTAATTCACCTAGAATGATTTCACACATAAGAGAAGACCTCAGTGACCCAGGACTTCAAATCTGCGTCAAAAGATTTTTTTCCAAGACTGTCTCTAAACCAGGCATTGAACCCCAACCCTTATACCTTCTCAGGGACCTAGGCAGTTACTGTAGGGGCAGGAGGAAAATCTGTGTGGGTCTATGCAGGCGCTAACCATTCCAGCAGGTTCCACCATTCCAGCTGGATGGTGCTCACAAGTGAATTGGGGGCAGTCACCACACAGATCTAGTCAACTGCTGCTCTATGAGAATTCAGACCGTGCTATCAGACTTTCCAGTTGCTCAAGAGAGCTACAAAATTGAAATTCCTTTATGTGAAATGTGGAAAATTTTTAAAGCCTTGTACAGACCTTTAGTCTACTTTTTAATTGGAGCATGACACACACAGACAAAACTGCACAGGTCACACGTGTACAACGCTAGGAATGATCAGAAATGAGCATGACTATGCAGCCACCGCCCAGGTCAAAAGACAGAACTGTTCCCAGCCCCTGGACATCCCGAGCAGGTCTTCCCAATACCCCTCTCTCCCTCCCTCCCACAGGAGCTGCAGACTGGCTGTGCCCATCCTGCAGTTCTAGATGCAAACGGAAGCACATGGCCTGTATTCCTCTACAGCCACGTGGGGCCCAAGCCCCTCCAGTCCACAGTCTTGATGGCTGAGCAAAGGCACACTGTAAGGTGGACCTTACAGCCCTGAGTGGAAGGGAAATGAGGCCCAAGTGAACGCGCCTTTGTGGATTCACTCACGGCTGAGAAGCACTCGCCAAGGGAGGAGTCCCAGATAAGAAGCCCCAAGTGTGGGTGGAGTGGGAAGGTCAAAGTCACAGAAGGGGAGGGTCTGTTCTCCCGAGTAAATGGACAGGGGACAAAAGGGCAGGGGAGATGGCAGGTGCCAGGGGGAGGAAGCCGAAGTTCACAGCCACCAACAAGGCAGAGGAGAACATGCCTGGAGACCCACAGCCGGGGCGACTGGGACCAACTCCCATGCCCACGAGACTGGCATTTTCCCCAGAGGACGCCAACTGGGCCAGATTTCTGGAAGGGGGAGGAATCAACAAAGATTACCTAGCATGCCCCCACTTTTAAAACCCTTTTTCAGGGTCATTATCAATACATGTGGGCTTCCCAGGTGGTGTTAGTGGTAAAGAACCTGCTTGCCAATGCCCAAGATGTAACAGAGGCAGGTTCAATCCCTGGGTAGGAAAGATCCCCTGAAGGAGGGTATGGCAACCCCCTCTGGTATTCTTGCCTGGAGAATTCCATGGGCAGAGGAGCCTGGCGGCCTGCAGTCCATTGGGTCGCAAAGAGTTGGACATGACTGAAGCGACTTCAGTATGCACGCACGCGTGAAAAAAAATAAACAAGAGTACAGTAAACACCTGTCACTCAGGTTTAGCAGGGATCAACATTCCGTGTCAACTGTACTCCTTCCTCCCCCTTCCCTCCATTAATTTTTTTCACACTTCTTTTGCACAGATGGTGGTGGTACATTTACTTACATCTAAATGTGCAAATCTGAGCCGCTCCATATTGACAGATGGAAACATCTGTGCAACCCACACCCCTGTACCATTCCGCACATTCTAATCTCCCCAGATCCTGGGCACCCCTCCTGGGTCAATTCCTGGCTGTCCCCACTCCCTAGGAAGCAACACCCATTCTGAACTGATTCTTCTCCAGATTAGTTTTGCCAGTTCTGGAGTGACAGAGAAATGGAATCATCCAGAGGTATTCTTGTACAAGGCTTATTTCACTCAGCATAACACCTATGAAGACAGAAAGACAGGTTTTAAAATTCCCTTTGGGCCATGCTGCATAGAGATGTCTTTATCACCTTTCTCATGCTATCTTATATGGATAAACTATAAAGCTCTGAGATAAACATTTGAGATAAAGATAACCTGCACTGGGATTCAGAGCTGTGATTTCCAATAAATTACTCAAATCCTGCTTTCTTGCCTGGGTCCCGTGTTCCAGATACTGGTTTCTGCACCTAAAATGTGTGACAACCACCACCCCAGAGCTCTGACCTATGGTGACCTCTGAGAAGCAAGACTGACCACTGTTTTTTTGCCCTGGCTCTTCCTTCTTAAGCAAGTAAACTGGGTACAAGTGGGTTTGTTGCTCAGTTGCTGAGTTGTGTCCGACTCTTTGCAACCCCAAGGAATGCAGCATACCAGACTTCCTTGTCCTTTACCATCTCTCAGAGTTTACTCAAACTCATGTCCCATCAAATCGGTGATGCCATCCAACCATTTCATCCTCTGTCGTCCCCTTCTCCTCCTGCCCTCAATCTTTCCCAGCATCAGGGTCTTTTCCAACGAGTCGGTGCTTTGCATCAGGTGGCCCAAGCATTGGCGCTTCAGTTTCGGCCTTTTCAGTGAATATTCAGGTAAAGCTGTAGTGTTCTCTGCAAACCCCAAAGACGCATCTTCCCACTAAATGGGCAGTTGCTTGAGGAAGGATGCAATCTTGACTCAGTCTTGTATCTACCTGGCCCCGGCATGGTTCTGTGCATAAAGCAGGCTCTCGATAAACACCCATGTTTCTTATTCTTCACTCTTCCTTGAAGATGTCAAGGCCACCCAGGGTTGGGAGGCAACAGAGCAGAGGGCAAGAGCTTGGGCCGCCCTCCTTTCCCCAGGGATTCCACGTCGGCAGGAGTCCTAACACCCGTGCTCGGGGACTGTGCGGGCTGACACAGCCCGGAGCCTGGCCAGGAACAACTTTCCACAAGTCTACAGTGGACACCATCTGGGTCTCTCTGTCTCAGCCTCCCAGTTGGCCCGGTGGATGTGAGCTGCGCTGAAAGCCTTACCACACTCCTTTCCAGGTGTCTGATCCCACTGGGCCGGCACACTGGCCTCGACTAAAATACAGCCAGGAGTGAATCCAGGCTTTATGGCACCTGGAAGTTTATACCATTTGGAGGTCCTCTTAAAGAAATAAAATGCAAAAATAAATAAATAAATACATTTGCAAACTTAAAAAATAAACCAAACCAAGGACCCAGGCAACATAGTATCAGGACCTCTCCGCATCACCATTCCACCTGTAGGCTATCAACCCTGCCAACCTTCCATGCACAAAACAGGGAGTGGGACGGGGATTGTCCTGGCTCAGCTTCCCATCAACCCTACTCCTAGATCCAGCCACCAAAGCCACTGGGTTCTATGTGCTTGAACGCCACTGCATCTGCCCCTCTGTCCACACCCAGCACCACGCTAGTTCGGACCCGAGATACAGCTAACAGCCTGATGACTGTCCACCTTCACCCATCCCTGAGCCAAACTCCAAGCATCCAGTGGTCCTAGCTCCCTTCTCATCACTCTGCTTCATCCTCTCCTGAGCTGCATTCTGCTTCCCAGACACGGCTCCCCTCACGGCCTCCTCAGTGAGGCTGGTCAGTCTTCCGTCCAGAGTCAAAATCACCCCACAGCCACATCCCCCGAAGCCCTCTTGGATGGAAATCGACCTCTCCCTCCAACAAACCCCTACAAGGCTTCAGCTGTCTGGCTCTGATCATATCTGCCCAGGTCATTTTGCCTGGTACTAAGGTGACCTGAGAAGCAAAATGGGGTGGCAGAGCTCCCAAAGGTCAAAAGAGCAAATGCAACTTGCTGGGCTCAGCCATCTCCTCTGCCAAATGGGGATGAGGGCGCTGCACTGCGGAGCGGTGTGGACCAGATGAGGATTAAGTGAGATGATGGCTGGGCACACACTTGAAGACCCAGTGTTCTCAGCACAATATCAGAACCTGGGACCAACCTTGGCTCTGTCATGAACCATAAATCCCCAGTAATAGGCCATCTCACACCACAGTCACTTCAGACCCTCCTCTACCAGGGACTAGCTGCTCCCCTGGCTGCAAAGATTTTGCCTTCCTTCCCATGGTGAGGTCCCAAGTTTTTCACCAAATATAACAGGAAGTAAAGTGTAATGATTAAGAACACATTTTACTCCACAATTTTTTTAAAAAAAGAGCATATGGAGTGTGATGGAATTTTTGTTGAAAGAAACCATTTTTTATCCATTATTAGCAAAAAGGTGGAGGGATACCACCAAAATGTAAATGAAGTGATGATGTATTATTGGAGGTATGATACGACTTTTATTTGGTATTTTTTAAATTGATAATTCCTAGAAATTCTAAAATAAACAGCATCAGTTCAGTTCAGTTGCTCAGTTGTGTCCGACTCTGCGACCCCCTGAATCGCAGCATGCCAGGCCTCCCTGTCCATCACCATCTCTATGAATTCATCCAAACTCATGTCCATCAAGTCAGTGATGCCATCCAGCCATCTCATCCTTTGTCATCCCCTTCTCCTCCTGCCCTCAATCCCTCCCAGCATCAGAGTCTTTTCCAATGAGTCAACTCTTTGCGTGAGGTGGCCAAAGTATTGAAGTTTCAGCTTCAGCATCAGTCCTTCCAATGAATATTCAGGACTGATTTCATTTAGGATGGACTGGTTGGATCTCTTTGCTGTCCAAGGGACTCTCAAGAGTCTTCTCCAATACCACAGTTCAAAAGCATCAATTCTTCAGCACTCAGCTTTCTTTATAGTCCAACTCTCACATCCATACATGACCACTGGAAAAACCATAGCCTTGACTAGACAGACAGCATGCTTTAAATTAAAGTACAGAGCTGGTATGACAGGATAATATTTTTTATAAAACCAGTATTTTCATTATTTTTCCCTTTTTTGCTTCCTAGTTAACCAACTAGGCTACTTTGTTCTCAATGCTTCAGGAAAGGTTTGTTATAATCAAACACAGAAAATTAAGATAAAAAAACAAAGATGCAGATGACAGACGCTGGAGCCACACTTGCCAGGCCCACCACGCTCTAGTGGCAAGGCCACAGGTGGGGCATTAAACCGTTCTGCACATGTTTCCTCATCGGTGCAGTAGGGCAGTGGCTACTTTATAAAGTTTTTGTGAGAATTAACTGAGGAAGTATACACGAAGTGCTCAGAACTATGTCTGGCACTGAGTAAGCTCCACTTTGGAAGAAAAGCTATGACCAATCTAGACAGCATAAAAGCAGAGACATTACTTTGCCAACAAAGGTCCATCTAGTCAAAGCTATGCTTTTTCCAGTAGTCAGGTATGGATGTGAGAGTTGGACTGTAAAGAAAGCTGAGTGCTGAAGAATTGGTGCTTTTGAACTGTGGTGTTGGACAAGACTCTTGAGAGTCCCTTGGACTGCAAGGAGATCAAACCAGTCAATCCTAAAGGAAATCAGTCCTGAATATTCATTGGAAGGACTGATGCTGAAGTTCCAATACTTTGGCCACCTGATGTGAAGAACTGACTCACTGGAAAAGATCGTGATGCTGGGAAAGATTGAAGGCAGGAGAAGGGGACAACAGAGGATGAGATGGATGGATGGCATCACCAACTTGATGGACATGAATTTTAGTAAGCTCTGGGAGTTGGTGATGAACAGGGAAGCCTGGCATGCTGCATCCCATGAGATCTCAAAGAGTTGAACATGACTGAGCAACTGAACTAAACACTCCACTTTTGTAAGAAATCTTTTAGCTTCAATCCCCTCTACCTTTCAGGAGTTCTTGATACTCATTCCTCAACATTTCTGTGATCCTGGGATATCAGCTGGCTTCTGATACTAGACATATAATCCTCTACTGGACTTCTGACACTAGTGAGAAATCCATAACAAAACTGACCACTCCAATGTGAAATGCCAGGTTGGATGTTACAAGCTGAAATCAAGATTGCCGGGAGAAACATCAAAAACTTCAGATATGTAGATGATACCACTCTAATGGCAGAAAGTGAAGAGGAACTAAAGAGCCTCTTGGTGAAGGTGAAAGAGGAGAATGAAAAAGCTGGCTTAAAACTCAACATTCAGAAAATGATCATGGCATCCGGTCCCATCACTTCATGGCAAATAGATGGAGAACAAGTGGAAACTGACAGATTTTATTTTCTTGGGCTTCAAAATCAGTGTGGACGCTGACTGTAGCCATGAAATAAAAAAGACACTTGTTCCTTGAAAGGAAACCTATGACAAATCTAGATAGTGTATTAAAAAGCACAGATATCACTTTGCCAACAAAGGTTCATATAGTCAAAACTATGGTTTTTCCAGTAGCCATGTAAGGATATGAGAGTTGCACCGCAAAGAAGGTTGAGTGCTGAAGAACTGATGCTTTCGAATTGTGGTGCTGGAGAAGACTCTTGAGAGTCCCTTGGACTGCAAGGAGATCAAACCAGTCAATCCTAAAGGAATTCAGTCCTGGATATTCATTGGAAGGACTGATGCTGAAGCTAAAGCTCCAATACTTTGGCCATCTAATGAGAAGAACTGACTCACTGGAAAAGATCCTGATCCTGGGAAAGACTGAAGGCAGGAGAAGGGGAAAACAGACGATGAGAAGGTTGGAAGGCATCACTGACTCGATGGACACGAGTTTGAGCAGTCTCCGGGAGTTGGTGATGAACAGGGAAGCCTGGCGTGCTGCAGTCCATGGCGTCACAAAGAGTTGGACATGACTTAATGACTGAACAACAGTGGCCACTCCAATTAAGCCAAGAACTCTGACTGCAGAATCCACCCCCCACAGCCAGTTCTGTCCTACCACCCTTAAGTTGCATCTCTGGAGGTTTCTGCTGCTGGAGCTTCATCATAGGTTGTTCTTTTACAGTAGATTAATTCTGTCTTGAATTCTGTTTTTCTCCTTCAAATTCAACTTCATAGGTTAAACTTATACATGTAATCTCTGAAGATCAAGGTCAAGAGCAGACAGAGCAGACAGTAGCAGGACAGCGAAGGCGCCAAAACCATTTATGTGCTGTGTACGCTCTCGCACGCTGCTTACCCTCTCTGTGCCTCGATCTCCTTACACTGTATAATGAGGATGTTAATAGGAACTATCTAACTCATAGGGTTGTGTGAAATCAGTGAGCTAAGCCATGTGAAGTGCTTACATCATAATGTACATGGTCAGTCTACTTTGAAAACATGCTATGTGCAAGTCAGACCCCAAAGGCCACACATTCTGTACGACTCCATTTATATGCAATATCGAGAGTTGGCAAATCCACAGAGACAGAAAACGGGTTAGTGGCTGCCAGAGCCTGGGAAGAGGGGAGAATGGAGGGTGAATGCTTCCTTAGGTTCAGGGGTCATGACAAGGCTCTGGAGCTAGACTGTGGTAATGGTTGCCTAACACTGTGAGTGAGTGTGATGGAATGGTTGAAACTTTATCTGTATTTCACCAAAATAAAAACTTTTGCAAAACAATAAGTCAATTTATTACTTATTTTTTGTAAGTAATATAAATAATTATAATTATTACTCAAATTACTACCTGAACCGCTACCATGACATGCGATGTACTAAGTCCCCCACACGGCAAAAGATGAGCGGGAATACTATAGAGTACAAGCAGGGCGGGGGTTATGGGACAAGCTTCACAGACACGGTGGCATCTGAAATGGGTCCTGAGAGACAACTGGACCCTTAGGAGATAAGAATCAGCCAAGAAGAAAGGGAAAGAACAGCAAAGGTACAAAGTGTGAGGGTGAGAACCATCAGGGTGGCAGCCTTGGGGAAGAACCAGGCAGACGGGAAAGCCAAGCCTGAAAAGGGTTTTACATCCGGCGCTCTCACGTACTGTGGGATGTTGGGCAGAAACCTTGCTGCTGAACTTTCTACAAAACTGGAATGCCCGCAGTTCTGCCACGGAGGTGCTACGAGGATTAAAGAAAGCCACAAAAGGCGAAAGCTTCATCTCAACCTAAAACACTACACAGACATAAGGGACGTGACTGTGCAGAGAACACGGCCCCTCAAACACAGCGGCACGCGGCATTCCACTGTTGACTGGGGCCCTCCTGGGGTAGAGGCTGCGGGTGGAGCAGGTTCCCTGGCAGAGCCAGGAGGTAAGCAGTGACAGCGTGAATGAAGGCTGGAACACAGTACATAACCCACCTGAGCGGCCAGACCATGTAGATGCCTGGGAGGGGAGTGGGGGGTGGTCCTTTAACCGTGACATCCTTAGCACACTGATCCTGGGCTACCAAGGCAACGTGAGGGGCCAGGAGATGTGCCCTGTGAATCAATTACAATTCCACTTCCCACCCCAAATGAGCTCCCTTGAAGCAGGGCCCACATTTTTTATCATTTCATATTCCTTGCATGGGGCCTTACACACACTAGTTGATCTCTCTCTGCTTTTGTATTTTGATCTCATGTTTTGCTGTGTGTGTGTGTTGTTTTTAAATTTTTTATTTTGTATTGGAGTATGGTTGAATTACAACATTGTATTAGTTTCAGGTGTACAGCAAAGTGATTTAATTATACACATACATATAGCTATTCATTTTCAGATTCTATTTCCCATACAGGTCATCACAGATATTGAGTAAAGTTCCCTGTGTTATACAGTAGGTTCTTGTTAATGATCTATTTTATATAAAGAACTGTGCATGTTAACCCCAACCTCCTGATTTATCCTCCCCCCACCTTTACTCATAAGTTTGTTTTCTAAGTTTATTATCTCATTCTGCTTTGTAAATAAGATCACCGGTATCATTTTTTACTGTCGTTTTTAACGAATACATGAAACAGATGGCATAAAGCAGAGCTCGTCAGTAAACAGAATGAACTTCAGCTCTTTCGAAAACTCATCTGTGTGGCAGTGCTCATCCTGTGAAGTGAGTTAATAAGATAAATGACACATAACAGTAATCCAAGTACACGCAATGCTTCTTTTCTTCTCTGAAGACGGCACATAATTTTTGCATTTTTCTTCGGAAGTCTTTTTAATGAAGAGGAGCTATCGCCATAGCTTTGAGAACAAAGCTAAACGCTTCTGGACTTCAAAGCAAAGTCAGTCAGCCCTATGTAGAATACGGAAGCATCCCGAATAAGTGCTTCTGACCTTGGACTGCCTGGCTCCCACTGAAACATCCCACATACAGATCCCCTCTTCTTAGCTCCCTCCCTCCAGTCCCCCTGGGATCTGCCACTCCAGCTTGTGTGCAGGGACAGGAGCTGGTCTCCAGCCAGCTGGGCCCCTCCCTGGACTCTGACCCTCACTGTCACTGCCACCCAATACAGACTGAAACTCACTGGGCAGGTGGCTTGGGCCTTGGGCCCCAACAAACAGGAGCCATCAAAGGACTGGAATGGGCTGCCAGGGAGTGCTGCGGGTTAATAACTAACCCTCAAGCACCTTTACAGTGTATTGGGCTTTCCTGGATGAAGCCCACAGCTGTTTCACAGGCAGATGCAGGGCGGGCAGCTTCTTCTGGGCCCTGGGGAGAACCACAGGTTAGTTTGGGAACAGGTAGGGGGACCTCAGAGAGGCAAAGAGGTCTACTGCTGTCACTGGGCCACTGAGAAGAGGAGCCGGGAGGTGCATGCAGGAAACTGCTCTTATTACATGCTAATTACTGCTCATTTGCCACAGGTGAGCAGCCTCTGGCTGTGGAGCAGCAGGCAGGCTCCAAGGCAAAGTCCTGCCACCCCAGAATGACGCTCTGGACCACGTGGCTTTCAAGTGTTTCTTTAGGAGTAAAATCGAGTGGTTCCCACTGCCCTGCCATCTGCTCCACCTGTTTTCTCTCTGCAGTGTTCAAGTTCATTGACTCTACTCCTAAAAATGTCTGCAGGCACCTCTGGCCAGGAGATGGAGAGAAAGGGCTCAAGGGGGTGGGAGCGGAGGGCAGTGGGGGATGGGCGGGAGGTGTTCCGGTAGAATGTAAAGGAACCCAAACAGGAGTAAGATACAGAAAAAGATAACCTCAAGGTCAAGTGTTGGTCACTCACTCGTGTCCGACTCTTTGCAACCCCATGGGCTGTAACCTACCAGGCTCCTCTGTCCAGGCAAGAATACTGAGGTGGGCTGCCATTCCCTTCTCCAGAGGATCTTCCCCACCCAGGGATTAAACACTGGTCTCCTGCATTGCAGGCAGATTCTTTACTGTCTAAGCCACCAGGGGAGACATTCAAAACTACGGTTATGGAGCTGATGAAGAACCGGAAGAAAAAGATACTCTTTTAATTAAATCTACCAGTGACTGGATTTCCCTGGTGGCTCGGATGGTAAAGCGTCTGTCTACAATGCGGGAGACCCAGGTTCGATCCCTGGGACGGGAGGATCCCCTGGAGAAGGAAATGGCAACCCCCTCCAGTACTCTTGCCTGGAGAATCCCATGGATGGAGGAGCCAGGCGGGCTACAGTCCATGGGGTCCCAAAAAGTTGGACACGACTGAGCAACTTCACTTTAATTACATCTACTGAACACTTCTCAAAGATGAGGAATCTGGAGCTTTTCAAAGAAGCAACATCCAATGAAAGATAGGATACCTAGGCTCATAGGCAGGGGCTGAACAGGAGCAGGAATCTTCCAAGTATTATCTCGAGCCTCAGTGCCTTTGCATATGCTGACTGGCCACCAGAAAAGCTGTTCTCCACTGTCCTCAGAACTCAAATCTTCTCTCTGAAATCTTCTGGTTGCCCATGTTTCCTCTCCCAGTCCTCCCACCTTAGCCCTTTCTTTAAGCTTATCTGAATTTCCCCTGGGCAAATTCATTTCACACCAGGTGTAATGAATTGTCTCCACTCAAGCTTCTCAAGGACAAGGAACTTGCCTCACTGTTCTCTGTGTGCTGAGTCAGATGCTTTAAGTGATGCTTGTACCAACTGTACCTCAGGGGAACCAAATGTTGAGGATGCCATCGAGGAAATCCACAGTGGGAAACTCTAAGACAGATGGCCCAACTCCTTCAACAAATGGGGAAGAAAAGGAGGGGAGAAGGGAAAACTCCAGATTAAGAGCTTTAGCTAAACTGTGGGGCAGAGAAAAAGGAGATAATGTTGGTCAAAGGACACAAACTTTCAGTCATAAAATAAAAAATTCTGGGATCTAAATGACAGCGTGATGATGCGATAGTTAATTATAATGTAGAGTATACCTGAAATCTGCCAAGATACACACACAAATGGTGACTAGAGAAGCGATGGATACGTTAATTACCTCGATGTGCAGTGACCATTTCACAAGGCAGACGTATATCAAATCAACATGCGTTACATCTCAAATAAACAGCATTTTTATTTGTCAATTATGCCTCAATAAAGCAAGGGAAAATAACATTTCAAAAAATTCTTAAAGAGGTTTAGATAGACTATCAACCAAACACACTCAAAGGACCTTGGTGTGACAACCAAATAAGAAAATTTGAACACTGACCATATATCTGAGGCTAAAAGACAACTATTAATTATTTTTAGGTGTTGTGATAATATTGTGAATAGTTTTTTAGAAAACACAGCCCTTATCTTTTAGATAACTGGGATTTTGTTTTGGAACTTTTTTAAAAAGAATCAGGAAGGAACAGATAAAAGAATACAAGTGAAAAGAGAGGGGCCACATTAATAAGTGATGAAGTTTAACAATGGGTACTTAAGTTATGTTCGTTATATGATGGGTACTTAGGGCTCTCTCTGCTTTTGACTGCACTTAAAATTTCAATTAATAAAAACTGGAAGGAAAGTAGGCAGAATTGAATGAAGACTACACATCCCGCAACTGCTCACCAGCAGCAACAGACTTCAGCTAATTCACAGCGAAATGGAAGACGGAACGTTCATTTCCACTTAGGGAGGAAAGGCAAGGGGGACTTACATGGACGTGTTCTCCCTTGTTCCACTGAGTTGAGCTCAGAAGAGGAAGTGGGTATGGGAGACAACCTCATCAAGGCCAGCAGAGCAAGGAGCCGAACACAATGAGAAAAATAGAACCCAACTAAAAAACAGGCAAATGGGAGAGGGGTTCAGGATTGGGAACTCATGTACACCCGTGGCTGATTCATGTCAATGTATGGCAAAACCAATATGGTATTGTAAAGCAAAATAAAGTAAAAATAAAAATTAAAAAAGCAAACAGGCAAACATCATAGAACACAGCATACCAGGAAGAAATGCATGTATGGTCCATAAACACAGGCAAAGATCCTCAACCTATCAACAACTGGGAAGAAGTGAAGACTACAGTGAGTTCCCACTAACTCCCGCAAGACTGGTAAAATAAAACAGAAAAGCTGCCCAACGCGCAGGGCTGAAGAATGGATTAGCAGACGCTTTTATGTACTGCAGGGACTCTGGAAAACAATTTCATATGATCTTAAAAGGCCCTGCCTGCCACCCTCCCAGCGACGGGTATATACCCAGGAGAGACGCTGGCTTGCAAACGTGCACCAGGAGACCAATTTCAGGAGGTTCAAAGCGCCATTTTTTCCCCTAATAGCTCCAAACTGAAAACATCCCAAATGTCCACCGACAAAGGATAAATATATTCGGGTATATTCATGCAGCACAGCAAGAAGTCCAGCCATCTCATCAATATGGATAAACTTCAGACAGAATATTGAGTGAAAAATCCATATACTATAAAGTTCACAAACATGCAGGATGAACAGTCTGTCTTTTAGGGAAACATACATATGAGGCAAACCCATCAAAAAAGGAATGAGATAAACTTCAGGGGTGGGGGAAGGGAAGGCAATTAGGGAGGAACGTGGGTGGGGGATTAACAGCACTGGTGAGGCTCTTTGTTCTTAAGCTGGGTGGTAGGTACACGGATGTTTGTTACATTAATTTTTTTAGTATTTATTTATTTACTTATTTGGCAGCACGGGTCTTAGTTGCGACACGTGGGATTGTCCATCTTCACTGCAGGACATGTGGGATCTAGTTTTCCAACCGGGGATGGAACCTGGGCCCCCTGCATTGGGAGTGTGGAGTCTTAGCCACTGGACCACCAGGGAAGTCCCTACTTTTCTTTAAAACCAGTCATATTACAAATACTCTTTTGATTCTGTATTTCATCATTAAAAGATTTAAAGACTGACTGGACAGAGGACTTGCCAACACTGAGCAACTCTGACAAAAGACCAGACAACCTGGGAGAAGGATTAGCCAAAAAAGGAAGAGTCCCAGGTAAGAGGAGCCAGGATGCCAAGAACAATACCCCGAGGGGTGGGTGGAGGACATCCAAGTCTCTGCCATCGGTGAACGGCAAGGCCATCGGTGAACGGCAGGGCAGAGTTAGGAAGGCCCAGACACGAAGAAAAGTCTGTAACTCGGATGAATGGGTCAACAAACTGTGGCGTGTCTGCACACCGGAATACCATTCAGCCTTTAAAAAGCTGACCCATGCTACCACTTGGATGGACCTTGAAGACATTATGCTAAGTGAAAGAAGCCAGACGCAAAGGACAAGGACGGTATGACTCCACTTACGAGAGGGAGCTGGGGGAGTCAGATTCACAGAGACAGAAAGCAGATTAGAGGCTGCCAGGGGCTACGGGGAAGGAGGAATGGGGAGTTCGAGCTTACTGGACATGGTTTTAGTTGGGGATGATGAAAATGTTCTGGAGATGAACAGCGGCGGTCTTGCATAACAATGTGCACATACTTTGAAGTGTACACCTAAAAATGGTTAAAATGGTCAATTTTATGCTACTTACGTATTATCACAGTTTTAAAAATCCATATTTCAAAGAAGGTGCAGCTGAGCAAGCAAGCTGGAAGGATAAAGGAGAGATGCTACCAAGCCTACCTCAAGCCCCTTGAACACACATAAGACATGACACAGATGACAACAGCGTTCAGGCATGAAGTGGGCATGGAAGAGACACCACAGAGCCAACGGAGGCTGACCCTGCAGGCACCCGAGGAACCAGGCGGTCCACATCCTCCTGGCAGGGCCAGCTTCCCTGGGCGAGTCTGCCCCTGGGACCGGGCTCAGTGCCGGGAAACAAAGACACTCCAGATGACCCCATGGATGGCACAGGTCCCTGGGGATGCCACCCTCCAGTTCACAACTTCTAGAAGGAAATGCTGGGCACTCAGCCAACTGGGACACTGGGGGAAAGAACCTACAAGACATGCTGAGAAATGGTAGACAGAACCCAAATGCCAGAGATGCTGTAAAGCAAAGAGGTTCAGCAAAGGCAGGGCAATTTACAGCATGAAATTCTAATCTGTCAAATTACAAAAGATGCTGACCTTCCCTCGGAGTTCTGGAGAGCACACCTTTCATGGGCTAGGGGTAGAGCACTAAAGAATGGGTCAGGAAACCCAGATTCAATTCTGGCTCCACCCTACTTACAGCGGAGTGGCCTGGAGACCTGCGTAAAGGGGATAATAACACCTTCCCAGATGGTAGCAATTAAGGGAAGTAACACAGATTCTGTGAGCCTGGGGGGTAGGCGAGCCAACAGGCAAGATACCAGGTGCTGTGACTGACAACCTTCAACCCCAAGAGACAGGTAGGAACAGGTATTATTATACACATACACAAACTTCTGTAAGTAATTCAGAATAAGCCGAAAAGAAGGCACCAAACTGGGTGAAAAGTATGTCTGGAAGGCTTGGATAAGAGGAAAAAAGGTTTTTTTTTTAATAAAAAAAGGATATAAAAGGCTGCACACCATGTTTATAAACAGGGATGCAAAAGTGCAAAGATTGAAGGGAGGGGTGAAACCAACCAGTCGCTATGCAGCAGGATGGGAATATATAAAATGTTTCTCTCTAGGATAATTTTAGTGTTGTTCTATTAAACACTCTTTTAAAATGTAGCCTATTTCCAAACTCAGCCTTGAAGAATTATGGGCCTCAAACCAGAAAGCGCTCTGGTTGAAACCACACTCACCCAGTATGACTTACAGGTGTGAATCCCATGCATGGGAACCCCAAGTGGCCTGGAAAGGGGGCCACCATTCTGAGGCTCAGGGTCCCCATCAATCCTGGGGCAGGCTCCACCCACCCCCACTCCGCCCAGACCCAGTCCTGGTCAGACGACCTTCCCCGACACAAACCTCTTCTAGCCCAAAGCTAGAGTCTGCCTTAATATGTGACACCGGTAGGGTTTTTTCAATCAGTCTCTTGGGCCCTGATTCTCCCCTCTCACAAATAAGGTATAAGAACAGTGACCACCGAAAGAGGTTTGGTGAGGATTCAACAGTCACTTAAGCACTTAGCACAGTATCAGCACACTGTGATCCCCTGACTCTTACCAGCTTGAGACCCTCCTCTGTGCTTCAGAGGTTGCTCACTCACTCCTTCAAGATTTGGGGGCTTAGCCGGCGCTCACAATCATCCCTACTCACAAGGAGCTGGAAGCCCAGCCAGTGGGGTTTCCTGGCTCCCATCCTCCCTGCATCTGCACCTGCTGCTTCATCCACTGCAATGCCTTCTGAGCAACTCTTAACAGCGGAACCTCCTAGGCAACCTTCCGGACAACTCAGTGTCACTCGGGGCATCGAACCTTCTCCAAATCCAGCCCACGGTTCCATCGCTCACCCCCTCGCCACCCCTCGTGGGGTTCCGAGTTATCTCCTGACACTGTCTCCCACCTTCTAGACTGGAACTCTCTCCCCAGTCCTGTACCCCTCCCAATGCTTCATGCAGGGTAAGTGCACAACCAGTCCTGGGTGACTGAAAACACTGTGGCCAAACAAAAGCATTGTGGGGAACAAAAATAAGCCAGAAATTAAAATCAAGTGGGACTAGTGAGATACATCCACTGTCGAGAGAAGCCGAAGAGGCTGCAGAATGAGATGAGAGACCCTAGGGCAGAGGAGGCAGCCCTGGGATTGCTATAGGATTACCCACCCACCTATGCCAGATCAGCCCCAGCTGGGAGCAGGGCCTAAGCTCCCTGGGCAGGTGAGAGCCTCCCCAAAACAGGTGTCCAGAACACAAGCCCTCAGATGCAAGGGGAGTCTGTGGCCACATCAATGGGACTGCTAAGCTACCAGAAAGCAGAGGTGATTGGTGGGGAAGGGCTCCAAGGATGAGGACCCCACTCCTTAGCCAGGCTTTAGGTAGCATACAGCTCAGATGGCCACAGGGAGCTCCCCACCCCAGCTAAGGATCCCAGGGGCTGTAAAGTAGTGGGGGCAGAAGGGTCTCATCCTAAAGAGCCCCAAACTTGGGGTCTAGATCCCTATTCAATTTGCTATAGAGGTGGGGAAAGAGATTTTACTGTTATCAACCCATGTAAATTCATCATTTTAAATAACATATTCAGAACTAAAAACAAAGAGAAAAGTACAGATGGACACACACACACACACACGACAGTTTTAAAAGTGGTTATCTCTGATGAGATTTTAGATGTTTTTAACTTCTCCTCCATCTCTATATTTTCTAATCTTTCTGCTGCCAACGTGTTCTCCTGTGAAATGCAAGTGGGGGAGGAAAACACATGCCAACCACCAAAAAAAAAAAAAAAAACCCCACCAACATGAATCAGCAGCTGACCCTGCCTGCAAGCAGCTGCCACGGGCCCGAGGAGGAAGCCCCAGTGCAAAGAACCAGATTCCTGCAGAAGAAACACTCTGGGCAGCATGGAGGAGGCTGGAGACAGGAGTCAGGCCATAGAGAAGGATGGGACACGGGTTTTGAGGACAAGTTGTGGGTGGAGGATTTCTGCAGTGATGGAGTGGAGTTTTTTCTAAGTCCCTACACAAGAATGTAGGAGAAAGGCTATCTCCCCGTATCACGGACCTGACCCCTACCACAATCTTTTGCTGTTTCAGAATTAAACAGACCTGCGCCTTCATCCACAACAGTGCACTAGGGACAGAACTCAATGAGACTATGCACGTGAAAGCTCTTAACCAGTTAATATTTGTTTTGTCCTGGACTTGCACAGGGTCATGTTCCTGGTGCTGGAGAGGCTTGCAGACACCCCCACCCTGCATATTAACGGCAAGTGAGGAACCAGAGTTAAGAGAGGGCACCTCTGTCCCATTTGGGATGGTCACCATCCACCTCTCCTGCCTTCTCCCCTTCCCCACCTGCCCTCCTTTGAAAACAAAGATATGTTTTAAAAATACATAAACCCATGACACACTTATCCGAGGGCCCCCATGGCCTCATTCATAGTCCAGGATGAGTTCGAGCGGGGTAAGCCCTGGAGGGCCGCCTTGAGCCATTACCAGCCCTCACAAGGAAGAAAAAGCAAGCCACCTGAAGTCTGGGAGAAGGCAGGGTGTTCATGGCATCAGGGACCTCAGGAGTGAGTGGAGATGAGGAGCTGCCTTCTCACGGGTCTTATGTGGTCCTCCATTTCTTCCCACACCTGAGAGTGAAGATACCCCTGTCCTCCAAGTTAGACCCCACTCCTCACTTCCCTCACACTCAATCAACAGCCCCACCTTGGGGAACACACCAGCACTCAGTCCCTTCTCCACCCCAGGCCCTCATCACCCCTCACCTGGATTACTGCAACAGCGGAACTGTCTCCAGAGCGGGAATGGTCTCCATTCCCTCTCCCAGCCCAGCCTGCACTCCGGGGTGGCAAAGACAGGCTCCCTACAGTGCAGGTGTGAGCCTGCCAACCCCCAGCTTGGAGGCTGCTGCTCTCATCCTCACTGTCTGAAGCCCCTTTTAATGCACAGTGCGGCTGCCCTCTGCTCTCTCAGTTCAGAGCCAGTGTTTTTCAAAGGGTGTGAAGGGGACCACTGTGTCGGAATCGCACGCCCAAGGTACCGATTCGAAGTCCAGCTTCCTAAACTAATCAGAAATTCTGGAGGTGAGCTCTGCACAGCTGAACTGGAGTCAAGAAAATCCCAGATGCACTCTTTGTGTACACTGAAGTTAGAAAATGCTTTTGCTGGAGTTTCCCGTTGTTTGTAAATGCCGAGAACATATCTGGCCCCCTGCCATGATGCTATGTTAGGACTCGGGCCAGCCACCTTACTGCTGATCCAACACATCTCCAAAGGCGAGACTGGTTCCCAAAGATGCACCTGACACCTCCTCACCGAGTGACCAAGGGAGTCACTTTATATCCCCAGGCCTCTGTGTCCCATACATACGATGGGTGGATATGTGTTGTCTAGGGTCCCTTACGATCTTCATGCTGTATCACGTATGTTCTGTTAGGTCTGAGGCTCCAGTCCTGAAATTCTAAGGACTGGCATTTTTCTTTCTACTTCGGAGTGTAAGTGGGGGGTGAAAAGTGAAAGTGTCAGTAGCTTAGTCCGACTCTTTGCAACCCCATGGACTATTGCCCACCACACTCCTCTGTCCATGGGATTCTCCAGGCAAGGACACCAGAGTGGGCTGCCCTTCACTCTTCCAGGAGATCTTCCTGACCCAGGGTTTGAACCTAGATCTCCTGCACTATAGATGGATTCATTACCATTTGAGCCACTGTGTGGGAGGGGGTGGGGCGGGTAGCATTCTTTTCTCATTCAAAGTGAAACTTTATATTATAAAGTATCACTCTTACTACACCCAGTTTCCAATTTACAATAAGGGAGAGCCAAGCAATTAGCCTTCCTGGCACGGCTTTTTTTTTTTTGCCAAGCCATGCAGCTTATGGGATCTTAGTTCCCTGACCAGGGATCAAACCCAGGCCCTTGGCAGTGAAAGCGCAGAGTTCTAACCACTGAACAACCAGGGATTCCCACCTTTTTTTTTTTTTTTATGTTCATTCTAGAAAATTTCCCAATCCCTTTTCACAGGCCAAAGAGGAGGCACAGAGATGTGTGTAAGATGACAGCCTACCAGCAACCCTTCAGCACCCTGCTGCTTCCTAAGGCCTTTTCATACCCTTTTAGATGTATAATCCTCCCATTTTAAAGACCAGAAAATCGAGGTTCAAGGATGGCACAGCCAGACTGCACAACTCAAACGTGCACCTTCCCACCCTGAAACTCTCCATGCTTGCCCTGTACCACCCAAGTCCACACTGAGCTCAGAGACGGTGAAAGCAACTGCGCCAAACCTCCCACTGGCCAACGGGGCATGCCCTGCAGGGCATGGGAGGGAGTGCTAACCAGCCAGCCACACCCCTTCCTGGCTCTCCACACAGAGCTGCTGGAAGCCTGCGCATGCAAGGGAGGAAGGAGACAGGGCTGAGCAACAGCCGCACGAGCAAAAGCGATGCCAGGGATTTAGTCAACAGAGAGCTAATATGAGTCAACAGCGGGTGCCGCTGCCAAACACACTAATGGGATCTTCAGCAGCATTAACAGAAGGGAAGAGTCTGGGGCAGGCCGAGGGAGTCCTGCCCTGCTCTGGCCAGACCACACCTGAGGGCTGGGCCTGGCAGGGCGGGGCCTCGGAGGGGGACGAACCTTCTGAGCCAGCACCCAGGTTTCTGAAGAGGAGCAGCTCTGGTGGGGCACTCTGGTCTGTATGGTGGGCCAACGCCTCCCCTGGGAGCTGGGTTGGCACAGAAAGCCCACTCCAGATTGCCCATTATAGATGGATTCTTTTTTTTCCCCAAAGATCCTGATGCACAGCAAAGGTTAAGAACACACAGGCGTGCGAGAGGATGAGACCCACCACCTGGGGAAGGGGGCTCCAGGCTCCATCAGGGAAGCATCACTCGAGAAGACAATTACAGCTGCTTCTTCCTTTGTTATATATAACAGCGGGGCCGTGGCATGGCCAAGAAGTGGCTGACTCCCTGAAACAACAGGGAGTCTAAAAATGCATAAGGGGCACTGGATTTGAGATCCTAGAGCCACAAGCATCAAAGTCTCCAGGAAGTCCTCCTGATTCATCCATCCCCCAGCACCCTATCTGGTGAGCCTGTGATCACTGTAAGATCACTTACAGTAAAAAGACACACTGCCACCTGTGTTTCTCAAGGGCTTCAAGGCCACGTCTCATTCACCTTTGGGTCCACAGCCCAGCGAAAAACCAAGGTGCCCCAGCACAATCCCACTGAGGGCCTTGTGTTTGAAGCACTTCTGGAACACAGGCCTCCTGACGAGGGCTAATAAAACGGCTTATGACAATGCCTAAGCATGGTTAGTATGCTGAGCAGAGAATGCATGACGCTACCAACACCAGAGAGTTTTAATTACAAAAGAGCCATAGTTAGCCTGGCAAGTGTGCTTTGTGCCTGAGCAAGTGACTGGAGACAGAAAATCCAGCTTAGGGAGATGGCGGTCAAAGGTAAATCCGGTATACCAGGCCGCAAAGCCATCCCAGGGCCCAAGAAGCGGTAAAAATTCAGGAATGCAGGGGACGAGAAGAATGACCAGTGGGACTAAATGCCAAAAAAGGACAGTATAAAAAGTGAGCTTGGTGAAATGGGGCTGAGAAGAAGCACAGATGCTACAGCTTCATGGAGGCCGGGCTGCTTGGAGCCCATGCTGTACTGGCACTGAGACTCTGAGGATGACTGTGGGAGACTGTGATGCAGATCTAACAGTGAATAAATCTTTCAGTCAATGAGCTGTGCTTCCTGGTGAATTCTTCTCCATCTTTCCTCCCCAAGCAAGGGCACAGATGACCAAAGCCAACATTTGCTCTGGACCTGCCTAAGGGCAGCACATATACATTATATGCATGTCTATATAAATAAAATTGGAAGTTCACTAAATAACATCTTAAGGCATCCCATTGGACGTCCCTGGTGAATACAGTGGATAAGAATCCGCCTGCCAATGCAAGGAACACAAGTTCGATTCCTGGTCTGGGAAGATCCCACATGCTGCAGAGCAGCTAAACCGCTATGCCACAACTACTGCAGCCTGTGTGCCTAGGGCCTGTGCTCCCCAACAAGAGAAGCCACCGAAGCTAGAAGCCTGCACACCGCCAGTGAAGAGTAGCCCCCTCCCCCTACGGCTCTCTCTGCAACTAGGTAAAAACCCAAGCAGCAGGGAAGACCCAATGTAACCGAAAAATAAATAAATAAATAAATTTTCTTTTACAAAAAGGAAACAAATCTGCCATTGTAAGAAAACCTAGTGAATTCTTCTGTCAAGTAGCCTTTAATTAAGCGAAGAAACCTTTAGGATGCAAAACCTGCCTCTGCCATGCTGGGCCAGGGCTCCGCCAGCTGAGGTAAGTCAGCCTTCGCATCCCAACCTGTTCATCTGGGTACCTGTTTGGGTCTATTCACCACGCATGCATTTTTACCGGGTTTGCATTTTTCATCTCAGAGACACCACTTAAGCCTGCCGCAGAAACCTGACAAACGCAATACATTTCATAAACGAACCATCTCAGGGGAACAGACAAGAAAATCATCAGCAGTGAGCGTTGTCAAAGTTCCCAACCAGAGCATTCCTTTCGCAGATCTGAGATGCAGAACGCGCCACATCCTCTCCACACACCAGCTGCCCGCTCCAGAAGCAACCCACTCACCTCTCCTCCACTCGGCTCGGCCCGCCCCTCTCCCCTTTTTCAAGCCTCCTCTCCCAGCAGAATAAAAAGCTGGAGAGCCCAGTCTTGGAAAAACAGTAACATTTTAATACTATTTTAAAGACAACTGCTCTGAGCACTGGAATGTTGGCTCCTTTTCCATGAATAAAAAGGCCCCCGAAGGGTATTATCGTAACAAAATGATATCCTATGGAGAGCACCAGGAACCACAAAAATAAAATCGCCATAAACTGAAACTGTCTCAAAATTAAACCTAACACAAGGAAACATTAAACCGCAGGCCAGGCAGGCTCTGATTTTCCCATCTAAAACCCTTACAGGTTCCCAGCCAGTTCTCTCCTGACGTCCAATTTCCCCAACCCGAGAAGGTCTGAATGCTTTCTTTAGAAGTCCGGGTATGTTATTCCGCCCGCCCCGCTTGAAACCCTCGGGACGATCTGTAACATTCATCTAAAGCTCAATCATTTCTGTGTCCTCAGTCACACCCAAAGAATCCCAAAGGCAACGTCTGCCGCAGCGCCGGGTGCACAGTAGGCGCCCCATTAATGTGCGGATTCGATCTGATCAGATCTGGCCCCTTGGGCTAGAAAGACCCGCTGGTGGCCGGACGCCCTGGCGGGGACAGCAGCGCCAGCCGAGCTCTCCGCTGCAGGGGGCGGGGTGCAACCACCTGTGGGCGGGTGGCCCGGGCTGAGGCCGCGGCGCAGCCGCCCTGGGGTGCCTCCGCGGCTCCCTGCACAGACCCCGGGGAAAGTCCGGCGCCCCAGGCCCGGGGGCACCCGGGGTCCGACTCCCAGCGGCCCAGAAGGGAGCTCTGCCGCTGCAAAGTTGACCCGATCAGCGAGAGTCGATTCTCGAGTTAGCTCCCAAGTCGCCCAACCCCCTGTGAGGCAGCGGGCCAGACGGGCTGTTTAGGATGGGATGAAGGGGTGGGGAGCGCCCAGATGGGGACTGGAAAGAGCAGAAATACTCCCCTGACTCCCTCCCAAACTTGGGGCACCTGCCGGCCAGGAGGCGAGCGGGCTTCTCCTCCCCTGCCTTCCCACCACGGCCTGGTGGCGAGTCTGTGGGGGCAAACGGGCTACCCCGGGGCAGCCCCGCCTTGTTTCGACATTCTCTAAACGACAGCCCAGCTCCAAGAAGGCCGCTGCAGGAACCTCAAAGACCTCAGGGGAACAACAGTCACCCGCGCCAGGGGGCGGGGACTTGGGACTTGAGGGGGCGCGGGCCAGGGATGGGGCCCCCCGGAAGAGAGCAGAATGGGGTGGCCAGAGAGGGAACCAGGACTAGGAGTGCGCGCAGAAGGGGGAGGGGATCCCAGAGAGGTACAAGGGGAGCGCCCCAGAGGGGAGCATCGGGGGAAGGGAACTGCCCCACGGGCCCCGGGGTGCCAGTGGCCCGGACCGGCTCCGTCACTCACCGGCAGGTCCACGCTCACTTCGGTACCGTCGAGCAGGAAGACGCGGCAGTAGAGGGTGGCCTTGGAGGCTCCGGCGGCAGAGATGTGCACGGCCGCGCCGCCCGTGAGTAGGGGCCCGCCGCCGGCCGGGAACACGCTGCCCCCGGGTGCGGCGGGCAGCGTGGAGACAGCGGCGGCCGGGCCCCCCCGCGGGCCCCCGTCGCGCTCGTCCCCCAGCCCGGCGGCCCCGCGCCCTGCCGTGCCCCGCGCGTAGCGCTGCATGGAGCGGCGGCCAAAGGTCCGGCGCAGAAACCGCAGCATCCTGGCTGGGGGCGTCCCCTGCCTCCGCCCCCTGCGCCGCTGCCGCTGCGCCGCCGCCCGGGAGTGCCCCGCGACGCCGTCAGTGCCAGCGCCCGCCCGCGCCTCCTCCCGCCGGCTGCGGCCCGGGGCTCGCTCCCGCCGAGGCCGAGGCCGCGCTCCGGGTGCCTGCGGGGCGCGCCGGCCGGGCCAGCGCCGACTGCGAGTGGCCGCGGGCGGGAGGGCGCGCTCGGGGCGGCCCGGCAGCCGTCCCGCCGCCGCCTCCGCCGCCACGCGCTCTGCCGGGCCGGCGGCCTGCGCTCGCGGCCGAGGAGCCGCTGCCGACGGCCGGCCGCGGGCGGCCCGGGGGCTGCGGGGGGCGCGGGGGCGGGCTGCCGGCTGCTCCCGCGCCGCGAGCCGGCCGAGGGCCAGCCGGAGCAGGGCGCCTGCGTGCTCCTGGCGCGCTCGCTCCCACTCGCCGCGCCCCGGACCGAGGAGGCCCCGCCGAGTACCCGCTCCCCAGGCGCCTTTTCCTGCGCCCGCAGCCCCCGCCTCCCACCTGGGAGGCTGCACCTCCAGCCGCCGCTGCCGCCGCCGCCGCCGCCGCCGCCGCCGCCGCCGGGACTGCAGCACGCCCTCCTCCCTCGGGGCTGCGCCGGGTATTTGCAAACCGAGTCTGTGCTGCCCCCTGCCGGCCCGAGCGCCCCCTGCTGCTGTAGGTGTGCTCACGTGTGTACACGTAGGTGAGCACACACGTGTTTCCGGCGCCTCGAGCCCTGAAGACGCCCGAGGGTCTCCCCTTGCCTAGTTTGTAAACCCAGGCTGCATGCCCTCAGGGGAGCTATGCCCGGGAGGCCGAGAGAAAAACGCAGGAAGCGAAGGCCCTGCTAGGCCCTCAGTTTCCCTTTCTGGAAAAGGATGGGGGTGGGGTGGACTAGGTAATCTACCAGGTCCCCACAACTTAAATTCTGTCAGTTTAAAATCTCAAAGCTGAAAGGGCCCTTTCTGCCATTCCAGTCCGATGGACACATTCCAGATAAGGAAATTGAGGCCAGGCTAGGAGAGGTGTACTTTTCCAATGGACTACGCAGAAAAACACCTTTCCTCAAGGAACTCGTGTCCAGTATGGAGAAATGTGCGTGTGTGCGTGCGTGTGTGTTCAGTCGCTCAGTCCTGTCTTTTTGCCATCCACAGAGGCCCGCATAAATAGCCACAACTTATAAGAGTGAAGGCTGAAGAAGTTACTGAGGAGCAGAGCAGAACTGACGCGTTAGGAGGTAGTCTATGAGGATACACGGAGAATATTGGAGGCAGAGGAAATGTTTATAAACTATGCTCCTCAGGTATACAATGCTCCCCAGGTTCAAGGACTGGTTCAAGGAGAAGTGGGTTGTCCAGTGTGGTTGAAGGAAGGTCAGGCCTCTTGAGAACAGCACTGCTTTTCTTCTGTGTGTGCCTGACACTGTGCTAAGCCCTTCTCATTCATCATCTCACTAAATCCTCAGGACAGCCTGGTTCCATAAATGGTTTTATCCCCATTGTACGGAGGAGGAAATTGAAGCTTAGAGAGCTTAAGAGACTTGCTCCAGATTTCATTTCAAATAGGGGCTCGTTTGCTGGGATTTAAAGCTGTTGCTCCTAACCACTGCCAGGCTGAGGCATGTGGCATGGTTTCTGAGAGACCTGGACAGAGGCAGTGGCCACAGCAAAGGGGAAAGAGAAAGAGAAGGATGAATTCAGGAGGTATTCCAAAATCGACATTTACTGAGGATTAGGCACTGTCTTAGGTGATTTCATGGATGGTATTTTCATTACCCTCATTCCAACCTTTCTAGATATTCTGTTTATCCCCCATTGACTTAGGTGGAGTTTGGGGCTTAGAGAAGTAACATCCTTGCCTGAGGTCTCAGAGCTCCTGAATGGCAGCAGCCAGTACCCTCCCCTGTGGCCTGATGTTTCTCTTATGACTCCACAGGGGTCTACCTGGTGACAGTGTATTCTGAGGGTGCACCTGCAATCAGCCTTCCAATGTCCACTCTGCTCCTCTCCCCCCAAGACTTAATAGAATACTGTCAGCAAACGTGTTCAAAGGGGACCCAGTCTGCTTACGGTTTACAAGGGTAGCCCGTTTCCTACTCTATAGCCCAGAAGTGCTCTGGGAGACTGAATAATGGTCCTCTGAAGATATTCACTTCTCAGTCCCCAGAACCTGCTCCTGAATATGTTCCTGCACATGGCAAAAGGGACTTCACAGGTATTCCTTATAAATTCAGGAATTTGAGGTAGGGAGGTTATCCTGGGTTATCTGGGTAGCACCAATATAATCACAAAGGCCCTTGTAAAAAGGAGACAGGAGAGTCGGGGACAAAGAAAGAGATGTGACCGTGGGAGCAGAAGTCAGCTCGATGTGTCCAGGAGTCAAGGAGTGGAGGCAGAGGCTGGAAGCTGGAAGAGGCACGGAACAATTATCCCATGTATTTTAGAAGGAACACAGCCTTGGTTTTTACTGCAGCCTGTAAAATCTGACTCTGACTTCTGACCTTCAGAACTGTAAGAGAATGCATTTGTGTTTTAAACCACTTAGGTGATGGTGATTTATTCCAGTGATAAGGAGACTCATACAAGTGCAGTCTTAAATCATGTTAGTTCGGTGCACTACATTTTTCCAAGCGTCTTGGCACTGTCATAGTGCCATCCCTCTCAAAGGAACTGTCATTCCGTTTCTACGTATCATCTGTCCTTCTCTCCCACTAAATGCTGAGCTCCATGAAGACAGGAGTTTTTTCTTATTCATCACGGTAACCCCACCCAGCACCTAGCCTGCTCCCTGACCAATAGTCAGCATTCAATAAATGCTTGTTGAATGAATGCAGGATCAGATTTCATTGTCATAGTAGCCAGTGGGGTGGGTATTGCCTTTGCCTTTTAGAAATAGAGAAAATGAAGGTTGGAGTCGAGTCCAGGCTCATACTCGCCTCTCCTGACTCCAGCTCCCAAGTGCTGCCGACAGTACCATGTCATTCAGAATCCCACGGGGACTCCAGATTGCATTCATTTTACCTGTACCGCCTCTGTCCTGGGCACTGTCAACTCACTGATAGAACTGATCTCATTCAGTCTTCATCACAATAGTGATTTTTTAAAAATATATATTTGCTTATTTGGCTGTGCTGAGTCTTAGCTGTAGCACTCAGGATCTTTAATTGTGGCACATGGGATCTAGCTCCCTGACCAGAGATTGAACTTGCTTCCCCTCTATTGGGAGTGCAGAGTCTTAGCCACTGGACCACCGGGGAAGTCCCCGCAGTAGTGATTTAAGCACTGTTTTCTCCACCACACAGAGGAGAAACAGAGTTTCAGGACTTTCTTTGATTAAATTTCACGTTGCTCAAGTTTCCTCCCCAGAATTTCCACATTTGAATAGTAAGGTTGCATTTTGTCTGTTCACAGTGTATTTCAGTGATCGCTCTTTCTTCATCTTGGCATTTTAGACCATAAAAATTCCTTCCGTCTTATCCAAGCCCTGTACCAGCCCTTCAGAAATTTTAATTGCCGTTTCTCGGACCTTCTCTGAGAAGGCCTACAATACTGTGGCCACCTGATGTGAAGAACTGACTCATTTGAAAAGACCCTGATGCTGGGGAAGATTGAAGGCAGGAGGAGAAGGGGACAACAGAGGATGAGAGGGTCAGATGGTATCACCGACTCAATGGACATGTTTAAGTAAACTCCAGAAGTTGGTGATGGACAGAGAGGCCGGGTCCATGGGGTCATAAAGAGTCGGACACGACTTAGTGACTGAACTGAAGACCTCTATGCTCAATGAAAATGGACCAGAAATGCACATGTTTCTAGGTTGCCAACACATTGCTCTTTTATGGGCCTTTTGGTCCTCAAACTATCAGTTAGTATTTTACCTGTGTTCCTGTCTAGAACCATCTTGAGCTGAAGTTCTCAAGAAAGAGTCTACATTTAAATTCCAGGTCCTTTCCTTGGCCGCAAGCAGTAGCTTGAGTTTCTCAGTGTCACGGCACTTTGGAAGCTGACCCGTAGAGTCACTTTACCTTCTCATCATCAAAGATCAGCCACCAGTTTTTTAAATTTTATTTTTATTGAGGTGCCATTGATTTATATGTTTATATAAATCAATATAAAGTTTATATAAAACATATAAGTTTCATGTGTGCAACACTGGTTTCTTTTTTAATTTTGTTTTCTTTTTGGCTACACTAAGTGGCGTATGGGATCTTATTTCCCTGACCAAGGATGGAACCTGTGCCCCCTGCTGTGGAAGCACAGAGTCTTAACCACTGGAGAGCGAGGAGAGTCTTTCAGGCACCACTTCTTTGTCCCCCTCCTCAGGTTCATGAGAACCTCCCAGCTTCCTTCCCATCCCTACTCCCAGAATTTTGCGTCATCAGCAAACCTTGGGGAGTTCCTTACATGGACCCTTCCTCCATAGCAGTTTTACGTGTTAATTAAACAGCCCTTAGCCCAGTCTCTAAGCAAGAAACTCCTCTCAGAAATGTGCCATTTATCTCTAGCCTTTGTTTCCTGGCTCATTTCCAGGCTCAATAAAATTATGCCCTCATTCCCTCAGACTCTTTTTCTTTTCCCATAGAACAAGATTACACTTGAATGTGTGCTCCTATTTATTCCCTTGTAATTTTTTTCCATAAACATTTACTGAGACGTTACTACGTCTCACAAAACCCTCCCCACTCTTCCAAGTGTTTGTAAATGTTGGCTTAGTCTTTCTGCTATGATTTCACAATAATAGCTATCATTAATTAAAGACTGTGTTGTGGGCAGCTGTGGTTTCTGCCAGCCTTGCATCCTTTTTCTTTCTCTGGGGACAACAACACAGAGAGAAACATAGCCAAGGCACATAGTTTTCTGGTGAAAGTTCAGTTTTAGACTACCTGGATCCAGCCATGCCTGAAGCTACTCCTTGGAATTTACAGTTTAAGAAGTGAATCAAAATAGAATGAACCAGGTCCCAGGTTCCTTGGCTTCACTTGTTCTCTTTCCTGAACATGAGGCATAAGCATTATTTTGAATAGGAACTCCCACTTTGTTCATTCTTTAAAGGACTCATCTCCAAGCAAATAATTAGCAAAGCAATGCTCATCACTGAATTTACAGAAATAAATGAAGAGTTAATAAATCATCTAAATTTTTAGGTTCAGAAGTGGCAGAGATGAAAGGACTTTTGGGTGACTACAACTTTATATTTTTATACAAATTTATATTTTTAGCCAATCCTTTTCCCCTGCTCTAAATCATATTTCTGACTTCCTTCTCAACATCTAATCCCTAGATCTGCATTCCAAACATCTATTGCCCAGCCCTGAGTCTAGACTCAAGAGATCAACATTTGGAGAGAAACAGGAGTGGTCTGGCTTCCCTGATGCCCACCCTAGCATGTGTATCCTATCTGAGGACCCGTTTCCTCCCTGAAGGATGTGCATCCCACTCTGGAGAGACCCACATGGCTCTGATGTAATAGCCCCAACATTCAGATGCTAGAGATGCCTACAGAGAATGGAAGGGGAGGGAATACTTTTATAGTGCCTGCCAGCCTTGTTGCCTCCCTGCCTTCATCTCAGATATAACCACTTATTATTTAACATTCCTGATGTGCTTCCCAGTCTCTTACCCTCTCTTAGCCAGCTGCTTACCTTTGATTCTTTTCTACCCAATGGTCTAAAATCAGTGCTGTCCAATAGAACTTTCTGCAATGATGGAAACATTCTATTAATATATCTACGCTGTCCAACATGGCAGCCCCTAGCAACATGTGACTATGGAGCACTTACAAGGAAGCTAGTGTGACTAAGGAACTAAATATTTAATTTTATTTCATTTTAATTTAAATGTAAACCTGATTTGTTGTTTTCGTTTAGTCACTAAGTCATGTCTGACTCTTGTGTGTGGACTGTAGCCCGCCAGGCTTCTCCATCCATGGGATTTCCCAGGCAAGAATACTGGAGTGGGTTGCCATTTCCTTCTCCAGGGGATCTCTCAACCCAGGGATGGAACCTGTGTCTCCTGCATTGGCAGGCAGATTCTTTACCACTGAGCCACATAAGAAGTCATTATATCCGACAGTGCAGAACTAGACATCACTCTACCGCATCACCCATCCATTCAGTTCAGTTCAGTTCAGTTGCTCAGTCGTGTCCGACTCTTTGCAGCCCCATGAATCACAGCATGCCAGGCCTCCCTGTCTATCACCAACTCCCGGAGTTCACTCAAATTCACATCCATCGAGTCAGTGATGCCATCCAGCCTTCTCATCCTCTGTCGTTCCCTTCTCTTCCTGCCCCCAATCCCTCCCAGCATTAGAGTCTTTTCCAATGAGTCAACTCTTTGCATAAGGTGGCCAAAGTATTGGAGTTTCAACTTTAGCGTCAGTCCTTCCAAAGAACACCCAGGACTGATCTCCTTTAGAATGGACTGATCAGAGGGCATCACCTATACCTGGGTTCATTTCTGTGGTCCCTGATCCACTCCTATTGGGTCCAAGTAGTGACCCTTTTTCTCATCCCAGGCTTCTGACATTAACCTTCCCAGGCCCAGTCAAGTCATGACTTGATCCTGTTTGCCATCGAATCAAAAACCCATCTTCTGCCAAGTTGGTCAAAACCAAGGTAACTTGTTCTTTGGGGGAAAGACCTTGGTAACTGAGCTGCTATGGTGGTAAAGATGTGCTTTTGAAATCCTTCCACAGCTCAGAGCACACAGTGAAAGCAGATTTCTAAAGTGAGGGTTCTATGACCCACTTGGCTTAACATCACACAACCAAGGTACAGGAACCACAGACACAAAAGGAACCCTCTCCATCACCTCCTTCTCTGTTGTAGATGTCAAGCCCTAGTTCAAGCCAAGGAAAGAGAATTTGAAGAAAGAGAAGGTAGTGGGGAGGGTCAGATGCATGCCAGTGAAGGTTTAAGAGGAGTGAGGTCTGTGAGGGGCCTCTGAACTGGACCAGCTGGGAGGAGCCATTGTCCTTTGTGGCCTTGAAGGCAGTCCAGCGGTGGAAGCAGAGAATGGAGTATATGCTGGATGCAGGGAGATGGAGATGGTAGATCCAGGCCACTCATCTTGAAGGCTTAGTATCAAAGGCAGGCAGTGAGGTATCAAAGGAAGAACGAGGACTGCTGGGTCCTCGGCTGATCCTTTCTCATCTGCTAAATGAGTTTCGTTTTGTTTTAATAATAATAGGACAAGATAGATCACAGGTGCAAAAAGAAAAGGCTTTATAAATTGCAAAATTCTGTGAAAATATAAGGCTCAAAAAAGGAGGGAATATGGCAGTTGCTAGAAAGGGCGAAGAGACAAAGAAAATTTGGGGGGGAATGGCTCTAATTTTAATATTGGGGAGATCATTACATATTAGGAGAAAAAAGGTGTGCTTCCCTGGTGGCACAGTGGATAAGAATCCACCTGCCAATGCAGGGGACACAGGTTCGATTCCTGGTCTGGAAGATTCCACATGCCTCGGGGCCACTAAGCCTGTGCACCGCGACTGCTGAGCCCATGAGCTGCAGCTACTGAAGCTCAAGTGCCTAGAGCCTGTGCTCTGCAACAAGAGAAGCCACCGCCGCGAGAAGCCCACGCCCCACGAGGAAGAGTAGCCCCTGTTCACCGCAATGAGGGAAAGACCCAGCACAGCCAAAATTGAAAAAAAAAAAAAAATTTAAAGGAAGAGGCATGTGGAGAGGGAAAGATTGAAGGGGTAAAGGAGTATCATTGAACAAGCCTATAGAGGATGTTTGCAGGGAAGAAATAAATGCATGTTTTTTTTAAGCTGGAGGGAAGGCTGATTAGAGAGAAGCTGGGTGGAGCTAAGAGTTGACAAATGTTTATCAGAGGCACCCTGCTTTTTATTCCCAAGGGAATAATAAAAAGAATAACACGTCTTTATGCTGTGCAGAGGTTTATGGCTTATTAAGTGCTGTCACAGACATGACCGCATTTAATGACCCTGCCAGACAATCCTGGCTGTGTGGTGTTCTTAGCCTCGGTTCACAGCTGGGGAACCCAGGGCTTGGAGAAGTGTGGGACTGAGGTTACGCAGCCACACACTGGGATGGGAGCCCCTGATCCCAGGGCTATTTGGCTGGCCTGCATCCTTCCCTCAGTGCCCTCTCTAACTGAAACCTGGCGCTTCCTGCCCTCACTGACTCACTGGGAGGGGCCCCTGTTCCTCTTTACTCCCTAGAGCCAGTTTCTGACCTTAAGACAACACCCTCTCTCTTCCCTTTGCCACCCTCTTCCCTAGCCTGTCCCTCCCTTTGGACTAAGCTGTTAGAATAAAGGCAGGGTTTGGAGCATATTAAAATGGCAGCCACTGCAGACCTGCCCTGCCACTCCCCACTCTGCCCCAGAGATTCCCAAGGGAAACAGGCACCCAGGGCAATGGCAGGAGGTTCAGGCTGTGCTTTGTTTTACTGGGCCTGCCCAGCACCCGGGGCTCTCTGATCAAGCTGGGATGGAGCCCAGGGCCCAGTCTGAAAGAGGGCCTCTCCCCAGCCCTCCTTTGTTTTGAGCCTGTTTCTCCCTTCTGGTTAGTAGCTGCCTGCAGAAGCAAAGGCAAGTTTATTAAGGTGTGGGTGAAGGGAAGAGAGTCACATTCTGTTTGACTTTTTGATGCTTGGTGACCCCACTATGCATAAGTAAATCTGACCCAAGCATCATCTTGGAATCTGACCAATCAGATTAATATTCCCTCTTCTTAAGGTGGAGAGCCGAGAAGATGTGGCCAGGAGACTTTCCTTGGAGGGGAGGTAGGGAGGGCCTTTCTCTGCCAATGCATCTAGGCTAGAAACTTCCAGCCCTCATTCTCCTTCATCCCCTGACGTCGGTACCCCTCAACCCCAACTCTTCCACTGCCATTACCTGACTCTCCCAGACCACTGCACAGCCTCCCCTGAAGGCTCTCCCTCTCGAGTCCACTACCTACTCAGCCCCTAGAGTGACTATTCTGCAATGGCAATGGGCTGAGTCATCTCCTTATTTCTGATCTTTCAATAAGCTAATGACAAGGGACGCTGGTGAAAATGACAGAGTTCCAGGCGCCTAGACGGAGGCCTGGGGCCATCTGTATTTCTTATCTGGACAAATTCCACATAGAAATCTTTAGCCAGCCTATATTTGCTGGAGAGGCGGAATGAATTTTCAGCTCCCTCCCCCACCCCCTTGGAGACCTTAAGGGACTCCTCATAATCTATAGGGAAAAGGCGTCCATCGGCCCTGCCTGCCCCCACAGCCCCTACTGTCCCTTCACCACCACCCCCATCATGAATTCTAAATTACTGCCGTTCTTCACATACCCTAAGATGACCTTCAATATTGCATATGTGAATCTGGGACTTCAATGGTGATCCAATGGTTAAGAATCCACCTTCCAGTACAGGGACACAGGTTTGGTCCCAGATCAGGAAACTAAGGTCCCACATGCCATGGGACAACGAAGCCTGCACACCACAACAAGAGAAGGCCATGTACCTGGAGACAGTGAAGACCCAGTGCAGCCAAAAAAATTTTTACATGTGAATCCTATGGCCCTCAAATATGTCTTCCCACCTGCAAACTCTTATTCAACCTTCAGAACCCGATCGGCCCCTCAGTAAAGCCCTTTCTGACCCTCTCTAAGAGATCTGGTGGATTCCCCTTTTCTCTGTCATGTTACAGTGCCATCTGCATCTCCCGCTGCCACATAAACTGGGCAGCCTCCCTGTGCTAAGGGCTAGCAGTCATTGGTAGTTACAGATAGATGACAGCTTGGATTAGAATGGAGAAAGTGGACAGAATTGAGAGGTAATCAGGAGGAACCCCAGTGTGATGTGGTGATGGGTGGGCTTCGGGGACCAAAGAAGCGAGTGTCAGAGGACTCGACTCCTAGGTTACAGGCTGGCGAGCCCCCTCTCCTCCAGATGGGGAGTGCTTCAAAGGTGAAAACATGTCTTGTTTATCTCTTCATTCCCTGCCCCGTGCTGGCCTGGTTGGGGGAGTTTCTTCAGACCCTGGCAGGCCTGAGCCTGCTAGGAAAGCAGTATCAGGGGGTCCAGCCAGGAGGTGAGGGAAAGACAGAGGCAGAGCACAGAGCCAGGCCTGAGGAAGGGGGAGGCTTCCAGGCAAGGGGTCCTGGGATGTGCTCAAGAACTTTCATTACAAGCTACCTTGGTCACTGGCTTTCTGTCCCAACCTGCTCTCCTCCCTTGATAAAAGGACCAATGCCCATGGGATATTGGAAAGTTTGGAGTTTGAAAACTAATTCTGAGACCTAATTCCACCTCTCTCCACCATCCCCTGGCCTTGGGAAGGTTGCTTCTTCTCTCTCTCCATCACTGCTCTGTCTTACTCACACACACACACACACACACACACACACACACACACACACACACACACACTGGCGGGCACACATAGATGTTCATTAAATGGCCATGGGCACCAACCAGGAGGGGTATCAGACAGTCCAGCCCAGAAGCGTTTATTGGAGGTGGTGTTTTAATCCTGACTGTGCCACTTACTTGCAGTGTGACCTTGGGCACTGAATTTGAGCCCTCCCGCCTTAGTTTCTCATCTGTTAACAGGACATAATAATAGTATCAACCTCACGGGTCTATTGTGCAGAATAAATGACACGGTATGTCAACTATGTCTGGGAAGCACCCAATAAATGTGAAGTATTATTGCTAGCATTTCTGGTCATGTAATTATTGATAATTTTGTGTCTTAAATAAATAGAAACTTCTGGGTCACAGCCTGGTTGGCCTGGCAGGGGGCCCAGGGCTGGAAAGGGGCCCGAAGTCTTGGGCATGGGAGTGGAAATGAAGTCAGGGACCCTGGGTCTTTGGCCTGGGGATTGGTAGCAGCCAGGGAGGGACTGGGAGGGGAGAGAGAAGAGAGAGAAAGGTGGGGGTACGGGGTGGAATTCGAGAAGAAATACAGCGAGAAAGAGAGAGTGAAAAAACACCACCACTGTGGCCAGGGAACCAGCTCTCAGTGAACAGAAACCCTGGAAACCGGTCTGGGCAGTCCTGGAGCCAGGTTGGGTCAGCTGGTGTGGCAGCCACAGGGAGCAGGGCTGGCTTTGGGTGATGCCCGAGGCTTTCTCATTTGACCAGGGAGGCATGTAAGGGGCTCTCCAGGCCTGGCCTGTGACAGTCCCTTCCGGGTCTGGGAGAGAGAGAAAGACTGCTTCCGAGAAAACTGGGGCACACACTGTACTACAAAAGAGCGTAACCCATAAAGCCTTGCAGAGCTGGATTCCAAATTCTGATCAACAAGGGTGCCGAGACCATTCAAGTAGGAAAGGACAGTGTTTTCAATAAATAGTGCTGGGAAAACTCAATATCTACATGCAAGAGAGAGAACTTGGACCCTTAACATTACACCGTATACCAAAATTAGCTCCAAATGGATCAAAGACCTAAACAGGAAAACCAAAACTGTAAAACTTTGACAGGATTTTGTTGGTGGTCCATTGGCTAAGAATCTGCCAACCAAGGCAGGGGACACGAGTTCGATCCCTGGTCCAGGAAGATCCTTCATGCCACGGGGCAGCTAAGCCCATGTGCCAGAACTACTGAGCCAAAGCTCTAAAGCCCGTGCTCCACAAGAGAGGCCAGTGCAATGGGAAGCCCAAGCACAGCACCTAGAGAGTAGCCCTTGCTCACCGCAACTAGAGAAAAGACTGTACAGCAACGAAGACCCTGCGTGGCCAAAACCAAATAAAACTTTTTTAAAAACTAGCTCTTACAAAGGTAATTGGTATATCAAGACCCACAAAATGTGGGCCCCTTCAGGGGTCTGGTGGTTGTTCAGTCACTAAGTCGTGTCTAACCCTTTGCGATCCCAGGGACTGCAGGCTTCCCTGTCCTTCACTATCTCCTGGAGTTTGCTCAAATTCATGTCCAGAGTTGGTGATGCTAGTTAACCATCTCAACATCTGCTGGCCTCTTCTCTTTTTGCCTTCAATCTTTCCCAGCATCAGAATCTTTTCCAATGAGTCAGCTCTTCGTATCAGCTGGCCAAAGTATTGGAACCTCAGCTTTTGCCGCAGTCCTTCCACTGAATATTCATTGGATTTCAGATTTCAGCTGCTTATTGCAAAATTCAGATTTAAATTGAAGAAAGGGAAAACCACTAGACCATTCAGGTATGATCTAAATCAAATCCCTTATGAGTATACAGTGGAGGTGATGAACAGATTCAGGGGCCTGGCTCATGTCACAGATCTAAACCCAAGCCAGCCTGCACCTATGGGTAACACCTCTTAGTTAAGGAAACCTCACATACACATCAAAATCTTCCAGCTCAGCTTTGTCTAGTTATGTTACCTGGAAAATAAGACCTGCTGGCCTCATTAGAAACTTCCTGACCTCTCAGCCAATCACATCCTGCTTCAGCACTGCCTCTGTTGACACTTTATAAAACTCACTCTTGCTCAAAATCTCTCAGGAAGGATGGCCCAGTGCAATAGGCATTATACTCCCTAATCTATTGATTATTTTTCTTTGAATAAAGGACAGCAAACTCACTACTAAATTGTATTATTTTTGTCATTTGACATCTCCTAGAAGAAAACAGAAAAATCTTCAGCAGTGCTTTCTTGGTTATGACACCAAAAGCACAAGACAAAAAGGAAAAAAAAAGATAAATTGGCATTCCTCAAAATGAAAAACTTTGGTGGATCAAAGGATGCTATCAAAAGAGTGAGAAGACACAACAAGAGAAACTTGAGCACCGCAACGAAGAGTAGCCCTGCTCACCAAAAGTAGAGAAAGCCCAAGTGCAGCAATGAAGACACAGCACAGCCAAAAATAAAGAAAGAAATACGTGGGGGAAAAGAAAAGACCCAGTGCAGACAAATGAATAAATAAAAAATATTTTTTAAAAAAAAACAGAAAGAGTAAAAAGACAACCCACAGATTGGGAGAAAATATTTACAAACTATGTGCCTGATAAGGAAGTAATATCCAGAATATATAGAGGGCAACTAAAATTCAATAAAACAACCCAATTCAAAAATAGGCAAAGGATTTGAAAAGACATTTCTAAAAGAAAGAAGGTAAACAGATGGCCAAATAAACACATGGCAAGATGCTCAACATCAGTAATCATTCAATCAGTTCAGTTCAGTTCAATCGCTCAGTTGTGTCCGACTCTTTGCAACCCCGTGGATTGCAGCACGCCAGGCTTTCCTGTTCATCACCAACTCCTGGAGCTTACTCAAACTCATGTCCATCGAGTCGGTGATCCCATCCAACCATCTTATCCTCTATCATGCCTTTCTCCTCCTGCCTTCAATCTTTCCCAGCATCAGGGTCTTTTAAAATGAGTTGGTTCTTTGCATCAGGTGGCCAAAGTAATGGAGTTTCAGCTTTAGCATCAGTCGTCCCTGAATATTCAGGACTGATTTCCTTTAGGATGGACTGGTTGTTGGATCTCCTTGCAGTCCAAGGGACGCTCAAGAGTCTTCTCCAACACCACAGTTGAAAAGCATCAATTCTTCAGCACTCAGCTTTCTTTATAGTCCAACTCTCACATCCATACATGACTACTGGAAAAACCATAGCTTTGACTAGACGAATCTTTGTTGGCAAAATATTGTCTCTGCTTTTCAATATGCCATCTAGGTTAGTCATAGCTTTTCTTCCAAGGAGCAAGTGTCTTTTAATTTCATGGCTTCAGTCACCATCTGCAATGATTTTGAAGCCCCCCAAAATAAAGTCTGACACTGTTTCCACTGTTTCCCCATCTATTTCCCATGACGTGATGGGACCAGATGCCATGATCTTCGTTTTCTGAAAGTTGAGTTTTAAGCCAACTTCTTCACTCTCCTCTTTCACTTTTATCAAGAGGCTCTTTAGTTCTCTTTCCCTTTCTGCTATAAGGATGGTGTCATCTGCATATCTAAGGCTATTAATATTTCTCCTGGCAATCTTGATTCCAGCTTGTGCTTCATCCAGCCTGGCATTTTGTATGATATACTCTGCATATAAGTTAAATGAGCAGGGTGACAATATACAGCCTTGATGTATTCTTTTCCCGATTTGGAACCAGTCTGTTGTTGCATGTCCACTTCTAACTGTTGCTTCTTGACCTGCACAAAGATTTTTCAGGAGGCAGGTCAGGTGGTCTGGTATTCCTATCTCTTTCAGAATTTTCCACAGTTTGTTGTGATCCACATAGTCAAAGGTTTGGCATAGTCAATAAAGCAGAAGTAGATGTTTTTCTGCAACTCTCGTGCTTTTTCAGTGACAATTTGATCTCTGGTTCCTCTACCTCCTCTAAATCTCTAAATTCGAACATTTGGAATTTCACAGTTCATGTACTGTTGAAGCCTGGCTTGGAGAATTTTGAGCATTACTTTGCTAGCGTGTGAGATGAGTACAATTGTGTGGTAGTTTGAACATTCTTGGTTTCCCTCATAGCTCAGTTGGTAAAGACTGCCTGCAATGCCAGAGACCCTGGTTCGATTCCTGGGTTGGGAAGATCCGCTGGAGAACAGAAAGGCTACCCACTCCAGTAATCTTGGGCTTCCCTTGTGGCTCAGCTGGTAAAGAATCTACCTGCAATGCAGGAGACCTGGGTTCGATTCCTGGGTTGGGAAGATCCCCTGGAGAAGAGAAAGGCTACCCACTCCAGTATTCTGGCCTGGAGAATTCCAGGGACTGTACAGTCCATGGGGCCACAAAGAGTCAGACACAATGGAGTGACTTTCACTTTCACTTGAACATTCTTTGGCCTTGCCTTTCTTTGGGATTGGAATAAAAATAGACCTTTTTGAGTCCTCTGGCCACTGCTGAGTTTTCCAAATTTGCTGGCATATGGAATGCAGCACTTTAACACATCTTTAAAGATCCATTAATATAACTGCAAAGAATATTCTGCAAAGTATATAATCAATCTGATTTCAGTATTGACCATTTGGTGATGTTCATATGTAGAGTCTTCTCTTGTGTTGTTGAATGAGGGTGTTTGCTATGACCAGTGCATTCTCTTGGCAAAACTCTGTCAACCTTTGACCTGCTTTGTTTTGTACTCCAAGGCCATATTTGCCTGTTATTCCAGGTACCTTTTTACTTCCTACTTTTGCATTCCAGTCCCCTATAATGAAAAGGATATCTTTTGGGAGTGTTAGTTCAAGAACGGAGAAGGCAATGGCACCCTACTGCAGTACTCTTGCCTTGAAAATCTCATGGATGGAGGAGCCTGGTGGGCTGCAGTCCGTGGGGTTGCGAAGAGTCGGATACGACTGAGAGACTTCACCTTCACTTTTCACTTTCCTGCATTGGAGAAGGAAATGGCAACCCACTCCAGTGTTCTTGCCTGGAGAATCCCAGGGACAGGGGAGCCTGGTGGGCTGCCGTCTATGGGGTTGCACAGAGTCGGACATGACTGAAGCGACTTAGCAGCAGCAGCAGCAGCAGAAATAGAAGGTCTTAAGAAAACGCAAATTAGAGCCACAATGAGATAAACACTACACACATATAGGATGGCTATAATAAAACAAGGCAAAACAGAAATGTTGTTGAGGCCATGGAAACTTTAGAAACTTTGTATATTGCTGGTAGGGAATGGAAAATGGAGCAGACATGGAAAATAGTTAAGCATATTATTATTTTATGTTCCAGCAATTCCACTAATTGGTCTATATACCCAAACCAATTGAAAAGAGAATTCAGATGACTGCTTGTATACTAATGTTACAGCAACATTATACACGTTAGCTAAAATGTGGAAACAAGCCAAATGTTCATCAACAGATGAATGAGTAAACAAAACATGGTATATCCCTACAAGAGAATAGGGACGTGTGTGCACATGCTAAGCCCTTTCAGTCGTGTCTGACTCTGCGACCTCATGGACTGTAGCCTGCCAGGCTCCTCTGTCCGTGGGATTCTCCAGGCAAGAATACTGGAGTGGGTTTCTATGCCCTCCTCCAGGGGATTTTCCCAACCCAGGGATTGACTCAGAATCTCTTAGGTCTCCATCATTGGCAGGTGGGTTCTTTACCACCCAGGAAGCCCAGAATAGGGACACTTTTTCATTAAAATGGTGAAAATGGTAAATTTTACGTTTTGTATGTTTTATCACTATTTTAAAAAACCTGTGCTCCATCACATACGAAGAGATTGCCCTGATCTTAGGCAAGTCAGTTAACTGCTTTGGCCTCAGTTTCCTTATTGATGTGTCAGTTCAGTTCAGTTGCTGAGTCGTGTCCAACTCTTTGCAACCCCACGAATCGCAGCACGCCAGGCCTCCCTGTCCATCACCAACTCCCGGAGTTCACCCAAACTCATGTCCAACCAGTCGGTGATGCCATCTAGCCATCTCATCCTCTGTCATCCCCTTCCCCTCCTGCCCTCAATCCCTCCCAGCATCAGAGTCTTTTCCAATGAGTCAACTCTTCACATGAGGTGGCCAAAGTATTGGAGTTTCAGTTTCAGCATCAGTCCTTCCAATGAACACCCAGGACTGATTTCCTTTAGAATAGACTGGCTGGATCTCCTTGCAGTCCGAGGGACTCTCAAGAGTCTTCTCCAACACCACAGTTCAAAAGCATCAATTCTTCAGCACTCAGTTTTCTTCACAGTCCAACTCTCACATCCATACATGACTACTGGAAAAACCACAGCCTTGACTAGATGGACCTTTGTTGCAAAGTAATGTCTCTGCTTTTGAATATGCTATCTAGGTTGCTCATAACTTTCCTTAGAAGGAGTAAGCGTCTTTTAATTTCATGGCTGCAGTCACCATCTGCAGTGATTTTGCAGCCCCAGAAAGTAAAGTCTGATACTGTTTCTACTGTTTCCCCATCTATTTCCCATGAAGTGATGGGACCAGATGCCATGATCTTTGTTTTCTGAATGTTGAGCTTTAAGCCAACTTTTTCACTCTTCTCTTTCACTTTCATCAGGAGCCTTTTTAGTTCCTCTTCACTTTCTCCCATAAGGGTGGTGTCATCAGCATATCTGAGGTTACTGATATTTCTCCCAGTAATCTTGATTCCAGCTTGTGCTTCTTCCAGCCCAGCATTTCTCATGATGTGCTCTGCATAGAAGTTAAATAAGCAGGGTGACAATATACAGCCTTGACGTACTCCTTTTCCTATTTGGAACCAGTCTGTTGTTCCATGTCCAGTTCTAACTGTTGCTTTCTGACCTGCATACAGATTTCTCAAGAGGCAGGTCAGGTGGTCTGATATTCCCATTGCTCTCAGAATTTTCCACAGTTTATTGTGATCCACTCAGTCAAAGGCTTTGGCATAGTCAATAAAGCAGAAAGAGATGTTTTTCTGGAACTCTCTTGCTTTTTCCATGATCCAGCAGATGTTGACAATTTGATCTCTGGTTTCTCTGCCTTTTGTAAATCCAGCTTGAACATCAGGAAGTTCACAGTTCACATATTGCTGAAGCCTGGCTTGGAAAATTTTGAGCGTTACTTTACTAGCATGTGAGATGAGTGCAACTGTGTGGTAGTCTGATCATTCTTTGGCAATGCCTTTCTTTGGGATTGGAATGAAAACTGACCTTTTCCAGTCCTGTGGCCACTGCTGAGTTTTCCAAATTTGCTGGCACATTGAGTGCAGCACTTTCACAGCATCATATTTCAGGATTTGATATAGCTCCACTGGAATTCCATCACCTCCACTGGCTTTGTTCGTAGTGATGCTTTCTAAGGCCCACTTGACTTCACATTCCAGGACGTCTGGCTCTAGGTGAGTGATCACACCATCATGATTATCTTGGTCGTGAAGATCTTTTTTGTACAGTTCTTCTGTGTATTCTTGCCATCTCTTCTTAATATCTTCTGCTTCTGTTAGACCATTTCTGTCCTTTATCGAGCCCATCTTTGCATGAAATGTTCCCTTGGTATCTCTAATTTTCTTGAAGAGATCTCTAATCTTTCCCATTCTGTTGTTTTCCTCTATTTCTTTGCACTGATCGCTGAGGAAGGCTTTCTTATCTCTTCTTGCTATTCATTGGAACTCTGCATTCAGATGCTTATATTTTTCCTTTTCTCCTTTGCTTTTCGTTTCTCTTCTTTTCACAGCTACTTGTAAAGCCTCCCCAGACAGCCATTTTGCTTTTTTGCATTTCTTTTCCATGGGGATGGTCTTGATCCCTGTCTCCTGTACAATGTCACAAACCTCTGTCCATAGTTCATCAGGCACTCTGTCTATCAGATCTAGGCCCTTAAATCTATTTCTCACTTCCACTGTATAATCATAAGAGATTTGATTTATGTCATACCTGAATGGTCTAGCGGTTTTCCCTACTTTCTTCAATTTAAGTCTGAATTTGGCAATAAGAAGTTCATGATCTGAGGCACAGTCAGCTCCCAGTCTTGTTTTTGCTGACTGTATAGAGCTTCTCCATCTTTGGCTGCAAAGAATATCATCAATCTTATTTCAGTGTTGACCATCTGGTGATCTCCATGTGTATTGATGTTTGCTACGTGCTAAATCACTTCAGTCATGTCAAACTCCATGCGACCCTATGGAATGTAGCCCACCAGGCGGAATAATAATTAAACAGGTTAAATGATATCAGATAATTGCTACACCTGGGGCATAGTATATGCTTAGATGTTCTCTTCCCTATTGCCACATCCAAATAAAACTAGTTTAAATTTTCCCTTTGATTATAAAATGAACACACACTCATTGTGAAAACATTCTTCTCAGACAATATCCAATAGAGAGAAGCGAGTTTCACAATCAAGTTAATTTACTAATAACTTTTTTGGCTGCAATGGGTCTTAGTCGTGGCATGCAAAATTTCCCGTGCATCATGTTGGATCTTTTGTTGCAGCGCATGGGCACATGTGCTCAGTAGTTTGGCAGCTGGGCTTAGTTGCTCCTTTCTTGGTTTCCCAACCAGGGTTCAAACCCTCACCCCCTGCACTGAAAGGCAGATTCTTAACCACTGGACCCCAGGGAAGTCACAGTAATAATTTTTGAAACGTTCAATGAAATTTACTAATAATATCTTGATTTTTTTTAGAAGTGTATTTGATTTAATTTCAACTAGTTGTACTAGTTTCCACTGTACAGCAAAGTGATTCAGTTTTACATATGTATACATTCTTTTTATATTCTTTTCCCTTATGGGTCATCACAGGATACTGAATATAATTTCCTGCACTATACCGTGCATGCATGCTTAGTCACTTCCGTCGTGTCCGACTCTGCAGCCCTATGGACAGTACCCTGCCAGGCTCCTCTGTCCATGGAGTTCTCTAGGCAAGAATACTGGAGTGGGTAGCCATGCCCTCCTCCTGGGGGTACTAGTTTGCATCTGTTAATCCCGAACTCCTAATCCATCCCTTGCCTGCCTCTCCTCCCTCGTCAACCACGTATCTCTTCTTTATGTCTGTGAGTCTGTTTTTGTTTCACAGATAAGTTCATTTGTGTCATATTTTAGATTCCACATATAAGTGAAATCATGCGATATTTGTCTTTCTCTTTATGACTTAACAGTCTCTAGGTCTAACCATGTTACCGCAAATGGCATTATTTCATAATAATAAGGCTAAGCGGTAGTCGGAAAATCCCATGGATGGAGGAGCCTGGAAGGCTGCAGTCCATGGGGTCGCTAAGAGTCGGACACGACTGAGTGACTTCACTTTCACTTTGCACTTTCATGCATTGGAGAAGGAAATGGCAACCCACTCCAGTGTTCTTGCCTGGAGAATCCCAGGGACGGGGGAGCCTGGTGGGCTGCCGTGTATGGGGTCACACAGAGTCGAACACGACTGAAGTGACTTAGCAGCAGTAGTCAATTATGCATACGTATCATATCTTTCTTTATCCATTCTTCTGTGAATGGAATATTTTCTTTTTAAGAGGGTTTATTAATTTTATTTTTTAAACTTAAAGTATAATTTATTTACAATATTATATTAGTTTCAGTTGTACAAAATAGTGATTCAATATTTTTATAGATTACACTCCAAGTAAAGTTTTATAAAATATTGGCTATATTTCCTGTGCTGTACAATATATCTGTATATCTTATTCATTTTATACATAACAATTGTACCTCTTAATCCCCTACCCTTACCTTGCCCCTCCTCCCTTTCCTCTCCCCAGTGTTAACCACAAGTTTGTTCTCGATATTTGTGAGTCTGTTTCTGTTATATTTATTTGTTTGTTTTATTTTTTAGATTCCACATATAATGATAAGTATTTGTCTTCCTCTGACTTACTCCACTAAACATTATACCTCCGGGTCCATCCATGTTGTTGCAAATGGCAAAATTTCATTCTTAGTTGCTTCCATGTTATGTTGTAAATGGGGCTTCTGTGAACATAAAGGTGCATTTATCTTCTTGAATTATAGTTTTGTCTGGATATATACTGAATAGTGGGATTGCTGGATCATATGGCAACCCTATTTCTAGTTTTTTGAGGAATCTCCATACTATTTTCACAGTGGCTGCATCAACCTACATTGCAACCTACAATGGAGGTTGTAGGAGGGTTCCCTTTTTCCCACACCTTGTCTAGCATTTGTTATAATAACTTTATTATTAAGTCAATGGCATTCTGCTGGTAAAACAAAAAATTATAATATAAACACATCTTAAAATAAAATATAAAGCATAACAGGAAAGTGCAGTCAACAACACAATAATCTATCAATATAACCACACCCTAAAATTTTAAACAAGCTCAGAATGGCATGTGCGACTGGACATTTTTGTTGTTGGAGACAAATTCTAGTGGTGGTAGGGGTTGGAGGAGACAAGAAGTCATCAATAAGATATATCTTTTTCTTTCAAACAGAAAATGGGATCCTTTTCCACATGGCATGGTGAAGTTTTTTTTCCACACCACAAAATATCTTCCTGACATCCTTACTGACTTTTAAAATATATTACTTAAAGTATTTCTTAAGATGAAGTGAAGTGAAAGTCTCTCAGCCATATCTGACTCTTTGTAACCCTGTGGACTGTAGCCTGTCAGGCTCCTCTGTCCTTGGAATTCTCCAGGCAAGAATGCCGAAGTGGGCAACCGTTCCCTTCTCCAGAGGATCTTCCCAACCCAGGGATTGAACCCAGGTCTCCTGCATTGCAGGCAGATTCTTTACTGTCTGAGCCACCAGGCAGCCCAAGAATACTGGAGTGGGTAGCCTATCCCTTCTCCAGGGGATCTTCCCAATCCAGGAATCAAACCAGGGTCTCCTGCATTGCAGGTGGATTCTTTACCAGCTGAACTACCAGGGAGGCCAATTTCTTAACATAGGTGTGTATTTTGCCAATTCCATGGGTACCTGATGTGGGTACACTGAGAGGTACTAGGATTTTTTTCAGCTTCTGTTCACACAGTGAGGGCGCCACCTCTCTGCAAGAGAGGGTCTGTCAAAGTATCCTCTGCAGGGCACTGTTCATCTGTAAGCTTCATCATACAAGAATTCTATGAGAGCCAATATAGATTTTGGTACGGTATCTCACCAGAGAAGGCAATGGCACCCCACTCCAGTACTCTTGCCTGGAAAATCCCATGGATGGAGGAGTCTGGTAGGCTGCAGTCCATGGGGTCGCTGAGGGTTAGGCACGACTGAACGACTTCACTTTCACTTTCATGCATTGGAGAAGGAAATGGCAACCCACTCCAGTGTTCTTGCCTGGAGAATCCCAGGGATGGGGCAGCCTGGTGGGCTGCCATCTATGGGGTTGCACAGAGTCGGACATGACTGAAGTGACTTAGCAGCAGGAGCAGCAGGGTATCTCACACAGGTCCAGAATTGGCTGATTTTGTTTAATCCGGTTGTCTTAATTATGACCACTGAATACCGTAGCCACGTAACCAGAGGATCACAGCTCCTTGAAACGCACCTGAGTCGGTCATTGTGTGCAGAACACTGCTGGACAACGCTCCAATAGACGTTTACCTGACACTGCCCTATTGGAGGGCGATATGGGGCAAGAATCACAAAGACAAGTGTCTCTTCGACTAGGAATCCCACTACTAGCAATCTCTCCTTAGGAAATGTTGAAAAGAAAACCTTACACTGAAGTGCTACCAATAAGACCAAAATACTGGCTGTATCCTATGTTAAAGTTGCAAATGGGAGGTGTAAGGTGAGAGAGGGGACTTCCCCGATGGCTCAGTGGGTAAAAAAATCTGCCTGCAGTGCAGGAGACTCGGGTTCGATCCCTGGGTTGGGAAATAACCTAGAGGAGGAAATGGCAACCCACTCCAGTATTCTTGCCTGGGAAATCCCATGGACAGAGGAGCCTGGTGGGCTACAGCCCGTGGGGTCGTAAGGTGAGGTAGAAGTGTTCTCTTGGAGGTGACTAAGTACATATGGAATGAAAAAAAAATGGTTATCAGTGTGTTTGAACTGCCTGAGGAATTTTAAAAACAGATTCCAAAGCTTTACTCCATTTGTGTGAAAACCAGCCTCTGCCTAAGCCACTAGGCTCCTGCCTCCACATCCCCCACCAGCCATTTCCAGTGTCCCAGTCTCTCTGCTTCCAGAGTCCAGAGAGAGGAACTCTGGTTGGAGGACATTCTTTTGTGCCAAGTCATAGGTTACTGGCCAACCTTGGCAATCAGCTGCTCTGGGGTTAATGCCCAGCCCAGATCCAACCGGCTGTAGATGGTTGAGCAGAATAGTGCAAAACACAGTCCCCAGGCCCAGCTGTTTCCCTCTCCTCAACAGGGCTTTTGCAGAGGACAGGTCACCTGGGTTGCAAGGGCAATCATGAAAATATGGATCTCTTGGGCGGGGGCGGGGGGGGGAGTAGATTATGCAATTCCCAATTTCCAGTTGACAAGAAATCAGGCTGAATCTTTGGCTTGGGTCAGAGTAGAGAATCTCAGTGAACAAGCCTGCCTTTCTGGGCCAAGTGCTCTGACAGAGAGGAAGAAATATTCCATAGCCATTTCATAAATGACCACTGAGACAATTAACAAGCATAACCTCCAGTAGCATGGACTCTGGCCTCCCACCAATTTCAGAAAGTGGCACTCACGTCAGGGTTTGAAAGTAGCACTTTTTCAAATTATTTTAGCAAATTAGCAGTTTGGTGTATCACACTCAGCTTCAGCAATCCTTGCCAACCTCATCCTGCTCAGAGAAAGCCATACTCAGTCCTTTCAAAGCAGATAATGCAATGTTGCTTCTTGCTGAAGTTTGGCCGGTGCATAGGGTTAACTGAGGAGAGGCCTCAGAGATGGAGCTGCCAGAGATGGATCCAAAAGAAGAAGCTGAATGTCCAGGGAAGCAAGACAAAAGATGAGACCCAGGGAAATTGAAGCTGCCCTCCCTCCTGTAGAAATTCAAGGTCAGTGAACTTCTTATTCTGCTGTCTAATACAAGAGCCACTGACCATGTGTAGCCATTAATTTAATTTCTTTCTTTCTTTTTTTGGCTGCACCATGTGACTTGTGGAATTCTAGTTCCCCACCCAGGGATTGAACCTGTGCCCTCAGCAGTGAAAGCATGGATTCCTATCCCCTGGACCTGCAGAGAATTCCCTTGGGTTAATTTCAATGAACTGCAATAGTAAATTCAGCTGCCTAGTGGCACTAGCCACATTCAAGGGCACAACAGCCACACAGGTCTAGAGGCTGTGGTATTCATGCAACGCCTGCAGAAAGTTCGGGTGGACAGAACTATAGAGAAAGCCGTCTTCCCGTCCCTCTACCCTCCTGCCAAATGTTGGTCACACTGCACCTGCCCTGTGGGGACAGACAGCACAAAACCAGTTTGGAATTCTCTTGATGGTTTAGCATGTGTGTCTGGAGAGCTACAGAGCCACAGCCATGTAATAAAGCTCTTCTGAGGACAGTTGTATCACTTTGCTAAGTCACCACTGGTAGGTTTCAAAGTTTTCTCTCACTTTGCAGAGAGTTAAGATTCCGTTAGGTCCTGTTTTTCCTTCTAGATTATTATTATTATTATTTTAGCAATGCAGCCAATAGTTGTCTTGTCTGGAGAATCCCATGAACAGAGGAGCCTGGGAGCCTACAGTCCATGTGGTCCCAGAGAGTTGGACACAACTGAAGCGACCTAGCATGCACACATGCACCCATAAGGGAGAGGACCCTTGAAAGGGATGACCAGTCCAGGGTTCCACAATGCCAGTAAGGTTTGGGGAAAACAGGAAACGTTGGGCTTCCCTGATAGCTCAGTTGGTAAAGAATCCACCTGCAATGCAGGAGACTCCAGTTCGATTCCTGGGTCGGGAAGAACCCCTGGAGAAGGCATAGGCTACCCACTCCAGTATTCTTGGGCTTGAAAGGTTAGAATTAAAGATAAACTAAACCTGGGGGTTTCCTGATGGCCCAGTGGTTAGGATTCCAGGCTTTCAGTACCATGGCTTGTGTTTAATCCCTGATCAAGGAACTGAGATCCTTCAAGCCTTATGGTCCAGCCAAAAGAAAATAAACCAAATTTCCCACTCCTTCCAGGCCGACTCCAGTACCATGCGTTCCTGGGAGGCCTTTCTGCGGGGTCTGCTTAACCTCCTTACCACGAGTGGCCATGACTATCAGGAAAAGCCTCGGAAGAGAGTTTCACTCAGCAGAGCTGAGCCTCCACCACCCTCAAGCACACCATTTGGAAGATTACAGGGACATGCCAGGGGGTGTCTGAGGCCCCCTTTTCTAGTCCCAGGTCTTGAGACACAGGCACAGCTGTTCCACGGCAGAGGGCATTGGACATTGACCTGGCAGATGCTTCAGGCCCCCCTGCTTAACATTTTCGATCAGGACGGCTCCCTCTTCTGTATTCTCAGCCGGCAAATTCCTGGCTTGCCTGAACTGCACAAAGTGCTGAGCAGAAACTGGCTGATTTGTCTGGAGCAATCTGGCCAGACCTGTTGCAAAACACAATGATAATATCTACCCAGGTTTTCCATCTGAAAGGTCTGACGTTTTTCCAAGAAAAGCCTTAGTAGATTAATTAGGATCTTTGCCTCTCAGGGATCTGGCAAGTAAACAGTGTTGCATTTGTATCAACAATAGGTGTAAAGAACTAGTGTTTATCATCGAAAGTTGCCAACCTGGGTTTAAAATGAGGGGTGATACAGAGTCAGAAGAAAGCAGGCGTGGAGGGTGAATGCATGATAGATACAGAGGTGAACTTTCTGCATCCTTAACCCCCAGGCTCTTCAGATACCATCTGGCAGAGCACAAATAGAAAGGTTTTCATTTATTACAGTAATTAACTTGTTGTTGTTTACTGTTTTAGGCTGCACTGGCTTTTTTGTTTGTTTGTTTCTTGTTTTCTTTTTTAAAATTTATTTATTTTTTAATTGAAGGATAATTGCACTGGCTCTTCATTGCAGCCTGTGGGCTCAGTAGTTGTGGCATGAAGGCTTAGTTGCCCAGTAGCATGCGGGGTCTTAGTTCTCCACTCAGGAATTGAACCCGAGTCCCTTGCATTGGAAGGCAGACTCTTGACCACTGGACCATCAGGGAAGTCCTGAAAGCTTTTTATACTTTGCCTCAATGTCAGCTCACATTTCTTGATCTTGAGGGAACATAATGCTATCCTGGATGACCAAACAGATCTTGTTGCTGGGAGTTACAGCCCTCTTTAGCGTTTGAATATGTTGAAAATACTTATACAGTTTGTTTTTGACATCTGAGGCTACAGGAACTTTTTCTAGGAGTGATTTTCAAGAATCTGTTTTCTAGAACTAAGTGGGACAAGATGAACTTCGCTGTGATTAAAAAATAAACTTTATTTGTTTCTAAAGAAATTTCTATTTCTGGTGATTAAAAATATACACGGATAGATAGATAATGAGAGATTAAAACATATACAGATGGATAATGAGAGATAGATTAAAAGCTCAACCAACATGAAGTCCAACCAATACACCGGTTAAACATTCTTTGACATGCAATAACCACAGTGAAAAAACTTTCTAAAGTTTATAGGAAATGAGAGTTTCCTGATGAGGAGGAAATCACATTAGAAGATCTTCAAGGGCATTTCTCTCTGTGATTCATGAAGCCACATGACACTCCAGTGTTCTGGCCTGGAGAATCCCAGGGACCGGGGAGCCTGGTGGGCTGCCGTCTATGGGGTAGCACAGAGTCGGACACGACTGAAGCGACTTAGCAGCAGCAGCAGCAGCAGCAGCAGCAGCAGCAGCAGCAGCAGAACATGGAAGCAACCTAGATGTCCATCGACAGAGGAATGGGTAAAGAAGTTGTGGTTCATATACACAAGGGAATACTCAGCTCAGTTCAGTTGCTCAGTCGTGTCCAACTCTGTGTGACCCCATGAATCGCAGCACGCCAGGCCTCCCTGTCCATCACCATCTCCCGGAGTTCACTCAGACTCACATCCATCAAGTCCGTGATGCCATCCAGCCATCTCATCCTCTGTCATCCCCTTCTCCTCCTGCCCCCAATTCCTCCCAGCATCAGAGTCTTTTCCAGTGAGTCGACTCTTCACATAAGGTGGCCAAAGTACTGGAGTTTCAGCTTTAGCATCATTCCTTCCAAAGAAATCCCAGGGCTGATCTCCTTTAGGATGGACTGGTTGGATCTCCTTGCAGTCCAAGGGACTCTCAAGAGTCTTCTCCAACACCACAGTTCAAACGCATCAATTCTTCGGTGCTCAGCTATAAAAAGGAATGCCTTTGAGTCAGTTCTGATGAGGTGGATGAACCTAGAACCTATTATGCAGAGTGAAGTAAGTCAGAAAGAGAAAGAGAAATATCATATTCTAAAGCATATATGTGGAATCTAGAAAAATGGTACTGAATAATTTATTCACAGGACAGCAGTGAAGAAACCGACACAGAGAATAGACTTATGGACATGGCGAGAGGGAGGACAGGGTGAGATGTACGGGGAGAGTAACACGGAAACTTACATTACCGTATGTAAAATAGATAGCAAACAGGAATTTGCTGTATGGCTCAGGAAACTCAAATCAGGCGCTCTGTGTCAACCTGGAGGTGTGGGATGGGGCGGGAGGTGGGAGGGGGATTCAGGAAGGAGGGGATATATGCATACCTATGGCTGATTCCTATTGAGGTTTGACAGAAAACAACAAAATTCTGTAAAACAATTATCCTTCAGTGAAAAAATAAATAAATAAATAAATAAAACACAGTACCAATTGCTGTTTAAAATGTGAACAATAAATGTACTTGAAGTATAAAGCAGACACACCACAGCAAGTTTGAGATACGTAGCAAAGTGAACCAGTTCGGCTGGTTCCAACAGAACTGGTTCCTGTCTGGCTTCCCTGAGTCCTGAACCGCCAAGCCCCAGTCAGTCAGCTCTCATTGCCCCGTCCCCTCTTCCCTGGCCCTTCAGGAAGCTCTGCTGCTTTTCTAGGTACCATTCCTGAACTCAGGCCAATGTAAGTCTGCAGACAACTCTCGGGGTGCCCTCCCTGCTTTCTGACCCAGGAATTTCTCTCCACAGGTCTCTCCAGCTCACCGGCCATCTGTAAGGCCTGGATTCCCCAGGCCCCGCCTGCCCTGAGGCCACCTCAGCCCAGAGCCACTTCAGAAGGATCCGCAGCCTTCCTGGTTGGCTGCAGCAGGAGAGCTCAGCTCTCAAACATGGATCAGCCTCTGGGTGGAAAGGCCTGAGGGCATGTTAGCCCCAGTAAGTCAACACAGCGTGAAGCTGCACCCTGGAACTGAAAAAGAGGAAGGTGGTGGCCCTGCCTAGGGAAGGATTCTCCTCTGAAACTGCATTTTTTTGAGTAACATTGATGTGCTGAAAGGTACAAGAGAATAACCTTACTGAGCACCTACTGTGCCCTCATGTAATTTTTTGCATTGAATCCTCACAATCTAAATGATAATAGTATTGTTTTGCATGAGGCCTGCAGGTAACGTTTGCAGGATAAGCGCACAGATGGAGGTCCACATACTGCATATCCTATGTGTCAACGCTTTAGAGTTAAAAGGCAAGCTGTGTGTGTAAACAGTGCTCAGTCTTGTGTCAAGTCTTTGAGGCGCCATGGCCCCGCCAGGCTCTGATGTCCATGGAATTTTCCAGGCAAGAATACTGGAGTGGGTGGCCAGCTCCTACTCCAGGGGCTCTCTTTGACCCAGGGAGCCAACCCGCATCTCTTATGTCTCCTGCATTGGCAGGCAGATTCTTTACCGCTGAGCCACCTGGACTTCCCTAAAAGCTGATGAATAAAGAATGTGCTACCCTCTGAAACTGACAAATAGCTTCATAATGACCTGGGAAGCCAAGCTGGAGTTTAGAATTCCGAGACTCATTAGAGTTCTGAGCTGAGAGGGTGGAAGGGCAGAGAGAAAGCCCTCTTCTCTTCTCCGGCCTGAGTCTGTCCTAAGCCACGAAGAGAACGTGCCTGTGAGGAAACCAGAAGTCTCTGCCCTGTCCACCTGCATCCCCATCACACCCTCCCCAACAGCAGACCTTGGTCTCCATCAGGCCTCAGATAGGCAGTGTAGCACATCCAGAGAATGGATCTGCGGATCAGCTCCCACAGACCCTGAAGTGGATTCAGGTCCATATGGACAGGGGATTTCAAGGGTCCCAGCCCTTATAACATGGCCTGGATGGGGAGCAAGGTTTTAGGGGGCTTTCGTCCCATGAATCCCTCACTCAGCAGGGAGAAGTACAGATGAAAAAACAGCACTGTAGACGATGGGGACCAGAGTAGAGGCCCCTCTTGCCTGGGCCTAAAGATTTTACTGACTTTATCTCCAGCAGAAATAAACAAGCAGAATACAGCTCGTCAGAGGGGCCAGTCCCTGGGAAGATAAACCCAGGTGGGGAGAAGCAAAGTCCTTAATCCAAGGGCAATAGAAGATTCCACCTTAATCCATGGGCGATGCAGGGCTGACCAGCAGCACTCCACACTCCCAAATCCACCCCTGAGTTCCTCTGTGAGAACTGAAGCCCTGAAAGGTTAAACATCACACGTCTGTCACGTAGTTAATTGGAGAAGAAAATGGCAACCCACTCCAGCATTCTTGCCTGGGAAATCCCATGGACAGAGGAGCCTGATGGGCTACAGTCCATGGGGTCTAAAAAGAGCTGGATATGACCGAGCACTGATAGTTCTTATTTATTATTGTTTACCAGATACTTTTAATAGAGAATGGCAGTCCATTCCAAGGAGCACTGGGCTGTGCTCAGTGAACTGTGGTGTTGGAGAAGACTCTTGAGAGTCCCTTGGACTGCAAGGAGATCCAACCTGTCTATTCTGAAGGAGATCAGCCCTGGGTGTTCTTTGGAAGGAATGATGCTAAAGCTGAAACTCCAGTACTTTGGCCACCTTATGTGAAGAGTCGACTCACTGGAAAAGACTTTGATGCTGGGAGGGATTGGGGGCAGGAGGAGAAGGGAATGACAGAGGATGAGATGGCTGGATGGCATCACCGACTCGATGGACGTGAGTTTGAGTGAACTCCGGGAGATGGTGATGGACAGGGAGGCCTGGCGTGCTGCAATTCATGGGGTCGCAAAGAGGGATAGGACTGAGTGACTGAACTGAACTGAATATTCATTGGGCTTCCCAGGTGGCTCAGTGGTAAAGAATCTGCCTGCTAAGCAGGAGGCTTAGGTTTGATCCCTAGGTTGGGAAGATCCCCTGGAGAAGGAAATGGCAATCCACTCTAGTATTCTTGCCTGGGAAATCCCATGGGCAGGGGAGCCTGGCGGGCTACAGTCCATAGGGCTGCAAAAGAGTCGGACACAATTTAGAGGACAACAACACATAGCTAATAAGTGATGGAGCTAGGATGGAAACTCATGTTGTTCTGATCCCAAGATCCTGCTATTTCTGGATGCTATGCTATTCCTTGAAAGACCAAAGGGGACTGGGGGCTGGGGTTGAAGAGAGAAGAGGGTACAGACAACAGGGGGCTGAATTTTGAGGCTCTAAGATTTGATGAATGTTGGCTTTGCTGCCTGTTGGGCTAACCAAAGTCTAGTCTAAAGAGGTCCTGAATGAAGGTATGCCACCCTGGTAAGCTCCCGACCCTGTGCCCCCACCCCATGGCCTCAGAAGCCTCTTCCACTGCACCTAAAATACAGAGTCCTTCCTTTGGGTGCTTATCTGATGTTCCCCCAGCTTCTCAACCTGCTAGCTTTGCATTTTTGCTTTGATGACCTTTCCTCCATTCTCCCAAGCCATCTGCCTGCTCAGTGAAAGAAGGTGACCTGGGGTGTGCCAGCAAACGAAGCTTTCTTCATATGCGGGTAACTCACTGAGCAGGTATGGTATTTTTTTCCTCATTAAATTTATCTATTAAAATTATAACTTGTTTACAGATCTCTAGTTGGCTTTGTCAGTGAAGGCCAGGATGCATTATAAGGCAAGATTTAAAGAAATAAAACACCTAAGTATAGACTGGAATTATGGCCATGAAATTTATATGTTCATCAATTCATTAAAGCCTTGGCCTTCTTTCATTACCCTTTTAAGGCTGCTGCCTCTCAACCTTGGCTACGCATTGGAGTCACCTGGGAGCTTCAGAACCACCGATGGATGGGTCCCATCCTCAGAGATTTTGATGTGCTTGTCCTGGGAGTGGCGATTTTGTAAAACTTTCTAGGTGATTTTATGCAGTTAAGATGGAAGAACCAAGGATTTAAGAGAAAGTTCTACCTTCACCGGTGTTGCTTTTAGCATGTGAAAACACAGGTCCTTGAACCTGACTAGATCCACCTTCCCCAAAGCTTACCACTTCTGCCCACTATGAAAATCCTTCCTAGGTCTTGCGAGCACTCTGGCGTACAGTCAAAATTCTTCCTGTGTTTATAGTTTCAAGGAAAGACGGTCTTAGTTTATCTTCTGCACAAATAAGCAAGTATGGTGAGGCAGGAGTGGCCAACCCCTCGAGAAGAGGGAGCTGGGGCAGGGGAGGGAGTTGGGGGTTGTTAGCTGGGGCATGGGAGGAGGTGGGGGCGGAGGAGAAAAGGCAAGATCCTTGGTTCAAGGGCAACAGACGGTGCCATCTTAACCCCTGGGAGTTGTAGAGTTGACACTGAAGTTGCCCACAGCCCCAGTCTCTTTTCCCTCTTTTCTCAGCTGCATTTGCCCAGCCATTCTTGACTGCAGGGGCTCTGGCAGTCTGTCCCTGTGTCAGAATCTTCTGCTTTCCATCCAGAAAGGTGGGAGGGGGTCATGGAAGAGGCGTGAAGGCTGGAGTGCTAGGTCCCTGCCCCCACCTCCTCCGAGTCAGTCCAGGAGGTCTGGTCACACTGCCTGCTACCCACACATTTGCTGGTGACCCTGGGCCCTGGTTAAGGGCAGTCACCACCATGACAGCGGCAGAGAACCTGTCCAGCGGGTTCCACGGTGAGGTCTGGCCTGCAACTCAGGGAGCTCCCTGGGTGCTGCTGTTCCCTGGGGCTGGGTGGGGCCTCCTCGCAGAGCCTGCTCACAGCGCCTTTCTTTACAGACTCAGCATAGCCTTTGCACTCACCCACTGGTCATCCACAGACCTAAAGATTCATGACCACACTTGTCATCAGTCAAAATACTGAGCTCTGCTCCTGACCCACGATGGGATGAGGCCTGAGAAGAAAATGCCCACATTGTTTCACCATGAGATCAGGCATAGCTTTCCCAGTGGTGAGGGGAAGCCCTCAAATGCCTTTAATGTTTTGGCCAGTCTTGGCAGGTTACTTTCATTCTTCACCAGGGCACACACACACACACACACACACACACACACACCCCACACGATTGTTTCTGAGAGGTCTCAAGCTCCCTCTAGTGTGTACAGTGTATTGGGTGTTACTTGAGTGTCAACATTTTGAAGGACCTAAGGACATAATTAGATGTTTGGCCTAAGACTTATGAATTAGGATAATCCTAGCAGTGACATTTATGATATCAACAAATATAAATAACCTAAATTGGAAAGTGGAAAACCCATCACACTACATTGTAGCATCAGTTCAGTTCAGTTCAGTCGCTCAGTCGTGTCCGACTCTTTGGGACCCTATGAATCGCAGCACGCCAGGCCTCCCTGTCCATCACCAACTCCCGGAGTTCACTCAGACTCATGTGCATTGAGTTGGTAATGCCATCCAGCCATCTCATCCTCTGTCGTCCCCTTCTCCTCCTGCCCTCAATCCCTCCCAGCATCAGAGTCTTTTCCAATGAGTCAACTCTTTGCATGAGGTGGCCAAAGTTCAGCTTTAGCATCATTCCTTCCAAAGAAATCCCAGGGCTGATCTCCTTCAGAATAGACTGGTTGGATCTCCTTGCAGTCCAAGGGAGTCTCAAGAGTCTTCTCCGACACCACAGTTCAAAAGCATCAATTCTTCGGCACTCAGCTGTCTTCACAGTCCAACTCTCACATCCATACATGACTACTGGAAAAACCACAGCCTTGACTAGACGGACCTTTGTTAGCAAAGTAATGTCTCTGCTTTTGAATATGCTATCTAGATTGGTCATAACTTTCCTTCCAAGGAGTAAGCGCCTTTTAATTTCATGGCTACAGTCACCACCTGCAGTGATTTTGGAGCCCCAAAAAATAAAGTCTGACACTGTTTCCACTGTTTCCCCATCTATTTCCCATGAAGTGATGGGACCAGATGCCATGATCTTCATTTTCTGAATGTTGAGCTTTAAGCCAACTTTTTCACTCTCCTCTTTCACTTTCATCAAGAGGCTTTTTAGTTCCTCTTCACTTTCTGCCATAAGGGTGGTGTCATCTGCATATCTGAGGTTACTGATATTTCTCCTGGCAATCTTGATTCCAGCTTGTGTTTCTTCCAGCTCAACGTTTCTCATGATGTACTCTGCATATAAATTAAATAAGCAGGGTGACAATATACAGCCTTTACGTACTCCTTTTCCTATTTGGAACCAGTCTGTTGTTCCATGTCCAGTTCTAACTGTTGCTTCCTGCCCTGCATATAGGTTTCTCAAGAGGCAGGTCAGGTGGTCTGGTATTCCCATCTCTTTCAGAATTTTCCACAGTCTATTGTGATCCACTTCAGTGGATGCTAAATCTGTACCTAAGGTCTGTCTCCTATAAACTTGTATCCATTGGTCCCATAGTGACTGGATCACTCCCTCCAGCTTCCTCATTGACCATCCTTCAGATGTTTAAAGGTAACAGGAACCCTCCCTACCCGCTAAAATGCTTCAAGCTACGCTTTTCTATTTCCTTTGACCATTTTGGTTTTTTCAGACACTTCATTCTCTTCCAAGCAAACAAGGAGCTGCCCTGTTCTTTAGATGACCCATCTCCACGGCCAGAACAGATCAGTTCTGGACCCAAACTGGCCCATTAGTTTTCTGCTCTGGCATTTCTCAAACTGAAACTGAGGCAAGTCAGATCCTCTCTGCTGGTGGGAGCTGAGGGATGTGAGGGATGGGCCATGTGTGGCAAAAAGACATCGAGAGAAAAAGAAGGGAGCCCTAGAGGCGTGGAGAGGTGGAGGGTGAGGGGCTGCTAGAAGACTTCAGGTATCTGGAAGCCCCGTGTGCCAGCCCTGTCATTCCAGTAGGCTGTCAATTCATCTTCCTTGGATTCTGGGAACTATAACCATCCTCTGTCTAACCCAGTGCATTTCTGAGACTTTCAAATAAAAGAATCACATTGATCACATCTAAGCATCTAGACCATGGACTTTGGAGTTCAAAAAGCCTCAGTTTGAGTCCTATATTAACCCTTTACTAGCTTTGTGACCTTCAGCAAATCTCATAACTAGTCTAAACCCATTTTCTTCACCTGAAACAAGGGAAGTGCCTTAGATACCTCATCCCTTGACAGTAAGGACTAAGAAAGGATGGTGTGTCTAAATCCAGTTCAGGGGACTTCCCTGGTAGTCCAGTAAAGAAGCTTCCTGCCAGTGCAGGTTGATGTGGGTTCAGTCCCTGGTCTGGGAAGATTCCATATACTGAGAGGCAACTAAACCAGTGCGCCACAACTACTGAGCCTGAGCTCTAGGGCCCACAAGCTGCAACTCCTGAAACCCGCGCGCTCTAGAGTCTGTGTCCTGCAACAAGAGAAGCCAGCCACAATGAGAAGCTCATGTACTGCCACTGGAGAGTGGCCCCTGCTCACCGCAAGCAGAGAGAGCCTGTGCAAAGCAACGAAGCCCCAGCGCAGTCATATATAAATAAACAAAAAATTTAAAGGTTGTGTACAATCCAGTTCAGTCCTTGATGCACAGTAGACCCATTCCATTGGCAATAGCAAAGCAAATTTTATTTTCATTATTACTGAGTTTGTGGTTAATTCAGACACTGAAGACAAACTGTCATAAAATCTGTTTTCCTACCCTGAACTTGCACTGACTTTTTGACTCTAATTGTGGGATTTTAAGAATTTCCCTGCTCAGTTTGCCCTTTGTTAACTCCGGGGAAATTATTTAACAGGAATGTGCAAATTTTGGCAAGGACAGATGCTCCTCTGTCCCCGAGGAGGCTTCTGACTTGTGTTGTTTTCAGAGTGTCATGACCAGAGCAACAGAAGCAGTCAACGTTTAAAGAAGTCTTTCTCCTCAGCTGTACATTCTTGGGCCCTTTCCCAGAAATGACTTTCCAGAATAATTGTCCTAGAAAGTTACACATGGGCAGACTGTGTGCTGGACTGCCATATATTGGAATGAATTCTTAGTTCCCATGATCCATCCACAGTGATGACAGTGATCCCGTGGCTTGGAGTTAGAAGACTCAAGGCTCAATTTCCAGCTTGGAAAGTTTCTAGATTCCTTGGGTTACTAGTAAGCATTCATTTGAATCTTTGAAACATCAGGTGGAGTGATTCATTCACTTGTAATTCATTCAACACACATTTAATGGGCAAATGTTATGTTCCAGGCCCTTTAGGGCTTGATGCTGGAGTCAGAAGATGAAAACCTGCTACTGACCTCAAACAGGTCACAGTCTAATGAAAGAGACCACTGAAGTATAGCTATAATTTAGCGAATATAATGATGTAATTAATGGTAGCTCCTGCATAACACCCCTCCCTGCTCTCCACATCTTAGTAGCTTATCATGAAAAAAAGTTTAGTTTTTTGCTCATGCAAAGTCCAGTGTAGGTTAGGAGACCCTCTTCCTTCTTATAATCACAGCGTAAGGGACACGTTGTTGTCACAGTGGGGTAAAGAAGATGGAGGAGGAACATTGGCTCTTAACTGCCTTGACCCATAAGTAAAGCACATCATTTCTGCTCATGGTCCTTTGGTCAGGATGGGTCACGTGGCCACCCTAAGTTAATTCCATGGGAGCCAGGAGATGTAGGGGAGTTCACAGGTACTTGGTGAGCACTGACTGTCTCTGTCTCCCTAGGAAATGCTATGACACCAGCAAGCAAGGGATCCAGTATTAATTAAGATTCTTTGGGTTCAGGTAACAAACCAGCTTGAGTTAGCAAAAACAAAAAAGAAAACTTATTACAAGGATTTTTGAGGTGTCTTCAAGAATCAAATGGCAGAAATAAAACTGAACATCCAGCAGGGATTAGAATCAGGAATTGCAAAAGCACTGAGATACGTCTCTTGACTTGGTACCACTGTGAGAAAATAAAAAGGAAGTGACTTGGTTTTTAATTTCATAGACAATCCAGTAGTGACAAGCAATCCAGGAGGTGTGTTTTGGGGGAGTTCAGGTATTCCTAATGAGGACCATTTAATCCACACTAAGAAGAGAGGGAGGAAGGGAGGATGAGCATTCAAAAGGAGATGATATCTGCCCCAAGCTTTTAAATATATATGTATTTGTGGTAAAACTGTCCTGAGTTTTAAATACTAAGAAGGAATTAGGTAAAGACAAAGTGCAAGATCACTCCAGGCAGCAGATGCTACGTGCTAAGAACTGGATATATAGAAAAGCTTGGAATAAATTGGGAAATAAGATTATTTTTTATGGATAGAGTTTAGGGTGAAGTGACAGACACTGTAAGGTGACTACCCAATACACAGTCTCTGTTCTTCTCCCTTGCTAATAGATTTTTGATTTTTTTTCTTTTCCGGTCATGCCACACAGCTTATGGAATCTTAGTTTCCCAACCAGGGATTGAACCTGGGCCATGACAGTGAACGCGCTGAGTCCTAACCACTGAACCACCAGGGAATTCCCAGGGCTATGAATTCTCTTGAGTTACTTTTTTGGCATGGTTTGATATATGGGTCAGGTTCCATTTTTTTTTCCCCAAGGTTGATATCCAGCTGTTTTAGTACTGTTGTTGTAAAGCCTATCTTTCCCCAGTTTTAAATATCTTGGCATCTTTATCAAAATCCTCTGACTATTAGAAAGAGTCTATTTCTGAAATCTCTATTTTGTTCCATTTTTTTTTAATTCCACTGATTTTTGTGTCCCCAAGCTTTCTCCAGTGCTGCTATGCGGGATGGTTGGCATTCACTTGTGTGCAGCCCAGAAGGGTGAGGGAGTTAAAGTCTTCTGGGGCAACCATCAAGTAGTGGGGGATGGAAGTCATTGGAGAAATCCTTCTCCAGCAGACAATTTCAAGAATTCTGTGTGCTCCTCAGGCACCCCTGGGAGAAGTGAGGCCCAGTGACCCCAACGGGGACCAGCATAATAACATACTCTTTAAATAGGCTTTTCTTCTTTCCCTATTTCATTTTCTTTTGTACCACAGTCTTCTGGGATCAACTCCCAGATAGACTATCTGACTCAAGTTCTTGTCTCAGTCTCCATTTTTGGAAGGAACCCAGGCTAAGTTTTGACTGTCAACCCCATTTTCTTCTCCTTTAGCTGGGAGCAATACTATCTGATACCGATTCATGTTGGGAGAAGACAGAGTAGAAGAAATAGGCTAGGATCAAATTTTTTAAGGCATTAAATATCATCTAAGAAATTCGGATTCTGTTCTGCAGGGAAGAAGAAAACTCAAAGACACTGAGTACAAGATTGACATGATCAGATGATTCAAGATCCTTTATTGACCCAAGACTTGATGATTCTCTGAATTTTTGTTTCTTTAAATTGCAAAAGCACCACTTCCTTGTCTATTTCATACAGGGACCAAATCACAAAGACCAACCTAGATGATGCACATTCCACAGGAGCTAAATAAAAGCAGGGTGTTACTATTTTTAATTCAATCTGAAGTAGGTCATATGTTAGCGTGGGAACTAAGCATTCTAGTACTTTTTCAAAAATCTCCTAATTTGTCAATTAGAATTTCCAACTGTGGTGAAAGTATATTTTCAGCATGTGACTTCATGGGCCAAGGAATCCAAACGCAATATTGGGTTGTATCTATAAGATAGCAGAATAATGAATTTAATTTAATTTAATAATGAATTTAATCTAATTTAATATATCTGTAATTTAATATATCTGTAAGGAACCATAGAGTCTAAACTAACAAGGGTCTTAAACAGATGAAAATGGGCCTTCTAAGACTGATGGGGAAATTGTGATGTCTCAGGTTTCCTTTATCTTTCTGCTCTGTCAACTCGATAATGTGATTTCCATCTTCAAACCAAGATGGTTGCTGCAACTTTCGACATCATGTCCACTTCCAGGGAGGAGGGAAAAAGTGGAAGGGAAGAAGGTGAGTCTTCAAGTCGAGTCAACGCCTCCTCTCCAAGAACTTCCTGGAAGTCTCATCCAGGTTTCTATTTATGTCTCACTGGCCACCCTTTAAGCACAAGGAGAGCTGGGAAATGTAGTCTTTTAGCTGTGTGTAAGTCAGCTCCCCCCCAAATCAGGATCCCATCAGTAAGGAAATAGAAGAGAATGGGTATTGGGTAGATGATTAGCCTACCCAATCTTGGCCAGACATGATGTCTTTCCCTTATTTGCTGTTGGCTGATTGGGCAAGTTGCTTTCTGAGATTCAATTTCTACCTCTGTACAATGGTGCTAAAAATTTGTGCTTTATAAAGATTTATATTTTACAAACTACTTTGAGGGTTCTGTGAGATAATCCAAATAGTATGCCTAGCATGATGCTTGGCACAGTGTAGGTGTTCAATGTATGCCTGTTGAATCAAACTCTAATAGTACCCTGTGCCAGGTGCTAGGCTTGACGTAAGAAACACCGCAGGACACATCTCTGCCCTCAAGGGACAATGTACTGTGTGTGTGTGTGTGTGTGTGTGTGTGTGTGTGAGATGTGTCACAAAGGTACTGTGCTACTCCACCCAGATCCCCTCTTCTTGCCCTGGTACCCATATCCCCAGATACTGGCAAGTGTGGCTATTGATGGCTCCCAGCCACACACCTCAGTGGGAACTTTCTTCAGCTGCACAGAACTGCCTGCCTCCAGGTTCTGCTCCCTCTTGGGGGTGGTCCATGACCACTGAGCGGCTAATACATGGTAAAAAGCCCAGCCCCTTTGCCTCAATTCTGGGACAATTCCGAAGGTCATCATGGCTCCAGAACTCTCCAAAGGATCACTCAAGACAGCTGCACCTGTGTTTCACCTCTCTTCCCCAATCCAGTCCTTCTTCCTTCATCTTCTTACCAGTGTCTCTCTCAAAAGCATCCCCCAGTCACCTTTCTGCTTGCAATCCTCCTTCTCAGAGACCATTACCAGGAAACCCAGTTAATGATACATGACCAGTTACTGCCTAGTCCAGTTCTCAGCTGTCTTCAGTCACAAGGGCTGGACCTAGAGTCATCAGGACAGCCGTTTTTTTCTCTTTCATCACTTCCCTGTATCTTCTCTGCATGACGGCTTCCGGAGAAGTCAGGCTTTCCTGACCACTGGTGGTCCTAATGCCATCTCAAAACTTCTTTTCAACTTCATCTCCCACTGCTAATCCCCTCATTCTCTGGGTATTTCTTCTGGGAATTGTATCAGTTCCTTCAAGAGAGCATTTGATTGGCCCAGCTCAGCTTTTCAAGTCAAGCCACCTCTTAGGCTTCCAACAAACCAAGAGACTGGCTGACTTTGTGTCAGGGATGCACCTCCAGTTCGATCAGCTGTGCTCATTGGCATAGGGGGTGGGGAAAGCTCAGGGCTTTAGGGCCTCCCTTTCAGCAGGGTTAGTGGGGGGATGGGTAGGCATTGTGAGTAAGGATAAGAAGGTGATATCAGTGCAAATGCAACCCCTAAAAACCCAGGTGAAAGGAAAGGACAAGAATCAGAACACTGTGTTAAGCAAGGAGGCAGGGCTGTTGGCCCTGTACTCTGGGCTAAGGAGATAATCAGCTCGATTTGGAATGAAGGGTTGAGGGAGGCAGAGGGGAGAGTGGGTATGTGCTGAATGAAGTCACGTGGATTAGCCCAGCCTGTTTTCAAAGGAGGTTGAACTCCAGATATTGGACCACAGGAAGAAAGCAGGGACCCAGGGGCCAAGAGCAGGAGAGAGAAGGAAGCAGCAAGCAGTCAGGTGTCCCTGGGACAGGTTTAGTTACCTTTTGTTCCCTCAGTACGTGTTGTACTCCATGGGGACTCCTCAGCTTGCCCGTGGGGCAGGTTCTCCCAGACCATGTGACCAGCCCTCCAAGTGTTTCCTTCCATCTCCTGTGCCCTGAATAACAGCATCTGGGTCTCAAAAGTCCCAACATCTGAGCCTCTTCCTGCTCTGCCTCAGGGAGGCGTGATACATCCTCACATCTGGGGATGCCCACAGTTGCATTCTTTGCGTTGACCCCTCCCCACCCCCAAACTGTAGAAGACAGGACAAGAGGCATTATCTGCTTTTTATGACACTGTCCAATTTGGTAACTGCTAGCCTCCCGTGGCCCCTTACATTTAATTACACTTAAATAAAAATGTTAAATTCTGTCCCTCAGTCACATTGCCCACATTTCATTGCTCAGTAGCCTTGTGGGTCTAGTGGCTACCATACTGGACAGTAGAGATGGAGAACAGTTCCATCATTCTAGAAAGTTCTATGAGATGGTGCTGCCTTAGAACATGAGCTTCCAAGGTGAGTCCATCTTCTTCTTTATGGTCACCCTGGTCCCTGTATCAGTGCTGAGCACAAAGCATATGTTTAATAAGCAGTCGTGGAATGAATGACTCAATGAACAGATCTCCACTTGGAAAGAAAAGGAGACTCAGATAAGTTTTACTTCCGTGGATGGTCCATTGGATATATGACAGAGCTGAGACTCCAACCCAGTTCCTCCACCTCCAAGCACAGGTCTCATTCAGCTCCTCCCTGATTTGCCACCAACTGGGGCTTCCCATCTATTTCCCATGAAGTGATGGGACCAGATGCCATGATCTTCGTTTTCTGAATGTTGAGCTTTAAGCCAATGTTTTTACTCTTCTCTTTCACTTTCAAGAGGCTTTTTAGTTCCTCTTCACTTTCTGCCATAAGGGTGGTGTCATCTGCATATCTGAGGTTATTGATATTTCTTTCGGCAATCTTGATTTCAGCTTGTGCTTCTTCCAGCCCAGTGTTTCTCATGATGTACTCTGCATATAAGTTAAATAAGCAGGGTGACAGTATACAGCCTGACGTACTCCCTTTCTTATTTGGAACCAGTCTGTTGTTCCATGTCCAGTTCTAACTGTTCCTTCCTGACCTTCTCAAGAGGCAGGTCAGATGGTCTGGTATTCCCATCTCTTTGAGAATTTTCCACAGTTTATTATGGTCCACACAGTCAAAGGCTTTGGCATAGTCAATAAAGCAGAAGTAGATGTTTTTCTGGAACCTCTTGCTTTTTCGATGATCCAGCAGATGTTGGCAATTTGATCTCCAGTTCCTCTGCCGTTTCTAAAACCAACTTGAACATCTGGAAGTTCATGGTTCACATACTGCTGAAGCCTGGCTTGGAGAATTTTGAGCATTACTTTACTAGCGTGTGAGATGAGTGTAATCTGGTCCCATCACTTCATGGGAAATAGATGGGGAAACAGCGGAAACAGTGTCAGACTTTATTTTTTTGGGCTCCAAAATCACTGCAGATGGTGATTGCAGCCATGAAATTAAAAGATGCTTACTCCTTGGAAGGAAAGTTATGACCAACCTAGACAGCATATTGAAAAGCAGAGACATTACTTCGCCAACAAAGGTCCATCTAGTCAAAGCTATGGTTTTTCCAGTAGTCATGTATGGATGTGAGAGTTGGACTGTGAAGAAAGCTGAGCACCGAAGAATTGATGCTTTTGAACTGTGGTGTTGGAGAAGACTCTTGAGAGTCCCTTGGACTGCAAGGAGATCCAACCAGTCTATTCTAAAGGAGATCAGTCCTGGGTGTTCATTAGAAGGAATGAAGCTAAAGCTGAAACTCCAGTACTTTGGCTACCTCATGCGAAGAGTTGACTCATTGGAAAAGACTCTGATGCTGGGAGGGATTGGGGGCAGGAGGAGAAGGGGATGACAGAGGGTGAGATGGTTGGATGGCATCACCGACTTGATGGACGTGAGTTTGAGTGAACTCTGGGAGTTGGTGATGGACAGAGAGGCCTGGCGTGCTGTGATTCATGGGGTTGCAAAGAGTCGGACACGACTGAGCAACTGAACTGACTGACTGACTGGGGCTTCCCAGGTGGCTTAGTGGTAAAGAATCCACCTGCCAACACAAGAGACACCGGAGACACAGGTAAGATCCCTGGGAAGAGTCTCTGGAGGAGGAAACAGCCACCTACTCCAGTATTCTTGCCTGGAAATTTCCACGGAGAGAGGAGCCTGGCGGGCTACAGTCCATGGGGTCCCAAAGAGTCAGACACAACTGAGCGCTCACTCTGACAGGAGGAAGTGGTCTGACGCTGTCACCTTAGCAACCTCCTGCAGCTGATTGGAAAATCACTGAATTTTCTCCCAGTTTATTGAGAAATAATTGATATTCATCACTGTATACACTTAAGGGATACAGCTTAATGGTTTGATTTACATATGTTGTGCAATGGACACCATGATAGGTTTCATTAACACCTGTCATTTCTTATAGATACAATAAGTGAAGAAAACAAAAGCAATTTTTCAACTGATAAATGTTACAATGGATGAAAGTTTAATGCCTCCACCTCTCCTTCCTTGTCCCCTCCCTTAAACTTTATCTTACTTTTAATTATATCAATAATTAATGTTTGTATCATTATGACAACATAAGCATTGTGCACTGCAGAACCTATTAGAAAGCTGTGATTACATGTTCTTTTTTTTATTGGAGTATATTAACCTACAATACTGTGTTAGTTCTAGGTGGACAGCATAATGATTCAAAATTTCTATACCTTATAACATGATCATTATGAAAAAACAAAAACACTTTAAAAATTATGGTTTCTTTTCTCCAAGGTAAGGAATAGAAAAGACAGAACATACAGAAGAGTAGAAAGACCGCTTATGCATTTTTGTAACATTAAAACCAGCTCAGTTAACATTTGGGGATGTTACCTCCAAATCTCTTTTCAATAAAGAGGTATTTGAGGTTTCCCACACTGTTCTGTCTTTTGCTTTGGAAAATTGATTTCCAAGAAGTTACTTAGGCCAAAACTTTCTGTTTCTTTCTTTCAGCCTTATCATGAAGATTTTAGGCCCCATTTCTCTCTTCAGATATCAGCACAATCCTGGAATCATGGATATTTCCCCCTCCACGAAGGAAGCGTGCTGCAACCATGCTAAGGGAGAGCTCAGTCATGTACTGCTCTTTGTGATCCTATGAACTGTATGTAGCCTGCCAGGCTCCTCTGGCCACGGGATTCTTCTGGCAAGAATATTGGAGTGGGTAGTCATTTCCTCCTCCAGGGGATCTTCCCAACACAAGGATCAAACTCATGTCTCCTGTGTCTCTAATAGTGACAGGTGGACTCTACCACTGAGCCACCCCGAAAGCCATGATAAGATAGTTCAGTTCAGTCCTTCAGTCATGTCCGACTCTTTGCGACCCTATGGATTATAGTACGCCAGGCTTCCCTGTCCATCATCAACTCCTGAAGCTTGCTCAAACTCACATCCATCGAGTTGGTGATGCCATACAACCATCTCATCCTCTGTTGTCCCCTTCTCCTCCCACCTTCAATCTTTCCCAGCATCAGGGTCTTTTCCAATGAGTCGTTTCTTTGCATCAGATGGCCAAAGTATTGGAGTTTCAGCTTCAGCATCAGTCCTCCCAGAGAATATTTCAGGACCAATTTCCTTTAGGATTGACTGGATCTCCTTGCAGTCAAGACTCCTTGAGAGACTCTCAAGGAGTCTTCTCCAACATCACCGTTCAAAAGCATCAATTCTCCAGCACTCAGCTTTCTTTATAGTCCAACTTTCATATCCATATATGACTACCGGAAAAACCATAGCTTGAACTAGATGGACTTTTGTTGGCAAAGTAATGTCTCTGCTTTTTAATATGTTGTTCTAGGTTGGTCAAAACTTTTCTTCCAAGGAGCAAGCAAATGGCTACAGTCACCACTTGCAGTGATTTTGGAACCCCCCCAAATAAAGTCTGTCACTGTTTCCATTGTTTCCCCATCTATTTGCCTTGAAGTGATGGGACAGAATGTCATGATCTTTGTCTTCTGAATGTTGAGTTTTAAGCAAATTTTTTCACTCTCCTCTTTCACTTTCACCAAGAGGCTCTTTAGTTCTTCTTCACTTTCTGCCACAAGAGTGGTGTCATCTGCGTATCTGAGGTTATTGATATTTCTCCTGGCAATCTTGGTTCCAGCTTGTGTTTCATCCAGCCCAGCATTTCGCATGATATATTCTGCATGTAAGTTAAATAAGCAGGATGACAGTACACAACCTTGACATACTCCTTTCCCTATTTGGAACCAGTCTGTTGTTCTATGCCCAGTTCTAACTGTTGCTTCTTGACCTGCATACAGATTTCTCAGGAAGGAGGTCAGGTGGTCTGGTATTCCCATCTCTTTGAGAATTTTCCACAGTTTGTTGTGATCCACACAATCAAAGGCTTTGGCATAGTCAGTAAAGCAGAAGTAGATGAGATAAGATACAGCCCAAGGCTAATAGGATGGCTTCTCTGGTGGCTCAGGTTGCAGAGTCTGCCCACTATGTGGGAGACCTGAGTTCAATCCCTGGGTGGGGAAGATCCCCTGGAGAAGGGCATGGCAACCTGCTCCAGGATTCTTGCCTGGAGAATCCCATGAACAGAGGAGTCTGGTGAGTGTCAGTCCTTGGGGGCGCAAAGAGTCAGACCTGGTTGAGCAGCGAACACTTTCACTTTGCAAGGCTAATAGGATATGAAAGCTGGTGGCTGGGGCTGGAGATTTCATATCTGCCTGTGAGGAGAGGACAGCCACTGGCTCTGTGCTCACAGGGAGGCGAAGATGAGTTGCCTGCTTTGAAAAAGAGAGATACCATCAAGGCTGCCTCATGAGCCAAGGTACGGTTGGGGTATGGGTTCCCATCACGTGTACAGTATGAGGATTCCAAGTGGATTCCAAGTGGACAAGTGAAAACTTGTCTTGAACTGCTAAAACTCTGGAGACCTCAGGTTCCATGAAGCCCTGGAATAGGGACACTTCCATAATTAGGGGTTCAGTTTGCTCACAGAAATCCCATGAGGATGGGCTTTCATGATGCATGTGAGGAAATAAGCCGCAAGCAGTCAGCAGCTGCAACTAGCGCAAGATTTTGCACACCAGGAACTAAAGTTAGTAGAAACGTTAAAACAAGCAGGATTAAAATTTTTGAAGAGAGAGACTTCCCTGGCTATCCAGTGGTTAAGATTTCGTGCTTTCAAAGCAAGGGATATGGGTTTGATCCCTGATGGGGGAACTAAGATCCCACATGTCATGCAGTGCAGCCAAGAAAATATTAAAAAAAAAGAAAGAAAGGAAAGAAGGAAGGGAAAGGAACAGCTACTTTAAACCTTAAAGCCAGAACAGAATAGCATGAGAAAAGAATCAGTTCAGTTCACAGGCTTAAAAATTATCTACATAGACATTCTAGGAAAGATAGAATAAAATTGAGATAAAGGGAGTCTGTGAATTCAGAGATGTGAGGGGGAAATGAAAATCTCCTTTGAAAGGATGTTTCTGTGAAAAACAGTTGTTAAACTTCCCCTGTGAACTAAACGTTGTTTCAGGGGTTTCAATGACAATATATTAACTCATTAGATGTGCACAAGCTCGTGAAATTGGTCCCACTCTGGGGAGGCAGAGAGTATGCTGATGGGCCCATGGACGGGCCATCCCCAGGGCAGTCAGAGAATAAAAATGAAATGTTACATATAAAATAAATCGCTTTACATGGATTATCTCATTTAGCTCTCATTTAACAATCTCATTAATCCTCACAACAATCCCTCCAGGCAGGAGTTATTATCACCTCCATTATGTGGCTGAGGACACTGAGCTTACAGCCATTTAAGACATTTCCCTGATGTTTACACAATCACCAAGCAATACAGCTGGGATTCAAACTGAGGCAAATTGAATCCACTGTCCAAGCTTCTAACAGAGACTGTGGCTGTTCGTTTTGATTCTAATTTTTTTGCATTATTTAATTTTGAATAGGCAATACAGTTCCTGACTCAAAATGTTCCAAAAGGTCTAGAACATCTCTCTAAAACATCTCTGTCCCATTGCTGTCCCCCAGTAGAGGCATCCAGTGTTCCTAGTTTCTTGTGTAACTTCAAGAGTTATTTTGTGACTATAGAAGCAAGTGTTTAGAGATATCACCACATACAAGTCTATCTACATAAGTGCATACTCATTCTACACAGTTGGAAGTTTCACCTATACCTTGTTCTAATCTTGCTGTTTTCATTTAACACCCTGTCTTGGAGTACATTCTGTATTAGTATAGAATAATAATAATACAATAATATCATAGAATATATACTATGATTAATATTAGAATATAATGACAAAATAACAAAGGGATTCCTCATTCTTGTTTATGACTGCAGAAGACTCTATAATACAGGTCTGTATTATAAAATTAACTATACCTCTATGTTGGATATTCAAGTTGCTTCCGACCTTCTGAATAACTGGATACACACAAGAAATCTGTTTCTAAAGGCTACACTGCTGGGTCAGAGTAACGTAAATTTGTGAAGTTATATAGTACTATAAAGCAATCTGTGACTAGTTACAAATCATGGGGACCTTTTAAACAATGATTGTTTGTCTTATGATGAAAAATACATAGTAATTATGAAAAAAAACTAGAATCACCCATAAATCATAAACCCAGAGATATTCACTGTTAACATTGGTATAATCTTCTGAGCCCTTTTCCCTGTGTGTGTACATACACATGTACATACGTTGGTGATTACACTATTTACTTGGATTTTATTTGAATTTTTTACACTGAACTTCCATATCCTAACCATTTATTATCTTCTTTAAATATTCTTTATAAATGACATTTTCAAGATTGCCTACTATTCCATGTAGGAACATAATTTACTTAACCTATATCCTTGGTATTGGACACTTCAGTTCAGTTCAGTTCATTTCAGTCGCTCAGTCGTGTCCGACTCTTTGCGGCCCCATGAATCACAGCACGCCAGGCCTCCCTGTCCATCACCAACTCCCAGAGTTCACTCAGACTCAAGTCCATCGAGTTAGTGATGCCATCCAGCCATCTCATCCTCTGTTGTCCCCTTTTCCTCCTGCCCCCAATCCCTCCCAGCATCAGAGTCTTTTCCAATGAGTTAACTCTTTGCATGAGGTGTCCAAAGAAGGTTTTAGCTTCAGCATCATTCCCTCCAAAGAAATCCCAGGGCTGATCTCCTTCAGAATGGACTGGTTGGATCTCCTTGGACACTTAGTTATTGCCAATTTTTTTCACATTTTAGAAAGCTCTGCAATGAATATTTCTGTATGTAAGTTATTATTTCCATCTTTGTCTGCTTTCCTAATCACTTTCTATTCTAATCACCAGAATTAAGAACTGAAAGGAGAAGTTTTTCAACTCTTTGTGACCCCACGGACTGTAGCCCACCAGGCTCCTCTGTCCATGGGATTCTCCAGGCAAGAATGCTGGAGTGGGTTGCCATGCTCTCCTCCAGGGGATCTTCCCCACCCAGGGATCAAACCACGTCTCTTACATCTCCTGCACTGGCAGGCAGGTTATTTACGACTGGCGCCACCTCGGAAGCCCAAATATATACTGTTAATATGCACTTAATATACCCTGTCCTCTTTTAGTTGTGCCAATTTATGCTCCAATGTCTTCATCTCACCACTTTCTGAAACACATGAAGTTTTATCCTATAATATAGGGAATTCAGCAAAAAGTGACATCTGTTGCTTTGTTCTTATGATTATATATGTAATGCTTATTTATTATCATAAACAAGAGGAAAAGAGCAAAACTTAAAACAACCCATAATCATAAAATTTTGGTCTAATCACTGTTAAAATGGTGTTGACTTTCTAGGCTTTTCTCTGTTCAAATATTTTTGGTGAAATTGTCATTAAATATGCTTCAAATCCACAACATTTATTTTTGCCAATTTGAAGCTAAAAACGGGATTTCTTATTTGAATTTGTCATATTTGTGGCAAATATTTTTCTCAGTTTCTTGGTGGCCTTTTTATTGTGTTTATTGCATTCTGAATTTTTGTGATCAGATCTAGAAATCTTTTTCTTTCATCTCCCCTGTGAGTGTGTGTTCAGTCGCTTCAGTCGTGTCTGACTCTTTGAGACCCTATGGACTGCAGCCTGCCAGGCTCCTCTGTCCATGGGGATTCTCCAGGCAAGACCACTGAAGTGGGTTGCCATGCCCTCCTCCAGGGGATCTTCCGGACTCAGGGACTGAACCTGCATCTCCTGTGTCTTCTGCATTGCAGGTGGATTCTTTACTGTGGAGCCCCTGGGGAAGACCTTCACCTCCCCTAGCCCTTTCAAAACTATTTTGCCAAAGGGATAAGAGTGATAGGGCGTAAAGTAACGTAGAAGAGAAATAGTGTTAGGGAGCACAGTGTCCTAGATGCGATCAGCCATGTAAAGGGTGCTGGCCTGCATCCATTCAACAGGCATTATTTGTACCCATTTATCACTGCATGTGCCCCTTAAGGGCACACAGATGAATCATGCATGATTCTCTCCCACAGGGAGATAAGATGAGCATGACCAGTGACTCAAGACAGGCAATGTATCCCAACCATTCTAGAGGAGGAAACATGGCTCCAGTTCAGGAAAGGGCAGGCAAAGAAGGCTTCCTGGGGGAGAGGGTATTTGAGCTAGACCTGGATGACTGGGAAAGCATGCAGCATATGGATAAGAGGACGGGAGGAGATGGAGCTGCAGGAATTGCTAAGGGTAGAAGGCGTCATTTCCTGCCAGGAAGGGAGCAAAAAGACACTGTTAGGGGTACGAGGCAAAAACAAAACAAAACAAAACCCTCCTTAGAGTAATGGGCAAATACAGGCTGTCTCCCACTCACAAAGAAAGAGTTGTATTAGAACAGACCATCTTCTTATGAAGGTTTGAAATTCCAAATTGACTTGTCCATTTAATCCACATCATACTTGCAAGATTAACCAGCAGAATAACGTTTGACGGTGACGTCAGTCAAAGCGGAAACATATTGAAAGATCTTTTTTGAAGATAGGTCCTTGAAGTAATATAGTTTTTTTTTTCATTTTAAAATTATTATTATTATTATTTTTTGCCACCTTGTGGGATCTAGTTGCCCCCACCAGGGACGGGATCATGGCCCTGGGCAGTGAAAGCGCGGGTCCCAAACACTGGACCTCCAGGGAAGTCTCTGAGATAATGCAGCTTTAACTAGGATAAGATGAGGCAGGAGTTTGTGACTTTGGTGACTTCAGAGGAGGCCTCTGAGCACTCTCCAGGTATTTATGCAATGAGGCCAGTGCGTCGATTGCTTTGGCCAGTGATGGGTTCAAATTGGCCAGGACGTGGCCACATTGTTAGTTATTCATGCTTACTCAGAATAACTCCTTCCTTTTCTGAAGAGCTGCTTCAATCTCCCACTCCTGAATCCAGCTGAGTTCTATAGGGATGGGGCTGTGACTTCCTGGCCAACCCCAGGGTCCCAGAGCTTGGTCCAAGGGATGAACTCTTAACCTGACCTGAACCAGTAAGAATGGCCCCCTGAGCAGTGCTGAATGGGCATAGAGAGAATCCTGTCTTTCCCTTTTGGCTTTGGAGCTCTGAGGATCAGCATCCTCCAAGCCATTTGAAGGCATCAAGATAATGAAGGCCAAGAGAAGCTGAAGCAAAAGGATTCAAGAAAATCCAATCCTTCCACTAGCTGTCCTGCTTTCTGAAGTCCTCCTTCCGTACTGATACTGCCCCAGTGTCCTGCCTAGGAGTACTCCTTTTTGGTTGAAGCTAATTTGAATTGGGTTCCTGCCACTTGCAATCAGAAGAATCCTGTCTGACACAAAGAGGAATAAAAGTCTGATTCTTACATCTAATTTCACGGCCAAGTTTAATGTTTTTCACTTCTTCAGTATATGTGCACCAGCAGCAATATTCCAGCCTTTAAAAAAAATTCTACAGTAAATTTTAGAGTAATGCATGTACATTACAGGGCTTCCCTGGTGGCTCAGCTGGTAAAAAATCCACCTGCAATGGAGGAGACCTGGGTTTGATCCCTAGGTTGGGAAGATCCCCTGGAGAGGGGAACAGCTACCCACTCCAGTATTCTGACCTGGAAAATTCCATGGACTGTATAGTTCATTTGGTGGCAGAGAGATGAACACGACTGAGCGACCTTCACTTTCATGTTCATTACAGAGACTTAGGCTATACCAATAAGCAAAAAGAAAAGGAGATTCACCTACTACCCTGTCCCTAGAGACAGTCACTCTTAGCACATTGGGGTTCCTGCTCCCTCACTTTTGACTGTCATCTGTGGATCTATTTATCTTTGACCTATTTTTATCTCTTTGATCTCTTTGATCTTGTATCTATCTCTTTGATCCGTCACCTACCTGTCATCTATCTATTCATTATGTGTCACAGATGGTTTAATTTTCTGCATAATAACTCACTCTTCACCACAACCCTTTGACATAGGTATTATTACTTCCAGTATAACAGGTGAGGAAACTGAAGCTTAGAAATGCACGGAAATGTTAGAGAACACAGGCTCAGAGCCGTTAGCTATCTAACCCAAGGACTTAAAACTGGCAAACGGCGAGGAGCTGGGATTTGAATCTAGGTGGTTTTGCTCTTAAATCTATATTCTTGGCTACCACACTATACTGACTGTGTTTAAAGTTAAAATCACACAGTAATACTCTTCTGTATCCTGTGTCCCTTATCAAAATATCCTGGATTCTTTCTGTGTATGCTATCTACTGTGACTTTCAGAGATGCTCAGCATCCTGTAACAAAAATGCACCAAACTCTGTTGGAACAGACTCAGACTGATGCGCCCTGAGATTGCTTCCAAATTTTCACTATTACAAAAATATCTCAAAGCAAGAACATATTTTAAAACTGTCTTGATAACATAAGACAAGACCCTTAAATTATTCCCTTAGGTCAGATTCCCAGAAGTGAAGTTACTGGGTTGGTGGGTCTGCAGATGGTTTTATGGTTTTGACATCTGCAGCCACCTACTCCTCAGAACAGCTTAGGCTCCCCTGCCTGGGAGCTGTGACACTGTTTTTTAGTTTAGTTGGTTTCTTTTTTAACAGTTAAAGAAATAGGACTAAATTCACATAAGATAAAATTCACCATTTCAAAGTGTACACTTCCATATTTTTTCATTTATTCACAACATTGTACAATCACTGTGCTTCTGGCACATCCGACTCCTTGTGACCTCATGGACTGTAGCCCGCCGGGCTCCTCAGTCCATGGGGATTCTCCAGGCAAGAATACTGCAGTGGGTTGCCATGCCCTCCTCCAGGGGATCTTCCTTACTAGGGATCAAAGCTGTGTCTCCTGCATCTCCTTGCATTGGCAGGCAGCTTCTTTTATCACTAGCTCCCCCTAAGAAGCCCCATCACCACTCTCTAATTTCAGTACATTTTCATCATCTCCCCAAAGAAACTCTATACTCATTAGCAGTCACTGCCCCTTCTACTTTCTCCCAGCCCCTGGCAACTTCTGATTTACTTTCTGTCTCTATGTATTTGCTTTTTCTGAATAACATACATAAATACAATCATACAGTATGTGACTTTTTAAAAAATGAATTATTTATTTGGCTGCACTGAGTCTTAGTTGCAGCACATGAGATCTTTGTTATCGAGCACGAGATCTTCACCACGGCATGCAGCATCCCCAAGTAGCTGTTGAACACTGGCCCCCTACATTGGGAGCACAGGGTCTTTACTGCTGGACCACCAGGGAAGTCCCCAGTATGTGACCCTTTATGTCTGGCTTCATTCACTTAGCATGTTTTCAAGGTTCATCCATGTTGTAGCATGAATCAGAGCTTCTTTCTTGTTTATAGCCAAATAATATTCCATTGCATGGCTAGACCCACAAATTGCTTATCCATCCAACAGCTGATGGACATTTGGGTGGTTTCCACTTTTCATCCTTTAAGAAGGTCATGAACTGTTATGAACTTTTTTTAGTTATTGATGTTATGAAGGAGAGAGAGGAGGGTTTTTATGTAGGCAGAAAGAAGATGATAAAAGGATTTGTGGGGGAAGGCTCACCAATTTATTTAAGTAGTGAAATATAGAAATACAGGAGTTTGGACATGGTGGCATCTGCAGGGAAGAGATCACCTCTTTCTGAGCTTTTTGACAATGCCTACACAAGGCAAAAATAGAATTCATACAAGCTTTTTGTTGTTGAGGACGATCTGGATGTAATACAAGAAACGAAGGACTGCTGAAGGACAATAACTTTAAACAATGTTTTTAGAACATTTCTAGGTATTTCCCAGTTGTTTTTGTTTCAGGTTTCTGAGTTTTTATGGTTGGTTTACAAATAGCATGCATAACTTTTCTTCAGAAACTTGACTTACTGGTCTTGATTACTATCAAGCCTGTTCTCATTTACACACCTCTGCCTCTGCCAGGTAGGTCTCTCACTGCAACCCAAACTGTGTACCTGATGTCAGTGAAATCTAAGAGCTAAGTTCCTGGCCGGAGCCTTGAAGGTCACTCTGACCTCATACTCTGGATAGAGTCCAGGCAGCTATCTTCATGCCAAGAGGTTGCTGTTGTTCAGTTGCAGAGTCTTGTCTGACTCTTTGCAGCCCCATGGACTGCAGCATGCCAGGGTTTCCTGTCTTTCACCCTCTCCCGGAGCTTGCTCAAACTCATGTCCATTGAGTCAGTGATGCCATCCAACCATCTCATCTTGTTGCCCCCCTTCTCCTCCTGCCCTCAATCTTTCCCAGCATCAGGGTCTTTTCCAGTGAGTCACCAGGTAGTTCCGTTGTATTTCCCTCAGCTCCCCTGGATGTGTTGTATATATTTTAAAATATTTAATCTAATTTTTCTTCTTTTTCTTGTACTCTTTTATAGGATATGCTGATAGCTGTCATATACAATTTAGACCACAGAGTATAGGAAATTGAGATAGAACATTACCCAGGAGAAGAGGAATCGCTGTTGCTGTAATTGATGTCTGTTCTGCTTGACATCTTTGTGGGAGGGGTGAGAAGATTTTCAGTTACATAAGGGATGGTTATTCCATGTCAGGCAGGTGCACTGTTATGTTTGAGGAGTTTGGGTATTAGATGGCAAAAGGGAGTGGATTATAGTGGGCCTCTGGCTTTGGTTACCCAGCTTATAAATTTGGAAACCCTTCTACCATAGCAGGCAGATATCACTTCCCATATCTCCCATTACACACCCTGAAAATGCCACACGTTTGCTTTCCAGCCTCCCTTGCAGCTAGGCCTGGGCTCATAAGCTAGACTCTGCCAATGAGAAGCGCCTGCCCCAGGACTCAGAGAGGACAGGCTGCAGGGACCATGAGGGTTCATTTTGTGAGGGGGGCAGCTGCAGGGTCAGCTCCATCCAGTATCCAAAGTGAGATGGGCTTCAGTGGTGTCGGTAGTTCCTGCCATGTACCGTACTTAGGGACAGTGGCAATGGCATCCACAGGGACCAATTTTGAGATCTGATCTTCACATTGACACTGGCCACACCACTTTATTTAGAGTACCACTCACCACCTTTCCTGCGCATGCACGCGCATGTGTGTGTGTGTGTGTGTGTGTGTGTGTGTGTGTGTGTGTAGCAGGAAGAGGCCAGGGGAGAGATATTTCCTCCCTGTATTCATAAGTGTCTGTTTGGCACCAAGCTTCTTTGGTGGCTCAGACGGTAAGGCATCTGCCTACAATGCAGGAGACCTGGGTTCAATCCCTGGGTTGGGAAGATCTCCTAGAGAAGGAAATGGCAACCCACTTCAGTACTCTTGCCTGGAAAATCCCTTGGACGGAGGAACCTGGTAGGCTACAGTCCATGGGGTCACAAAGAGTCGGACATGACTGAGCAACTTCACTCACTTTCACTTTGGCATTAAACAATGAGTTGCAAGTTAAAGCCTCTGAGGCATGAGGCTTATTTTCAGAAAATGTTCAATCAGAATCTCAGGCTTGGCACCAGGTAGCCAATGAGCAGGTTCTGAAAGACAACAAAGATGGTAGATTCATTTCCCAAAATACAAGTGAGAAGTGGATGGAGTTCTGGGTGGGGCAGGGTGTTTCAGCCTAGGCCAGGAATCCATCAAGCACTGAAAGGTTTTCTGTGGGGCTCCAGGGCAGGACAGATGACCCAATGGTTCCCCTGGTCAATGTGAGAAGGCATGATGGGAACTGTCACTAGGTACAACTCTGGGGATGTGATTTGTATCGTCACTGATGGAGGAACAGAGATGCCAGAAATGTGCAGCTACCCAGCAGCCACCTGGCTGAGGGATGGGATATATGACTCTGGAAGTACGCTGGGGTGGGTACCACTGATGGGAGCTGAAGGAGGGTATCCCCACCTCCTGCCCCACTCCATTACCCCACCCTTCCAGGAAGGAGAAAGAGGGCTGTTCCCTTGGGCTGGAGTGGGTCAGGGTAATGGTGACCACCACTAAAGAAAATCATGAACACCTGTGCCGAGAACACCGACCCGCCGAGGCCGACCTCCAGACTGAGGTTGGGGACCTCTCTTAGTCCCAGTGTGCTGTGCCCTCGACCTGTCTTGTCTGTGGGACTCTAGAGGGGAGTGAGGTCTCTGAGTGTTCAGGCAGACAGAGGAGGGGTGGGGAAAGAAATTCAGAGAGAACTTGAACCTCTGATTACATGATCAAATAAGAATTCGCTGCTATGGGCTGACTTACGTCCTCCAAATTCCTATGTTGAAGCTTAACCCCCAGGTGATGGTATTTGCAGATGGGGCCTTCAGGAGATATTTAGGTTGAGATGAGGTCATGAGGGGCCCCTGTGATGGGAATAGTGCCCTTATAAAAAGAAGGGGCACCAGGGCTCCCCCTCCAACACATGAGGACACGGCAGGAAGGTGGCTGTCTGCAAGCCAGGAAGAGAACTCTTACCATAATAAATCTGCTGGCACCTTGATCTTGGACTTCTCAAGATCCAGAGCCATGAGAAATAAATGTCTGCTGTTTAAGCCTCCTGGTCAGGGTATTTCGTTACCTCAGTCCAAGGAGGCAAAGACAACTCCACATTCACCCCAAAATGGGCTACTTTAATAATTGGATTTTATTACAGAAATCATTTGAATGGATTAAAATTCAAATAAGAATGGCATATAAGACATTTACTGTGGCTGTTTATAAAGTGCTCAAGACCCAGAAATGTCTACATCAATTTTAAGAATAAACTTTCATGTTCAGACATAGCTGTGTGAAACTCAGATTGGTTACACATGTCCCTAATGTTAGATCTCAGACCCAAAGAACAATCTGTTATCTTCTTCACACCTAGTTCTGGTTTGCAGCATCCATACCCAGCCAGGTGCCCAGCTTTGAATTTGGCCCCCTCCTTGGCCCCTCCCTTGGTACACCTGTTATTAAGCCATACTCCTTCCTCTTAAATATGTCTAAACTATGACCACCTACTGCCTTCATTGCCACCATCCGTCCTCCCCAGATCTCGGCCACTGCATCCCAACAGGTCTTCTTCTCTGGCTCTTCCTGTTTTGGACGATGTTGGAAGCCCTGGGGCAGCCTAAGGAGAAATTCTGGAGCCTGCCTCAACCACGAGAGGAATCCAGAGGTTTTGGGACTAACCAGCAAAGGATACAGGGTGGCCACAGAAGAAGAATGACCTGTATAATTTGGGGTTTCGGAATGGGTGCCAATCTGGGGTTTCTAGAAAAGAGGTTAAGTTTGTGATTAGTCTATTCTTAGCCAAATGTTTCATGTATGTAATGTATGGGTGCTGATCATGTTAGGAGCTGTCAGTGTTGTTTTTCAAGATGTTGGGTCAGTTTTACTTAAATGACATAATTGCATTTGTTGCTGTATGTTGGGTCTTAGGACTATTAGCTCCTCATAAGCCAGCCCTTCACTAGATCTGAAGTCAAGGAATCTGCAGGAGAGGCTGATATTTTTTCCCTAATAATCATTTTCCCTTCTTCAATAATATAACTCCTGAATTTCAGCCAGACTGAGTGCCATCCACAGTAAAGACTACATGTCTTAACCCCTTTGCAGCTAAGTGTACCCACATGATGAAGTTCTGGCCAACTGTGTGTTATTCTCAGTAGCCTATGGAACATTCAGGAATTATCTTTAAAGAGAAAGGGCATTCTTTCCCCCTCTATTTTCCTCTTTTCTTCTGGCTGGAATGTGGGTGTGATGGCTGGATCTAGAGCAGCCATTTTGGATTACGAGGTGAAAGTGTATGTTGAGGATTGGCGGAGCATAGGTCCCAATGACCGTGGAGCCACTGTGCTAGCTCTGGACTCCTATGTTTATGTGAGAAATAAATTTCCACTTTGTTCCAACTTTGCTTCTACTTTGCTACTTTGGATAGGATGCGGCAAATAACATCTAAAACATAGCACTAGCTTAGTGGAATTAGGAGGAAGTGGATGGCAAGAATAGATACTATCTTTTATATAATGGTTAAACATTTAATGAAATTGGATGGACCACATGCTGAATGAGGATACGGCCATAGAGGAAATGGTGGGAGAGTGCCAAAGGGTGAATGCTGTTCCTTGTTGCTTTTCACAAAGTCGTATAAAATTGGGAAGAACAAGGGCTAGAGCCAGCCAGACTGCAGCAGAGATGGAAGACAATCCTGCTTTACTAAGGGAGGCACTGGCTGGAGCCTGTGCTCAAAACTGATTAAGGTCTTGAAGTACAGACAACGCCAATTGCCTTTGGCCAAACTGCAGCTATTAAAAACAGTGGCCTTGAAGTGGGAGACTGGCGGCAGCAAGCCACTGTCAAGACTTCTTTGCCAGAAAACACAAACCAGTAGCTCCAAAGATCAGGTGTTACCCTCCTCCCTCAAACGTCTTGGTCAGGAGGCCCTTGGTCGCTATCTTTAAGCTGAGATGAGGCACAGGAAGAACAGAGAACATTGGGCTAGACCAGATCTTTGGCTGTGGGTACTTGGTGGAATTCTATTGGCAGAAAAACTATAACCCTTGGTTCTCCCCAAACTACCCCAAAAGTAAGGAGGGCTACAAAAGCTCTGCAGTCCCACCTTGGATATGGCCATGAAGGTCAGTGGCAAGGAGGCCCTCCTGGAGAGTGGGACTGCGATGGCAGGTGGCTATCCAAAGGACTTGCTGGCCTGCCAGAAGCATCTTCACTATTCCTGCAGTGGGAGTGGCTAACCACCTGCAGTAGGGTTTCCTGTTTATTGAGTTTTCAATGGCTGTTTGCCTGTTTCTACTTCACTCCTGTTTATGGGATGCATTGGGAGGAGATAACTTGAGTTCATAGGTCATCAGACCACAAAAGCTGACGGAGAAGACCACAAATCATCCAAACAAGATTTTCATTGTAGGTCCATGCCATATCTGGAAGGGGTTTACCTTAGGGGAGAGGAGGCATGGGCTCCACATGAGCTAAGAAAAGGTGACACCAAAGGGCTGAGCTATGGCAGAGATCACTAATTGTCCCTCAAGCCCATCCTTTCCTTGTTCCTCAGAAATAGAACTCCTGAATTTCAACTAGGCACACAGCATCTGGGAATAAAAACTACCCTTCCCAGACTTCTGTGTGGTAGGTATTTCCCTGTACGTTCAGATCAGTGAAATGTACAACATCCACATGACATACGCTAAGGAACAAGTCTTGCTTTTCTCCTCCCCTCTCCTCCAATCTGTCCGCTGGAATGTGAACGTGGCTGGAGCCGCCATCATGGACCTCAGTGTAGATGGCTGCATACTGGGGAGGGCCGAGCAACAAGTCAGAAGGAAGCTGGGACCCTAGGGATCATGGACCCACCTGGCAGTTCTGCACAGTAGTGGGCAAGAGATTTCTCATTTGTGTAAACTACTGTTGTCATGACAGCTGAACTTGATTCTGATCTAGAACCTGCCACACAGGTCAAGGCTGCCCGTGGTCACGCTTCTGACCAGAGGGAAGGTAGAGACGGGCACAGAGCAATCTCCTCCAAGTGGGTTAACATTTACTTTAAAAAAACAAAGCAAACAAAATGAGAAAACACCTCCAGAAAATCAAGACATCAGAATAAAAGTATCAACACACAGTAACAGTGTTGCATAGCTTGAATGTTTTTATATTGATCAAATTGTATTTCAGCAGAGTCACTGTAAGAACAGGCCAGAATGAAAAACATTCCAAATTTACAGACAAAATATTGCTAATCAATTAAGATACTTTTCAAAACGACACGACTTAACACAAATCTCTTGGTTGTTCCAGATGGAACGTGAGTTATCAGAGATGCTGGACAGCCAGACTATCAGACCCCCCACCCCTGCTTGGCTCCTCAGACTAAGGTCAGACTCTTTGCCAAGAGCTGAGGGACCAGCTCTTGGAGACAAGTTCTAGAAATGTGACACATCTCCCTCTAGTAGCTTACTGGAGGCTTGGGCTTAGGATTAATCTCGATTCTCTGGAACACAGACTCCCAGAATGGTAGCCTTGAGGGCTCATCTAGTCCAGCCCAACCTCCCTTTCACTGATGAGGAAAGTGAGGGCCAAGGGCGACGTGTCTTGTCAAAGTCTAGTCTGGACCCACATCCTGCCTCTAACTGCCTCTCCCCATTGACACTGCCTCTTTGATGCCTCTAGTTCTATGATAACTTCTATGAGAAACAAAAAAACGTCAACCAGCAACTGCAGCAACAGCCTCTATGCTCGTCTCAAAGCAAAGTGAAAAATGAAATTACTGTGGTAGGAACTGAAGACCAGCCCAAGTTTGTTCTCTAACCCTCCTGCCCCAACCAAACTGAGTTGAATCTCCTCTTCTGGAAAGTCAAACAACGTCAAGTGCAGGTTCTAAGGAGTGACACCAGGAGAGACCTCCCATCCTATGTCTGCACACTGATGTCTAATTAGATCTTCCGAGAGCGCCAGAATGCAGGATGTAAATGTCTTCTCCATGCATACTCCAATTTCCTGGACAAACTATTTATCCTGATTTTGATGAAGTTCTTCACTTACAGCTAATAAGGGCTTCTTAGGTCCAATTGAGGAAGTGTATAAGGTAGTGAAGCCGAAATCTTGAACTCCCCAATTTGATCAGTAGCATCTATAACAGGTACTTGCACACTTTACTCCTTTTGATAATTCTCGTCTTGTCTTGTTCTTCCCCAGGGTTGCATGGATTTTGTTCCTGGTAACATCTGCTGAGTCTGAACTACTGGCTTGCACAGTGGAAGAAAAAAGGCTGGTGGCAATCTTTGGTAAACTTTTGAGAAATTGATATAAAATAATGGCAGCATTTCTGCAACCATATTAAACAATGCGTTTCTTAAAAAAAAACACACACACACACAAAAACAAGTCTCCAAACTCATTTAAACTTCGCAAGCTTTTTATACACAGGGTGATGACGCCTTTTTTTTTTTTTTATCAAATGGCAACGATTTGCTCAATATCCTGATGGGGTTAATTTACTTCAGCCTCTTTTTTGGTGCCTTGCTGATGGAATTTTCTGAGTCCAGATTGAATAGAAGTAGTTGTACGATATTCCTTTGTGCCCTTGGTTCTCTTGAGAATAAAAATGACTTCCTCTTATAAAAACCCCAGTGATTCTACTTCTGATTCATGGATTTGGGGGCTAGTCACTAATAAATTAATTTTTCCAAGTAATGCATCCAGAGCAGAGTCAGATTCCAGCTGATGAAAACTTTAATAGCGTGAGCTCATTCAATCCTCATATTTGACCTAGAGTCCTCAGTATTATCTAGTTCGCCTATTTTACAGATGAGAAAATGGAGGTAAAGCTTTCAGGTGACTAGGCCCAGGGCTAGCTGTTGAGTGGAATCAGAAACTAGATCCCCCAGCCCTTAGCGCCAAGCCTTGCTGCTACACTCAGCTAGCTTGGCACCATGCTGACAAGGCTGGGGCTTCATCATCTCCTATTGCCCAGTGTGGGTTATGACCCTGTACAACAGCTCCCCCAACCCCTGTCATTTAAGAGTAAAATGTCAGTGGGGAAAAGATGGAAAGAATGCAGTAAATAGGCTAGGTCTGGAAACAAAGAACTTTCGAAACCTGGCCCCTACGTAAAGATCTTTACCCATCTTGTGACCAGGAAACGTTTTGGCTCAATTGGTCTGGAGTTTGCTAAACATCAAAACAGCCTAATTTCAGTGCTCTGTAACATGGAACCATCCTTTTTCTATAAATCCCATCAAGAAACTGGATACTGAGTTAGCTGCTGCTTCTGGATACATAAAACCACTATTTCAAAATACCACACTCGAATTTTCACGTAATTTATTTTCCTTAAAGAATAATTTGCTACAATCCTGGCACAAGTTAAAAAAAAAATTAACACAGTATCAACAAAGGCAGAATTCTTTAGGACAATCAAAATCTTGGTGTACTTAGAATAAATTAACATCAAATTGTGTTTATATTCAGATAGTCTGATCCTCTCCTTTGAAATGAAACGGAGACCATTGTAACTAGGAGTGAATGCACACATTTGTTCTTCTATACAGAGACTCATTCTTTATATAAACTCAACTGTAATTCGAATCAAGTTAGGAATCCTGAGAGACACTCACCCGTGGGCGCACACACACACACACAACACACACACACATCCACAGGCAACCCTCTCAAAGCTGGGTTCCCCATGGTTCAATGTCTGGATCTTTCCTCAGAAGGGCCAACGATTCTGAATATTTAGATGACATCCCATCTCCCCTCAGGAAAATTGTAATGGTTCAAGTGTAATAGATCGAAGTAGCAGCAATCCATGTATTAGATTCAGTAGTGGATGATTCCAGTCCTGGGCGCTGGGTGTGCAGCAGGAGGGAGGCAGACACAAGAGGCGCCTGCTCCGAAAGCTAACACCGGGGCGACACCGGGAGTCCTCGTTCTCAGAGTCTCAGCTGAAGACTCACCTGAAACCTGCACTGCTTGTCTGGTTCAGGCACTGGTGGGAACCTGAGGAGGGTCACTAATGCTGGGAGGAGGCAGGGCACGGGGACATGATTCTCAGAAATGCCAATGTCAGACGTGGCAGGGAGATTGGACAAAGGCAGGGAGGGCACAAGGGCACAAAGGCACTGCTCGTTCTCTGCCTGACACCCCATCCCCTGCCACTCAGTACTTTCATGGGGTCCCCCTGAGCATCATTGAGGCTGGCGAACACTGTTTCAGCTCCGCCCAGACCCACAGAAAGCTCAGCTCTTAGTCCTAGACCCGTATACACACAACGCATCCAAGTAACTCTGAACAGCCATACCATCTCGCTTCTGGGAGGCCCACAGCATGGCTGGTGCCCTCTCCCAACTGCCCAAGGATGGTTTACAGGAATATGGAGATGAAGAGAGGGGAAGGCATTACGACAGGCCCCAAACTGAGCTCCCCTTCTGCTTAGTTCTCTCCAGAGGAGGCACGGGCCTGCATGATGCTATAACCGCATGCGTTATCTACACAGTTCTTATGTACACGATACCTTTTTTTTTTTTTAATAGAAATTTAAAGTGCCTGGGTCAAATGTGCTCACTCCTTTCCCACAGCTTACAGGTTCCTCTTGCTGCTTCCAGAGAGAAGGAGCATGCCCCGGGGAAAGAGGAATGAACGTCTTCACAGCAGTCTTAACTGGGATCCAGCATCTGGACTAAGCCTTCTTCATAAACACGAAGAATTGCTTCACACACAAACTTGTACTGGCTCTGGGGAGGAGAGGAAAGCCTGTCAAGCCCAGCAGCTCCACAAACACAGCCTCTCACCCCAGACAGAGTTATTCTTTCACCTCATTCATAAACACCCTGAGCTCCAGCTCAAGTTGGGCCCAGCCCTGGGTTACATCCAGGGGCACAGAGTGGAGTGAACACACCTGTGAGTTCATTGTTCTGCGTGACAACTCAGCCAAGGGGGACCAGCAGTCTGGGGAAGTTCGGGAGGGACAAAGGTTGCTGGAGGGTGGCCCTTCCAGATGCACCAGTGTGCGGCTCTGACAAAGATGCTCGCTCAGAGGAGGAGGGTCAGAGCAAGGTCAGGGATCATGGTCCTTGCGTGGAACACCTGGGTGTGGGGGGACTGGAGGGAGGCTGCAGAGGTAGGCTGGGACCTCATTGTGGGGGACCCCTGCACTGGGGTCAGGAGTCTAGACTTTGTCTTTTTGAAAGGACAGCCACTGGAAGTCACTCTGCAGGATATGGTTCTTTTCATTAACAAACACCTGAGACTATTTGAGGGATGTGTTCAGGGTGAAGGAAAGCCTCAGACTGAGCTGCACCAGCTAGGAAAATGTGTCCAGAAGATACACTTGAAACATTATTTTTTTTAACTAACAATGAGGTCCTCCATACTACAAAACTGGGCAGAGAATAGTCTTAACAACTTTTTAATTTTCTTAACCAGATTTCTTGGGTGTGTGCCTACCAAGTCGCTTCAGTCGTATCCGACTCCTTACAACGCTATGGACTGTAGCCCAAAAGGCTTCTCATAGAAGGGATTCGCCAGGCAAGAATACTGGAGTGGGTTGCCATGCCCTTCTCCAGGGGATCTTCCCGACCCAGGGACTGAACCCGCGTCTCTTGCATCTCCTGCATTGGCAGGTGGGTTCTTTACCACTAGGGCCACCCAGGAGTGCACACGAATTTAAGACAAGAGCTCCTATGATGACCTAGTGGGGTCGGGATAGATGGGTAAGTGAGAGGGAAGGGATATTTGTATACTTATAGCTGATTCATGTTATTGTACAGCAGAAACTCACACAATATTATAAAGCAATTATCCTCCAATTAAAAATAAAAATAATAAGAAAATAAATAAAATAAAAACAAGAGCTCATAATCATTAGAGAGATCTTACGACCGTAGGCCATGAGCCTGTGAGGATGCAGAGCTGTGTGCAGGCCCCACTCTCTTCTCTGCTAACTCCTCCTCACCCATCAGGGGCGGGGTGGGTAGGTGTGGGGGTGTGTGGGGTGCTTTGGAGGCCTTGGCTCTAGAAAGCCCTGCCTTTCCAAGTCAGCTTCAGATACTCTTCCTGAATTCTCAGGCTCCCCTTGGACTTCTCCCACTGCTGCTGAGATTCATAGTTAACTGAGGCAGTTCTACTAGATAAAAGCTCAGGCCTCTCCTGTTAGTGCACTACCTGTTGAAGGGATGAATGAATGAATAGGGGGTGGTCTTTATTTTGCAGATGGGGACACTGAGGCTTAGAGAGGTTAAGGGACTATTCAAAGGTGGCCCTGTACATGGGGAGAGTGAATTGTGTACTTCCCCAGAGCCCCCTGCCCCTTTTGTAGATCTAGGGGAAACCAGAATATTTCCTCTTTTTTTTTGGCCTGCACCATGAGGCACCTTGGAGAAGGCAATGGCACCCCACTCCAGTACTCTTGCCTGGAAAATCCCATGGATGGAGGAGCCTGGTGCACTGCAGTCCATGGGGTCGCTAAGAGTTGGACTCGACTGAGCGACTTCACTTTCACTTTTCACTTTCATGCGTTGGAGAAGGAAATGGTAACTCACTCCAGTGTTCTTGCCTGGAGAATCCCAGGGACAGGGGAGCCTGGTGGGCTGCCATCTATGGGGTCGCACAGAGTCGGACACGACTGAAGCGACTTAGCAGCAGCAGCATGAGGCACCTAGATCTTAATTTCCTAGCCAGGGATTGAACTCCCCTGCATTGGAAGGCAGAATCGTAACCACTGATTACCAAAGAAGTCCCCAGATCATTTCCTCTTAAGGACACCGGCAGCTCTGGGTACCAAGGGGAAGACAGCCCAGAGTGGGAGAGAGCGGGGCCCTGTGAAACATCTAGGTGGGTGGGGTGAAACCCTCAGGTGACCTTGCTTACTTCTGACAGACAGGCGATGATGGGTCAGGGGCTTGACAATGCAGAGTGCAATCAGGGCTGCTCCCTGGTCAGCAGGGAGCAAGAGGCTGTCAGGAAAAAACTGTGTGGCAGGAGAAGTGGAAGGCAGCAAGCCACAGAGGCCAGATGGGGTGGGCGTTGGAACTGCTCAGCCCCTGACAAGCTCTGTGACCGCGTGCGAGTGACTCAGTCCCGTGGGGCCTTGGCCTCTTGACTTGCAAAGCCCTTTGTACAGGCCTGGCCACTGTTAGTATTTTTATTATTAGATTTCTACTCACTGATGTCTGCACCATCATGGCGCGCTGGTCTCGCATTTTCCGAACAATATCCAGTGGGTAAATGGGCAGGTTCCTCTCGATCAGGCACATGGCTGTTTCCATGGTGACCAACACACCGGTTCGACCTATCCCAGCACTGGGGGAAGAGAAGCAGAGGCGGAATTTGCTCAGACAGCATTTATGCACAGCCCAGCTCAGCTCCTGATCAGTTCCCACTTTTACTCAGACGGAGTTCTCCTCCCTGACCTTCAAAGGACATGGAACTTTGAGCTCCGGGCATGCTCCCAAACAAGCCAGAGGCTTAAAAAACCAATGGGAAGAAATATCCATCTTTCTGTGCAAACTCCACCCCCATCTCCTGCACATCTACCACAGGAACAGAGGGAAAAACGAGGTAGGGACTCTGTTGTCCAGTTCTATGGTGCAGTCAGAATTTGTCCAAATCTTTGGACAGAGTGAAGACAGAAAGCAACCAGAGCCTTGTAAGCGTATATTGAGTCTTGTGGGATGTAGGTGGGTTTGATGCCTGCCAACTGTCTCCAGGCCTTGCCCAAGGAGTTTCAGTATTGGTAAAACCAGGTCAACAAGCCACAGTACCTGCAGTGAACCAGGACAGGCTCACCGTCCACTCTCAGAGACCGCACGTAGTTCACAAATTCCAGAAAGTCTGAGGAGTCATCGGGGACGCCGTGGTCTGGCCAGGCCACGTACTGGAGATGGGTCACTGTGTGTTCCTCCCCGGTCTGCAAAGGGGCAAGGGAGGCTCGCTGAGTCTATCTGGACTGGTGGGCAGGAGCACCCCGGCCCCTTCCCAGCCTCCAGCCAGTGAGCTCCTGTCTCTGGATGCTCTTCTGCCCACTGGGGATCTCCCGGCCTTGAGTCCTGCCCACTCCCACCCACCCACCTCCCCAATGCTCCCAGGCCGGCCGTGTCTCTAGGACTCTGCGGAGGCCACCTCCTGCCTGATGGCTCTGCACCACTTCTGCCCACAGCCATCTCTTCCTGGTTGCTCCCGTGGTACTTGCTGTCAAGGCCACCCACGTTGGCTTTTTTTTTTAATGAGCAAAATATACATAACAAGAAGTCTACCATTTCAAACATTATTAACTGTATAGTTCAGTGGCGTTAAGTACATTGGCAAAGTTGTACAACCCTCCTCACTCTTCCTAGAAACTTTTCAGCTTCCCAAACTGAAACACTGTGCCCATTAAACACTAACTCTTCATCCAACAGCCTTGCAGCCCTGGCAACCGCCATCCTACTTCTGTCTCTGTGAACTGACTACTCCAGGAGGTCACATGGTATTTGTCCTTTTGTGTCTGGCTTCTTCCGCTCATTACAACGTCTTCTAGGTTCAGCCATGCTACAGCATGGGTTAGAAAGAATCTCCTTCTCTGTGGGGGGACTAGGATTCCACGGTACGAATATACCATGTTCTGTCTATCTGTTTATCTGTCAGTGGACACCTGGGCTGTTTCCCCCGTATGCTGTTGTGAATATGCTGCTGTGAACACGGATGCTGGTTCTTTTCCAGGCAACCTTGCACATCTACTGAAATGCTCACCGGCAGAAAACCCAGACTGACCCAGAAGTAGAGGCCTCCCCAGGCCCACGGTGGATGCTGGTTTAGCACCAGCCTTTAACCCGCGCCTTCCCAGGTACCCGCACAGCTCCTGCCACACGGGCCCCGCTCACCTCAGTGTTGGTGACCAGCATTTCCCGGAACACATACGCGATGGTGCAGTCCTCTGACTGACAGCGGATGTGAAAGCTGCCGTGTTCCATGACGTCGGGGGGATTGGGCCAGTACTGGTGACATTTGGTCTGCAAGGGAATCGCCGGGCAGGAGTTAGGCTGGGCTGTGGCGGTGCTTGTGAGTGGTTAACCGGACAGACGGGTCGGACGCTGGGCTACAACTCTCTCACTTGCGCTAGATGCTCTGAGAGCTGCTGTGGGGGAAAGAAACTCGGGCGAGGCCACTCTGCCCTGTGTCTGTGCTGTTCAGGAGGAGGGGTCAGTCAGCCTGCCAGGGGCCAGGACACAGCTCTCATCCCTGCTGGAGCTCCAGGAGGGACGCACTGACTCTCCCTCCTCATCACCGGGTCCAACTGCTGGAAGGACAGGAGAGCCTCAGACAGACGTGAGAGGCCTTGACTTAGGAGCGACCTCTGCCCCCCACCCTCCCCACTGCAGGGCCTCTGCCCCTTCCCTGCTCTCAATACCCTCTTTTACCTCATCCCTCCGTCACTATCCGCTCCTTACCCGCTTGAGGAGGAAGGCCTCGAGGCACGGCCGCTAAGAGTGCACATTTGAGAGCCAGACAGAATTCCGTTAGGATTATTCTCTCCTCTCTGTGAGCCCCGTGACCTCAAACTTGCTACTACTTAACCTCTCTGATTTCCTCATTCTTCACCTGAAAGGACGGCACCTACTTCCCAGATGGTGACAGAGGCTGGGGGTGATGGTGTGCAGTGCCCGGCTCACCGTGGGGGAGGTGGGGACAGGTCAGTGGCCACCGTCATCACTGTTGTTGCTACAGTCCCATGAGCGCATTCACATATGACTCATATGGAACTGACGCTCAGCAGACCGCAGAGGAGGAACCCGGGCTCAGTGGGACTCAGTGAGCTGCCCCCGGTCCATGCGGCTGTGCTTCCCCACAGGTGGACTGCCCCCTGCCCCCACCCCTCTCCCCCAGTCTCCTCTTCCCCCTTCCAAATCCTAGGGCTTCCCTGGAAGCTCAGCTGATAAACAATCTGCCTGCAACACAGGAGACTCCCGTTCGATTCCTGGGTCAGGAAGATCCAGTGGAGAAGGGATAGGCTACCCACGCTAGGTATTAGAGACTTCTGTGGTGGCTAAGACAGTAAAGAATTTGACTGCAATGTGGTAGACCTGGGTTCGATCCCTGGGTTGGGAAGATCCCCTGGAGAAGGGAACAGCTATAGACTCCAGTATTCTGGCCTGGAGAATTCTATGGACAGCACAGCCTGGTGGGCTACAGTCCATGGGGTCGCAAAGAGTCGGACACAACTGACTGACTTTTCACTTTCACTTTCTAAATCCTGCATTCTCTTTCCTAGCAGTCTTGCTCCTGCCTCTGGCCTCAAAGCAAAGTTCAAGGTCAAGCTGCCTATCCCATCATCGATCCATCAGTCAAATTCTGACTCATTCAAAAAACGTTTTTTTCTCTCCAAGCTTACAGCTTCATCAACTTGGGTAAAAATTATGCTTACTTAAAGTGAAGAGGGGGTATAAACCCCCAGAAAATTTGAAAATGCACAAAAATTTGAAACAGCTTTCCTATTTTTATTTTCAAACATCACAGTGAATGTTTGGAATTAAAGCATGCTGCTGAGAAGGTGGAGCTAAGAATTTACTTGCAAATATTAAACCTGGGGGTTTTGGTTCATGACCACTTCCCAATTCCTCTCAGACACAAAGGAAGGCTGTCTGTAGAACCTGAGGCAGAGTGGATACCCACCAGGCCTGTGCCCATCTCCTCCTCTGCACAAGGGGTGTGGCTCTCTGCTGCAGGCTTCCTGGGGTCCTGCCCACAGGACAGCTGATGGGAAGCTTCTGTCTAAAGTGATGAGCCCATTCAGAGCAGAACCACAAGTATCTCTATTTCTAGAGACTCCCAGTGAATCTGACCAGAACGGGACTCTCTTTACTTCTTGATCACATCTAGATTTTAGGTTGATTTGGATCTCAAACCATTTGGGGGCATAGAGGAAAGAGCAAGAAGTCTGTGGAAATTCTGAATTTCCCTCCTGGTTATTAAGTTCCACTAACTGTGCCATCCTGGCCAAGATACTTCACTTTTTTGATCCCCGGTTTCCCCATGAATGCTGCTGCTATGGGAAGGGATGATGCTAATGACTCTTTTCTTTTTTTGGCTGTGCCTTGAGGCTTGTGGGATCTTAGTTCCTTGACCAGGGATTGAACACATGCCTTCTGCAGAGGGAAGCATGGATTCCTAACCACTGACCACCAGGGAAGTCTCTAATACCTATTTTCTTTTGATCGGTATATGCTAAGCACTAAATGGTGCTTTTTATGGACATTATGTTATCTGGGCCTCAAAACAACCGTATGAGGTAGATAATGTCACTGCCTCTGTTCTGCATAAGAGTAAACTGAGGCTCAGAGACTGAATCTGCTTGTGTCCTGTCCTACAGATAGGAAGTGGGGCATATGTAGATGTCTGTTTCAATGGAAGGACTAGTCTCTATAGCTCTGTTTCCTCTTGGAGGAAACAATGGACCTGAAGAGAGAGCACAATGGAAAACGTTTTGGGTGGGAATAAAAAGAGAGGGCAGTGAAAGCGAGCCCATGGTGGGAGTGCCTCCCAGACCCTCAGCCTCTGGGGGAGGCTCTGTGCACTTGATGTGAGAGCAGTACAGAGCGGAGAGGAAGATCCTACTAGCTCTCAGGCCCATGGGGAGGCCGCTCAGCTAAACGCAGAACAGGGGAAAAAGCAAACAGGACACGCTGAGAACCTCATCTCTCAGGAAAGCAGGGGACAGAGCTGCTGGCCCGGGAGGACTGGCTCCTAATCCGGAGGAACTCAAGGACAGTGGTGGCAACCAGATAAGGGACCTCGGGACAAAAGGCTCAGGTCAGCTGAGACTCTGTAACAGGAGAGGCAGGAAACATGTAGTAGCCTGGATTTGAGAAGAACAGGCTTCCAGCCACCCATAAACAACAGAAGTCAGTTCCTGGGGCCAGAGATGGCGAACGGAATGCTCTGACTCATGGGAGATGGAGATCTCTAACGCAGGAACCTGAAGGAACCAGCCGGAAGGGGTTCGATCAGGAAGAAAGGGCTGGGAAACAAACACCGCCCACCCCCCACCCCCACCCCCCATCCCCCACCCCGCCCCACAATGCCCTGGGTCACAAGGAGACCTCAGAGGAGCTCATGTTCAGAGCGGACTCCAATCAGGACAGAGCAGGAGGGGCAGGACTCTCTAGAGCAGCTGGCGGAAGTGAGGCCTCCTGGGTGAAAGAAAGGGCCTTTTCTCCCATGCTGGTGTGGGCAGAAGGAAGGGAAGGGGCTGCCATCGGGGCAGATCATCTGTCACCAACCACGCCTGCTGGGGCTCCCTTGACTCCATGGAGAACAATGGCCGTGCAGCTGGGACGGGCCAAGACAACCGAGAAGGGGAAAGAGCGGCCCAACACAGGTGAGGAGAAAGGGCCCGGCTGCCTTGTGGGTTCAGGTGGTGGCTCTGAGGAAGTGCAGCGTCGCTGAAGACCTCCTGAGCTCGGGCAGTGGCAGCTCCACGGGCAGTTTCTGAGAAAATCTGGAGCATTCAGCACCCCTCCCCCCACTGCCAGAGTCACAGAACAGACACGCAAACACAGCACAGTTTCATATGCGGAGATTCTGGCGACAGCAAGGCTGTAACCATGCTGTCTTGTATCTATAAAATGCCAGAATGGCCCAGATCAAGGCCTGCAGAGTGTGGGATTGGGCGGCTGCGGCCCGGCGCGCTAGGCGCCGGCGGCTGCGGCCCGGCGCGCTAGGCGCCGGCGGCTGCGGCCCGGCGCGCTAGGCGCCGGCGGCTGCGGCCCGGCGCGCTAGGCGCCGGCGGCTGCGGCCCGGCGCGCTAGGCGCCGGCGGCTGCGGCCCGGCGCGCTAGGCGCCGGCGGCTGCGGCCCGGCGCGCTAGGCGCCGGCGGCTGCGGCCCGGCGCGCTAGGCGCCGGCGGCTGCGGCCCGGCGCGCTAGGCGCCGGCGGCTGCGGCCCGGCGCGCTAGGCGCCGGCGGCTGCGGCCCGGCGCGCTAGGCGCCGGCGGCTGCGGCCCGGCGCGCTAGGCGCCGGCCGAGAGGAGTTACACTACGTCCGAGGTCAGGGGCAGCGGCCGAGTGCGCCAGGCTGTGATGGCGCAGGAACAGCCGAGAGGAGCTACGCCACGTCCGAGAGGAGTTACACTACGTCCGAGGTCAGGGGCAGCGGCCGAGTGCGCCAGGCTGTGATGGCGCAGGAACAGCCGAGAGGAGCTACGCCACGTCCGAGGTCAGTGGCGGCCGGGAGGAGACACCCTGCGTCCGAGGCCAGGGGAGGAGGCCGAGAGGAGCTACTCCGCGACCGAGGTCAGTGGCGGCCAGGAGAAGACACCCCACGTCCGAGGCCAGGGGAGGAGGCCGAGAGGAGCCACCCCGCATCTAGGTCAGGGGTGGTTGGGAGAAGCCACCTGGCGCCGGAGGCCACGGGTGTCGCCGGGAGGAGCCACCCCACGCTGGAGGCCAGGGGCGGCGCCCGAGGCCAAGGGCGGAAGCTGGGAGGAGCAACCAGAGGTGCTGGTGGCGGTGCGGGCGTAGGAGGGCCTAGACGAGCTATCCTACCTTGAAGGTCAGGAAGGGCGGTAGTAAGGAGATACCCCTCGTCAAAGGTAAGGAGCAGCGGCTATGCTTTGCTCGAGCAGCCGTGAAGAGATACCCCACACCCAAGGTAAGAGAAACCCAAGTAAGACGGTAGGTGTTGCAAGAGGGCATCAGAGGGCAGACACACTGAAACCATACTCACAGAAAACTAGTCAATCTAATCACACTAGGACCACAGCCTTGTCTAACTCAATGAAACCAAGCCATGCCCACGGGGCAACCCAAGACAGGTGGGTCATGGTGGAGAGGTCTGACAGAATGTGGTCCACTGGAGAAGGGAATGGCAAACCACTTCAGTATTCTTGCCTTGAGAACCCCATGAACAGTAGGAAAAGTCAAAATGATAGGATACTGAAAGAGGAACTCCCCAGGTCAGTAGGTGCCCAATATGCTACTGGAGTTCAGTGGAGAAATAACTCCAGAAAGAATGAAGGGATGAAGCCAAAGCAAAAACAGTACCCAGTTGTGGATGTGACTGGTGATAGAAGCAAGGTCCGATGCTGTAAAGAGCAATATTGCATAGGAATATGGAATGTCAGGTCCATGAATCAAGGGAAACTGGAAGTGGTCAAACGAGATGGCAAGGGTGAACGTTGACATTCTAGGAATCAGTGAACTAAAATGGACTGGAATGGGTGAATTTAACTCAGATGACCATTACATCTACTACTGCGGGCAGGAATCCCTCAGAAGAAATGACGTAGCCATCATGGTCAACAAAAGAGTCCAAAATGCAGTACTTGGATGCAAGCTCAAAAATGACTGACTGATCTCTGTTCGTCTCCAAGGCAAACCATTCAATATCACAGTTATCCAAGTCTATGCCCCAACCAGTAACGCTGAAGAAGCTGAAGTTGAACGGTTTTACGACCTACAAGACCTTGTAGAACTAACACCCAAACAAGATGTCCTTTTCATTATAGGGGACTGGAATGCAAAAGTAGGAAGTCAAGAAACACCTGGAGTAACAGGCAAATTTGGCCTTGGAATGCGGAATGAAGCAGGGCAGAGTTTTGCCAAGAAAATGCACTGGTCATAGCAAACACCCTCTTCCAACAACACAAGAGAAGACTACACATGGACATCAGATGGTCAACACCGAAATCAGACTGATTATATTCTTTGCAGCCAAAGATGGAGAAGCTCTATACAGTCAACAAAAACAAGACCAGGAGCTAACTGTGGCTCAGATCATGAATTCCTTATTACCAAATTCAGACTCAAATTGAAGAAAGTAGGGAAAACTACTAGACCATTCAGGTATGATCTAAATCAAATCCCTTACGATTATACAGTAGAAGTAAGAAATAGATTTAAGGGACTAGATCTGATATATAGAGTGCCTGATGAACTATGGAATGAGGTTCGTGACATTGTACAGGAGACAGGGATCCAAGACCATCCCCATGGAAAAGAAATGCAAAAAAGCAAAATGGCTGTCTGGGGAGGCCTTACAAATAACTGTGAAAAGAAGAGAGGTGAAAACCAAAGGAGAAAAGGAAATATATAAGCATCTGAATGCAGAGTTCCAGAGAACAGCAAGAAGAGATAAGAAAGCCTTCTTCAGCGATCAATGGAAAGAAATAGAGGAAAACAATAGAATGGGAAAGACTAGAGATCTCTTCAAGAAAATTAGAGATACCAAGGGAACATGTCATGCAAAGATGGGCTCGATAAAGGACAGAAATGGTCTGGACCTAAAAGAAGCAAAAGATATTAAGAGGTGGCAAGAATACACAGAAGAAGCAAAAGATATTAAGAAGAGGTGGCAAGAATACACAGAAGAACTGGACAAAAAAAGATCTTCACGACCCAGATAACCATGATGGTGTGATCACTAACCCTAACTGCACAGGTAGGGAGTGACAGAGCAGGAACATGAACTCAGAAAGCATGGCCCTGGCATCTGCCCTCTTACTCGACATCAGGGAACAAGACAGGTGCAGGCGATCCAGAAACACAGAGAGTGCATATAGGACTTTGAGCCAGCTGGCATTCCTGGAGTTCAAAAAAGGCCCCAGTAACTTCACTGCCTTTCCAAAACAAGATCAGAAAATCACACACAGGCACACAGAAACAGAATATTAACAAAAATTAAAAACAGGCAAAAAACAAGACTCCCAGACAAAGGGATGCCATAGACCTGTTGCCTTGTGATTTCAGCAAAGCCTGAGAGTTCTCACAGTAACTAGGTAAACCAGATGCAGAGACGGCCAGGGCTGGAAGCAGAGCTGGGAGAGTCAGCAACGAGTATCTGCAACACCTTTGACTCACAGCATCCTAGAAGGAGCTTCTGATTGTCTCTTGAGGGCCTTTATATTTTTAAACAGTGATTTTATGTGAAGAGATTCTGATCAACACTATGAGTGACAAGAAGCCAAGAGTGAGGGCCGAGGTGAACAATGACAGATGGGAAGGCCAAGCAGCGTGAGGCACACAAAAGGCCAGATCTGATGGCAAATCCTCCCAGGGATGATAGCGACGGACACACACACACAGCTAATGTTTGCCAGACACTGTGACAGACAGCTCTCTAAGCTTTCCATATATACTGTCTCAGTCCCCACAAACCCTCTGAGACGGCACCAGTATCTGCAGCTTACGGACAGGGAAGCTGAGGGTCAGACAGGTTAAGTGTAACTTGCTCCAGAAGAACCTGTTCTGAACCCACAGAGTCTGGCTCCAGAGCCCCACCGATATGCCACAGTGTAGGTCTCAGGAGTCAAGTGTATGAGTACAAAATGGGGAGACTTACTCCACAGCAAGACTGAGACAAAGACCAGACAATTTCTGCTGACCACCCACTTAATGGTGGTCCAAGATTATCTTCAGATATCTGAAAGGGCACTGCATGGAAGAGAAGGGCCACTTATTACTGTGTCTTCCAGGCAAGAGAAGCTGGTGGGGTGGGGTTCAAAGCGGTGTGGATTTCAGTTCATTATGAAGAGGGATTTTTTTTTTTTTTTTTTTAATCAGAGCTGAATAACCCATGGATGGACCCTGGAAGTGTTTTAGCCAAGGTGGGGAGCCATCTGCCTGGGACAGCCTAGGTGAACCCACAAGGCTCTCCAGAATTAGCAGGAACCCTGATTTTGCTCTTTGGGGTGAGAGTATAGACTGATCTCCTCAAACGTATGATCCATTCTGATTCTATACTCTGACTTCTGGCACAGATCCACCTGGCATTCTGAACTATATACTGAGGACAGGCCTGGGAGGAAGTGGCACATAGATCCCTTAAATATTAATTTATATTTGATTTTTGAATGTGTTTCCAGATGAACATTTCATCATGAAGATATCTAGATGCAGACAGAAGTTAGAGAATTCATGCTACACAGCACTCCCTGCACACTGACTTCAGTTACACAACCAGCGATCTGTTCCTGTGAAACACACATGTCAGGCTGAACACAGCATGCTGCCATCGCTCTTCTAATTAAGCCCTTCTTAGCTTTTTTTTTTTTTTTCCCTGCATCAGGTTTTGCTGTAACACAAGCAGAGGTAATTTCTCCTACTTTGTATTCCATTGTGAACCTGGCCCTTAAACACTGCTCTTCGGAGGATCAGCACGTGTCCTAGGTGGGTGAGATCACAGCTAACACAGGAGTTCTGGGGCAGGTGAGGCAAGGGAAGCGCGTTCCAGCTTGCTGTAACAGATCCAAGGCAGGAATGGAAGGGGCTGTCTGATCACTGCTTAGCTCGGAAAGGCCAGCAAGTGGGAAGGAGGAGGGCTGAGTTTCTCATCCCTGGAGCTATCCGTCAGGAGCTGTGTACAGATTCATGGGTCACCAAGTGGGCTGGACTGGGCAACATTTCCGTAAGGCCTTTTCCAGCTCTGAAGTTTGCGTTCTGGCAGAGCGTAGAGTGACGCACGCCTGTCTGGAAGTCAAGCCACTTACCCGGCCTCGCTCGGTGAGAGTCGTCAACATGACGATGAGTGATAACTTCTGGTCCCAGACCACTTGCCAGAACTGTGCACAGGTATGTGGCAGGGGTCCCTGAGTGGCAATGTACTTGTTCACAAGGTGAGCAGCAGGAATTTCCATCTGGCAGGAGATGGTTCAGGCATTAGAATCTGTTACTGCCACAAGGTGGACAGGGAACTGCAGCTCACACACTTCTAGCTGCTTACCGTCAGCACACCAGAAGAACATTTCTACCAAATTTTGGTCAATAAGAATAAAGGAAAAGCTACTTTAGAAAATGCTTCAAAGGTGTTTGACAATAATGTTAGCTACTCAGGATAAAACTTTGTGAAATTCAATAGGTGATAATCAGAAGTGGACCTATAAGATGAAAGAGTTTAAATGACCTTCTCTGCTGTATCCTAAATATAACCAATATTGGGAATCTGCATTTTCAGCAACCCATGCCAATCCTTATGCCCACAACTTTTCATATGCAGGGTTTTCTATCAAAATATTTTCTTTAAAGCATAAACCACACAGGCTTATGCCACCAACTACTGTTACACTTTGCTTTCTGCATGGCTGCCAATGTCTGCGCCACTCAGCTGATCAATTTTTCTCCCCAGCTTCACTGAGGTATAAATGACAAATAAAAAAGGTATATATTTAAGGTATACAACATGATGGTTTGATATACATATACACTGAAATGATTATCAGATTCAAGTTTCTGAACACATCACCCCCTCACAATAGTTACTGTCTGAACTGATAAATGTTAAAATGTTAAAATAAGTGCCACTGTCATCCCTCTCCTACCCTGCTCTGCTTTTACTTCTAAACTAAGTCTTTTCTCTTTTTTTATTTTTAATTATTTATTTGGCCGTGTCCGGTCTCAGCTGTAGCATGCAGGATCTAGAGTGTGCGAGCTTATTAGTTGGCATGTGGGATCCTGCTTTCCCCACCAGGGGTTGAACCTACATCCCCTGTATTGGAAGCCAGACTCTCAACCACTAAACTGTGAGCAAAGTCCCTAAACTAAGTGTTTTCTGTAAGAGAACACTCAGAACTGGCTGAGCTTTGGAATAGCACAGCAATTCACTCATTCTTAGGTGGGGATAGTAGATGGAGATGCCTCATTCACGGCTTGGTTTGTGCTTCGTTGGTGCTTGGTTAATGGCTTTCTCAGCCCTGGTCTTAGCCACTCCCCACCCCTGAGTGCATGGTCTTACCGCCCCCACCATTTCAGTGCTCTAATCACAGGACACCAGAAATGCCGAAAGTGAGGGTCAATGAATCTCACAGATGCTTCGGAATGAGTAGAACCACTGATCAGACCCATTCTTGCTGGTAGTTATTGACATTATGTTGTAATCTGAGAACTTGAGAAGTCCTCTGTTTATTTAGATCAGATAAACAGTGAGCTGAGGGCCAAATTTAAATGCTGCACTGAGAGCTAACAGTATTTTTTAAAATATTTTTGCATGGTTGCATTTGAAATGGTATATATAAGTACCTAATTAATATCCTCAATTTTGTCTCTTGGCTTGCAGAGACCAAAATATTTTCGGTCTAGCCCTCTACAGAAATAGTGTGCTGAGCCCTGGTTTAGATGAAGAGGCTGAGGTTCAGAGAAGCCAAGTTGCCCAAGATGCATTTTCACAGTGAAATGAATACTTTCCCCACGACAAGTAGAAATTTTGGACCTTTTGTTTTGGGGCTATGGTGGTTTTATTTTTAGGCAGGATGTATAGTAATCAGATTGGGGGGAAAATACAGAAAGTTACAAATGTACCAATGGTCAAACAAAACACCTATAGGTCAGCAGTTGAGGACAGAAGGCTGAATTTTGGTCTCATCTTCTGTTAGCTTTACGACTTTTCAGATGATTCAATCTCTGAACCTTAGTGTCATCCTCTGTATAATGAGACTATCCTGCCTTTCCTCAACGGCTGCTGTGGTGCTGAGACAAGACAGTGAATAGGAAAGCAGTTCGCCGACTGCAAAGCACCACGCATGTCACTGTCATGCTTGTTACAACGATTAATGTGCCTTTTCTCATGATCTGGAATTCTAACTTACGTTCACATAACTCGCATTAATGTAATCTTCGTTTCCCTGCAACAATACCCGGGTGGTGTCATCTGTGGAGGAGAAAGAAATTTACTGATTATTCGGAGTGTTATTTTTACCAGCCCAAGTAAACAAGGGTTCAGTTCCCAGCCCATCTGCAGCCCTCGCCTCATTAGCATAAACACTATTCCCCAACTGTTCCGAGTTTGAAATGGCTGCAATAAAGACGGTGGTGTTTACAGACACACTGAGAGTCGTTCCAGAATACCAGACAATCTGTTTTAAAAAGGGAAACATTATCTCAGTGTGTGTGGGGGGAGGAGGCATTCATGCCAGATACTCACAAGGCAGTACATCTTTATATCGGTTTTTGTCTAGATTTTGAGGCAGCTTTGCAAACGTGATGGCCAAACCAGGCTTCTTTCTATAGAGTTGCTATATGACAAACAGGAAGTGAAAAAAAAAAAAAAAGGAAAAAACAGCTATGAAGAGTGTGAAAACATACTCTAACAGTAAAGTTTACCATTCACAGCAGCCAAATCTTAACATTTAATAGTGGTTTTATATATTAAGAGAAAAATCTTCCCAGTAAGAAATTCTGTAATCCCATGAGAAACTGACTAAATTCTTCAATATATATGGATTTTTTTTTTCTAACATGAGACTCTTGGGGGAAAAAAGTCATAGGAAGGAGTGTGAGTCACAGATAATGGATCACAGTAAGTAAAACTTCATCTTCATGACAATTATTTGACAAGAACTAAAAGCAAGTAGAGGGAAAAAAAAGAGTTCTGACTAAAAATTAAATAGAAATCATTTACATTAGTCTAAAAACATTTACCTCCAGTTTAATGGAGTGAACCACGTTCTTTGCCAAGAACAAGAGGATTTTCATTCATCATTTCAGAAGTATACCTCCACAGTAAAAACATTTATTTCAATACATAGTAAACTTCAATTAAATATTCCTTTAAGGAGGTATTTCCCTATGCATGCCATCACTAGCAAAAATTCAGTTAAAACCCTCACTGCATATCTAGAAGCACATAATAGACACATTTGTACTGTACCTGATGTCATGTTAATAACAGCTCTAGGAAAGGTTTTTAATAGTATTCTTATTTTGCAAGCAAGAGACACAGATGAGAAGCTTGGCTCAAGATTACAAACGAGAGGCTGAACTCTGATCTGACTCTAATGCTTGAGCTTTTCCCTTTGAAAAAGAAAGACAGCACTAAGTCATGTCTGACTCTTGTAACCCTACGGACCTGCAGGCTCCTCTGTCCATGGAATTTTCAGGAAAGAATACTGGAGTGGGTTGCCATTTCCTTCTCCAGGGGATCTTCCTGATCCAGGGATGGAACCCGAGTCTCGTCTCCTGAATTAGCAGATGGGCTTTTTACTAGCTGGGCCACCAGGGAAGCCCCAAGACACATCTATTCCTTCCCAAAGTTTCCTCCTGCCCTTTTGAGTTCTCTTTTCTACACATCTGTATCTGCCACTTTGAACTAGAGTGTGAAACAATATTCACCAGTGGTTTTAGTTAACTTTGTGGGAATTCTAAACGTTTTTTTTTTTTCTCAGTGTTGGAAGTGACTTTTTGGAGAAAACTTGAAAAATTCAGACTAATATAAACCAAAAAAACAATCAGTAACTTTCACAACCCTAAGATATCTCTTTCCATCTATTTTATCTGTTTTTCATGCACACATGTATACAAATGTATGTAATTATATGTGTGATTACACACAATACACAGATACATTACTTTTTTAAAAACAAAAAATGAGACAATGTATATTAGCACTTCCTATATTATGTTCTATGGAACCCAAGTATTCTAGAAAAAACTATACTAGGTGGTGCTTAGAGTAAGTTTCAAGGTCAAGGAAATTTAGGTAATACTGTAAGTCATCTTATATTCTATGAATCTCTAACTTGGCAAGTCCTGCAGTGCATAAGCTTATTTAATTCTGATTAGAGCATTTCTCAAGCTAACTTGGCCATGGAGGATCTCATGTCTCATAAGAAGTGTTCTGGGAACTATCACCATATTTTTGAAGGCTGTTTCTCCTAGTTATTATATAATGCCTAGTTTCCTGTGTCATTTAAATACTTGAAATATTCTCTATATACATGATTTCAGCTAGCTCAACAATCTGTAAGTTTTCAAAGTTTAACTTTTATTCCACTTCTTGATTGAACTGTTTTCAGTTGTTTACTATTAAATATTCCCAGGAACAGAATTACTGAATTAAAGCATATTTTTGAGGCGATATCTATGTATATAGTGCAGTTGTCCTATAGGGGAATATGAGAATGGTTAGTTTGGCAAATTGCAGCCAGCATCATCAATTAAAATGTGCTTGCAATGTGAATAGAGAGGCAGAACAATGTCTTTCCCTGTATATTTTTGCATATTTTGTATTTTTTATTTTATAAACCAGCTTTTGTTGGTCTTTTTTTTTCTCTGATTAGTTCTTTTATTAAACAGACAAACTGCACAGGAGACAATTAGCAGAGAGATTTTTGGTAATGATAATTATGTCTCATACATTTACCAAATGTTCAGAATTTCCAGTATTTCCCTAAGCTCAAGTATTAATCATCTTTACAATTTCAGCTCCTAACAATCAAGTAGCCACTGAGCAACTTCTTAGATGTCTCTGAGCTTTAATGGGCTCTCCAGGCTCCTTCTAGAAATACATTCGTGATTTATTAGAAGTTTTGGTTTGATTCCGGGAGAAGGAGAATATCTGAGTCAGTCAATTCCCCTAAATGTCATTTTGGTTCTAACTTCATAGAAGTGAAATCTAATTGAGTGAATATAATCAGTAATGCTAACCTGGAGGCAGGAAGTTTTTCTTTTCCAAATAACAAAAATGTAAATGTAATCAACTTGAGATGGTTTAGTGGAAAAGCATAGATCTAGCAAAGGGCTTTAACTGCAACAAGTTTATGAAGTATCTCGGCAGTAAATAAGTGCTGATAAGATTATAGAGTATTAAAGCAAAATAAAAAATAAAGTACTATAGAACTATCTGTAAAACTTTAAATGTACACACCCTGGACTTTTATTTGACAGAAGTGCATAAAGATACATATCAAAGAAATTTATCTGCATCAAAATATTTTCTTATTAGTAGAAAACTGGAAACAGCCCGAATGTTTCCTAATAGGGAGAAGTGTCGACTTAAATTATGATACCGTCATACCACAAATTATGTGCAAGTAACAGAATAAGATGGACTAAAAGTACAGATTCAGAAGGATATCCCCTCATCTATTTAAGTGAAAAATGCAAGTGGCAGAATAACAGTGATGATCCCACTTCTATACATAGCAGCGTACGTACAATGTGTGTACAGTGTGTGTATGTGCACTTACATACACGTGTGTATAAAATTTGCATGAGCAATAGAACAAGTATGCAAGGATACACATCAATTTATTATTTGTAAATTATAACAAGGTAAAGGAGATTTCTGAATTGCTTGAATTATTACAATGTGAATGTTTAAAAATTCAAATGAAAGAAGAAAAAGCTACAACAAAAGAAATTTATATATAAAACTAAAAAAATTTTTACACAAAATTGGGTAAGTAAAGGTAAGTTTTTTTTTGTTTTTTTGCCTTTAGAAGGATTGACAACATACTCATTTTTATGTCTGCCTTGCCAAGGCTAATACTGAATGCTCTTCCCACTGGATTGCTTCAGTCCTATTCACACACTTAGTTTCTGAAGGAGTTAGCAGTTGCTTTTCAAGTTCTTTTAATTTACTGACTCTTCTCCAGACTTTGTAAATTGTGTGGCACACTGCCCAGAGGAAGAGTGGTCCAGAGTGGACAGTGATGTGTTAGAAACACAGGTATGTCTTTCTGCAAGAATCAGGGATGGGAGAAAATGAGCTGAAGACCATTAGGCAGAACTTGAGACGCGGCTCTTTCAAGAACTACTCGTTGGAAAGACAGTTTGTTTTGTTCATTCTTGGGCTAAAGGTATGTGAAGCAGGCAAGAACTGCCAGTCGTTAAGATCCCTTCAATTCTGCCCTAGAATGGGAGCAATCAGGAGGCTGAGGAAGGTCATAGGCAGGGAGGGTTGTAAGACCACTTAGTTTTTTTAAAATCTTAATTTTTAATGTCCTCAAGTGCTTTGTTCTCATCATTATCAGAGTATAATTCTATGTGTTAGTTGCTCAGTCATATCTGACTCTTTGTAATCCCATGGACTGTAGCCCTCCAGGCTCCTCTGTCCATGGAATTCTCCAGGCAAGAGTACTGTGGTGGGTTGCCATTCCCTTCTCCAGGGCTCTTCCTGACCCAGGGATCAAACCTGAGGATCCTGCATTGCAGGCAGATTTTTTACCATCTGAGCCACCAGGGTCTAGTTCTGAGTAATTGTGAAACTAAGGGTGAATTATAAGAAGATCAGCTGAGAGGGTTTGCTATGGGACAGCTGTATTTAAAGTACAGCTTTAAACACAGTATCACTGGCTCTGACCTTCAGAGACAGAAAACTGAACACTGGGAGCTGGAGGAGACCAGCATGGTTTGCATGGGCTGGGTAAGGTATCAGTTTTCCAGTTTAAACACGTCTCCTTTGAAAAGATCATCTCAGAGCAGAGAGGGGACATCAGGAGACAACGCTGATCTCAGATTTCTGGTCCAACCAAAGATGTGAACCCTGCTCACACCCCTCAGATAAAGGCCTTGGACGCCCACTTGGCTCCAACCAGCATGTGCTGGCAAGGCTGGGCACAGTGGAAGCAAGCACGCCATCAACTGTACCACCAGACTCAGAGGGAATTCCCATTAGAATTCCTGAAGGCTTGCCTGGAGAATCCCAGGGATGGGGGAGCCTGGTGGGCTGCTGTCTATGGGGTTGCACAGAGTCTGACACGACTGAAGCGACTTAGCAGCAGCAGCAGCAACAATCCAAGGAGGAGGAAGAAAAACAAAAAAAATGAAGGGAGTTGAAGGGACAATGGGCAAGGAGAGCAAACGGTAGAAAGAGACTGCCTTTCATGCCTTTGGCAATGACCCACAGTCCAGTGCAGGGCAAAGACTTTCAAGACAGTCATATACTGTACTTTCTGTACCAAGCACTAAACTGGTCTCCACAAAAGCAGGTAACTTGTTTGTTCCATTAAAGCCCTAGGCCAGCGTGCTCAATAAGAATGTAGTGCGGCAGAATGATGGGATCTGCTGCTTTGAACAAAAGAGCAGGATGAGAGGTGGCTTAGAGGCAGGTAACTAGGCTAAGAGTAGCCCCTTTTCATGAAGGCCTTGAGAGGTTATTCTCTACTTTGCAGACATAAGAACAATTCCCTGCTCATCAACAGCTCACCCACATTAGGCACTTTCATCTTTCCCATACCTGACCCAGTCAAAGGGCCAGGACACTGCCTTGGGGGGACTCAAGAATCTCTCCCTACCTTCCTGTAAAGGTTTGCCGAAATGAACTGACTGTTGCTGGCAATCTGGGGACTTTCGAGAGTGCTACTTCAGATCCCAGTCCTAGATGCAGGTCCCAGTGCTGGCAGACTCAAGTATTCTTACAAGACTCTTATTCTTTCACAGGGAAATCCTTGGCAATGAGCTGGGGTGGCAACTCCTTTAAATGGGTCCCTGGCACTTGAAAGGTAAAGGCTTCTCATGTGTTCATTCCAAAGCCCACAGTCTGCTCCTTGTATTCCATAGATGTTATACTTGATAACGTTTGCCTTTCTTAAAAATCTGGAAAATCAACAAAAAAGCTTTTTGGTGTGAGCTTCGATCTTGAAGGTACACCTACATGTGTTAAGCCTTCAGTTGTTTTTGTTCTTCCAAATCAAGTTTACAATGATCATAGCAACCAGTAAGTAGTAAGTCACCTGCTTTGACAGTAATGGATGTTTTTTCTAGTGAGTGATATAGAAGCAGGTTCAAGAAAAACAGTGGTCAAAAGAGATAAAAAGATGGCATCTGGTTTTGGTAGAGGGAAGATGCTGAGGTGGGAGGGGCAGGGGTCTCCAAGTCTGGCATGACCTTTGATGGAGCTCTGTAGACACTCCTCCAACTCATTAGTCCTGGGAGGTGAGAAGACAGATGTTTCTCATTTTCTATTAATTGCATTCCACAAATCTCCAAAGAGGTTGCAAGGCCACTGGGTGAGGATGGGCACGAGGGGCCTTCGTGTGCTGGGAAGTTGGTTCTCAAAGGACAGTTCGCATCATCACTTAGCTCTTACCCAGGGTTGACTATACTGAATGCACTTCCTCTCCCTTGCCGACACAGAAAGCTCAACTCAGGAAAAAGCATGAAATGAGCCACAGGTTACTCAGGAATGACCCTGGGGATGAGTCCAAGAGTTCCTTAGAGGAGAGCGTCCTGGAGGTGGTAATGGATTTGGGCCTTGTGAACCCCAAGTCTGGGCTCCTTTACGTGAGAGACAAAGGAACGCCGTACCTCGGCCGCACATGGTATTGAGGCGGTTTGGGGCTGGTGATCAATGCTGGCAAATGGGTCACAAGAAATGGCTCATACCGTGTGGCTCCTGAAGACAAGAGCTCCCATTGGAGGCTGGGTGGAGAACTGGGTCACACCTGGTGAGTTCTGACAATGGGCTTTCAACACAGATGCTAATCCCAGCTCTATCTCTGACCAGCAGGGTGGCACTGGGGGAGTCCTGCAGCCACTGAGCCTTGTTCTCGCCACTTACAAAAGGAGTGATCCCAATAATTCTGCCCCTATCTGTCTCACAGAACTGCTGAGAGAGTCAACTGGGACAACATATGTGAGACACACTTGGTGCATTCCAAAATGCTACAGAAACGCTAATTATTAAGTGTGATTTTACTACAGCTGGAACCAAATGCTTTCTGGAACACATTTGTAATTGTTTATTGAAAGCCACAGGAGGGACAGGGAAATTCCATTAATGAAAAATGCTTCAAAGCAAGCTGTTCTGAAAACCGGCCTGTTATCATTGCAAAAGGGATTCCACCCACAGCCGAGATCCCCCAGGGCAGGTCCTTTGTGCTGGGGAGAGGGTGGTATGGGCACCTGCTAGGAACCAGGCCCTGCCTCTTGCTCTTAGACACAGCCTCCAACAGTCAAGCTGCCACCTGCCAAAGGCACTGGAAGAGGAGCAGGTGGGGAAACAGAATAGCCAAGACTCTGGAGTCAGACACGCTGGGTTCCACTTCTTGTATGGATGGGGCGGGTTCTTTAGACTTTATTTATAAACTGTAATAGTTACTTTTTATTGCACTCTGACCATGTGGCAGACAACACATTTATCTCCTCTTAACCCTTACAACTAGCCCATGACAGTTTCCCGTGAACACTGAAGGGACTCAGGCATACGTATACATGTTTCCATTCTCCCCAAACTGCCCTCCCATCCAGGCTGCCACATAACATTGAGCAGAGTTCCATGTGCTATTCAGTAGGTCCTTGTTGGTTATCCGTTTTAGACATGGCAGTGTGTACCTGTCCATTCCAAATGGCTGAGTCCCTTCACTGCTCACCTGAAACTATCACAACATTGTTAATCGGCTATTCCTCAAAAAAAACCAACTAGCCGTGAAATACCCAATTTACAGATGGGGAAGTAGAGGCCACAGAGGTTAAGGGACGTGCGTGAGGTCACATAGCAAGCAAGTGGTAGAGTCAGGATTTAAAGTCTTCTCACTCCACGTGGCTAGACGGCATTTCAGATCTTTCTTAGCTCTGATGTTATGTTGTTCTAACAACTCTCATGCAGAGACAGCAGTTATATAAGGGGGTTTCCAGGTGGCTCAGTGGCACCATGAATCTGCCTGCCCATGCAGGAACGCTGGTTTGATCCCTGGGTCAGGAAGATTCTCTGGAAGAGGAAATGGCAACCCACTTTAGCATTCCTTCCTGGGATATCCCATGGACAGAGGAGCCTGGCAGGTTACAGTCCATGGGGTTGCAGAGTCAGACATGACTGCACAATTGAGCACACGCATATATAACTACATGAAGGTTCTATAGTTGTCAAGAGGACAAGTTCTGTGAGTTTAGCCTGCCTGGGTTCCAATCAGGCTGTGCCATTTATTGTAAGAGAACCTCTCCAAGACTCTGATCCTTCATTTATACAAACTTGTATACAATTTATACAAAGTGATAATGACAGCACCTCCAGGGGGCTACTGGGAGAGGATGTCCATAAGCCCTTGGCACATGGTAAAGGCACATTCGAGGCAGCTTTTGCCTTCCTCTGGTCTTCCGCTCCTTCAGCAGCTGTGTAAGACACCTTCCCCCACCTAGGGCGGTGGTCGTTGAACTGAGTTTCACAGTCTAGGATTCCTTCGTGGGCAATGTGGAGAGACTGAAAGCCAGGGCTCCATGGATCCCTCTAGCTCCATCGAAAAGCATTTGTTCCGCATTTTGGAGTGTGTGGAAAAAGAGGCTTTTCCTACTTAATTTCTAGGAAATGTTGATTAAATGAATGAAATGTGTACATAAAAGAATTTAACCCTAAAAATTCTATGTCCTCCATTTCTTATTGCTTCTGTAGTCCAAGTATAGGCTCTAAAGGCAGGACTTAGGTGGGACAGTGGTTCTGGTGTGATCTTTACTCTCCCATTCTGAGGATCAGCTTGTGCATCAAAGCCTCCTGCTGACCTTATTAAGAACCAGTACCCAGGTGCCCTCCCAGTGCGGCTGATTTGAGTAGCTGTGGGCTGAGGCTGTTTAACAGTCTCCTCAGGTGACATCTGGTGGCTCAGATGGTAAAGCGTCTGCCTATAAGGCGGGAGACCTGGGATCGATCCCTGGGTTGGGAAGATCTCCTGGAGAAGGAAATGGCAACCCACTCCAGTACTCTTGCCTGGAAAATCCCACGGACGGAGGAGCCTGGTGGGCTACAGCCCATGGGGTCGCAAAGAGTAGGACACGACTGAGCGACTTCACTTCACAGGTGATATCCACACAGGTGGTCAGGGTGTCACCCTGTGAGAAATACTGCTCAAAACCACAGGGAGACAGCTGGGTACTTCTTGCTAAAGCATTTTTTATCTTAACGAATTTCAGTGAACATTATTGCTCAAGGAAAACAAACCTCTTAGAGGAGTCTCATGGAAAACATGAAAGGGGAGGGGATTTTCTGGAGCACTGTTGAAGACCAGGCGCCATCTTTTTCCTCACCGAGAGCCCACAGCGCCTCCTTGTGGACAGTCTGATCAAAGAGACCTGGTTCAGCCTGGGTGAAGAGCTTCCGTCACCTGGAGACATCTCCCAGGACTCTCGAGTGCCGGTCACCCCAGGGAGGATTGTTTGCCTACCTGCGCCTATGAGCTTAGTCTGCAACCATCCTGGGATACCCTCCCCTCCACACTTAATCCCATCCACCCTCTATTAATACTACATCTTATTCTAGAGGAAACCTCTCACCTCCAGTTCCTACAGAACATACATTCTGTGGAATGAAACCTTGGTCTTCAGCTGCTTCTGGGACTCATGATACATTCCCACCAATATACCAAAATTAAGACTGTAAGATTCTTGGGGCCAGAAATCCCCCTTCTCCTTCCCTGACTGTGTTCCTGATCCAGCATTTGGCACATGATAAATACCTAATACACACTCGCTGGATGAAGGAACGGACGACTCCAAAGTACAATTCCCCTTTGACATTTCCTTCCAATTCCCTGCCAACAGAATAAAACTGATACGTTCTGGCTTTTAAGTACTCCTTGTTTTAAGTGTTTTAATACATGTTTAAAGTTGAGTCACTTTGCTGTGCACATGAAACTATTACAACTGTTAAATGGCTAAACTTCAATATAAAATAAAAAGTTAAAAAAACAAATCAGACACTTCACCCCCCTGCCCAAAAACCTGAGTTTTAGTGTTTAAAATGTATGTCTCAATTTTGAGGTTTTTGCAATGCAAAGAGTCTACAATTTTTTTTTCTTTTAAATTAAGTCTTAAGCCTACCTAGCCTCCTGCAGGCCACTGGAAAAAAGGTTTTATCTTTGTATTAATAGATATTTAGTATATGTTCATCAATTCTATCTAAGTAATCTTACTATTCTTACCCTTTTATCCTGATTTCAACTTATTTTTTGTCTATATTATCTGTCAAGGCTGTTAAGTTCAAAATTCCCTATTGATTTTTTGGGTGGGGTCAACTCACCTTTCATTGTGGGTTTTCCTTTCTACTGTTGTTCAATACACACTGCTCTAATGTATTTTATTTACATTCTATTCCTTACCCCATTATAAAATAAACCTCTCTCTCACTCAAGACTCTCTGCTTTGCATCTTTCTTGTTTGATATTCACATTACTTATGCTTTCCTAAACCAATATACAGTCATAAACATTTGACAAATTCCCTAGTTTTGCTTCTGCGACTCTTCCCTTTATATGGCTTTCTAATAAACAATGCAGTGCAGACTCCGGCTTTTGAATCTGACCTGAGACTTTGCTAATTTATGAATCCAGACTGTGTGTGTTGTCATTAATCATGATCAACTGTCTTTCATCGGCCTGTTTTATGCTTTCTCTGTTCGCTTCTGTTATCTTTCACTGCATGAACGACTCTGTCTTCTACCACTTTTAAAAATGTGGAAGATAAATACATTCTATTTATATTCTGTTGCTGTTGCTGCTGGCGGTCAGTAAAACTGACTTGAAAACTGAGCCTCCCCGAGTCCTACTTGATTTTGCAGAGTCTCTGCGTGTGCCTTTGTCAACAACCTCAGTCCCATGAGCAGAGGTGTCTCCTGGGGAGGGAAGACGGGGTCTGACTTTGATCCCCACTCATGTCCCCAAGGTTCTGGGGGACTTGAGAAGCCCAGCCCCTGCGCCCTCATGGGATGGTATCAAGTGCTCCAAATTACAGCATGCCTGCTGGGGTCAGGGCCCGGCTCCTCCATCAGCCCTCTGTGCTCGCCCACGCTGCCTCTCCACCACCTTCGACTGGGAGTGTTCTGAGCTTTTGTGTTGGCAGCTAAACATTCTCAGAGTCCCACCTCCTCGGTTTCTGACAGATTTCTCCATGACTACTGATCGTTACTAGAACAGGAAGGGGAGGCAGAGTTCAGGGATGGGCCATGGCCCCAGCCACCCCGCCCCGGCTTTCTCCCGGAGGCCCTGAGCCCCTCAGGGGTTCCTCGATGAGTCCGGCCGCCTGGTGACGACTCGGGGGACCCTGCAGCCATCAGCAGCCCACCGAGGCCCCGGGGGTCTCTTACCTCAAACTGGATCAGCACCGTCCCACTTTCAAGGCCCTTCTTTAGCTGCTCCATGGAACCCTCCAGCGTGTCCCCGCCCTCCGGACACACGGGGAAGATGGCCTCTGGGAAGAGCTGGTTCAGTTCATCTTCAGATTTGATTTCGGCAAACGAATGGACAGCTGCAGTGGACAAGAAAGGGTGCGTCAGGGTTGCCCAGCCACGCGCAGGGGATCAGTTTCCTCCCCCGCAAATTATACTTGTGACACCTGAATGCAGACAGTTTAAAACATCTTATTAAATGATTAAGCACATGGTAATCATTTTCACCAAAGATACTACTTCCCGTTGAATGATTCAATATGTGCTAATTATACAAAATGACATACTAATCTTTCTGGTTAGCCTTAAATGATGGTGTTTAGGACTCAAGAGGCTTTTGTCAGAGGTAAGAGGACGGGAACACATGTCATTGAAGAGAACACATTTTCTCCCTTTGCTTTCTCCAACCTGGATATTCTTCTACCCAGCTCTTCTTTCCTTCTCAGGTTCCCTTCAAACAGGCATTTTCCCAGGAAGCTGGTATGGGGTCTGGCGCTGCCCACACCCCTACCCCACAGAGCTAGGTCAGTTCATCTCTAACTCAAGGCTCTTGTTAGGTGGGAGGCTCTGGAGTAGACACCTCTTAGCTTCTTCTTCAGAATTCTCCCTTCACGTCAGACTAGATACAGGTGAAAACCAACAGAGCACCTCCTCCTCCCCTCCATGCACACCACTTCCCTCATGTGCCTCTTTCTGTCCACCATCACGTCAAACTTTGGGATCATCTCTGAATGCTCCCTTTCGACCCAGAAAGAGAAGTCACTCCCTTACTCCAGAGCCTTCAGTGACTCTCTACTGTCTTCAAGGTAAAAGAGAAGAAACAACTTTTATATTTTGCCACACAGTTGAACTGAATCCTCACAGTGCTGACTAGTATTCCCACCTTATTTAGTTATTTATTCCCACTTTACAGGCTCACAGGCAAAAGAGTTGTCCAAGGTGACCCAGCCTGCCAGGGTGGGACCCGGGGATTCAGTCCACACGTCTGACTCTAAAGGGACCATTCGTTTCACTGATCACAGAAGCTCAGATTCTTTACTGATTTTCATGGGTTCTGTAACTCTCTCTGTTACTACTATTTTTTTATTTAAATGTTTATTTTAAAAATGAACTTATCATGACAGTTACAGAAAATCGGTGGCACGGCTCTTGCAACTCCACTAGTCTACAAACATCTCTGTTCCTCACCTCAAAAAGGTGCCGGCCGCTTGCCATGGGTCAGTGGGGGATGCCCACCCAAGGCCTGGCCAGAGCACTCGGAGGCCACTTCCCCTCCCCCTCCCCCAAGGCCCCGCCCCTTATCAGCCAGCAGGTCACCTGGCACTTCACGTGATGGACAGGCTTGCTTCCACTTGCTGGGTTCCTTCCTTCTCTACCATCACGTGGCCTTACGAGACTCACAGTAAGTTACTTAACCTCTCTGTGACTGTTATCCTCGTTCGGGGATAAGAATACCAGCCTTATGAGATCATTGTAAGAATGGAAGGGGGTAATTATGCAAAGCAACTAACACCATGCAGGCACTTCACTGGAGCTGCACAGATGTCGGCCACTGTCACTAGTGACACTTACTATGTGCCCAGGGTGGAACTGGGCTTGGTGGAGATGGGTGGTGGGAGAAGCTGGGTTAGGGGGCTGGAGAGATTCGGGAGGACCTCACAGAGGAGGTGGGATGAGCGCTGGCACTGGGAGTTTTAGTGGGAACAAAGACGGCAGGTATGTGGGGGGCGTGGGCTGTGCCAATGACTGTGAGTCCAGACGGAGATGCAGGGCCAGGGCCCGAGTCACGTGCTTCATTTACCTTCAGTGTCTGAAAGCTGGGAAGGAGGATTCGAGGACTGGGCTTCCTACTTTATAACAACAACAACACTAATAGTAGCCGTATTCAACAGAGGCTGCCCTTCCAACACCCACTAAGAACTGGGCAGCATCTTTGATGCTTTCCAGTATGAGCCTCATTTTATCTTCACAGGGATCCCGGGAAGTAGCAACTATGTCATCCTCATTTTACATTAGAGGAAACTGAAACACAGACTGGGTAAGAAATCTGCTCAAGGTCCCGGAAGCCAGGAGGAGGCAGAGTTAGAACAGCCTTGAGGCAGCCAGGCTCTGGCCCCATTCTGCTAAAGCCTCTCCAACGAAACCAAATGCACATGAATGAAATATAACCCGATCCTTTGAGAAAGGGTTGAAAATGCAAATGAAGGCAGAGGCAGGAAGCTAAGAGGAGTGCGTGGAGGGGGCTGAGATGGACCTGCGAGGAACAGGGGAGAGGAATGTCATGTCTTGTATTGAAAATGGGGGCAGGGGTGCTGCCTACCTGCAGAGGACTGGTCATGAGGGATGGGGCCCTGTGGGGCCAAATCTCCACATTTTTCAAGTGAGAAGTCAGCCAGCAGGTTGTTTCCCAACAGGGGAAAGTTCTTGATTTACCGATGCTGGCTATGAGCACAACATCTCGAAACCAAGGAACGGGCCTGAGAAGGCCCTCTTCACTAAGGCTCCTCTCCCTCAGGGGCTGTTACCTTTCCTCCTGATCACCAGGGCCAGCTCCCGCGTGTGCGATTCCCGGCTGGCTTTGATGAACATCACCACTTGGTCATGGGTGTGTTCTGAGATGTCCCGGCCGTTGATTAGCACGATTTGATCCCCTTCGTTCAGCTTAGGAATGCAGGTGTCTGCCTGCATGCAGGGGAAGAGTGAGTTTCTTTCGTTACCATAACATAATCCTCAAGGGGAGAACCTGATGCTTTCTGAGCCTGGACACTGGAGACCGCGACCAAGTTCTGCTTTTCTCCCCCTGGCATTACCGCCTTTATTTTTATTACAGCCACTGCTATGTTGACATGGTGGCTAGTGGTGGGATTTTAAAGAAGTGCTGCTCAGAACCTACATTACGAATGAAAACATTTCAGAATAAAGTGAAAAAAAGTACTGAGGCCATTTCTCTATGGCAGTCAAGCTTCACTTATTACTGTAATGTCAGAATGACTCTAATACCTCTATCTTCTGTTTTTCTAGGTGTTTTGGTAGAAAATGATTTGTCAGCTAAAAGCAAGTATATAGCTATCTTGTGATGGAGAAAGCCTTTGCAAGCATAACCCCCAAGGCACGAACCGTTATGGACAAGAAGCCATGTAACTGATCAATAGGCTTCTTAATTCATAGAGGCCATAAACAGTAAGAAAAAGTAAAGCACAAGCTTAAAGACTTCTTAAGAGTAAAACCTCCAAATGGGCCCCTTTCTTAGGAGGTACAGGGACTCTTTGGTGCTCAATGCTTAAAAAAAAATCATCTCCTAGATGCTTAGAGGCCCAGGCAGAGGGCTGAGGATGGGGTGGGGTGGGGGTGGGGTGGGGGAAGAGGCACAAGACCCACGAGCCCACTTAGAGCTTGTAGAACAGCAAACGCTACGCCCCAGTTGCCTTCTTGTGAGCAGGACTTCTACACTTTAATGTGCCTCCCCATCACCTGGGGATCTGGTTAAAAATGCAGATTCTGGTCCAGATGGTCTGGGGTGGGGTACGAGAATCTGCATTTCTAGTAAGCTTCCCAAGGGATGCTGGTGCTGCAGCCTTGGGGGCCACACTAGACAGCAAGGCCCTGGAAAATTCTTTCTTCCTATCTCTATGCATGCATTGACACACACTCTATGCTGCCGGTAAAAAAGAAACAGGACACAGAAATAGAAATCTGTTACATTTATGGGAAAACGGACTTGGGAAATTACAGAATATGTCTACTTACAGGTGACTCTGGGTTTATTCTTGACACCACAAGAGGCATCTTTTGATCCACTCCTCCCTGTAAACATATACATTAAAAACCACTTGAGTTGTTCCGAGCACCAAAGACATGCAGATATCTCTGACACAAAGGGAGGGCTCAACTTTCACTTAAATATATTCTACTCCCAAGGGTTGGTACCTTTTAGGATGATAAGGTTCCAGAGGCTATGGGTCTAGTGGGTCAACCAGAAGACCACTCAGAAGCCTCCCACTGCCATCCCCACCATCCATGGACTAAAGATGCACTTGGAAGAAGCAGGCTCCTTTCAAAAAATGCAAACATCCTCAGGAAAAAGACTCTAAAAGCCCAGCCCATAAGCACTGCTGGGAGAGGAGTTTACGGTGGAGGGGAGGAGCTGTGGAAAGGTTTCAGACTGTGAGGGCTTTTGACCTCTGAGAACTGGCTGTCAGCGGGGCTGCTGGGCTATCAGAAAGGAGTGTATGATGGCAGTTGCAGGGTGGGCAGCGAAGATCACCTGCTCTCACTCTGCTCTAAGGCTGATAAACCTTTTCTGTGAAGGGCCAGATAATACTTTTTGTGGCTTTATGGGACAGAGGGCACTCTAGCACCTCTGCCATCGAAATGTCAAAGGAGATATAACCCATTTGTAAATGAATGGGGTGTCTGTGTTCCAATAAAGCTTTATTTGTAAGAACAGATGGGATTGGGCCCATAGGTCATAGTGTGCAGAGCCGGCCTAGAGGGAAACAGAGGAGGTTATGGCCCTGCACCTGAATCCCTGCTCTCTCTTAGCAGTGCTGAGGGGTTCCCATCTCTCCGAGCCTGTGTTCAGTCAGTCGTGTCCAACTCTTTGCGACCCCATGGACTGATGCTCACCAGGCTCCTCTATGCATGGGATTCTCCAGGCAGGAGTACTGGAGTGGGTTGCCATTTCCTCCTCCAGGGGATTCCTGACCCAGGAATCGAACCTGCATCTCTTGGGTCTCCTGCATTGGCAGGAGGATTCTTTACCACTAGCACCACCTGGGAAGCCCCTTAGTGTACATCTATAAAATGTTTCAAAATACCAACTTCACCACTTAATAAAAGGACTCAATATGGGGATATGAACGATCCTCTTTATATCCTCAATTAGGGGATATAAACAAGTATGTAGAGTAGGCACTTGGTATGAGGCAACTCCTATGGCCCCACTGAAAAGCTCCCAATTCTGAAGGCCAAGCCAATTTTCCTACACAGCCTTAGGTCTATGGCACATTTGTAATGGAAGTTTAAAAGTCATCTGAAGAGTGCTTCAGAGCATCACACGTCCTTATAAATTACACACAACGTACCTTTAGATTAAATCCAAATTTCCCATCTTCATCCGGCGTGATGCGGATCAAGACTAAGTAGCCGTCACCATCGTTCTGGGAAATGTCAGAAAATCGTCAATCACGTTACCTCTTTCTCCAGTGATTGGTGATAACCTATTTCCTTTGAGTCCTAACTACTTAACTGCCTAAGAGGCGGCCCCACACGGGAAGCCCGGCCGGCTTGGCCCTGCTTTGGCCACAGCACCTGAGCCGCCCCGCCCCCCACCTTGTCACAGTAGTACTGGCTGGAGTCCTCGGCGGAGCCCCCTTCGGTCACCCTGTGGAAGTCCTCTAGGAACTGCTGATCGACGCCATCCCGGAAGCAGGAGCCTGGAGCATTTGAAGATGGAGACACAGAACTGGATGACTTCTGGGTCAGGCAGCTTTGTGCTGGGCTGTTCTCGGATATACTCCTTCATCGTGGGGGAGGAGGAGATATTTTAATAACTGGATTAATATTTTATCAGAGCACACAATACTGACTGTTAGAGCCTGGCATCTCACGGCTGTCACTGATCCTTAGAACCTTACAGGGGCCCTGAAGGTCAAGCCCAGGGCTTGTGCACACCCAGAGTCCACTGGCTGCCCACACCCCCAGCTGGCCTCAATAGCATCAGCTTTTAGTTTTGGGGAAAAGGGGAAAGAGAGCAGGGCAGTACCAAGAACTGCTGAAAATGCAGCAGCTTTAGAAGGGTAACAAGGGAGCTGTGCCCAGCTACTCTGGTGCTTAATTATTGAAGCTCACTCAGATATGTGTGGGTCTCCATCACAGCTGAAAGTTTTTTCTTCCATCTCATTCCTGCTCATAGCTCTGCTTCACAGGACAGTTTGCTACCCAGAGGAAAATGGGACTGACTCTGCACATTCAGGACAATTTATATCAATACTAGTTTACATTATTCACCTGTGACATCCACTTATCACCTCCGCTGAGATCATACATTTTATTTTTCTCTAATATAGGTACTTCTGTACCTTGGAGCTGCACAGTCCAATATGGCAGCCTCCAGTCACAAGTGGCTATTTAAAGAAGTGAAGATTAGGAAATTCCTCAGCTGTACCAGTCACACTGCAAAAATGCCCAATAGCCACATGTGGCTAGAAGCTCCTGCACTGGACAAGACCAGTCACAGAAGACTTCCACCACTGCAGAAAGTTCTCCTGGATGACGCTGTCTTTGAGAAGTGTCAAAGACCTCTAGGCTCATCTGTTCCATTCTCACTTCACAGATGAAGAAACCAGTCAAAAGGCACTGAGTGACTTGCCCCAGGTCACACAGCTTTCTCCTCACCCAGCAGGAGTCTGATGAACATGAGTCCCTGAGCACCTCTCCCCTCTCCCAGCCACCAGATCTGCTCCTAAGACCATCCTCTCCAACCTCTCAGGGCTGCAAGGATGAACGCTGCGTAGCACACACAACTCCTCTGCATCACGCACACCCACACTAGACTCCTTCCAGGGCCACAGGGTGAGCAAAAGATGCCTTCAAACGCCTACAGAATATGGGGCTGTCCTCATGTTGCACAGACTCCTGCACATTCTGACCTCACTCCAGGTTAGTGATGGGAAAGGTGAGCAGACAAAGACAGTGAGACAGACAGACAGACAGACAGACAGACAACAGTCACTGCTGCCTCTTACTAAACCTTTATTTCAGGTTCTTTTCCAGGGTTTGTTTTTTTTTTTTTTTTCATTAATGGAGTACCTCTCTGTTTCCCAGAAAGTTTAAATTAGCTTACTTTAAATATAAAATCTATATTGTTTTACTCATACAAAGTGATTCACAATGCCAATTCATTTGAATACAAAGTTTCGGTGACAGAATAGTGTAGAAACAGAGCTATTTGCAAGAGAAGAGCTTGAACTCAAGGTGCTCAAATTGCCGGTTAAGGGGTATTATGGATGTGAAAGCACTTCAGAGCGAGATTTTGGACTTAAAGCTGTGTACCAGCGGGATGTTTTCAGGCTGAAAATAAATGACTTTAGGTAACAGGAAACTAAAAAAAAACTTCTCAAGTAGGGCAACTTTTCTGTTTTGATGTTTCTAAGAGCACCTCCTAGTGGCAGAAAGGGAGACTTGAAGTTGCCAAACAAGATAAAGCCCAGAGGATTCAGGAAACGCTATTTCCAGCTAGGCGTGGGACTGAACCTCTAACATCAAGCTGCCGACAGCATTCATACTTCAAGTATTTGGAAGAATCTGGAGATGAGCGTGATGGAAAGGGTGACGACATGCAAACAGAAGAGAAGGCGACGCAGCAGAAGTGGGCAGGCTTCTCAGCAAAGTGTAATACATCTTTGCATTCATTATATCTAACTTCTAAATTCCGAATTTTGAAATACGTCATATAGAATTTAGACGGCACTTTATAAGGTTTTAAAGTATTTTTCTTTTCCAGTATCAAACTTAGTGGTCTACCCAAAGCAACCCACAAAAAATAACATATAACCCACCAAAAATAACATATTCAAAGTCATTATGTCCTCAGTCCTATTTTCTAAGTAGGGGCGGAGAGGTTACTTTTAGATGGTAATTTATTAAACATGACAATATTTTTTTTGGCTGAGCCACCACGTACAGACATTCCCTGCAGGCTGCAGTAAGGTTCGGCTCAGCGTGGAAGATGGACAGACAGATGGCGAGGAGGACATCAAATGATGAGATGCAATGAGAAGGTGGCAGCTGGACGCAGCACAGGGACACCACGAGTGAGGATGCCAGGCCGAGCAGCCGTCCTCCCCTCTTGGGGCAGGACGTGAGGAGGGAGGGGCGAGGGGGCTGCTGAGGCTTAGGGGCCAACTGTGAAAGGGGCCGAGAAAGGCAGGGAGAGAGACTGGCAGCAAGCAGTTTGTCCCAGAGGCAGGAGAAGAGGGAAGGGCCTGGCCACCCCCAGCTCCTGGAGGAGAAAGGGGCAGAGACAGACAGATGGACTGACCGGCAGACAAACGGGTGCTCGCCCTCAGAAGCCGACGCTTCAGAACCGTAAACGCAGTAGGCATCGGAAACAAAAGCCAGGACAGAGTTCATTTCTCTGAAGAGAAGCAAGGTTAAAGAAAAAGTTAAAATGGCAAGATTTACCACGTGATATTTTTTATACCACTCTTTCCTACACTCTAGAAAATTCCAAAGACCACCCCCCACCGTCCCCAAACCTGTCAGCCAAGCCAAGCTGTGCTCCCACCAAAGGTTTCACAGTTGTTACTGGGGCGCCTGACAGGATGGGAGCTGCTCCGGACGGCATTTCTCTCTCAAGCCTATGAGCTTCTCCAGGCTGGGAGAGACCCTAGCCCTCTGTCTGTTCCTCCCCAAGGGCACTTAATACATAGCCAGCTAATCTACATGGATCCTGATGTGAGGAGCACTGAGGAACAGGAAGTGTCTCCGTAGTTTGGGTGTTTGTGATGTGGAGACATTGTTCAGGTGATACTTTTCTTTCTGCAATACACGCCAAGGGCCCAAGATCAAAACTTCACGCAAGAAGCAACGCAGGTGGCGGAGGGAACACGGGTCAGAAATGCTGCTTTCTGAGCTCTGTCTCATCACTAATGGAGTCACAGGTCATGCACCGTCCCCAGGCTGCCCCCTTGGATGCTGTGATACCTCAATAACAAGAAAGCACTGGGTACATTTTGGTCAGTTTTTGCTTGAATTTTTTGAGAATTTCTCACCCATATATACCCTACAGCAGCACCTGCCACAGAGAACTGCTGATAGAGGACAGTTAAGCAAAACCTGTCGCAGTAAACCCGTTTGAGTCCTTGGTGTGCAGATCAGATGCTGTGTGCTCATGTGATGTGGCGACCTGCCATGGAAGTGGCAGAGGAGACACCCATTATGAAAACTTGGGCGCTGGTCTGGGCATTACCCAAGGGCTGCATCCCGTTTCATGTGACCACATGTCTGTCTGTCCATCTATCCACACAGTCATTGCATATCTAAGTGCCAGACATCATGCCAGGTTTGGGGGAAGGAGAGGTGAACAGGGCACTACTGCTCTCCGAGAGCTCACTGTCTATTTTAATAAATAGATTTACTAAATCAAATATTATCATCACGCTCTAAGGGAGATGCTCAGATGTCTGGGGTACAGTGGGAGGCCACGAGAGACTCCACAGAAGAGGGGGCAAAGATAAACTAGTAGCGGTTTAAACAGGTAGTCAGGAGGGAAGAAGAAAGTATTTTAGATAAAACTCTAATTAAAAAAAAAAACTGCAGCATTTGCAGAGGCATGAAACTTTGAAAAAGCACAGAAAAGACACCTAAGTAGGGGAGCGACATGCTCAGGATTGAATTTCAGGAAGATAAGCCTGTTACCCTTGTTGAAACTCCAATACTTTGGCCATCTGATGTGAAGAGCTGACTCATTTGAAAAGACCCTGATGCTGGGAAAGATTGAGGGCAGTAGGAGAAGGGGATGACAGAGGATGAGATGGTTGGATGGCATCACTGACTCAATAGATGTGAGTTTGGGTAAACTCCAGAAGTTGGTGACAGACAGGGAGGCCTGGCGTGCTGCAGTCCATGGGGTCACAAAGAGTTGGACACGACTGAGCAACTGAACTGAGCCCTTGTTAAGGATGGTCTGGAAGGAGGAGGAGAGACCAAAGACAGGAGGATACTCAGAACACTGCTGCAAGCATCCCTTTGAGAGATGATGGCAGTTATACACGGGCAAGGCGATGGGGAGGCTGGTGGAGGGGTCCATGTCAAGAGATGTTTGTGGGAGAGAAACAACGGGTGAGGAACTAGACGATGCAGGTGCAAGAGAAGTTGTCGAGGATGCCTGAAGTCCCAACAGGTGCCAAGAGGGTGGTTCTTGAACATGGCCTCATTCACCAAGACACAGGAGCAGCCTCAGGCTGGACAGAAGATGATGAGTTGAGGCCGGGCCAGGCTGGGTTTAAAGTAGTCATCAGACATCCACATGCAAGCAGCCTGAGGCCAAGAGAAGGGCAGGCAAGGTGCAGGGAAAATGAACACAAAACTCCTGTGAAACCCTGTCACTGGCTGGTCTCCTGTGGGGAGACACAGTTTGGAAACCAGGCTGTCCAGGACAGCAGGCTGCCCAAGACAGCAGGCTGCCCCACGGCAGGAGAGCTGCTCATCACCGGCTGGGTGATCAGGTGACAGGGCAGAGGGAATTTCTACCCCTGGTGATGCAGCTGAAGAAGGGGATACCTAGAGTACCTTCCAATGCATAGAGGCTATTTTAAAACATTTTAAAAAACAGTGGTGAAATACACATGAAATTTACCATTTTCAAGGGTACAGCTCAGTAGCATGAAGTGTATTCACATGGCTGTACATACAGAAGTTTGGAAATAAAAGCCGACAGCTGCCCCATGTCCCCGGAACAAGGCAGGCTCTGGAGAAGGAAATGAGCAAACGGCCAAGACATCATGGGGGCCGAAAAGTTCTTCAAACACAACCCTCATCTGCCCTCAAGTTGTTTTCCTCTAGCTTTCTGCTCTGCAAAGTCGTTTTCTCCTCTGGGGCACTCCCTCTCCTTTTTAAAAAAAATTTCTTCCCTGGGTGGCAGGTTGTTTTTGTTTTTGGAAACTTCCTTCTCTGCAGATTTTGGCCTTGGCTCTGAAGCAAGGCATGGAACACAGAATGGCTGAGGGGTAACAAGAGGACTGCCTGCTCGGGCACAAAGCAAACTGCCAAGGACTCGTAACTATAATCATAAACTTTGCCGCGCTGCTATAAATACGCGACAAACCACAGTGACTCATCCGCGAGGACAATGTTCAGAGAGTCAGAGCTATGCCTCTGGGTTGAGAGCCAAAGTTGAATCACTCTTTCTTCCTTTCTCTCCTTCTTCCTCTTGTTTACATGGGTACAGAACACTGCATGTCCTCCTTCTTTCTAAAAGGAACTCTCCTTGCTGTCTGTATTCATCCGATATCTCTGACAGGATATTTCTCCTTGCCTCTTAACACGCCAATTTGCTATATAAAACATGTCCACTGCTTCTTAAACACTTTGCAAATACTGCAGCCAACCCTGGGAGTCCATGGATTCAGCTAATCGTGGATCAAATTAAATCCAGAGTTATGAAGGATCAGGGCTTCCCTGGTGGCTCAGGGAATCCTGAGAGAATCTGCTTGCAATGCAGGAAACCTAGATTTGATCCCTAGGTTGGGAATATCCCCTGGAAGGGGGAATGGCTGCTGACTCCAGTATTGTTGCCTGGAGAATTCCATGGACAGAGGAGCCTGGTGGGCTACAGTTCCTGGGGTCACAAAGAGTAGAACGTGACTGAGCGACTAACACATAAAGGACCAACCGCACTTCACCATTTTACAAGAGATTTGTGTGTCCATGGATTTCGTACCTTTGAGGGTCCTAGAATCAATCCCCCTTAGGTACTTTGGGATGACTGTACTCACTGAAACCACTGCAGCTTTTTCACCAAGTACAGACCAACCTTCCCTTCTTGCTTTGGGCAATGGAGGACCAATGGAGGCCTGCTGCCTCTGAAAAGCTCAGCAGACGGTGGCTTCCTGCCAGTGGGACGGGGTCCCCTACCTATGTGAGGTGCGAGGGGCTGAACTTGTTTCAACTGTTCATCCCACTTGCAAAGTATAGATGCTACCTGGACTCTGTGAGCTGTCTACCGTGGCTCACCTGGCAAAGCCACGGCAAGGTAAGCTGCCTCTGAATCACCATTATTTGCTACTTTTAATGGTTCGCTGCAAAATGAAGAGTGTCCCAGGATGATATACTTTCCTAGGTCTCATGAAGGAGTTTCAGGAAGAATTGATGGGCAAGGCCCAGGGATGAGTAGGGCCAGGAATTACTTAAACCAAACAGGGCTTGAGGAAGTCAATTTTCAATGGAGTTTTAATAAACTTAAATTCAAACAGCCACGTGTGTGTGGCTGTCCTGGCCTGTGAAGGTCTGGATGCTCTGTAATTCCATGGTGGGGTCACAGACTGCACTTAGGAAGATCTGAGGTAGGATCTGTAATCAGGCTTCTCAGAAACCGCCGTTTTCCTAAACTCTCTTCTCCTTTCATCAAACGGACCAAGCCCCACAGTGTGCCGATGAAGGCTGATAATGTGCTATTTGCCCAGGTGGCCTGAGGTCCCTGAAAGCAAAGACTTGTCTACTTCACCTTCATGGTCCCTCAAGGAGCAGCCAAGGGTATATAAAGTGCACCGCAGGACTCAGCAACGAGTGGAGCCCTTTAAGACGTCCACGTACCCACAATGAGCAGAGGACATCCACATACCCGTGGACAGAATCCATCTCTCGTCCACCTGCCACCCTGGAAATGTGCAGTATCTGTGTTGTCCCGTTTGGTAGCCTCTATCTACACGTGGTCCAGAGCACCCGAGATGATGCTTGTGTGACTGAGGAACTGAAATTATTCAATAATTTCAATCTGAATAACCACACGTGACTAGAGGCTACTGTACTGGACAGTACAATTCCATGATGGGACGGCACACCACAACAGGGGGGTCTGACACAGAGGAAGGTGTGATTGGGCATCTCAGAGCACTCAGTCAGCTCCTAACCCTCCTCCTCCCTTCACCAAAGCGACATAGCCCCTGACAGGCTCATACTGGCTCCAGCCACGCTTGCCTGGGCTCCTGCCTTGTAGGACATGCACAACCACTGTGCCCCACAGAGGAACTCACACCCTTCCACTGTAGGCTCAACGGCGCTGTAAGTTGGAGCAAGAGATAGCGATCGTTTCAACAGAAGCATCATCCAAGCTCAGGTCACAAGGAAATAATGACCAGAGGATTATTCAGCCAGAGGTGTTAAGAACACAGATAAACTGGAAACCATGTTTGCTGCGGTCAGGGACAGCAGAGAGAGAGCAATCTCACACTTAAGTGTGAAGTGAGATCCCTGATTCACCTGTGATGCTGAGAGAATGGTCAGGATGCATTTAAGGCTTTAATCCTAGGAGCTAGAGCGGTAAAAATTTACAGATTAACCGAAGTGCGTTCTTGTTAATCCTCTGCTGTCAGGGGGAGGAATCGTACGTTTCTACATTTTGGGCACAGCACGGAACTAAACAGAATGGATACCCAATGACCATGGTTGACTTCCTAAAAAAAAAAGATCCATTCCCATCACACTTTGTCATTTATGATCTGTGTCTTGTCCCCTTCAAAAAATGATTTGAGATAGCTTACTCTAAAATGTGCAGACATGGTAGAACAGTGAACTCATTAAGACCAGAGAAAAAATAAGACTCATTAATAAGACAGAGAAGAAAGAGTAAGGACTATGTCAGAAATCTGGGCTCTGCGAAGCTAATGCAATGGAGTCTGCCATGCAGCTCTGAGCTTCTTGCTAGTCAGGCGAACAGGTATCAAGTAAATCAGATATTATCTTACTGAATAATAAAAGGATTCAAGGCAGTATTTCAGGAGAGACATATTTTTTCCTGATCTTGAAATGTGAAGGGAGTTTGTCACACACACACAAAAAAAAGGACTATGGGAACATAAAAGAATTTGATGCAAACTGTCCTTGACAAAAACTTAACAAAGAAAATCTGAGATGCTGAGATGTTCTCTGCATGTTTTTTTTTTCTTTATACTAAATATTCATTAAAAACCAAAGCGAACAAATGCCCTGAGGACAGACTGTGGATCTGAGAAGGTTTTCTGTGGGCAGAGAGAAATGAGCACACTTTCAGGGGTGGGGAATCTTGCAGCGGACAAATGCTGACTATCTAGAGACACACTGCTCTAGTCAACACGCCCTCAACCTCTGGTGTATGGAATGGTTTAAACTGAGTTTTGCTCATCAACTGGAAAGAACACCATTCAGGAGAGCTAACGGGTGTGTGGACGGTAGGTTGCTGTCACTGACAAAAAGCAGGGCGAGCTAATGACCCCAGGCACACAGCTCGTAGGGGAAGGGAGAGCGGACTGATGTTCTCAGCCTGGCAGAGAGCACCCCAGGCAGCTGGCTGCCGGCTCTAGCCTCTGCCTCCTCTTAAATGGCCATGGGGCCTGTGCAAATTCCTCAACAGCCCCAACAAGGAGACACAGGAAAGAGAGTAGCGCAAGTTTCTTACTCTCGGTGTGGGCTTCGGTTCTGAGAGACCTCGGAATCACTGTCTTTAGGGGACAGGGAGCCCTTGTAGGTATAGAACACATCTTCCGTCTCAGTGATGTACGTCATCTCGTTGGCAAGGTTGTCCGCAGAAGAGTGCCGTGGCTTTCGGATTTCGTGCCGCAGCCGAGGACTTCGCCTGGTGGGGAAAGGTGCAGAGCGAAGCGCTGAAGGCAGATTCTACTGAAGGATTCTATCAGACGTCAGTGATCTAACCTCTGTGCCCTGACCGTCCCAAGGGGGGGGCTTTGCTGATGCTGCTGGAATTTAAGAGCCAGTTAACCGCCTTACTACACCAGAATCCACCAGGGGCTGTGTGGTCCCAGAGACTCTGGGCCCAGTGGTACAGCCCCTCAACTTTATAAACCAGCAGATGAGACTGGTTTGTGCCTTTTGGGAAGCTGCTGAGTGTTGGTTTAGAGGGAGTTATTCTTCCAAGAGCACTTAAGATCTCAATGCATAAGGAGGCCAAATTGGCTGCTCATCAGACAAATTTTTTTCTGATTCATTTGTGCAATATAAATAGAAGGTTCAGAAGCTAAAGTAAGGTGGGTTTTTTTTTTTTTTTTGCAAAATTTGAACCTTCTTTCAACTACATCCCCTAATGTCAATTTCACTTGATCCAAGAAGAAATGTTTGCTTTTCAAAACAGATCTATATGGTATTGAAAGTGAAAGTGCTAGTTGCTCAGTCGTGTCCACCTCTTTGCAACCCCATGGACTGTATTAGCACTGCCCTGTCTTTCCAATAGCAGCAGTAGCTGTGTGCCACGAGGCAAGTCACTACCTCTCTGAGCCTCAGCTGTACCCATCTGGTTCCTGACAATGAACCAAATGAGGCAATGTTCTCAGGAGGCCTGGGGTGACACCTGGGGCAGCACCTAGGCACTAGCAGCTCCTGCGGTTGGCAACTCGAGGCCGCTGAACTTTCTTTAATTTCATTGTCCTTGCTTTTTCATCTTCCCCTTCCTTTTTAACCATTTCTCCTTGGGACTGTCAGGGCCTCCACTTTTGCAATCCCTTTGGGCCTGAACGATCAATACACTGTGCCCAAAGCTGAGCAGCAAGGCTCGTGACTCCTCCGGAGAGGACCTATAAATAGCAGTGAGAGCCAAAACCCGCTGTTCTCCTGAATGTTGTCCTGGCCTCTGCTGCTAAGAGACCTGCAGACAAATCAAGTTATAGCATGAGTACCTACATTTCAGAAACCACGAATCAAACTACTCGGTCATATTATAACTTTCCAACACTAAACACCATCATCATTCCTGCCCAGAGTATCTGGCCTCAGCAGAGAGTCCTTTCCTAGCAGTCCTGCACAGCCACTCCCTTTCTGCCTGCCTGGCGGAATGTTTCTTAGTCTTGGTAGATCACTCCTTAAGAATTTATAGGTGCACCCTGTCTATCAGGAAATGAACAGAAAGCCATAATCCTATTTTAGGGTGGAGTTGAGCCAAGGTTTCCAGCTTGGTTCCTCCCTCCCCCCATAATGTCTGGCTGTTTTGGAGGCATTTAAAAAATGGCCTGATGTCTCTGAGGAACATTATACTAACAATAATAATAATAAAATAATAAAAATAACTGACAATAACAACAATTCTACCTGATCCTTTTTGTATAGCTTACAAAGCACTTGTACATTGTTAGTTCATTCAACCCCTTTACAGATGGAAAGACTGAGACCAGAGAGTTAAACAAATTTGTTAATAAACAGAAGAGCCAAAATCTGAGTCCAGGTGTTCCAGCTACAAGCCCAGTGCCCTTACCCACTTCACCAAACTGCCAATTCCTTCCTTTTAAGCCAAGTCCATCAACTTAGCAGTTGGCAGGCTACTTTCCAATGAGCATTTGCTACTGTTGCTGAGGGTCACACATCCTTCTGTCAGTTGTATTACATACCTTTACCATGTTTTCTCAAAGTTTATTTTGTTTGCTATTAATGGGAAACATGAGATTAAATAAAAGTTAAACATGCTTCTTTATCATAGGACTTCTCAAAACTTGAATATACTAATGCATACGACAATTTCAAGAGGGGCACTTCAGTAGGCTGCGGTGCTCAAATTTATTTAGACCAAATAACTTTTTAAAAAAGAACATCCCAGAGACTTCCCGAGTGGTCTGGTGGTGGGGTGCAGGTTTGATTCCTGGCTGGGGAAACTAAGATCCCACAGGCCTTATGGCCAAAAACACCCAAAACACAGAACAGTAGCAATGTTGTAACAAGTTTGAAAGACTTAAAAAGAAAAAAAAAAATATATATATATATATATATAAAAGAACATCCAAACATCATACACTAAAAAAAATGTCTAGCTATACTTGTGCATCTCATAAAATAGTTACTTCTGCAATAGTCAAATATGCAAATATAAACTCTCATCATAGACCATCTATAGTTAGGTTTTTATTTTTACTTAGTTTTTAAAAGAAATAAAGTGTTTACTGGTAGATAGTACCAAAAAAAAGGAAGACATACCAGTTGGGAGTAATAGGAGGAGACCGGGACGGTAGACTCTTGGTTTCTAAATGTTCCACTGATAAAGATCTCCTCATGGCTGGGTTCCACACCATCCCTCCAATCACCTTTTTGCAATACTGGTTATTTACAGACCTGAAAAACCAGATGCGGGTTCACTTTCTACACTGACATGTTCAACGAGATAGAAGTGATAGCATAAATGAAACAAACAGTCTGCACACGCTCCCTCCCTGACGCAGGGCCAGTTAACACTTTGGTGACCCCAGCCGAGGTTCCCGGGAATGGAGGCACCTGGGTCAGAGATTCCTTTCTGGGCTGGCTTTCTCTGACGTTCTTTTCTTTGGGTGAAAAAATATTTTCTTGTCCTTACTACTGCAAGCAACAAAACTGTTTTCAGAATATAACCACGCCTTACCAGATGAGAAGGAATTTCAGGATTAACGTTGAAACACCGTTCAAGGAACTTCAAGGAATTCTCACTTTTACTCACAGTGGCATGAGTACAAACATTAACCATCCTTCCCGGTGTTCTCTGTCATTCTAGCTGGCAGAAGCTGTCACCGTAAATCACTCAGAACTCTTTAAGAGCAGACCAGAGAAGATACGCTTAGACAGCAGAGTTTTGGGCTGTGTTCTTTGAACGTGCCACCCTAAAGGTGACTTTTGGATTTCATTTATACCTAGGTAATTTAAATCTCAGCTCTCTAGACCCCTCAGAGTATGGATTATTTGAGAGGATGGAGCTGGAAACTAGTTTTCGGAAAACTCAGTCTGGCACTTCTAAATTTTAAATGATATTTTAATACCTTAAAATATTTGACACATTTCCTTGCAGACTAAAGCTAGCAAGCCAACAAAAATCATGACAAAAAACCTCCAAAGACCATAGGTGACATGAAGCACACCCTCTAGAATATCAATGTACTGATTTTCAATGAAAAATATGGCTGTCACCCTGATCAAAATCTCACAGCAGCATCACCAGGAGAATCTACATCAGAAACCCAATTATCGTTGATTGAGAGCACAGCATCAAACAGTGGGAGCAAGCCAGATGATTCAAAGGTTGAATGCAGCAGTTCCCCAAAGTATGTGTCACAGGTTATTAATAGGTACTCTTTGGAAAAAGAAGTGTTCCATTGTCCTGTAAGCCTGGAAAATACCAAACAAGTTTCTTTCACGTGGAAGGTTTCAGGGGCCCAATATGCAAATGTGTAATTGTATCTCTAGGGCTTGGGCAAATCATGTAACCTAAGCCTCAGTTTCTCTATCTGTGAAACAGAGATAATAAGGAATGAAATTTGCCAGTATGCTGAAGCTGGGATTGGTGGTCAAGAACTGCCTACCTATGGCCACCGAGTCACCCTCCATATCCCAAGTGACCCACAGCTGTAGATTAAAGGGGGGTGCGGGGGACAAGTTCTCTGCTTCTTCCACCCAGAATGGCCTGTGACTGCTTTGACCAAGATTAACTGTGCCAGATCTAGGCCTAGCTTTTAAGATGACCAGTTGCTTCTGTCTTAGACTCTTGCAGTCCTGAGCCTCCACGTAAGAAGGCCAACTACCCTGGGAGAGGCCCTGAGAACACACAGAGAGGATGGGGGTCCAGATGAGTACAGCCTTCTGATCGTTCTGTCAAGGCACCAGGTGTGGAAAGGTGGTCCTGGACCCTCAGCCTAGCCCAGCCCAGCCACCAGCCTCATCTCACCAAGAAACCCCAATCCACACACTGCATGCAGGGGCAGAACCATCCAGCATGCCCTTCCTGAAAACATGACCCACAGGGTCTTGAGATATAATAGAATGATTACTGCTCTAAGCTACCAAAATAGGGGTGGTTTTACCTGTTGCAATGGATAACCAAAAAAAAAAGTTTTTAAATCCTCCGTGTTGGCCACACGTTATAGAAAAAGAAATTGAAAAAGCAAATTAAATTAAAACTGATGTAGATCAGATTTGAAGCCAGGTTTCTTAGTAACAGAGTCCAAGCTTTCAGTTGCTCTCAATGCCACTTCTCAGCTCGCCGAGAGGATTAAGTCCAACCAAAGTAAATGCTACATTCCAGCAAATTATGTTTATAGAAATAGAAGACAGAAATAGTTACTGCAGGTATAAAAATACTCAATGGTTTTATAAGCCAAAACCTTGAAAAATATATTTGTTCTTGGTTCATCAGAAACAGAGAGACAGCATTTAGCACCATAAATACTATCGATGATATCAACAGACATTTACCAGTTATTCAATCTAGAATGCTATCGATTACCAATATAGTAGGAAAGTCACTGAAATGGTCAAATGGTCTGATACAGTCCCACATATCTGATAATGGCTCAGAAAGGGGCACCATTTTTAGTAACAGCCACATCAAAAAAAAAAAAAATCACAAAAATAAATTTTCCAACCAAACAATTTAAATAATTTGACAGGCAATTTTTGCTACATCTTTTATTTAGAGGGCAGGATAAAAACATATACAAAAATATACACTGCATGGTTAGTTTAGATGATATACTATAAACTAAAAAATTTCAATTTATAGATTTACTTCACTGTATTAATCATTAGGTATTTTGAGTATCATTCCTAGGACTAACAGCATACATGGAATTGCCGTATTTAAAAAAGAGTTAAACAAAATCTGTGCGAGGAGCAAAGTAAGCACTCAGTAATTGTCAACTGCAATTACTGTTGTTACTACCATGTGACTGTCGTACGTCGCGTATGTCAGTCACCTGACTCTGGAAAGCTTTCCTTGTGCTCATTCACTCATTCATTATTACAGAGCATCGTATGGAGTTAACGTTCAGTGGGAGAGGCTGTCTTAATGCCACCACGAGGACCATGAGTCACTGCCGAGGGCTTTCATGGTGGAGTCGTTGCAACTGTGAGCGCTTGGGAGCTCTGAGTAATACAGAGTTGAGGAGGCAGAAGCAAGCAATAGGAATAGAAGTACCTGAATGTATGCGGAAGGAGACATCGCTGCCTGTCCCTGAAGAGACTTTCATCTGAGGTTCTAATATCCACCAGCAGCTCTGGCCCCAGGACGTGGGGCCTCCGGGGAAAGACATCTCTTTCCCGGGGGATGTCTGCTCCCGAGGGGTTACTAGGTCGGGCTTACATTTCAGGCTAGTGTGGAGACTGCCTCCAGAGAATACTCACTTTTTGGGGTTCCTAGAGCCCAGACTCCAGTATTGAGACAGAACATTCTTTTCCTGAGGTAGCAGCTTCTTTGCCTGAAAGAATGTGTGGTGCTCGACACAGGACTTCCACAAGTTTTTGCAAGATCGGTAATTTAACATGTTGAAGGCCACTATATGCTCCCTGGATTCCGTCTGGGAGAAAAAGCACAGTAGAGATTTCAACTGCATAGCTGGAGAAGAAGGGTCTCGAACACTTTATGCCCACATGAGTGGTAACCCGGGAAGAAACGACAGACAGTGGAAAACTGGTTACAAAATTCCTTGGGCTACAAAACAGGATTCTAAGAATATTCAACAGTGGGAGTTGTTAACCATCTTTATGAACGTGGTAAAAAAAAAAACAAAACAACAAAAAAAAGCCCAGCGTCAAACTCTCTCTCATCCTCTGTGGTCTTTCATGAATGCTTTCATTTCACATCTGTCTACCTTTCTAGGTTCGATATATTTGGAGCAATCAAATAAGGGCTGTCTGATACAATCTTTTTTAAAATTTAGCTCTGGGAAAAATCTCTCCCCTGAAGAAATAATCTTTAACCTATCAAATGACAGGACTCATAACGCTTTGGATCTCTCTATTTGCTTTCCACAAAGTGAGTTAAATCTAGTGCTCACTCAAAATCATCATTTTGATCATTTGCTCAATTTCCCTCCTACTTGAATTCAGGCTTTCTGTTCTCATGGTAAATTACCATCCTGTGCATTTTTCTGGTACCCTGCATCTTGGATGTGGGGCTCGGGAGACTCAGATTCTAGTCCTTATTTGTGCTGAGCTTTAGTGTTCTCATTCCTAAGAGTTCACTGTGGTGTGGAGCCCCTGTAAGCACACATTGTCTTTGGAAAATTGGGAAGCAGCATGGTGACACTAAGTGAGAAATATGCAGCCTAACAAACAGGACAGAGTGTGGCGTCACGGTAAGAGCTGGCAGCTCAGATTCATACAGACTGGCTCAAATTCCAGCTCTTCCACCTTGCTAGCTGTGGATTCCCTCACCTCTAAGTCGCTCTTCTCTAAGTGGAAAAGCAAGCTGAGTTATGTGGAGGTCTGTGGATTCCTCCTACGAGACATATGCCCAAGGCCACCATGCATTTTAAACACATCGAGGACAGAAACTGACCTTGCTGACTTTCACTGCTATCTCTGCGGTGGGCTTGGCCAGGGGCTTTGACCAATGGCACTTCTACCTAAATCAGATGGTTCCCTGATAAATGGGTATTGCTGTGTTCCAGCAAACAAGGTAACTCCGACTAGGGGAGGTTAAGTAACCCACTCAACTGGGCAAGTGGGAGAGCTAGGGCCTGAAACCAATGTCTCTGGCTCCAGAGCAAGCGACTTCCCCACCCAGATTAGCAGAGTGAATTACACAGGGGACCATGGGGCCCTCTGGATCCCAATGTCTACTTTCTTTCCACTGCCTGCTGAGCTCTCTCTCCCCTGTTACACGTATGACAAACGCCTTCACCTACCAAAGGGCTAAGAGCTGAAGTGGCTAAAAGCAAAAGAACCAAAGCGAGCAGAGGTTTAACTCACCTGTTTTTGTCGCTGATGTATAAAGAATTTTTTCCTTTTGAAAGAAATTTTTAGAATGTTCACCCTGCCAAAAAAAAATAAAACATGACACAAAGAAAGCACATCAGGGAGCAGCCGGGATGCAGCTGACACCTCGCGGTGATGGCCAGGGGCTCTCGGCTTCCTAGACTTTGCTTCAGCGTAGAAAGGATGGCGGCCCCATGGCCCCGGCCAAACACCAAGTAGCTGATCGAAGCTGAGCGTCACATCACGGCCACTGGATTATGATGTAGCTCTTAAATAACAAGGACCATGGGCAAGGCGCTCCCTTTGCTGTCAGCTGTTCGGTGACGCTGCAGTTTTACGGGAGCTGGTGTGTACCTGGGCAAGACAGCTGAGGGCAGTGTGGAGCAGTGGGAGGAGCGCAGACAGACCTAGATCCAGGGCCCAGCTGCTTTGCAACTTAAAAGCCACTTAACAGCCATGTGTCAACTAGCCTCTTGTCTGCAGAGTAACACAATTAGAGCCACCATGAACTGAGCCTTTTTTATGCACCACGTCCTCTGCTTCAAGCTTTACGGCAGCCCCTCCCCTAAGCCTTGCAACAGTCCAAATCGTTATAACCAATTTTCAGATGAGGAAACTAAGGCTGGGAGATATCCCGTAAGCGCTCCAGGTCATTCATCCAGAGATGCTTGAAGCCAGGATAGGAGCATGTACTCTTAATTCCTCCAGCAGAGAGCCTTAGGAACAACGGGGACAGCACTGCCTTTCTCAGATTTGTGATGATTCGAGTCTTTTGGGTCTCCTCAGGTTTTAGACCAGAATCGGGCACAAAGCTTCAGTTAATAACTCAGGAACTGCACAGAAAATACAACTCCTGCTCAGAGGAAGTTCTCTGGATTCTGGCTCATGTGCCGCCCAGGAAGGATTCCTTAACACCAGAACCTGCCTTGTGCTGTTTTTATCCATGTTTCACAGAGTATCCCAAACCACAGGGTGACCAAGGCAGAAGGGGATGTCCAGTAATAACCAGAAGAATTTTCCCAGGCACAGAATCTGGATGAATTGTAGAGGTCAGAGGTAAAAACTTGGGAGAAAGTCTCTGTCCCTTCTTTAGAAATAAAAGTTTAAAATTAGAGGTACTGTTACTTTTGTTCAGCATATTTTTAAAGCATGATTCAGAGAATAATTAGAACTGGTTTGCACTTACCAAGGATAGAAACTTGTGCAAATATATTTTCGGTACACAGCGATGCCCGCAGAAGCAATTCCAATCATTAGATCTAAATTGTGCAGATCCTGTAAAATAGGAAGACCTCAGATTCACAGTGTGTTACTGTCATGCTTATGGCCTCTGGTAACTCAAGCACCCACGCTTTTATAAATAGCACGAAGTATAAGCTCCAAAAGGAAGATTATAGAAAACAGGCAAAAATCTCCTCTTAACAGACAAACTTAAGATCTAAGTACTTAGCACCAAATTCTCCTAAAGTGAAAATATACTGCCTGACAGCAACACCTGGGTCCTGCCAGGTTACAGAGTTATTAGGCAAGCTCACTCATTCCACAGAATCAGAGAAATGAACATCTGCCTTTATACTTTCAATAATGAGTATCAGACACCGCATTAAAAACAGAAAAGCCTCATCCCCCACACTGCTTTAAACAAATCTCAGCTCCCATCACTGCAAAGGCTTTAGCTGAAGTGTAGCACTGCTGATTCTAAACCCAATGAAGAAATAAAATACGGCTTTTAGATCCAATATATTCAACATTTTTAAGAGCCTATGTGCTAGGCATTGTTGTAGATAATTAAGATGACAAAAGAAAGATACGGTGATGAAAGCTATCTTAAATCTGTTAAAGAACAAGTAATGAAAATTTTAAAATAAAACAGTTCCATCACGGGGAATGCCCTGGGGGTCCAGCAGTTAAGACTCAGCTTCCGCTGCTGGGAACCTGGGTCTGATCCCTGGCTGGGGAACTGAGATCTTGCATGCTGTGCAGCATGGCCAAAGAGCAAACCAAACCAAAGGAAAACAGTTTCTCCCCCTAAATAATCTACATTCTATTTACCCACTCGGATACTCATAATTTTATTTTTGATGTGAACTATTTATTAAAAGTCTTTATTGAATGTGCTAAAATATTGCTTCTGTTTTTCAGGTTTGGTTCTTTGGCCCCAAAGAGTATGAGATCTTAGCTTCTGGACAAGGGATTTAGCCTGTATCCCCTACACTGGAAGGTGAATAACTGGACCACTGGACCACCAAGGAAGTCCCTCTTAATTTTCAAGAAGGAGCAGAGTTACCAGTGAGTGTGAACCTTAGATCTGTCACTTACTAGCTATGTTGGTTTGGGCTACTGAGCCTCAATTTTTCCTTTTGTGCAATAAGGATTATCGAATCCACCTCTAACAGTTTTATCAGGTTGAACTTAGAGAATATAAGAACGTAGAACAGGGCCTGGAGTAGGTATAATAAACATTCATCTCATTCACCTCCCAAGAGATAGCGGGATGAATCACTTATGAACAGTGATGTGCCTGTGGGGAGTTGAAGAAACTGACCAAAGCAAATGCTCCTGACACATGGAGCATCCAGAGAGTAATCCCGACTGGGCCCCCAGCTGAAATCACACGCAGAAAGCAAAACCAAACCACAAGCTGAAAACCAGGGTGGCATCGAAACATGATACTTGGAATCGGAATACATGGAAATATGAGGCAGGTGGGAGAGAAAATTAGCAAACAAAATAAAAATTGAGTGCAGAATAAAGCAATAAATGAACGCTTTGGGTGGGCCAGTGACATGGGTCTCAAATCTCCTGGTGGCATGATGCTCCCATCTGCACCACACCCACAGCAGCGAGGACAGGTACTGCCGGCTAAATTCAGGCCCATCTCCACCTTCCAGCTCGTGGAGCAGGACTGTGTGACTAGTCCTGGCTAATGAGCTATGATCAGAAGGGATGCATCTGGAACAATGGCTACTATGGACTGCTGCTGCTAAGTCGCTTCAGTCGTGTCCGACTCTGTGTGACCCCATAGACGGCAGCCCCCAGGGCTCCCCTGTCCCTGGGATTCTCCAGGCAAGAACACTGGAGTGGGTTGCCATTTCCTTCCCCGATGCATGAAGGTGAAAAGTGAAAGTGAAGTCGCTCAATCGTGTCCGACTCTTCGCGACCCCATGGACTGCAGCCTACCAGGCTCATCTGTCCATGGGATTTTCCAGGCAAGAGTACTAGAGTGGGTTGCCATTGCCTTCTCCAACTATGGACTAGGTGGACTAGGTATTCAGTTACTATTTGTTTTCTTTGGATACGATGTAGGCCAATTACAGGCAGAAAACGTAAAGGTCAGTTGCCAATTAGACTGAAAGACGAACTCCCCAGGTCGGTAGATGCCCAATATGCTACCGGAAAAGAGGGGAGAAATAACTCCAGAAAGAGTGGAGAGGTGGAGCCAAAGTGAAAACAACGCCCAGCTGTGGATGTGACTGGTGATGGTAATACAGTTTGATGCTGTAAAGAGCAATATTGCAAAGGAACCTGACATGTCAGGTCCATGAATCAAGGCAAACTGGAAGTGGTCAAACTGGAGATGGCAAGAGTGAACGTTGACATTCTAGGAATCAGTGAACTAAAATGGACTGGAATGGGTGAATTTAATTCAGATGACCATTATATCTACTACTGTGGGCAGGAATCCCTTAGAAGAAATGGAGTAGCCCTCATAGTCATCAAAAGAGTCAAAATGCAGTACTTTTGGGCAATCTCAAAAATGACAGAATAATATGTTTGTTTCCAAGGCAAACCATTCATTATCACAGTAATCCAAGTCTATGCCCCAACCAGTAATGCTGAAGAAGCTGAAATTGAATGGTTCTATGAAGACTTACAAGACCTTTCAGAACTAACAGCCCAAAAAGATGTCCTTTCCATTATAGGGGACTGGAATGCAAAAGTAGGAAGTCAAGAGATACCTGGAGTAACAGGCAAATTTGGCCTTGGTGTACAGAATGAAGCAGGGCAAGGGCTAATAGAGTTTTGCTAAGAGAACGCACTGGTCACAGCAAACACCCTCTTCCAACAACACAAGAGAAGATTCTACACATGGACATCACCAGATGGTAAATATCGAAATCAGATTGATTATATTCTTTGCAGCTGAAGATAGAGAAGCTCTATATACAGTCAGCAAAAACAAGACCAGGAGCTGACTGTGGCTCAGATCATGAACTCCTTATTGCCAAATTCAGACTTAAATTGAAGAAAGTAGGGAAAACCACTAGACCATTCAGGTATGACCTAAATCAAATCCTTACGATTATACAGTGGAAGTGAGAAACAGATTCAAGGGATTAGATCTGATAGAATGCCTAAAGAACTGTAGAGGAGGTTTGTGACATTGTACAGGAGGCAGGTATCAAAACCATCCCCCCAAAAAAGAAAGGCAAAAAGACAAAATGATTGTCTGAGGAGGCCTTACAAATAGCTGAGAAAAGAAGAGAAGCTAAAGGCAAAGGAGAAAAGGAAAGATATACCCATTTGCATGCAGAGTTCCAAAGAACAGCAAGGAGAGATAAGAAAATCTTCCTCAGTGATCAATGCAAAGAAACAGAGGAAAACAATAGAATGGGAAAGACCAGAGATCTCTTCAAGAGAATTAGAGATACCAAGGGAACATTTCATGCAAAGATGGGTACAATTAAGGACAGAAATGGTATGAACCTAACAGAAACAAGATATTAAGAAGAGGTGGCAAGAATACACAGAAGAACAATACAAAAAATATCTTCATGACCCAGATAATCATGATGGTGTGATCACCCACCTAGAGCCAGACATCCTATAATACCAAGTCAAGTAGGCCTTAGGAAGCATCACTACGAACAAAGCTAGTGGAGGTGATGGAATTCCAGTTGAGCTATTTCAAATCCTAAAAGATGATGCTGTTAAAATGCTGCACTCAATAATGCCAGCAAATTTGGAAAACTCAGCAGGGGCCATAGGACTGGAAAAGGTCAGTTTTCATTCCAATCCCAAAGAAGGGCAATGCCAGAGAATGTTCAAACTACTGAATGACTGCACTCATCTCACACGCTAGCAAAGTAATGCTCAAAATTCTCCAAGCCAGGCTTCAATAGTATGTGAACCATGAACTTCCAAATGTTCAAACTAGATTTATAAAAGGCAGAGGAATGAGAGATCAAATTGCCAACACCTGCTGGATCATAGAAAAAGCAAGAGAGCTCCAGAAAAACATCTACTTCTGCTTTATTGATTATCCCAAAGCCTTTGACTATGTAGATCATGACAAAATGGAAAATTCTGAAAGAGATGGGAAAACCAGACCACCTTACCTGCCTCCTGAGAAATCTGTATGCAGGTCAAGAACCAACAGTTAGAATTGGACATCGAACAACAGTCTGGTTCCGAATTAGCAAAGGAGCATGTCAAGGCTACATATTGTCACCTGGCTTATTTAACTTATTATATGCAGAGTACATCATGCAAAATGCTGGGTGGGATGAAGCACAAACTGGAATCAAGACTGCTGAGAAATATCAATAACCTCAGATATACAGATGACACCACACTTACGGCAGAAAGTGAAGAAGAATTAAAGAGCCTTTTGATGAAACTGAAAGAGGAGAGTGAAAAAGTTGGGTTAAAATTCAACATTTAGAAAACTAAGATCATGGCATCTGGTCCCATCACTCCACGGCAGATAGATGGGGAAACAGTGGAAACAGTGACAGACTATTTTCTTGGGCTCCAAAATCACTGCAGATGGTGACTGCAGCCAAGAAATTAAAAGACACTTGCTCCTTGGAAGAAAAGCTATGTATGACCAACCTAGACAGCATATTAAAAAGCAGAGACATTACTTTTCCAACAAAGTTCCATCTAGTCAAACCTATGGTTTTTCCAGTGTCAATGTTTGGATGTGAGATTTGGACTATAAAGAAAGCTGAGTGCTGAAGAATTGATGCTTTTGAACTATGGTGCTGGAGAAGACTCTTGAGTGTCCCTTGGACTGCAAGGAGATCCAACCAGTCCATCCTAAAGGAGATCAGTCCTAAGCATTCATTGGAAGGACTGATGCTAAAGCGGAAACTCCAATACTTTGGCCATCTGATGCAAAGAACTGACTCATTTGAAAAGATCTGATGCTGGGAAAGATTGAGGGCAGGAGGAGAAGGGGACGACAGAGGTTGAGATGGTTGGATGGCATCACTGACTCAATGGACATGGGTTTCAGTAAACTCAGGAGTTGGTGATGGACGGGGAGGCCTGGCATGCTGCACTCCATGCAGTCACAAAGAGTCGGACACGACTGAACTGAACTGATCATCATAATAAAAATTATCACATTTGAGTACATAATAGGTTCTAACTTGAGCAGCACTAAGATTAAACAGTAGAAACCTTGGCTCATTAAAGAGCTAATTGGAAAATGGAAATTTATACATTTTTCACCTCTTTAACCATGAGATGGTCTTATAAAAATTACTTGTTTCTAGCCCACATCACCCTCCAAGAGTAAAAAGTCTTCAAGTACAAAGGAAAACATGAAAAAACCAAGTAGATAGTGGATAAATAACCAGTAAAACTTAATATTATTTTATAAACTTTTCAGATACCTTAAAAAAAAAAGATCTTTTTTATTTGAAACTGGAAAAGTTTCAAAGCAGCTTTCAGATGTTCAGAAATTAAAACTGAAAAAAGTTTTGAATTACAACATGTCGAAGGTACCTACCCTACCACCGTGCAGCTCCACTCCATAGAAGTCGAGGGTCCGAGCTATGTTGATAAAGCAAGATTCTGCTTCCGATTGCTTTAGCCCACTACAGAGGCAGAGGGAATACACAGTGTTTATCCAACAAACAGAACATTAACTCCAAATTTTAAAGCTAATAAAAATCTTAAAAAATTGGTATCATTACTATAAGGCGATTAAATGCCTTACACTATTCATCTTAAACAACTGAACCCCCAAAGCTACTAAACCAAGTTTTTTTTTTCTTGTCCACTGACTATGATTTCATTTAGCCCTCATGTTCCTATATTAAATAACACCTCTCATTTAGTGAGTTCTCAACATCCAGAGACAAAGACTGTCTCCTTCTGCAATCCCCACCCCACTTTTTCCAAGTTGCTAAGTTAGCACATGCTCTTTAGGTCTTTCGGCCTTTATCTATCCTTTTAGCAGCAGCCTCAAACTTCCAAACGTCACTGTACTATTTTAGGATGCTGGCTCCTGCATGGGGAGCAATTCTGGGAGAGGATTGGCAGTGCCTCTTTGAAGGGACACTGGTTGCTTAGGCCTTTGTTTTTTAAGGCCTTCCTGAGAATGTGAGGTCCCTTGAAACCTGGCCTTCTGGGTCAGGGTGGCCCTTATTTGACCCAGACTGAATAGAGCCACTGCAGCTTGAAGAGAAAGGAGGTGAGGGAAGAGGAGGCCAGAGTAGGGTGACTTTGCTGGAATGGAGGCTTGGCCCGAGGCAGCTACAGAAGGCTGGTGCTCCCCTCTGGAAGGAAGGCGGATTCACCAACTGAACCAGTGAGGGCTGGGATTTACCCAGCCTGACAGCACGTAGGTCTGAATAGACAGGCAGTCTAGACCTTCAACACCACTTAAGGGAATGGTCCATTTCACTAAATGTAGGAAACCATTCAAAGATTTGTTTGGTAGAGTCAACGTGTGGGGAAGCCAAGTTTACAATGGGCATCTCCTTCAGGAATTAATGGATTTCAATGACATCCTGAAAGAGAACACAGCAAGTCATCCCGAATTCTCATAGGATTTCCTACTTTACAGAAATGCTAAGTTACGCCAAATATACCTGTCACCATAAGAGCTCAAGGTTCACAAACCTCCCACTTCTTGAAAGAGCACTCATGAGCAAAAGCCAGAGAAGACGACATCAAACCCAAGGGGATGCGAGGTCTGACAGCACCGACCTGAGTACCCAAAGTAGGTCACCCGCCCCTCCTCACCTGTGCTGCTCATGTAGCGACTCAACCTTTGCTAAGAAGTCCTCGCTCTGATCCGGTATGAACTGACTATCAGAGAGATAGCCTGGAAGGTGAATGGAAGAATCGTAGTCTCCGAAATGAGCTATCAAGACAGAATGAGGGGAAGAGCACCTTTTCAATGCGGTCTGTATTTTTAAGCATCTACATCACGAGGAAAAAAAAAATTCATCAGAAATACTCTCTGCTATTAATATCGATGTCTCCCATCCCAGAAGGGAAGGAGATGAGCAAGGTGGTTGCTTAAGTGAATTTCATCCCCAATTTACAAACTCAGATGCAAGGGTATTTCCTTTACAATTACTTGGTCTGGCTCACCCTCGACTGACATCACACAGAAGGACTGCTCTTTGAGACCTGGGCTGTGATGAAGGGGTCTGTGTTCTCCTTTCACTGTTCCTTGAGGGCTAGGAGTAGCTCACCTTCCTTTCTTGAGCCTGGCATCGAGGCATGGCACATAGTAGGTACTTGGGTGCTTGGAACTGACCTGTACAGAGGCTACTGCAAAGTTGAACTTTGCAAGAGGAAAAGGGCAGACTTGGTCATGGGTGGACCACAGGCCAGGAAGGCCAGCTAAATGTGGCTAAGCTGTGGACAGGAGTGTCAGGGCTATACTATGTAAGCACAAGTGTGGCTTACAGGTGAGTCTTTTCATGGTGAAGCGTATGACAGTGCATTTACAAGAAGTAATTTAGATGCCCTTAGGCAGGGTCCCCAATGAAGAAAGCTCGAAGAAGCCTTAGAATCAGCTCATCCGAACTCTGAGTCTTAAAGGAAAAGAAATCTGAGGTCCAGAGACAAGAAAGGACCTCCCCCATCACAGAGCCATTTTTCAGCAGTCACGGCCAGAACCCAGCTAGAGTTCCCATCATTACACCAGCCTGCCTGCCAGGCCTACGAACTGCTGCTGGCCATTTGCAGATGACAGTGGTCACGTCCCCAGAGGGAAGCCAAACACTGCAAATGGCTTTCCTGAGGTCAAACAACTCAAGGCAGAGTCCTATTAAAGTGAATGCCGCATGTTACATCAGCTCATGAAGACCTTAGAGCTTGACTTGGTCATCCATCATGCAAACGAATAGTCCCAACCCCTGTGCCTTTCTGCAAACACAGAGCAAATTTCTCTCTTTAGTCAGGTCACTGACAAATATCTGTACTTAATATAAAACCAAAGAACTCCCTCTAGGGGGTTCTGTGAGGGTCAAAGGCCATTATATAAAAATACGCATTTTCAAAAACTTCATTCTTTGACCCTCACAGACCCTTGAAATCTTAGTCGGCTACTCTGCAATGCCCTGTGCCAACCACTAGGGGGAAATAAAGTTAAACCAGTCTTTGGAAACCATCTGCAAAGCACAGGGCAGTTTTCACATTGAATTTAATGACCAATGACATCACCTCACTAGACGCTCTTGATAACCTAGTGACAGGCATTGCTTTTATCCCCATTAAACAGATAAAGGAACTAAGACTCAAGGAAGGAACCTGCCCACTGCTGCCCAGGCTGGTAACTTGGAGCCTAGACTTGGACCACAATCCATCCTCTTTATCTACTTACTGTACCACAAGCCCAAAACTCCAGAGCAACACACTTTTCTATTTGTGGGGAAGCAACACACGAGAAAGCTAACTATAGCAAAAAGAAAAGGAAATAAGCGCTTATGTGGGAAATACCTTGTCTTTTAAGTCCCATGCATTTTTCTGCGGGACAGAAGGTGTCTCGGGTACTCAAATGTATGGCGTGTCAAGCTTTCCTGTTGGGAAAGTCCTTGCCTTGCTATTCATCATAGTCTAACTTGATCTTGGAGGCTCTTCTTAGGGGTCATCACTAGGAAGCTTTCCCACACTATGCCCCCCTGTACCTCCTATCCCCCTCACCAAGGAGAACAGAGCGAGTGCCTCCCCTGGGTCCATCCTCTCTGCCAGCATCAGCTGGTCCAGCTCTGCCTCCCACCAGCTGCAGACCCCTTGCAGAGAGCAGTCATGCTCTCTCTGTGCAGCTTGGGGAATGTGCAGAACCCACACATGGCAGGGGCTCAGAGACCATTATAGAACAGATACGTTATTTTCAAAAACTTCATCCTCTGACCCGCACAGATCCTTGGCAGGCCACCAGCAATTTTTCACCATCAAGTCCTTTCAGATTCTATCCACAGATCACTTTACTTTTTATCTGGTCAGAACATGTGCCTTTGGTTGGCATCGCTGACCACTGGTAGGCTTGTCTTCATGTCAGATGTCTCTCTGGGACAATCTGGCAAAGTGTATCAGATAAAGTTTAGGCTTGCTCTTTGATCAAGCAATTTCATATCCAAGAATTAATCTTACAGAAATCTATGCACAGAAGTGTAAGATAATGTATGTAGGTATATATACTTGAGGGTGGAAGAATAAGAAACCTCTACTTAAAACTGCTCATCTGACAACTTATGATATTATTAGCATGACAGTCATGCTCAAATTTGCACTGCAGCTAGTTTAGACTTTTTAAGTGCTCATAACTTTCTTTAGTCCCTATTCTATTGGTTCTTTGTAGAGGAAAACTTGACTGCTGAAACTTAGGAATTTCATTTGGGATTCTAGATTTGGCCACTGGAAAAGGCCCCTGATGCTGGCAAAGATGGAAGGCAGAAAGAGAAGGGGGTGACAAGAGTATGAGATGGCTGGACAGCATCACCAATTCAATGGACATGAGTGTGAGCAAACTCTAGGAGATAGTGAAGGACAGAGGAGCTTGGCATGCTACAGTCCATGAGGTCGCAGTCAGACATGACTTAGCGACTGAACAATAACAAATAGTTTGTTTACAATAGGCTGTTCCCTTTTAAGATTTTTCTTTTTTGATGTGGACTATTTTTTAAAGTATTTATCGAATTTGTTACAATACTGCTTCTGTTATGTTCTAGGTTTTTGGCCATGGGGGGGGGGGGCATGTGGGATCTCAGTTTCTCGACCAGGGATCAAACCCACACCCTCTCCATGGGAAGGCAAAAGTCTTAACCAAAGGATTACCAGGGAAGTCCCCAGTAGGCTGTTCCTTAGTTTTCTGCTGGGCAGAAAAGAAAATATAGTACGAATTAAACATTGTAATATTTGCCATCAGCCAGGCACTATTTTAAGAGTTTTACGTCTATTTCATTTTTGCTATGACCCTATGATTAGATACTGTTATCATCCCTACCAGACAGATGAAGCTGAGACCCAGAGAGGCTCAAAGTCAGGTAGGTATAAGCGGAAGACCTGAGGCCCAGGTAGTGTGGCTTCAGCCTGTGCTTTCACTGACTCAGTTAACAGCAATGGTCCAACTCTAAAGAGCTTCTAGTTATCACCTTCCCAGGTGATACATGAACTGAACAGTCCTGTTCCAAGCTGTCCTACTCACCATCACCACCTCCCTCTTACAGGTGAGAAAGCTGAGACTCAGCAAGGTAACACCACATTAGAAGCAGATGGAGGGCCGGGTTTGAATGGAGTTGGCGTACAAAGCTAAGTTCTTCCTGGTGCTCCTCTCCTTCAAATCTGAAGCTCTAGCTGTGGGTACCAGATTCACTCTGAGATATGGGAAAAAACCTCTCCTCAGCAGACCAGCCTGGCAGAGATGGAGTCCACTGGGTCTAGTGACCACTAAGAACACAGGTTGGCTGGTGTCATTTCCCACATGGACGGGACAAGGCCAGGTCTATTTCAGCTGTACTGAAGGGAGAGGGGATCTTGCATCCACCCGGGCTCACCCCTGCGCCACCTCTTCCATCTCTCCCACTGGGGAGAAGGAGATGCAGCTATGTGGGGAGATGATTGAATAAGTGGATTCTTCCTTCAGCTTAAACAGGCCTTGATGGAAAATTCCATCTGGACTTTCCATCCCACATGGCAGCCACTAACCACACGTGGCTAGCAAGCACGTGACATGTGGCTGGTCCAAACTGAGATGTGCTGGGAGTGTAAAACCTGGACTGGTTTCAAAGACCTACTGTGGGAAAAAAAAAAAAAGGAAAATACCTTAACTATTTTTACATGGATTACATATTAAAATAATATTCTGAATCTACTGAGCTAAGTACATTAATATGATCCATTTTGTTTCACTTTAATATGGCTACCAGAAAAGCTTAAAACTACATGTGCGGCTCCCATTATATTTCTATTCTACTGTGCTGCTCCAGGCCTATAACCCATCACTCTGCTGAAACTAAAAATAAAATTCCTAAGATCCCAGCAGTGTTTCTGAGCAGTACCCAGCAAGTACTGGGAGTGACCTCCAGCAAATTTCTGAACCTATCTGGGTCTTTGTTCCCACATCTATACGAAGTGACTGGTGGAAGCATTTGCCCCACTGGGATTTGCTACAGAGTCAAATCTGATTGTGACTGAAGCCTCTGGAAACTGACTAAAGCCACTGGAAAATGTAACATGTGATAGGATTCTCCTGTCTTCTCGGCTTCCCGGGGAGAAAACCTCATTTTCTCTAACCGAACACCCCTGAACCACAGGAGAGTATAAGTTAGGATGAAAAGTGGGACCATCCGGATAGCCAGAGATGTTGCCTAACAGGATTCCTGGGGGAGGGAGGAAGCGACTCCGTCAAATAGGAGAGGCCAGCGAGTTTCTTAATATACTGGTCAGAGCAAGCTGTCCATCCACGGAACACTCATTTGTGACTTACATTGTACTGCATAGGATGCTAGAACCACCGCTGAGTTAAGAGGGCAGGTTAACCTGTCAGGAGAAAAACACATTAGAAAAGTTACGAGAACCTACCACAGCCCAAAACATCATTTGATCATGGGTAGCACGTACCTTTTCCTTGGATTAATCATTTAAACACATCACAAATGATAACAAAGAATTTCAGGATCCTCAAACAGTAAAGATAAACGTAACACACTGAAGAGTTTTTGAAATTGAGAGAGAATTTTCCCATGTTTAAAATAATACATTATTAATACAAATACCATGAGGCTAAAGGCCCGATGTTGGCCAGGGTTTAGCTGGTCAAGCAAGGTAAGGCTCATATCACTAAGACGAATATTGTACTCTTAGGTCAATGGGCAGACAGCCTGTGTCTCTTTCTGGTAAAGATGTGAGACCTCTCCTAGGACTAACTGAATTCCTGAGTTCTGTTAACTCTGATTCTTGATTACCTGCTTTCCAAAAGGGTCACATCCTTTTAGAAGGGAAAAACAGAAACGTATTCTGAATTTTAAAACTCCTGTGAGTTTTCAATTATTTGATTAGTTACTATGATTTAAGACTCTTAAATCTATTCACCATCCTGAAACTTCCCATCTAGAGGCAATGGCACCTCAGTCTTCCTGCGTCCATCAGAAATCCACGAACCCGAGTTGGGCGTGTCTTCCTTCTTTCCTCCTGAGCTCAGTGCCTCCCAAACACCCTGTCTGGGCCAAAGGCTCTATCTCTGTCTCTGTCATATTCCGAACCATCTGGTGGCTCCCTTCTTTCCGTTCAACCTCAGATTTCACAGTCTGCCTAGGAGCTCATTCAGCAGATCTGGGCCGGGGATCACTGCCAAGGTAGAGCAACACATGAATGGCAGCAAGGGTGAGGGCTTGTAGTGTTGGGTGGGTTGGGGGGACAGAGAGTTTAAAAGCATTCCGCCCAGCAACCCCGTGGGAAGTACAGAAAACGTGCAGTTTCCATGGCAGCCCGTGAAGTTCCCAAGATGTGAGTCACCCCCACCTCTCTGACTAATCTGGCTGGCTCACCAGGGTTCCCCTCCTGGCCTGCTGTGCTGTGCGCTGGTCCTGAAGCAGAACATGAATATGGAGGTAGCCCTGAGGGGGCCCCCATCTTTCAAGTAGCCATGTGTTCCTGCGAGAACTTCTAAATGCAGGTACATCTAGGGATACTCGCTGTCTATTCAATCATCTGGAGACTCAGCCCATGGGGAGAGCAAAGGTCAGCAGTCACTCTCCCACCAGGATGGGCTTCAGTGAAGTCAAAGCTGGTGTCCTTGCTACAGGAAGAGCCTGTGAATGGATTCGGGGAACAACTTAGGAGAGTGGCTAAGGGGGTTTGGTCTAGATGGAAGGAACAACCCTATAAGTAGGTCAGAAAGAACATTTCCAAAGAATGGCGTAAATAACAAACTAAAGAACACCATGTTCGACAGATTCCTCTCTTTCTCAGTAAGTTTCAGGGTCTCCATCTGTCAGACAAGATCGCCTATCTCAGCAGGAAGGAGAGGATGAACAAACCCTTCCGAGCCCAGGAGAAACGCTAACCAGCCCCACTGACTCTGTCAAGAGATCCACGGTTCCTAAGGGCCGGATGCCACCTGGACCTCACACCCCTCGCCCCCGAGATGAGGGCCACCTGCAGGCCTCACAAGTGCCAGGGGTCTAAGCCAGGACATGGCCCTCAAGAGGCTTCTCCTGCTGAAAATGAAGATGAGCAATTTCCAACACTTAGAGAGCCAGACTGGAAGCTCCCGAGCACAGGGGTGGGGGGCCCAGCCCCATCTGACCAGCACAGTCAGTGCCCGTCTTGTAACAGGTGCTCACAAAATGTGTGGGGAAAACACAGCTGTGTGTAGCCAAGAGAGACACAACCGTGTCTGCTGCCACAGAGGGTTGCCTGGGCCCAGGGCAGGGGTGACCATTTCAGCTGAGAGTTCCCTTGAAACACGAGGCTGCCGCAGGAAAGGGTGGGCACCGGGTTATGGGAGGGGTCCTCTCTCTCCCCCTGTGTTCTCTCATAGGCAGGGGGGCTCCCACTGGGACTGTGCGGGTAGGGCGGTGTCCTCACTGCCCAGTGAGACTTATTAAACTGCTAAGAACAGATACTACGCTTGATCTTAGCCAAGAGGCCGAGAAGTGATTTATCTCATGTCCTGTTTATTGTGCTACAGAAGGGACTTGTTCCTCCCTCAAATGGGAGGATAGCCACTTTACAGAACTGGTCTAGGGCCACTAGGCCATCAAGTTCTGGCGATCCTTTCTTCGAGGGGTCTCTTGCTTCTAACTGTCTCTCCTGCCCCACACTCCTTGCCCCCTATTCTCTGGCCTGGATGCCTTTTAACAGCTCCCTTAAGGGCTGCGCCTTCCCTCTCACCTAGATGGAAGCTCCTCAGCCTCTTCCAGCCTTCCCTGTAGATGCTGCTCCTGCCAGATCCTTCCTGCTTAAACACCCTTGACAGCACTGCTCTGCCTGCTGGATCCAGGACGCATGCCTACGTGTGACAGGGAGAGCTGCCCCTCTCTCCCTCTTCTCTCTTAAGCCCCCAGCATGTGCTTTCCAACTGGGACTGCAGGGCATGGGGTGCTGTCCTCTCTGCCCAAGGAGATCTGACTCCTCACGTCTCCAACAGCCCCCAATCCCCAGCTCATCACAGCAGTCCACACTCTTCACAAAGCTCACATCGGCGGCGTCTTTTCCTAACACCTATGGCGGCTGTGCTCTCCACTCTGCATACTGGTCCCAGTTGCTTCACGGGCTCCTGTCTCATTTCTCCGATGAGACCGCAAGCTTCCACATGGAAGCCTAGTGGGGGCTTCCAAAGACCCTCCTCGGTAGAAGGAAAGAGGAAGTGGGAAGGACAGGAGCAAAACACGGCTATTCCCACCCATTCGCCTGCTGCAGTGTCTCTGCTAAGTCAAGAAAAGCTCTGAATGCTGGAGGTGGCGGTTTAGGGACCACTGATGGAAGTCTCCCTGCCCCTTCCTGAGCCGCTCAGATACTCTGCAGCCATGGAGACGGTCCTCATGCACGAGAACTGCTGAAGCTCCAGTCTTCCAGCAAAGTTCCCCAGAGAGAAAATGAGTCACTTCTGGGTACTCAGGGGCTCGGAGGGGACCTAAATTGGGCCTGATGTGCCTTCCTGCATGAAGCTCATTTCATGTTCAGGGTCTCTCCCTCCCTCTCTCTGCAGTTTCTCAGCTCTTTACCAGAAAGATAACTGCCTTCTGTAATAAAACTGAAACAACACAAAATGAGGTTTATCGGTTCTCAGCTTCCCAAGTCCAGACCGAGCCAGAAACAGACGTCTCAAACAGGATGCTGCTTTCAACATCCGATCGCTGTTTACATTTAATATTGTTACCAGAAATGCATGCTCATTAGATTAAAACCAGGAATTTCAGTAGTCTGGGGCAACTGATGGAAAAAGAAGATGCAAAATTCTCATTTACCTTCCTTCACAAATATCCATCTTCAGTTGTAAGAAATACAAATGCCTATGAAATAATTGATCTCATTAATTCATAATACACAAAGGAAAACATGCAAAAAATATATATATAAAAGATGAATCAAGGACAAGACCAACACATTTGAAAAGCAAAACACACAAAACATATTTTTGTCTCAAGTATCAGGTGCTGTTCCCCTACATTGCAAAGCTGCCCACCTTCTGTCTCAGTGGTTCATGTGGCTGCCTCAGTCTCAATGGGCCAGGGGGTGATTTCCAGCCAGCCTCTTGCCAGCCCTGCACGCACATGCTGTCTTGGGGATGGACGGAGTAAGAGGAGCCTACCAATGACTGGCTGGTGCCGCTGCCAGTGGGAGCCCCCCGCCCTGGACCTTCCCAGTCAAACTTGGGGTATCTGAGAGCACCAGGACCCCCAGGCAGCCCCTGCACACCAAGGGGCTGCCGTTCTGCACACAGTATTTGCACACCCACATTCCGCTGTGTGAAGTTGCTAAGAGGAAGAGGGTCTATGCAGACACCTTCTTGGCTGGGGTGCAAATACCCAGCTGGGCTTTTTCCTGTGTCCCTGGAACTGTTGGTACCTGAGCAAAAGCACAGACATCAGCCGTCTCCAGGCTGCTAGGCCTCCAGGCTGAATTCTGCGAGTGTCTGTGAGTTCCCAGCACTGCTGCTTTGAAACCTGGGACTTGATCTGCGGACAAAACCTGGTAAGCTCTTGGTAAGTCACAGGCGCCTCCATCCAGGGAGCAGAGGGCATCGACAGTGCCATGCAGGCCAGGAAGGGCCCTGGAGTGCATTATATTTAGGGACGTGGCACACATGTGACACTTGGCTGCTGTTCCCACTCTTTTTTAAAGCCTGGATTCACTTGGGATACAGACTCCAGTGTCTGGCCAAGGTGACAAAAGGGAAACTTCTTGAAATCTAATACAGAGGCAATAGAAGTGTTCAAGGGGCAGAAGAGAGAGAGAGAATTTTGGCAGTTGAAACAAATCAGTCTCAATAGTCCTAATTTCGACGTTTAAAAGTCAAGGTGCCAGTGTTTTGAGATGTGAATGTTTCACATGGTGTTACAACCCTGTATTTGCACAGTTCTGGGCTGTGTGTGGTATTTCACAACTTACTGATTCATTTCGACCTCCTTGGACTGCAAGGAGATCCAACCAGTCCATTCTAAAGGCCATCAGTCCTGGGTATTCATTGGAAGGACTGATGCTGAAGCTGAAACTCCAATACTTTGGCCACCCGATGCGAAAAGCTGACTCATTGGAAAAGACCCTGATGCTGGGAAAGATTGAAGGCAGGAGGGAAAGGGGACGACAGAGGATGAGATGGTTGGATAGCATCACCAACTCAATGCACATGAGTTTGGGTAAATTCCAGGAGTTGGTGATGGACAGGGAGGCCTGGCATGCTGCAGTCCATGGGGTTGTGGAGTCAGACACCACTGAGAGACTGAACTGAAGGACTCTGAAGTGGGTATCACTACCTCCCTTTTTTACTGATGAGGACACAGATGTTCAGATGAGTGACATGGGGTCAGTGATGTCTTATTTCAACCTGGACACTCATGTTATGACAAAAAAATCTGACTATATAACAAATTTCTTATGTGTCTAATGACTAAAAACCTTAGGATCAATCTCCTAACTGATATTACTTTGATTATAAGAATTGTCAATTACTCTTAATGCATTCAGCACAAGAACACTGAGGGATGGTGTGACATACACACGCTGATTCACGCTTATTTCGTATCAGAATCTCTATCTCTGCCACCTAGGGGAACACAATGGGTCCTTTATACTTTGTTCCTATGTTTATTCAAGCTGATATTCATGTGGAATTAAGTGTTCTCTCCTCCTATAATTCTACTGAGAGAAAAAAGAGGAGGGAGAGAATCACAGGTAATCCAGTGTTAAATCTGGACTTTCACTGCCGAGTCCTGCCAGGCGGTAGGTCTTCCTTGGGCCGTAAAGGAGGACAGGAACCTGCACACCCCCGTTCACCACATGCTACCTTGTTGTATATTCAGCAATGTCTCTGAGTCAACCCCAGGATATCACACAAAGAGACAGGAATAGTGGAATGATGCCCAAGTCCCTAGGAATCTTGGATCTCCCTAAGAATCTTAAAGGAGCCTGATTCTGAGACTGCCAGTACATGAAAGTCTATATAGAATGGTCTAAATTTATCAGGAACAGCCATTGTAGAGGCTCACAATCAAAGAGACAGTGATTAGGATAAAGGAAGTCATTTAGAAGAGCCGCTCGGTGTGTCTGACTTGAGAAATGTAAAGGCTCACTGCTGGAGTCTGCCCCATCCATGACCTCAGCTTCAGAAAACAGCAGTGAAGGCCTGCCTGCCGAGATCCTTGGCAAACAAACAGGACGCAACACACAACACCTCTGTATTCCTTCTTTGACCCCTGAGACCAAAATTTCTTTAAAGGGGAACTTCCTTTTGGATAAACTATAGAGCTGGGGCTTAAAAAAGATACTGCGTATAATATGTACATCAATTATACCTCAGTCAAAAAAAAAAGAGAGAGATACTGTGGGTCAGGAACACAGGAAAAATTCTTCCTTTAAGTAAAAACAAGACAAAAGACCATTTAAAAAAAATTAATGGTGGAAACGTGGCCCAGACTAAAGAGAAGATCTGGTAGTCCTGCCTGTTTTCCCAGCTCTTAGGAGGCACAGGGGCAGCACATGGCCCCTGCTGTGTTAGGAGTAAAGTGGTGCCCACATCCCGGGAACTGACAGCTGTAATCTTCTCCACACTGGGGCGACCTCCCATCTTAAGATGGGAGGTGGGGTGGTGGGGCTGGGTGTCCGTCTGCAACCGGTGACTCTTAGGAGGGACACGGACAAACCGAATTTTACCTGGGACTTAGGTAAGAACAAAATTTAGTCTATTACTTGTCTTGAGCCAAAATCCGCCTTTCTGTAGCTTCCACTCACTGGCTATAATTCTACCACCAAGCACATCTAATTCCCCCTTTCCTATGACAGCCCTTTGCAGATCCGAAGGCAGCCTTCATTTCTGAGTCTTCTCTCGGTCCTCAGCTCCTTACACCTCCTCAGGTGTCCCTCAAACACCAGGGAGGCTCAGCAGGCAGAGGCTTTCCTGGTGGGTATGGATGTGGGGTCCGATGCCTGGGGGGCGCCTGGGCTAAGCTGGCGGGAGTGATCCCTACACTCAGGTACCCTGGCAGCCACAACCCTGGGGCACCAGCATCTCAGGGAGGAACAAGGGGTTAGGGGGGACAACCCACTAGTGGAGGAAGCGCAGTTCACACTTGGGGTGGGAACCCTTCAGTGGGTAGTAAAATCAACTTAATGAGCCACAGTTGACATTTTAAGCGAAGGAAAGAGAAAACTTAAGGATGCTTTGCACTTATTATTGTTTCAAGAAATGTCTGCTTCAGTAATTTACATGTATCTGTGTACTATATTACAAAGCAAAATATATATGTGGGATTGTGATAAAAAAAAAATCCCACTGGTTAAAAACACACACACACATAATCCATCATAACATTTTAAAACAAAACTTGAAAAAAACTTGGTATTTGGTGGTAGGTAGCCTGGGGAAATCTCATAGATCATGTCACCACTTTGCATCCACCAGCATGAGCTAATCTGCTGGGCTGAGCATCCTACACCTTCCCTTAGTCCACCTGGGTGAACAGCTATTATGGGGAAAACTCAAGGCACCACGTGTATGTCCTGTGGTTACCCAATGAGTCATGTGGGACATAGTATATCTGCTTAAAATTTAACTTGATAGTAAACACAAGTCAAATTTTCAATGCCTTCTATTGTAGAGGGACGAGGTGTGCAAAGAAGACAAACTTGTAATAGAGTAACATTTGGCCTTTACACACATTGCAAGTTAAAATGTGATCATGTGATTACTAATTTAAAAAAAGGAAAAAAATGAAACAGCACTTTCTGTTCCAGTTAATGCTGCCTCCTTGGTGACGGTCTCACGGCCACCATGGGCACAAGACAGGAATTAACTGCCCTGAACATTCACTGCTGTTTTTCAGGTGGAAGAGTTTCCCTCCCTAAGAAAAACAAATGTTTCAATAACCAAAGGGCCGGCTGATGCCCTGGGGGAGGGGAAGGAGAGGCCAGGTGAGTTTGCAGAGCCCTTGTTTAAACAGCATCAACTCTCCTGTGCCCGCCCTTTGGTTCCAAGCACGGGTCCCCACCCAGAAAACCCACGTGCCAACACAACAGCAGGGCCAGGACCTGAGCCAAGCCTGGAGGGATAAACAACTCTTGCAGCCCTCTCTCCCTTATCTGGTTCACAGTCCTGGAGGCGGAGGCAAGATGCTGGCGGGCCTCCTCTCCTACCAACTGGGGATCTGATAGAAAGTTCTCAGGTAAGAGACCTCTGGTTCTCCTAAAGAGCTCACTCCTAGCCCTTCAGAGACACTGCGCTATCTGACCAGTAGAGGACCTTGACAAACTTCCCTTCCTGCAGGAGCAGAAAATACCCACATTCTCAGACCAAGGGTGCTCAGCTCAAAGAGGAGCCTGGATGGAAGGGGAGACGGTGGTAGGAGCATGCTGGGGACTGTACCAAATCAGAAGAAAGAGGCTCAAGGTGAAAACTAGTTTGCTGATTAAAATTTCAATACATGTCCCCCAGTTTTTACTGGGGTCTTAAATGACTGTTGCTGCAGTTATACCCAAATGAAGGATTTGACCACAGTGACAAATTGAAGGGTACATTTTTAGTGGTTACTCAATTTTTATACACTAAATAGAAAACTTAAGAAAAAATGTTATTACCTGGTTTGTTCTTGCTGCAGTGTGTTGGGATCAGGTATAAAAAATCTTACTCGAAAATGCAGGGTACAGGGGAAACCTCCTACAACATTTTTCAAAAACAAATTAAATTTTCCCTTTAAGAAAGACAATGTATGTAAGCAGCTACTCTCCCGTAAGTCATCCATGTTTTTTACTAGACCACAGCTTTTTCCATCAATAAAAGGACTAGCTTCACAAAAGGAGTGCATGAGTTAGTTAATTGTTCAGAAATCTCCAAGCCTATAAGGAGTAAAATATTTTTGCAACATCAGCATAAAATGAGATATAATCTATTTTCCATAACATGTTTAACCTAGGGAGGTGTTCAAACACTGCACTCCATCATCTGTACTAGGAATTTTAAAAATCGTTAATTTAGCAGATTAAACAGAACTCACAAAGAAAATCTCTCACATATACAATGACTCCATACTTTTCAAATATTTTCAGATACATTCTTGAATGCAAACACCACCACGATTATGAATAGGCTAGGGTGCTGTGCAACAACTTAACCACCAGGTTTGCCACCCAGCCCCTCAGAGTTTTGTCTTAGGTCACACAGCTGAGGGCAACACCAAGGTTAACTGCACTGAGTCTTTTGATTCTGCATGGCCACATTTTAAAATTAATTTTGATCCTGGAAAATATTTCATGTTTTTAATGCAAAGTGAATTCTAAAGATGATTCATATACCAGCAAATATTATACAGCTAACATACTCAGATATTTTATGCAACGAGGCCAAGAGTCCGTTTGCTTGTAAGGATAGATTTTTGTCCATTTCTTTTGCTGGATGTGGTAACAGACGATCAGATTCTGTCTGAAAGATCCCACGCTCTTCTTCATGTCCATTTCTCACCTCTCCATTATTCAGTATCTAGTCACTGATGCTTTCTAGAACCTTCTTGCTCTCTGAAACTCAAGTCTTTTCTACCCTGCTCTCCTCCACTGAGCTCCTCTACAGTAGTTCATTCTGGACTCCACCCTCCCATCTCAGTAGAACTGCTGTCTTTATCTCCAGCTTGTATCAAAGTCTCTAATGGTGTCTGTGTACTTGTGAATGTCCCTCTGTTCAGGTACCTGGGTCCAGTGGGTGATTCTGTAACTCTAGGTGCAGGGTGACGACCTATACATCAGGCAGGGGATGGATAAGTCCTCCCAATGGTCTGGATTCCCTCCCTGGTTCCCCTCCCTGCCTCCCCACTCTGTAACTTCTCATTTCTGTGTCCCAAGCATGCCTCCTTGCCTTTCTCATCCTCTTCTGTGCACCCAGAGCATCGTATCACGTGCTCAGGGCTACCCCAGAGCTGCCTCTACCCTTGTCTCCATCCCTACACTTGGCTGAAAGCTCCTTGAGAGCAAGGTCCGACTCTCACTCCCAGAGCTTAGCCCAGTGCCATGTCAGAGTCTCGGCATGGAACCTGTCTGCTGAGAGGATTAATAAGAGAATGAATGACAACACCTGTCCACGCACATGTGAGCTCATTGCTCTGTAAATTCAAATGGGGGCACAGAGTTGCCTGCACAGCATCTCTGCGGCTCCCCCTGGTACTTCGGAATGCTAAGGACATAACTCACAGGAGGAAAGGGGGCTGAGGCCCTGACTCCAGGTGAGGGCACCAATGGGATCCGAGTCAGGTCCCCTGATCGCTACTCCTTCCCGCCTTGGTGCCGGGCCAGTGGGGAACGTGTCATCATGGGTGTGCACATTCGTGTGTACAGATCCACCTGGCTTCACCCCTCGATCATCTACTGGCTGCCTCCTATATGGAGAGCACCACGCGGGGTGTGACAAGTACCCTAACTGCAAAGAGGTGGCTATTTTGCAAGGACAATAAAGGCCAATAACTCAGAGTGAAGGAGAGGGTATTCTGAGGCACAAAGCAGACAGTAATCAATGTAAGCGAGGGGAGAGGGAGGCAGGCCTTCTATTAGAGGAAATGGACTCTGAGCGGCATTGAAGAGAAATGGCAAGACTGGGACATAGGGAAGTGGGAGGGAAGAGCATTCCCAATAGAGGGAACAGACCCAGGGAAGGCGCAGAGGCGGGTATGTGGCCCTGCATGTCAGCTAGGTTTGGGGCAAAAAGTGCATAGAGGGGAACAGAGAGCATGACTGGAAAGCCAGGCAGAGGGGGGTGAGGTGTAGCTGGACAGCCTGCCTAGCTGGAAGGTAACCTACAGCAACAGGATATACTCACGTGTGTATCTGTGACACTATCTATCCATGCTGCTTCCAGGGAATGGAACTGTGCTGCTGAAAAGGACAGGCGATGGTGGGGGCGGGGCGGTGGGGGAGTGTGATGTGTGTGTGTGTGTCTTTCCCATCCTGGCTCTCACACTGGGCTGAAAAAGGTCATCGTCCTTCCCCTTTCTTTCCTATAAAAAAGAAGTGTGGGTTCCCCTGCTCTTAGCTGCCTTCTTTTACGTTTCCCTCTCTTGCCCACAGCTGCCGAGGAGCCTTGGGGGCTGATCTGGAAGTTTCTCTGCTAACTCAGAAGTCAGGCAGGAGGAAGCCAGCTTACTCACATCTCCTGGGCCACCTGGAATCCAGGTTCCAGATATTTCAGGTATGCTGAGAACTGGAGGAGAGAAACGGGCCATGATATGCTAACACCTAGTGTTCAATCGGAATGGGAAGCTCACACCCACCTTTTAACTGCTTCCTGATGGGTTTGCTTGCTTCAAGCCATCTCTGTTGGGTAAGAAAACATAAGATATAAAACCAACCCCTGCAGGAGCCCAGCATGTCCTCAAGGGAGGGTACTCACAGGAGAGTCCAGTGAGTCATCACCATGCTGTAAACCGAAATACTCCTTCTCAGTCACACCCAGGCAGTTGTAAGCCATGTCCAGCAGAACTTGACCGGTATCTTGTTTCTAGGAAAGAAAATGGCCAGTGGACAAAATTTTAAAACAAATTAAGAGCTGGTCTCTAGAGTCTTTATTGCAGATAAGAAGGTATTAAAACATGTGGTGAGACTTCATGCATGCATGTACCCTACAATGCGTGGCACGCATGCGCTCAGTCATGTCCAATTCTCTGTGACCTATGGACTGTAGCCCACCAGGCTCCTCTGTCCATGGGATTCTCCCGGCAAGAATACTGAAGTGGGTTGCCATTTCCTCCTCCAGGGTATCTTCCCCACCCAGGGATCAAACCCATGTCTCTTTCATCTCCTGCACTGGCAGGCAGAATCTTTACCACCGCACCACCTACAATAAGCCCTACCCTACAATAAGAAATGCTTTAATAAATTCCAAGTCAAGAAGCACGACTGAACATATGGAAAATAAGGCTAAGGTAAATATGACTTAGAAGAATGAGATTAATTTTCTAAGATTTCTTCCTTCCTCTTAGCTGAGATTCTCAAGTGATAATGTCTGAATCGGAAAACTAAGACATCCTGATGACAGTAAATTCTGCGTGACCTGCTCATGGATTATCCACAGCAAAATGCTAATCCACGTTGGTCCGTGCTGGCTCCTCAGAAGCCGGGCAAGTATATGCAGGGAGGAAAACTCTAATGGCATGAAGGAAGACAGCTAAGAATACTCAAATGCCACTGGAAATACTCTCAAAGGGATCTGACAGGGGACACTGGAGGATTATCTGCCTCCCTACTCTGCGCCATCTGAAGTGAGAAGCCAGTGGAGACATTCAGCCCACTTCACGTCCAGAGCAGGGCTCAGCCACCTTCTCCACTTGCTGCTCAGGGAGCGGGCATGGGGCTGAGGAACGGGGACAGAGCCACAACACACGGTCCCTTTCCTGCCTTCCTGGGGAGGTCAGCTGTGCAAGCAGTGACCGGGACTCCGTGTGCCAAGTGCCACAGAACACTTGGGGCACAGTGAACACAGTGGGGCAGGGCAAGGCAGCCCCTGACCGTGGTCTGCAAGGGTGACAGGCCTGAGAGCCACGGCCTCTCTCCGGGTACAGGCACTCAGCAAGGGCAGCGAGCGGAAGGCCCAGCACAAAGGCGCAAGGGTAGGAATTGCAAATTCTACTTGAACAGGCAGACTTCTCTGGAATCGTTTGAACCCAACCCTTTAACGTAAGGGCAATGTGAGTCAGAAATAGACCATGTAGAGAACCAGCAAAGGCAGCTTTTTTGAGCGCCTGAGAGCAGATGATGTACCTGAAAACAGGTCACCATGACCAGGATGGGGAGAATTAGATAACTGTCACCCCCTCCTGCAGCTGCTTCTCCAAGGACAGTCTCACATTATCTGGCCCACAGTGTGGGAACGTGAGACACACCCGTGTCCTGAACACGTCCCCTTCCTGCCCCGGGGCCCTGGCTCCTGCTGCTGCCTCCGCTTCCCAGGTCACCTCCCATCCCAGGGGAGTCAGGATGGTTTGAAAAAGATGACCTAGTCCACACACTCCAAATCATGACATAGTCTCTCCCCAGATTACAAGATATTCACAAGGACAAGAGCTATCCGTTGCCCTTGCTGAAGTTATTAGTTGTATGATTTTATATTATGTTTAACGTGAACTGTGGTGCTGGAGAAGACTCTTGAGAGTCCCTTGGACAGCAAGGAGATCAAACCAAATCTAAAAGAAATCAGTCCTGAATATTCATTGGAAGGACTGACGCTGAAGATGAAGCTCCAGTACTTTGGTCACCTGATGCAAAGAGCTGACTTGTTGAAAAGACCCTGATGATGGGAAAGACAGGCAGGAGAAGGGGGCAACAGAGGATGAGATGGTTGGATCACATCATCGACTCAATAGACAAGAGTTTCAGCAAACTCTGGGAGATTGTGAAGGATAGGGAAGCCTGGCGTGCTGCAGTTCACGGGGATGCAAAGAGTCGGCCACGACTGGGCAACTGAACGACAACAAAACCAATCACTGTAATCTGTGGGGCATCTACAAGGAGCCAGCCTCGGTACTCTGCACATTTTATATAGGATCTCCAATCTGCGCAGCAACATCGCATAGCCGTCACCACATTTCCTGTGCAGAGAAGCAAATAGGGGTCCCAAAGGTTCCGTGCCTTGAGCCGCCAGCTGACGGGTGTCTGACTGCCTGACTCAGGTGGGTCTGATGCCAGAGCCTGCACGTGCCCTCTGCACTGCCTCTCTCCTCTCTGGAACGCATCATCCCTCATTCTGGTATCTGCACAACTCACCCAGTTTTCAAATGGACCCGAAATAAGACACATTTTTGATGAGAAGGGGCCGCCAGAGGTCACCTTGGCTACATCAGGTCACTGTCCGAGACAACCTTGCTCTCTGGGCTGAGCTGAGAACAGCTGACATCCAGGCCAGCTTCCTTCAGGATGCTCGCTCCTGGTCATGAGAGGGACTGGGCTAAGGAAGCTGAATGTGACCCCTGGGAGCAAAAACATACAAAGTGATGGAGATTCTAAGCTGGAACCAGGCCCTCGTATTCACGGGTCAGCCTTGACCAGGCTGCTGGAAGCCCAGGGAGCAGCGGAGGCAGGAGAGACTGTCACGGCGACATCCGTCACTGATGATGACGGGCGCCCGCTGAACACCAGGCTCTGTTCCGAGGCTTCAAGTAACCTCTGGGTGGATGCCGTCCTCACCACTCTTCCTCCTTAAAACATGCTCTCACTTGGGATTCTCATTCCCTCTCAGCCTCCCCTCATCTCCGGAGACAGTCTCCCGCTTGCTCCTCATCTCCCCAGGCTTTAAACACAGAACCTCAGTCATCTTCTCTTCTCGTCTCAAGTGATCCTGAGATAACATCTCTGCATCCACACGTGTATCCTAGCCTAGACTCTTCCTTCAACTCATTTGTGTACATATTGCCATGTCTACAAAGACAAGTAACAAGCATCTCAAACTGACCACTTCTAAATTAGAACCAGTTATTTCTGCTCCCAAACCTGTTTCTCTCTCAGCCTTTCCCATTTCTATAAATTCCAACTCCATCTTGCCTACTGATCAGGTCAAAACCCTTGGGGATCACCTCGAGGCTTCTTTCACATCCCAGATCCCATTGGTTCCATGTTTTAAGTTACTTCCAGGCTTGGTTTACTCCTGGCCGAATGACCACCCGTCTAATGATCATGGTCTCTGCCAAAGACTGTGAGTCTCAGCCCTTGCCCTACCCCTACCTCCCAGTCAACAGAGCACCCTGAGTAAGACTTGGGTCAGATCACATCAGGTCTCTGCCCTAACCCTTCAACACTCTTTGCCTCATTCAGAACACAGCCAGTGCTCAGCCCGACCTACAGGGCTCTTCACAATCCCCCTGGCCCCTTAAGAGGAAAAAAGTTACGTTAAAAAAGTAAAAAAAAAACCACCAAAACTGTACCTATTTTATTATAGAAAAAGTTGTTTTTTTCTTCTCCAGACTTAAGTGGGAAAGAGAAAAAATTAACTATTTGCACCCAAATGTTTTGCTGTGACACGGGAAAATAATCAAGCACAATGTTATATTCCATCCTGACTGATTTTATTTTTCTTCTATCTGTACCATCTGCTGTGTTCATTCCTCCAATCCTGTGTCCACCTTGATGTGGGAGGAAGGGACATTTTGTCAAAAAGCACGCTGGTGTATGTGTGTTCGCCAGCTCATTTGTTCATAAAAACATTTTATGATATAAAAAAAAAAATCTTTTGAAACGGCTATTAGGGCTTCCAAAGTGGCGCGGTGGTAAAGAATCGCCTGCCAATGCAGGAGATGCAGGGGATATGGGTTCGATCCCTGGGTTGGGAGGATCTCCTGGAGGGGTCATGGCAGCCCACTCCAGTATTTTTGCCTGGAGAATCCCATGGACAGAGGAGCCTGCCAGGGGGTCGCAAAGCCAGACACGACTGAGCACGCATGCATGCATGCGTCAGAAGAAAAACTAAACCCCCATCACCTGTTATTTCTGACCTCCTCTCTGGCTCCCCTCCTCCTCGCTCATTACACTCCAGACACACTGGCGTCCAGCCTGTTCTGTAACCACACTAAGGGAACCTCGCCTCAGGGCCTTGGCTCTGCTGCTGTTTCTACCTGGAATGTGCTTCCTCCAGAGAAGCACAGGGTTCCTCCCTTACTTCCTTTAGGTCATCTCTGAAACGTCATCTTACAAGGGAGGGCTTCCCTAATCTGTAAACGACAGCTCCACCCTTTGCCCTGCCCTGAACTCTCCACCCTTGTTATCCAGAGTTTTCTTCTAAGTACATACTACCACCTGACTTAACAGACATTTGCTTATGGTCTGTTTCCTCCCCCTGGGCGGCAAGCTTTAAAAGGACCCAGATTTTGTTCTGTTCCACTCACTGCTGTATTCTCTGTACCCAGAACAGGGCCTGGCACAGAGTAGGTGCTCAGTAAACACGTGCTGAATAAACATTCACGTTCTTGTCAGGAAGAAGCTATACGGCTAGGGAATAGCTCCAGGACAATGTAAATTTTAACAGAAGGGCCAGGTCTAAGCTGAGCTGTCAGTTTCTAGCAACCGGAAGAGACCTGTGGGGCCTTTAGAGAGCACCCACCATGCGGTGACTTCATATACACCACCCTCTTCTCTTCCCTGCTCAGGTCCACAGTAGCCTGGGGTCAGCAGGAAGCAGACTCGTGGGGTGGGGGGCATTTCAGAAGGGACCGGTTTTTGTTACCCTTTAAATTCTTGTGGCCTATTATCCCCCAATGGTTCTCCATACCCTCTTTCCTCTTTCTGATGCCTTCCCTTGCACACTGAGTTTTCCAGGCTGGGGCAGTTGCCGGCAGCCAGTCTGGGACTGGAGATGACCCCATTAGGACTGGCCAGAGGATGGGAGAGACAGGCAAAGGTCATAGAAACCCAGGTGGTGAGTGGTGTGGGGTGAGGCGGCAGGGGAGGCTTCTGGTTAGGCATCACACTGCTGATGTAGGGCTAGAGACCTCATTTCTAGCCCTGCTTCTGCCACAGGCTTGAGATGGGAGAAGCCAGGATGTCTCCAAACCTTGCCATCTGGGTAGCTAACCACCTCACTACCCTCCAGAGAGGACCCACTATTTACCATCTGCACAACTAATGAGCCCCTGCTGTGCGGCAGACACAGTGAAAATAACACTGTTGCTATTCCACAGAGCTCAAAAGCTTGAAGAGCGACATATAACCTGATGGTTGTAACTACTGTTCACGCAACGTGACATGGGCTCTAAGAAAGCATGCACAGGGCACCATTACTGGAGAGTCAGTGCAGGAGGGCAAAGGTGTCACAGAGGCAGTAACATCTAAGACTCACACAGTTTACAAGTAAGAGGGAAAGACACGTCATGTAGAGACGAGAATGTGGGCAAAGTTTTTATGGGTATTTCTAGTTCAAGCTCAACATGCAAGGTCGGAGACATCAAGCTTTTATTTTAAAATAATTCTCTTCATTTTACAAACCAAGAGATGAAAAAATATTTCTTAGGGGCATTTATTCGGAAAAAAATTAAAGAACTTACGTTAACTTTAAAGGTCTGTACCAAGCCATCTAAAAAGCGGACGCTACAGATGACTTCTGATCGCGTTTTCTCTTTGGGTAATTCTGAGGTGCGTATGTTATTAATTCTTCCACCCAACGCACGTAACCGGGAGGTCATAACTATCGCTGAATAACCTGTAACAGAAGACACGACTGTTAGCTCTAATATGCAAATTACCATTTCCATTTGAATGTATCTCTCAGTCTATCCACCCCTCACCTGTCTGCCTGGATCCTCACAAAACCATCTGAAGACCTCAGATAAATGTGAGTTGGATAACAAACCATGTTCCCTTTGAGTTTTGACTTCTAAGCTGCTTTAGACAATATTTATTGCTCAACTATAACACATTCAGAGAACTACATGGCTTATTTGTGTCTTACTATCTCTCTAGTCTAAATCTTCTAATTCATATTTTCCATGCCTATAATTTTTTATGTTTTACTACTTTATATATTTGTGTATTCTACCACTAAGATTTTTTTTTTTGCACCACGGAACTAAATGTGGTACAGAAATTATTTAAAATATGAAGACATTTATTGATCAATTAGACTACATTAAGAATGTCTATTCATTAAGAGGCTATTTTAAAAAAAGGCAACCCACAGAGATATCTGTAATAAATAACTACAAAGAATATACAAAGAGCTCCTACAAATCAAAAAGAGAAAAAACAAGTAGGTAAAAAATGGGAACATCAGTTGTCAAAGAAATGTAAAGTGAAACCTCGAAGCAACAGTACCACACACCCACCAGAATGGCTACCAGGAAATCTGACAAAACCAAAAGTTGGCCACAGTGAGGAGCAACTGGAACTTTTGGGCACTATGAGTGAGGATGGAAATTAGTGCAGCTAATCTGGAAAACCGTTTGGCAGTATCTACTAGAGCTGAACATACGCAAATTCTGTGAAATAATTCCACTCCTAGGCTTATTTCCAAAAGAAAAGTATACACTTATCTGCTAAAAGACATGCATAAGACTTCATAATAGCTCCACACTGGAAAAGGCCGACTAGAATGGATAAACTGTGGTAGAGTCACGCCACGCACAGACTATACAGCAAAGAAAATAGATGAACTCCTGTGATACACGGAGTTCTTCCAGTGTTGTGTTGAGCAGAAGCAGCCAGACTCAATAGATGACCTAGCATGATTCAACTGACCCAGCTCCAGGCAAAACTAATCGATAGGAGACAGGACAGCAGTTACCTCTGGGTGCAGTGACTGAGGGGGTGGACAGGGGTCTTCTAGGGTGTGTATAGTCTACTTCTTGATTGAGGTGCTAATAACACTGATGTACTCTGTAAAAATGCATCAAACATCATTATGATTTGTGCTTTTTTTTGATGTATATTTCAACGGAGTTCACTTTTTGAAAACATGAATGAAGAGGGAATTAGAGAGCAGTTTGCAATCTGAGCGTGGTATAATCAGGGGACAGTAAGGAAAGAGGCTTTACCAGTGAATGCCATCATGAAATGTTAGACTAACAAGGCTAAAGCCATATGCAACCTAGGACACAGCCACTTTGTGCAAGCGGGAGGCATGCACATCCAGGCCAGCTCCTCGGCTTAGGAACAGAGGTGTAAATCTGACAAGACTGGGTGGAAAAGTAGATAAAGAGGAAGGACTTAAAGAGCAATTTAATGTCCGTTTAAAAGTTAATTTTCTGCAGACTTTCTCTGATGAGCTTCTGCCTGGGAAGCTCTTTCTGCTCCTCTTCACCTTGTTAACTCCTACTCGGGCCTCAGGGCTTGGCATGAAGATCACCTCCTCAGGGAAGCCTTCCCAGGCATTCCTGATGACTCATATATTTGTTATAGGCTCTCTACACTGCTCATCGTAATTTCACATTTATAAATGATGATGAATTTAATATCTGGTTCTGCCACTAGAAGCTGAGCTTCATGAGGGCAGGAACCAGGTTTGGTCTCGCTCACTGCATCTCCCAACACCTAGCTCTGGGAGCAGTTGATAAATATCTGAATGAATCAATGAACAAAATGAACACTGAAGCCAAGATTATAGCCTGGAAAAAAAAAATATTACAACCTAATAGACAAACATGGGACGGTGGAAAGAGGCAGGAGAAAAGGATGGGTGAGAGTGGAGGCTTCGATTAGAACGCAGAGTGGGCCCCAAGCTCCACTGTGAACTGGGGTGCTGTCGACCAGGGCCCTCACACTGCCACACGCACACACATCACCTGGGGGTCTTCTTAAGATGCTCAGTTCAGTTCAGTCGCTCAGTCGTGTCCAACTCTTTGTGACCCCATGAACCACAGCATGACAGGCCTCCCTGTCCATCAACAACTCCCAGAGTCCACCCAAACCCATGTCCATCGAGTTGGTGATGCCATCCAACCATCTCATCCTCTGCCGTCCCTTTCTCCTCCTGCCCCCTATCCCTCCCAGCATCACGGTCTTTTCCAATGAGTCAGCTCTTCGCATCAGGTGGCCAAAGTATTGGAGTTTCAGCTTCAGCATCAGTCCTTCCAATGAACACCTAGGACTGATCTCCTTTAGGATGGACTGGTTGGATCTCCTTTCAGTCCAAGGGACTATTAAGATGCAGACAAGGATTTAAGCAGGTCTGGGCGGGGCCTAAATCAAATCCCTTATGATTTTAGAGTGGAAGTGAGAAATAGATTTAAGGGACTAGATCTGACAGATAGAGTGCCTGATGAACTATGGACGCAGGTTCCTGACACTGTACAGGAGACAGGGATCAAGATCATCCCCATGGAAAAGAAATGCAAAAAAGCAAAATGGCTGTCTCGGGAAGCCTTACAAATAGCTGTGAAAAGAAGAGAAGTGAAAAGCCAAGGAGAAAGGAAAGATATAAGCATCTGAATGCAGAGTTCCAAAGAATAGCAAGGAGAGATAAGAAAGCCTTCCTCAGCGATCAATGCAAAGAAATAGAGGAAAACAACAGAATGGGAAAGACTAGAGATCTCTTCAAGAAAATCAAGAGATACCAAGGGAACATTTCATGCAAAGATGGGCTCAATAAAGGACAGAAATGGTATGGACCTAACAGAAGCAGAAGACATTAAGAAGAGGTGGCAAGAATACACAGAAGAACTGTACAAAAAAGATCTTCACGACCCAGATAATCACGATGGAGTGACCACTCACCTAGAGCCAGACATCCTGGAATGGGAGGTCAAGTGGGCCTTAGGAAGCCTCACTACGAACAAAGCTAGTGGAGGTAATGCTATTGAAATAGCTCCAGTTGAGCTATGTGAAAGTGCTGCACTCAATATGCCAGCAAATTTGGAAAACTCAGCAGTGGCCACAGGACTGGAAAAGGTCAGTTTTCATTCTAATCCCCAAAAAAGGCAATGCCAAAGAATGCTCAAACTACTGCACAATTGCACTCATCTCACATGCTAGTAAAGTAATGCTCAAAATTCTCCAAGCCAGGCTTGAGCAATATGTGAACCATGAACTTCCAAATGTTCAAGCTGGTTTTAGAAAAGGCAGAGGAACCAGAGATCAAATTGTCAACATCTGCTGGATCATGGAAAAAGCAAGACAGTTCCAGAAAAACATCTATTTCTGCTTTATTGACTATGATTCCAAAGCTTTTGACTGTGTGGATCACAATAAACTGTGGGCAATTCTGAAAGAGTAGGGAATACCAGACCACCTGACCTGCCTCTTGAGAAACCTATATGCAGGTCAGGAAGCGACAGTTAGAACTGGACATAGAATAACAGACTGGTTCCAAATATGAAAAGGAGTCCGTCAAGGATGTATATTGTCACCCTGCTTATTTAACTTCTGTGCAGAGTACATCATGAGAAATGCTGGGCTGGAAGAAGCACAAGCTGGAATCAAGATTGCCAAGAGAAATATCAATAACCTCAGATATGCAGATGACACCACTCTTATGGCAGAAAGTAAAGAGGAACTAAAAAGCCTCTTGATGAAAGTGAAAGAGGAGAGTGAAAAAGCTGGCTTAAAGCTCAACATTCAGAAAACTAAGATCATGGCATCTGGTCCCATCACTTCATGGCAAATAGACAGGGAAACAGTGTCAGACTGTTTTTTTTGGGCTCCAATATCACTGCAGATGGTGACTGCAGCCATGAAATTAAAAGACGCTTACTCCTTGGAAGGAAAGTTATAACCAACCTAGATAGCACATTAAAAAGCAGAGACGTTACTTTGCCAACAAAGGTCCATCTAGTTAAGGCTATGGTTTTTCCAGTGGTCATGTACGGATGTGAGAATTGGACTGTGAAGAAAGCTGAGCGCCGAAGAATCGATGCTTTTGAACTGGGGTGTTGGAGAAGACTCTTGAGAGTCCCTTGGACTGCAAGGAGATCCAACCAGTCCATTCTAAAGGAGATCACTCCTGGGTGTTCTTTGGAAGGACTGTCGAAAGTCCAATACTTTGGCCACCTGATGCGAAGAGCTGACTCACTGGAAAAGACTGATGCTGGGAGGGATTGGGGGCAGGAGGAGAAGGGGATGACAGAGGATGAGATGGCTGGGTGGCATCATCGACTCAATGGACATGAGTTTGAGTGAACTCCTGGAGTTGGGGATTGACAGGGAGGCTTGGCGTGCTGCAATTCATGGGGTCGCAAAGAGTCGGACACGACTGAGCGACTGAACTGAACTGGGTAGGACCTGAGAACCTGCATTTCTCAGACTGCTGGGTGACACCGAAGCTGCAGGTTCAGGGCCCACACTGTGATGGGCAGTCACGTACACTCAGAAAACCACATACGTTTGTAAGGGCAGGGCCAGAGATCAAGATTTGGCAGCCGGAAGCATGGAAGGAATGACGATAAAGCTGACGAGAGGCCTGAGGAGAGTCGAGCCTCGGGAACCACAGCAGAACAGCTTAGCTGCAGGCAGCAAAGACATAGAAGAGATGAAAGCTGTGCGGAAGATACACCCAGGACAGAAGGGTGTCGTTGGGTATTTCAGAAGCTAATCCTACTTCAGAAGCTCCAGGAAAACCTCCATTCTTTTGTAGATGGGGACAGGAAATATCAAAAATTCATCAAAAAAGACTCCTGGGACTGGCAATAGATGGGAACTTGTTGTCACTTATGAAATTCCACCCACCCCACCACCTCCACCGTGCCCTTTCCAAGGAAAATGTCATCAGAAGAAGGGGTGCATTTTCTGAGTAATACCAAAAGTTATCAAAAGACAACAAACATGTTCCATAATGCCTTAACTGCCTTGAATTTCACATGTCAAATTTATTATTTAGTTCTTGTCGAAGAATTTCAGGCGGTTTATAAAAAAAAATTTTTTTTAAAGATACAATAGAACCATTTCCAGTATGGCTCTTAGTGGGAGGTGCACATCAGAGCTACCTGGAGAGCTTTCAGAAAATATCCGTCCCTGCCCCATAGATGGTGACTCAGCATCTCGGGGTGTGGCACAGAATGACATTCCTCTCGGGAAGCCCTCAGAGGGTCAGGCCCTCTTGGGCTAGAAGAGCAAGTTTTGGGGGGAACCTCAGAGTGTGTTTCAGATGCTCAGATTTAGAATACAGTTCACCCTCCGGATCCGAGGTTCCTTGGCCTCGGATCCAACCAGTCACTGATTAAAACTCTTCAGGAAAACAAAAAATTCCAGAAAGTTGGGAAAAGCAAAACTTGCATTTGTCATGCATGAGACCACACCTAGTTAGCACAGCATTTATGTCATATTTGTAACTATTAACGCATTTACATTGCATTAGGTATTGCAAGTCAGTGGTCCCCGACCTTTTTGGCACCAGGGACCAGTTTCGTGGAAGACAACTTTCCCACGGAAGGAGGGCGGATGGCTTTGGGATGATTTAGGAGCACTGTACTTATTGTACACTTTATTTCTATTACTATCACATAGTGATATATAAGGAAATAAGTATACAACTCACCATAATGCAGACTCAGATAGTCAGACATTAGATGCTCATAAGGGGCACACAGCCTAGATCCCGCACGTGCACAGATCAGCAGGGCTGGAGCTCCTCTGAGAATCTACCACCACTGCTGATCTGACAGGAGGCGGAGCTCAGGGGTAATGAGAGCTGCGGGGAGCGGCTGTCAATACGATGAAGCTCCGCTTGCTGACAGCTCACTCTGTGCTGTGCAGCCCCGTCTCTAACAGGCCACAGAACAGTACTGACCCATGGCCTGGGGCTTGGGGACCGCTGTTATAAGTAATCGAGAGATGATTTAAAGCACACTAAATCATGTCACAGGCTATATGCAAATACTACGCCACTATATATAAGGGACTTACGCATCCTCAGGTTTTCACATCCCAGTCTGAAACCAATTCCCTGCAGATACCAAAGGGACAACTAAGGGACAACTGTACAGGTTCCACAAAATCTGAGCCACTCAGAGACCACATGTGTGACACTCAGGGAGGTGCTCAGAGCAGCTACAACTGAGAGCAAGGCACACCACGACCCTGGACAGGAAAAAACCAAACGTGATTTCAAACAGGAGCCTCCAAATGCAAGTGCCACGGGCTGAGGTGGCGACGGCAGGTCTGATCTTCACACCGCTTGCACCTGGGCAGCTCTGCGCCCGGCGCCAGCATGTGTATGCCAGGGACTTACTAACTTAACCAGGGTTAGTGGTGCTCCCCGCATGATCCCGCAGCCAGCTGCTGACAAACTCTGCAGACCAGCTGCCCAGAAGAGATCTACTTTTTCCTCCTCGCATGATCTCTGTTACATAATCAGGTTGGGGCCCAACATCGTCATAATTCGGTGAAATTTCATGAGTTTCAGAAACGTTCTCCCCATAATTATCCCCAAAGCAAACCTTAATACGAGTGAGCCTGATGTTGAATAACCACATAATTGAGCCATGTGGTGTTTTCTGATTGTCTTGAAATTACATCTTAAACAATCCGGTCAGGACAATGGATGCTGACTAACAGCCCTGTTTCCTGTACCGCGGCAATTGGGGAACTCAGGGTTTCTATGGCTTCCTTTATAAGCCTCTTAATTCTAAACAAAGCGACAACCCAACCAGGAACACACTGGCCTCTCCAACCACAGATGATTACATCTGGAGCTGATGAATTTTACAACAGGGAAGCCCAGCTGGTTCTTTGCATTAAGAGAAAAAGAAAAAAAGAATGTCATGCACAACAACACCTCAGGGTCTACTGTTGACTATAGTTTTTAACAAAGATTATACTTGCAAAACATTATAGAATGAGGCACATCTCAGTACAATGAGATGGTGGGGGCTCCATACCTACCATGAGCCATGGAATCACCACGTGTTAAGTGCCTACACAATGTGATACATACCAGACACTCAACAGCAGGCATTTTAATAACAATCTGTTTTGTTCTGACTTTTGATTTCAAATCTATGCTGTGAAGGCTGGTGTCAGACAAAAGTTGTTTGTGGTTGGAACTTGTTTGAAGAGCCTGTTTTGATGAAATGGCTTGGAAGTTGGTTATTAGGACTTTTAAAAATCCAACTCTTAAAACCTGAAGTGGCGAGGACCATCACGTCACTGACACCATAGTAACAGCTTGGTGGCCATCGCCTGATGGACCGAATACCAGGAGGTTGACCAGCAACTCAAGACTGTTCGACCTGAGCAAGGCTACTCTTTGTTGATCTAAATAGCTCTACAAAGCACTTGAGACATTTGCTCCTGCCACGCCCAGGCTACTCTTGGTTGCAGAGGTGTTAAAATACACGCTAGCCTCGGGAAGAGAAGGGACGTCTGTTCCTGCCTTGGCGAGGCTACTCCTTGTACATAGGCAGCGGTGCCGGCCAAGTAATGGTTCCTGGAACAATAACCTTTGGAGCATTTCACCCAGCCTGGCAATGCTGGTGCCAACTGCCCATAAGCTATGTGCCCCAGCAGCAAGGAACCCAAACTGGCAGCTTTTGGTTCAAAAGATGATCTCTATGAGAACCACCTCCTAGAAAGGTCTAGCTCAACTAAATTTGGACTTCTTCTTCCAACTCCCCATTGCCTGGAACAGTAATGCAACCAATCTGTCATTGGTGTGGTATGTGTTCTTTCTTGGCTTATTAAGAGACATGATCCTAGTGAATGAACAATGCTTCCTGCCATATTAGTAAACAGAGGACACTGCCGCTACAGCCTCTCTGAAGGTGAGCCCTGAGGGAACTCAGGATGGAAACACATGGCCTGCCCGCTGCCAGGCCCTTGGCCTCAGCAGCCACCCTCATCACTGGGGAAGAAAAAGCCCAGGACGCTGGCCCTAGAGAGCTAAGGTGCATATCAAAGGAATGATTTCAATGGACCCAGACTCTTGTAGCCTCTCACACATAGAAATGAGTGAAATTCCTTAATTTGAGACATCTGGTTTTCTCTAATGAACAGGAATCTTTTGATGTCCCAACTATTTGGTCACTGTTAAAACAAAACAAAACAAAACCCTATATATCCTGGCTCCTTCCCTTACCTCTTTAGACCCTCAGAGCTATCTGAGAGGCTGCCTCTCAGGATATGAAGTCCTCAGAAAGTCTGCCAAATAAAATGCATTTCTCAACTTTTAGGCTGTGCTTTTTATTTTTTATTTTTTCCAGTTGACATCCTGCATGCTATTGGCTTGTAAAATATTATAAATCATAATTCCCACAGCAAACCTGGGTTAAATCTCAGTCTCTGAGCATAACTGGCCCCAAACAAACAAAAGCAATGTTAAGCTTGGCATTATAAGTTATAATGCCATCAGATGCTGACTGCAGAGTCTGGATTCTGCAGGACAAACACAAATGCACTATTTCAAATACAGATGCCCTAGCGTTCCCTATAGCTGTAGATGTGATACACCTTTCAGCTGCTCTACCAACTCAATGGGCCTGGAAGCAGGCGTCCAGACACCAGAGCCTTGGTGGTCAGAGTCGGGGAACAGAGCTGCCATCACCTGCCCTGGAGCCTGAGACGGATGTGATGCTGTGTGCTGCTTCCTGAGGGTCTACACACTCATCTGGGGAACGTTTGTTCTTTTCACAAGCCAAGGAATCATGGACAGGAAGAAGGGAGAGGAGTCTTCTCCCCTAAGTTAGAAAGCAACCCAACTCCATTTTGATCATTTTAAAAGGAGTGCTAAAGTTATGTCATACCCCTTGTTTTTAAGAATAAGAACTACATCCCTAACTCAAAGAGTGCAAAAGTAGCGGTGCTGATTTGTAAGGCAATGGCACCCCACTCCAGTACTCTTGCCTGGAAAATCCCATGGATGGAGGAGCCTGGTGGGCTGCAGTCCATGGGGTCACTAAGAGTCAGACACGACTGAGCGACTTCACTTTCACTTTTCACTTTCCTGCACTGGAGAAGGAAATGGCAACCCACTCCAGTGTTCTTGCCTGGAGAATCCCAGGGACGGGGGAGCCTGGTGGGCTGCCGTCAAAGGGGTCGCACAGAGTCGACTTAGCAGCAGCAATTTGAGAGTAAACCACACAGACAACCACGGCTGGCTCCCTACATAATTGGCCTGACATCCCCAAGCTTGACCTAGGCCAATGCCACCCCCTAGTGGCCTCCAGAGGAATACACTTCAGCTCTGAGCATGACTTGCCTCCCTCTTCCTCAAGGGAAACACGTACAGTTAGGCTCCTTTCTGGTTTACCATCCATGGCTCAGCTCATTGTAAAAGTCTCCTAGAATATACAAAGCCTTCTCTGTCACCTAAGTCTCTCCCTTTCCCTCCTGAACTCAGGGGAGCTCTCTTCCCTTTTTTTTCCTTTAGACTATTTACAAGCCTCAACAGATGTCTGATAGGCAGAAGAGGGACCTCTCTAGATGGAAAGGTAATAAACATTCATACACAATCAGCCATGCTAGACGGATGACTCAAACTGCGTGCTTCTCAAATATCAGTATTTGATGTATTTAAGATAAATGTTTTGTTTAACTGCTAATACCAATACTGCTTCTTCCTTTTCACAGTAAACACAGAAGCTGGGTTGAATTACCAGTTCACCCCGTAATGGAGCTTCTAGTTCCAATCTGTTCTTAGCCTGCGCCTCAGCATTCCTTACACTCCCCTGCAGTAACTGGGGTATCCTAAAGAGAAAATTTACAAAATCTGTATGGGGATTTATCACTTATCAAGCACTAGATTCAGATCAAACTGCAATAGTGTATACTTAAGTTGCTAAAACAAACAAACAAACAAAAACCAATGATTAAAAGGAGACTCTTTAAGCAGGGACTTAAATAAAACTCAAATGTACTTAAGAGTCATCTGGGTAGCTTGCTAAAACACAGATCCCTGGGTACCATCCATAGAAATTCTGGTTTTGCAAGGACTTTGGAAACTGCTTTTTAAAACTTGCAATTTCCTTTTGTTTGAACTTTCAAAAAAGTTGGGCCTTCCCTGGTGGCCCATGGTCAAGAATCCACCTGCCAATGCAGGAGACCCGGGTTTGATCCCTGAGTGGGAAATATCCCCTGGAGAAGGAAATGGCAATCCACTCTAGTATTCTTGCCCACGAAATCCTATGGGCAGAGGAGCCTGGTGGGTTGGAGTCCATGGGGTCACAAAAGAGTCAGACGACTTAGTGACTAAACAATAGAAAAGTTCCAAGAAAAACAGAGCTCCTGTATTCCCCCCCTGGCCTGGATTCCACTTAAACATTTTGCAGGAGTTCCCTGGTGGTCCAGTGGTTGAGTCTGCCTTGCAATGCAAGGGCTGGGGGTTCAATCCCTGACTGGGGAACTAAGATGCCATTAGGCCACAGAGCAGCTAAGACCATCACAACTAGAGAGTCTGTGCACTGCAACGAAGGATCCCGCGCGATGCAACGAAGATGCTGAGTGCCCCCGACTCAGCCAAATGAGTATCTTTCAAAACCTTAACATTAGCTGGATAGAAAACAACAAAATTCTGTAAAGAAAATATCCCTCAATTACAAAAAAAAAAAACATTGTGTAAGTCACTCCTACGGGGGATGGCCAGCTCTCACGTCTCAAAGGTGTACTATCTGCTGCCTGCTTAATAAACCCTGCCTGCTTGAATTATAAAAGCAGCATTTTACCACGTACTCTTTCACACTCTCCCCTGCACATACACATACCCCTCATTCTCCTGATTAATACTGAACACTTGGAAGCTATAGATATCATGCCTCTTTACCTCTATAGTTTAGTAAGTATCTTCCAAGGACAAGGGTACTTCATAACCACCGTAATCACACTGAGGAAATTTAACATCAATAAAGTATTTATAGTCCATACCAAAATGTTGCAAATTGTTCTGGTGATACCCCTTTCTTTCTTTCTTTCCTTCTTATCCAGGGATGCTCCTAACCAGGACTCTGCCTTGCTTTAGCCGTCAGGCAGAAGTTGCATTTGTAGTCAGTGTCCCAAGGGGACACTGATGCAGGGGGCCTGAGCACCAGGGCCATGCAAAACTCTCAGCCAGGTATCACCTTTCAGTTCTGACCGACTGTGCCTACAGTCAGGGGCTTGGTTAGGTCAGCACTCCCTCCAAGCCCGTTTTCCTGTCTCTATTGCTAGTCGCTTCCCAGCACCAGAAGGGGTTTCTACAGCTCAGCTGCCCCGTCACTCAGCCTGGAGGCACTTCCGAAGGCAGTGCTGAAGTAACCAGGCTGCATGCTGGTGCTGGAATCAGTGCTGCGGTCACAACAGGAAGAGAGCAACACGACAACAAACTCCGTTCAGAAAGGATCCTGTCGTGTGACTGTCTGTCCTCTTGACTCATTCAAATTAGTTCACATCTTTCACAGACAGCAATTCTTAGCAATTCATAATATCCAAGTTATATGCTTCACAAATGTTAATAAACTCACTCCAACTAATTAACAACCAGTGATTTTAGTTCATTTGTGACATGCCCATATCTTAGAAATAACTATTTTCACTTTATTTTAAATTATGTGCAGCTGATAACCGTGTTACCATACAACTGGTACAATGCAGTTCAATATTCTCATGACTATAATTTTCATAAATTTATCAGCACTACCTTCTGCCATTTTCCCCCCACTTACTTGGCTTTAATTTCCAAAGTACAACACTGCATAATAATAAACAGAAATATACTAACTTATTTTAAAAAATAGCTTAGAATGTAAACATAATTACTACTGAATACTTACTAAATTACAAAAATCTATTCACCGAGAGGCATTTTCATGATGCTAATTCAATGATAAGACCAATAAACTATTTTGTCCTGGGCCTACATACCAAAAAAATTTTAACTAACATCTTTAAAGCTTTAAGCCTGCTAATGAATGCAATAATCACAGCTGACAATGGAAGTATTGGTACACAAGACTTATTTTTAATTTGGGTATGCATATATAAAAGTGCTTAATAAATTTTATTTAGAAAAATGCTTCCATGAATGCATTTATGAGTTTTTAACTCTGACTTCATATTACTCACCATATGGAAGAAAATGCTCACACAAGTTGCCTTAATACCACAGCTCAATACCCAAATTATCTTGCAATTGTTAGTCCCTTTTTTAGGTTTTTATTTTTATGTTTTAATTGGAGTGCAGTTGATTGACAATGCTGTGTTCCTTTCAGGTGTACAGCACTGTGATTCAATTATACGCACATACACATTCCTTTTCAGGCTCTTCCCTTGTATAGGTTATTACAAAATATTGAGAATAGTTCCCTGTGCTATACAGCAGGTCTCTGTTGGTTTTCTATTTTTTAATACAGCAGTATGTATATGTTAATCCCAACCTCCTAATTTATCCCTCCCCATCTCTGCAATTATTAATCCCAATACTCTGGAAGTACCATCTTGGGATCAAGCCCTTTACTCCATAGGATCCGTAACTTGTTCAGGGAGCCCCTGGGAAGCAGGGTAGGGGTCATATGTAGGATCAGTGGTATTCCAATGGAGGCCTGCAATTAGCGCCCTTGTTCTCCTACAACTTCAAAACGTCAAATAGTTTTCTTATTATGGAGTTGGGTTTATTTATAGGCCCGACACCATGACACGCACAAAACTAACCAAATAAAAGTTATACTTGATACCGGGAGGATAACAAGAAGTAGTTTTAAGCTGCCTGAAGGGCAAGACAAAGAATGCTGTGGGAGCCGCAGGCAGTTTCAGGGACAGAGGTAATGTTGCTATAAAGAGAAACCAACCTCTGACGTCCCACGAGCCAGGAGTCCAGGGCTGTAATGAGAGGCCAGCTAGCACCTGCAACACACAGCTCGCTCCTCGGTGACCAGAAAACACGCTCAACCTGTGAACCCATCACCTTCTTTTTCTCCTCTTTCTTGAAGTACCACCGAGGAAAAAAACACAAATCTCAAGTGCATGTGTTTTGCTGTCAAGGAGGCTGGGGCGAGTGTCCTCCTGCTCCTTCCAAACATGATGCCTCCCCGCCCCCACCCGCCCCAGCATGCCCCAGGGAGCACGCTCCCAAATTTTAACATCACTTTCACAGCTTTTTTAAAATGAGAGTTTCTGAAGTTTAAAAACAATGTTTAAGAAGAGGTTATCATGGTGTGGTACTAAACCACACATTTGGCGGGATCCAGACATCCTAGAACCATTCTCTGTGCACATGGAGGCTTTGTGGGTGCCACCTCAGTGAACCCAGAAACTTCAGAGGCCAGCAAGCCCGCCTTCTGGTAGAAGAAAAAGAAAAAAAAAAAGAGAGAGACACTTGCCAGCAGTGGAGGGACTGAAGCAAACCACGCTGGGGGAGATGACCCATGGGACCTGCTACCAGACAAGCTGTCAACACAACCTCCAAGCCAAACCCCTGCATGGGACTGGGATTGGAGTTTCCCAGGCCAACCCATGTCATTTATGATTGCTTCCAGCCTTTGTTATTACTTTGGCAGGAGTTCTGGACCTTTTACTTACTCAGTATTTGCTAACTGGGCACCTGCTCGGTGCCAGGCCAAGGGAATGGGGTGGGTGAAGGCAGAGATGCCTGGAGTTTTACATTCTAAGAGGCATGAAAGCTCAGGGTACTAGAGGAACAGCGGAAAGGCTCCCGATCCGAGCCAGGGAAGCTGGGGTAGGGGGCAGGACTGGCTCACAGAGGCTCCAAGGGAAAGTCTGCAGGATAAAGGGGGAATTGGCCAGGGGGAAGCAGTAGCAGTCTGGAAATTGCACACCATGTGTGCAAAGGCCAGGAGGGGAGGCACATGCACATTTTAGGAACCCCACAAAAACAGATTTATTAGTAGGAGTGTCTGAGGAATAACTGAAATCCTAGAGAAATCTGAAAGAGGAGAGTAGGTTCTTCAAAAATCCAGGGTGTCACACAGAAGAGGAATCAGGACACAATTAGAGGTGGTGAGGTCAGCATCAGTTGAATCAGGCAGAGATGTGAACTGGAAACCCTATTTAACCACTTACCAGCTATGTGAACATAAAGAGATCACCCTGCCCAAGATTCAGATTCCTTATCTGCAGAAAGGGGGAAATTCTGTTTCCTGGGTTGTGTTAAGCACTGAAGGTACATGGATGCAAACTAGCTGCCACTAGCAGGGCCTGACGAATGGTACTTATCACTACTACCATCATGAGACTGATTGTTTCAGACCCCAAAGGTTCAATAGGTAGAAGATGAAAACAAAAAAAAAAAAAAAAGGAAGAGCTTTTGAACACTCAGGGCTGCACAAATACAGCAGGGACAGCCTTGGAAGGGAGTGAGCTCCCCAGCGCTAGATGTAATCAAGCAGAGAAGGGGGATAAGGCCCTTGGTAAGCTGCAGAGGGCAGGCCGGCACTGGAAGGGGTAGGAGAGGTGAACTTCCTCCAGCTTCCAGGACCAATATTCTATGACTTCCATTTCAAAAGTGCCAAAACCCAAAGTAGCGCTCAAAGTAGCACTGGGTCAAAGCTGGATTTCTCAGGGGAAATAATTCTAAATGGATACCTCAATCTTGGGCAGAAAAAAAGCTAAAATGACCTGTTAAACTATGAAACAGAGGACAAAATAGTATGAACAGACAAAGAGCAGTATGTAAAGCTAAAAACATAGACGATGAAGTCGATCTTATCCTGAGAAGTTTCTACCTAAAATTAAGCTACCCATCTCTCTTCACTCTCCCTCTGAATAGTTCCACTGGGCCCCAAACAGGCTGGAAAACAGGATGGAATAAATTTACTCTACAGGGACATGAATCAAGTTGCATAAACTTTACAAAAATACTGTGCTAATATTTGCCCTTGGGGCACAGACACGCCCATTTGGGTGTCAGTCAATGATATTTCTATCTTAGGCTCCAGCCCCCACCCCTGTACAGCCAGAAGCAGCAGAAGCCTTCAGAAAAGAAAACAGCTAAAGTCACTGTGAAAGGTTTGAGATGTGCTAATCGCGGCACATCCCAGCCAAGAAGCTGGAATCTCACAACTGGACCATCCCGCCAGCTCTGTTCTTGCCAAGGAGTCTGAGGCCAGCAGCAGCCTGCCCGGAGAAACGCAGTCCTTGCCACCAGCAGCCCGCGCCATAATGTTATCTCAAGGAAACACAGAGAAAAATACCCTCTAACTCCCCTCCCACCACCAAAGTGTTAGTGGCTCAGTCGTGTCCAACTTTTTGTGATCCCATGGACTGTAGCCCGCCAGGCTCCTCTGTCCATGGGATTCTCCAGGTAAGAATACTGGAGTGGGTCGCCGTTTCCTTCTCCAGGGGATCTGCCTGACACAGGGATCGAACACAGGTCTCCTGCAGAGCAGGCAGATTCTTAACCAAAGCACCACCCTCTTTGTCACTTATCAGCCAAGTGACCTGGAAAGTTACTGCTTCGTTTCTTTTCAGCTCGGTTTTCCAACTTCAAGCGTTCTAAGGCCCCTCTCAGCTTTAAAATCCTCTGCCTGTAAGGTTTTCATTGGAGGAGCCATCTCCGGTTATATTAGCTACAGTAACTCTGCTGGCTCCCAGCAGGTCTAGAAACCAATTTAAAAATCTATCTTCATATAGCCTATTTTGATTTTCAGGGCTTTGACTTGGTGAGATGAGGGCGCCAGAAAACTAATTAAAAGAAACCACAAAAGAAACTCTTAAAAAAAAAAAAAAGACTTATAAGGGCATGCCAAAATGCTCATCAGATTAGTATTTAGGAATAATGAAATGAAAATAATGCATCTTGTTGCTGCTGTAGCTGCATTTATGTATTTGTACGGAGACCTTCCACATGCTGGGAGCTGGAAATACGGACATATGATCCGCTCTTTGGTTTCCAGGAGTCCTCAAGCCACTTGACCAGGGACACTGCTGTCTGGGCTCCCCCCCTACCCGGTGGCCAGGGCCAACTGGAGGTTTGAAGGAATGCACCAGACTAGCGTTCCAATCTCTGTTCTGCCACGCCCAGGCTGATGGAACCTTGGACGAATTCACTCTCAAAAGTCTGTTTCCGCATCTCTAAGTAATGCGCAGGAGCAGCAATCTCGCATCTAACTCTGCAGACAGTTAGCCCCAGCTACCCTGAGGACTGAGCCTTTACAGCGGCCCTCTCTGACCCCTCATTAGTCCCGGGGCCGTTCCCACTGCCAGGCTTCCTACCCTGAGGAGCAACCAAGGGCCCTACAGGGCTTTGAGGTTTTCCAAATACATGCACGTCCATTCCTCCTGACTCCCCATTATCTGATGGGGCCCAGCTGTCCGCATTTGACAGATGGTAGAGGAGACACTGGGAGAACCCTGCCCAAGTCGCAGTCAGCCACCAAACGGCATGAGGGCCCCAGCTTGGTGCAGGGCACCCCATACCTCCCCACTGAGTTCCCTGGCCTGTGCACTCAGAGGAAGGTGAATTACAGGTGCTTTGCTGCAGGGAAAAGGCCCCACCTCATCACGACCGACTACAGGTATGTTCTCGCCCTTTGAGATCGTCTTCATCGGCACTCCCCCAGCTCACATGTTGGTAAACTTCCTCTTAGGGAGGAAATGATCCAGAAAAACCCCTTTTCCCTCTAATTAATTCCGCAACACCAGAAACCTGAGTAATGCCTGGGTATTTATTACCATCGTCCCTCTGTTCTAAAGGGACAACAGGTGTTTCAGAAGAGTTCTTTTAAAGGGACAGTACCTCCAAAGTACCCTCTGATTGTGAGGATTGTGATTTTAGAGAAGCGTGGAACAGGAATCTTTCAGAATTGTGGAGATGTAGCAAGGGACTTCGCCTCACTTTTATAAAAGGCGTAGGCTGGAGCGAGCGCCCAGAACATCTGAAGGCCCTTCCAGCTCCAGAGGCAGCCACCCTGAGCTAATTATTAACAGCGGGAGAGCAGGGGGGGGGGCACCTCATTTCCTGAGGCCAGGCCCTGGGTTTGGCCTGGGCCTCTCCTACCCCGTGACTAATAGCTCTCCTTCCAGGGAGATCCTGAGAGTGTCTGGCCAATCCCTTTCCACGGCACCTGCCTCCAAGGATCTCGGAATTGAGAAAGACTCAGGCCTGGGTACACTGCAGCCCCCAGGGGCCTGGGTTTCTCAGTGAACTTGCGCTCAACCAGATCCCTGCCAACTCACCTTTGGGGCACACATGCTGGCTCCAAGCCACTGGATCTCATGAGGATAGCCACTGGGTGTGGGGGGATGGGGATGGCAGAGTGGAGCCTGAGTGTGGCAGGGGCCTGGGTTTCCAGGAGGATTCAGGACAGCCTCACAGCACCCAAACCTTGAAGTTTTTTTCATCTGGCTACATACTGGGGGTACTTGGGCAGCACAGAACCTACCTACCTCCACGCCTGTGAAAAAAACAAGTTGACTCCGACCACCGGAAGGAGAGTGCCGCTCCAACACATGAATAGTGCTGTCTGTTTGGGGAGGGCTTTTTTTAAGTTGTACTTTCACGTCTATATAACCATACAGCCTACTCTTTCCCATCATCGCATAATGAAACATTTGTCCAGGTATTTCAAACACTTTACTGGGATTTTTGTTATGGTTTTATAGTATTCCACCAAGTGGAACCGTAACCATGGCTGGGTGCTCAGATGACTTCTAATTAGGAAGGCTCAGACTTCCAACGGAGAAGGCAATGGCACCCCACTCCAGTACTCTTGTCTGGAAAATCCCATGGATGGAGGAGCCTGGTGGGCTGCAGTCCGTGGGGTCACAAAGAGTCGGACACGACTGAGCAACTTCACTTTCACTTTTCACTTTCATGCATTGGAGAAGGAAATGGCCACCCACTCCAGTATTGCCTGGAGATTCCCAAGGACGGGGGAGCCTGGTGAGCTGCTGTCTGTGGGGTCGCACAGAGTCAGACACGACTGAAGCGACTTAGCAGCAGCAGCAGACTTCCAAGGGCTTCCCTGGTGGCTCAGACAGTAAAGAATCCACCTGCAATGTGGGAGACCTGGGTTGGATCCTTGGGCTTGGAAGATCCCCTGGAGCAGGGCATGGCAACCCATTCCAGTATTCTTGCCTGGAGAATCCCCATGGACAGAGGAGCCCGGTGGGCTGCAGTCCTTGGGGTCGCAGAGTTGGACACAACAGTGACACAGCACAGCAGACTTCCAAAGGAAACCACAGTAAAGCAGGTAGGGAAGAAGGAGCAGGTGACCAACATGAAGAATTGGGGCCCAGGTGAGCCCGCTTTAGGGGGAAAACACAATCCAGCCACCAAAGATGCATGGGCACAACGTGATGGGAAAGGCTAGGCCACCATCTGACCAAAAAAAAAAAAAAAGGCAAAAAACAGATGAGCAGGTAATTAATGCTAATTGGAACAAAACCACCAGATGTTCTGTTATTCACCAGTTTAGAGCGGAATTTAAAGAGGATGGCAAGGCATCTCCTGACCACCTCCCATGAGCCACCAGAGTATACCCCTCTCATCTCATCCAGCTCCCATATCAGACGCGGGACCCAGGTTAGACAGCGAGGTCCATGCCTGAGGTCACCTGGCACAGAGCAGAGCCCAGGCCCAGTGGCTCCTGATGAAGTCATACTCCCCCCAGACATCGCACCACCTGCTCTGGTGTGTGCTTAAACAGAACATGTGCATGTCAACCATTTTTAAATGTACAATTCAGAGACATTAATTACATTCACAACATTGTGCAACCAACTCCACGATTTATTTCCCAAACTTTTCCATCCCTCCAAACAGAAACTCTGTACCCATGAAGCAATAACTCCCTGCTCCCTCCCACAACCTCTGGCAACCAGCTATTTTCTATGAATTTGCCTATTCTAAATATTTCATATAAGTGGAATTATACAATATTTGTCCCTTTGTGACTGGCTTATTTCACTTAGCCTAATGTATAAAGTTCATCCATGCTGTGGCATGTATAAGAACTCCATTCCTTTTCAAGGCTGAATAATATTCCATGGTACAGAGAGACCACATTTTGTTTATCCATTCATTTGTTGACACTTGGGCTGGTTCCACCGTGTGGCTATCATATTGTAAATAGTGCTGCAATTACATCTCTTTATCGGTAACTGCTTTGGGGTGTACACCTAGAAGCGGGTCATGACTTGCTGGGTCATGCAGGAATTCCATGCTTGGCCTTTTGAAGGGCCACTAAACTGTTTTCTACAGAGGTCGTACCATCTAACATTCCTACTGGCAATATAAGAGGGTTCCAACTTCTTCACATCCTTACCAGTACTTTTGATAACAGCCTTCCTAGTAGATGTCAAGTGATACTTCACTGTGGTTTTAATTTACATTTCCCTAATGACTAATGATGCTAAGCATCTTTTCATTGTGCTTACTGGCTATTTGCAGATTTTCAGAGAAATGTGTATTTGAGTCCTCTGCCTATTTTTAAATTGGGTTATCTTAATTTGGATTAGTTATAGAAGTTCTTTATATATTCTTACATTAAACCTTTATCAGATATGATTTGCAAATATTTTCTCCCATTCTGCAGGCTTTCTTTTCACTTTTTTGATTATGTCTTTTAGGCACCAGAGTAATTTCAATGAAGTTCAATTTACTTTTCTTCTGTTGCTTGCGTTTTTGGTGTCACATCCAAGTTTAACTCCAAGGACATGAAGATTTATCCCTGTTTTTCCCTCAGAGTTCCAAGTCTTTAAGCTTTTATATTTAGGGCATTAATCCATGTTGAGTTAATTTTTGTATATGGCACAAGGTAGGAGGCACTCCAGTATTCTTGCCTAGAAAATCCCATGGACAGAGGAGCCTGGTGGGCTGCAGTCCGTGGGGTCGCAAAGAGTGACTTCACTTTCACTGTTCACTTTCATGCATTGGAGAGGGAAATGGCAACCCACTCCAGTGTTCTTGCCTGGAGAATACCAGGGACAGGGGAGCCTGGTGGGCTGCCGTCAAAGGGGTCGCAGAGATTCGGACATGACTGAAGTGACTTAGCAGCAGCAGGAGGCACCCTTGTCTTTCTAACAAGGATCCCTCCCTACCACAATCCTCTGGCACAAGACTGCTACACTAGATTGTGAACTTCATGAAGGAAGGGTCTTTTAAAAACCATGCTCCAGGGCCTGGTACCCAGCAGGTGCTCAAGAATTAACTATAGGATAAAAAGACAGTTGAGTGGATAAACCATGGCGGGGGGGGGGGGGGGTGTCCCCTATCCCCCACCTGCTTCTCATCACTACTGTCAGACACCCACAGCTGGCTGAAAGCCTCTGGTCTGTAACAAAGTAACCTTATAGGCTAACCCTATTAAGAACTAAATATGTATCAACAACTGCACTTTATACACTCCTATTACTTCAACTGGCTTCCCAGGTGCTCAGTGGTAAAGAATTCGCCTGCAATGCAAGAGATGCGGGTTTGATCCTTGGGTCAGAAGATCCCCTGGAGAAGGAAATGGCAACCCACTCCATTATTCTTGGCTGGGAAATCCCATGGACAGAGAAGCCTGCCAGACTGCAGTCCATGGGGTCGCTGAAGAGTTGGACAGGACTTAGCAACTAAACAACAATATTAGCTCAACCAAAACAATCCAAGATCTAACCGGCACATTTAACTAAGGACAAGGCAGAGGGTCCCAGCCCTGGAAAGCTCAACATGTCCTTACCAGTCTCCTAGCTCAAGTCCTTCATTGCACAGAGGAGGAAATCAAAGGGCCAATGGAGCCAGTGACTTCCCAAAGTCTGGGCTTTCACGCCCAGGTCGTCCCCACCAAACAGGCCTGAGCAATCACCCCCTGGAGAACACGGCAAGGCACCAGGTTAGCCTCCACTGCTTCCAATGGTGGGAGTGGCCCTCTGACTCCAGAACCCGCCAGTGGAAGAGTGAACTCTGGGTCCTGGACCTCATCCTGCTGCACTGGGGCGGCGGGGGCGGCGGGGTGCCTTCCCTATCCGCCTCCTCTGCTCCCTCCTCCAGCCGCACTGCCCCCCTCCCCTGGACCCCAATGTTCCAAGCTTGCTCCCACCGCAGGTGTTTGCAGGTGCTGTTCCACCTGTTTGGAACTCTTCTCCCTCCAACATCCTCCACCTGGCTCCATCCCTCACTCGAAGTGTCGGATCCGTGAGGCCTTCCCAATCTCCCTTCTTCCTTGTTCACCCTTAGACATGTTAGATACCATGGCTTGCTTCCTCCCAATACCCAAGTCCATGCCTCCCACTAGAATGGAAGTTCCTTAAAGGCAGGGGCTTTACTGTTACCGGCTGTGTCCTGGAGCCGTTCCTAGCAAGCCTGAGGTGCCCTGTAATGCACCTGCGCATGACATGGGCAAAAGGACAGAACGGGGAGCATGACACTCCCCATTACACACACCCGGAACTACTTCCGGGTCCGGAATGCTACGGCGGGGAAGGCGGGCGGCTCCAGACTCACAAGCGGGCACTGCCTGGACCCTGCGGCCAGAGGCCCTCTGGCAGTGCCAGGCTCCTGGACCTGTGACGGTGCAGGCAGGGCGGGGACATCATGTACCATCAAACTTCCCACCTGTCCCAGCCAAGCCCAGGATGCTAGCAGCTGCTGCTGTGCTCACCCAGCCACAGAGAATGGAGTTTTTCCCAAAGGTGCTTATCAAATGCTTGTGAAAAACACACACACACACACACACCAGTGAATGGCTAATGTGCACAAGGCTGACACCTGCACTCCTAGCAGGCTCGCGTCAGCATTTCCAACAGCACATCATTCCAACAACACTGGGAGGTGCTTTGACCTGGTAGGTCATTTCTAGGACCCTACTGTCAGGATATATTGAGACATGGAAGTTTAAATAAAACAAAGATCTAAATAAAACAAAGATTTAAATAAAATAAAACCAAAGATCTTCCTCGCAGAGACATAACATTGAAAACGACAAACAAAAACCAGATTTCCAAGCTCAGAAGGCCAGTTAAGTAAATCAAAACAGCCACGGGATGTCCATGAAGACTTCATAATGACATGGAAAATATAAGTAAAAAAAAAAAAAAAGGTGGTTTTAAAATTGTACCTACAGTGTGAGCACAACTGTTAACAGTCCTTGTATAAAGTATACAGGAACTCACAGGATGTGAAAATTGTTAACTTGTCCATTCTTTCAACCTTTCTGTATTGCCTAAGTTTTCTATGAGTAATAATGAGTTCAAAAATCAAATTGATAGCACTTAAAATGCTATTGAGCTGACTCATTTGAAAAGACCCTGATGCTGTGAAGGATTAACGGCAGGAGGAGAACGGGACGACAGAGGATGAGATGGTTGGATGGCATCACTGACTCAATGGACATGAGTTTGGGTGAACTCCGGAAGTTGGTGATGGACAGGGAGGCCTGGCGTGCTGTGGTTCATGGGGTCGCAAAGAGTGGACATGACTGAGCGACTGAACGGAACTGAACTTAAAACGCTATCACCTGAGGCCTCATTGGTGCACAGGGTGTGTAACTGCTTAAACCTCCACCCCGTGACACTCGGCCACCTCCTCGCCCCTTTCTGCCTTCACCTGACCCTGCTTCTCCCTGGTGCTCCCGCTGGCCCCCAGCCCCTGGCACCGGCAGCCCTCCCCAGCCCATCACAGCTCTGACCCTGCTCCACCGCCTCCTCTCCTCCCCTAGGCGGGGCTGCCCCCCCCCCGCCCCCCGCCCCCCCCCCCGCCCCCACCTCGACACTCCCTGGCCCCCAGCCCCAGGTCGGAGCCTGACTCCTCGGCCTCCCAGCTGCATGACTGTGGGCAAGTTGCTGAACCTGAGACTCCAATTCCTCCGCAGGAAAATGAGGTGAACCCTAACTCACAGGGCATCTGAGGTTCAGGCGTTAGCCCCCACACCCCAGGGGGTCCTTTCTTCCCTGGCTAGAGGTTCAACATGCTAACGGTGGTGTGTCTCTAGCCCCCTACCACGGGACAGATCCCTACCTCCCAGCTTCACTCAGCCTTGAGAAGCACTGCTTATGGCACACCGGTGGTTGGGGAGAAATTTCTCAATTCTCAATCAGCAGAAATCTTGCCCTCCCCTGCAGGAAGCAGAAAAGCAGGTCTGCTTCTGGGATCCTGGACCAAACAGCTGTTTCTTGGCTGAAATTCCCATCCTCACCGTTGAAGCCTCCAACGCTCCAGAAAACTCAAGAGCCCAACTCTCACAGCTGATGCCTAAACCCACGCCCCCAGCACTCATCCTCCCCGTGTCCCCATCTTAGCTGCCAAAGCGGTCCCCGCATTTTCAGTTGAGGTCCTGCCAGCTCCTGACGCCACCTTCTCCCATCCACACCAATGCTTGATCTCCCGGGCCCTCCACACAGGGGCTTGGTTCTCCTGTTCTTTGGGTTATGGAGCTTTGTTCTTCCTGCGTGTGAACACTCTGTGCTTAGCCCCTGATGACCCCGCAGGCGTTTAATGAGGCCTGCCTGTAGCCTGGCTCCACGGCAGGTGCCGGGGCTCAGAGACTAAGAGGCTGTCTCAGGGCCCTGCTCTCAGGGAACTGAGAGGCTAGTCAGAGAGAGAGATGCATGAATAATCCAATAATCTCCTTCCAGGGTGGGAAGTACGTCTGTGAAGACAGCTGTGAACCACTGGCTGCGGGGGTGGGGAGTGGGGGAGCCTTGTCTAGGGCATGACCACAGCTCAGCTTGGGACCAAAGCAAACAGCTTTTAGGGGGATTCTCATGGCAAAACTAGACCTTGAAGGATGGAGTTTCAAATAGCACAATCAAATCACCCAACACTTCCCTCAAAGTCTGCAGGGACCCCTGCTCCCTGTTGTCCATCACTCACAAGCTGATTCCCATCTCATCCTCCAGACCCCAGACACCTGGGTGCACCTGCTCCACGAGGCTGGGTAGAAAGCCACACAGCTGCGTCTGTTCAGCATCTTCCACATCCTCTTGTCCTCGCCTGGCCACCTCGCACCACACTCCTGAGTAGGGCCACCCAGGCGTGGTGTCCGGACTGGCGGCATCAGTATTACCCATGTGCTGTTCAGTTCAGTCGCTCAGTCGTGTCCGACTCTGTGACCCCATGAACTGCAGCACGCCAGGCCTCCCTGTCCATCACCAACTCCCAGAGTTCACCCAAACTCATGTCCATTGAGTCGGTGATGCCATCCAGCCATCTCATCCTCTGTCCTCCCCTTCTCCTCCTGCCCCCAATCCCTCCCAGCATCAGGGTCTTTTCAAATGAGTCAGCTCTTCGCATCAGGTGGCCAAAGTATTGGAGTTTCAGCTTCAACATCAGTCCTACCAATGAACACCTAGGACTGATCTCCTTTGGGATGGACTGGTTGGATCTCCTTTCAGGCCAAGGGACTCTCAAGAGTCTTCTCCAACACCACAGTTCAAAAGCATCAATTCTTCAGCGCTCAGCTTTCTTTAGAGTCCAACTCTCACATCCATACATGACCACATGCCATTAGGAAGACACAATCTCACAACCGACCGCGGGCCGAGACCATACGCACGGTAAAGCCTGAGAACACCCCCAGGCCTTCGGCCTTCTCCTCTCCACTGTGGGGCCAGCGGCCACCTTTCGGTGCCTTCAGTATCCACAGAGAGAGCTGACACACACCTGCAGCGTGTCCACCCCACAGCGGCGCCGCTCCAGCCCCACCCTCCAGCCCCGGCACAGGGACCACAGCTCCCTCCATCCGACACCAGGCCCCACCCAGGGTCAACTGTCACCCTGCGGTCCTCCTGACAAGCTCACTAAGAGGGACAGATGGCAGGCAGTAACTGAGCAGCAGCGCCTCCCGAGAAATGACCGTGTGCCACTGGGAGGGGCCCGGGTCATCATGGAATCTTCACTCAACCCTGTCATACCCTGGGAAACCTGTCACCCCCACCACGGAAATCAGGAAACTGAGACTTTTGGAGGCTTGCTGGGGTCCTGGAGTTAGTGAGGCGGGCTTCCAGAGACAGCCCCAGTTCACGCTCAGCACCAAGAGATACGAGTGCGCACCATAGCCTCGCAGAAGACTGGGGAGGAGGAGGGACACCTATGTTTTAACTGGGAACAGTTACTTGGCTGGACCGAGAAACCAGGGGCAGAGTCACCGAACAGGTGGGAGAGGCAGGCGGGGGCCAGATCAATGACGGCCCTTCAATGGCCCTTCAGTGACGGACTCAACTGCTGCAGCTTTTGGGGCTCAGGAGCAGTAACGCTTCTGAAGCAGGTTGGGCCTAAACTACTGCACCTTCCCGGACATTCACTCCATCCCCTCCTTCCTAACCCTAACCCTCTCAGGCTTCTCCAACCCTCCCAAAGCGGCCAATACAGTCGACTTCCCCGGGTCTGCTCGGCTCCATTGCCCGCCCTGCCCTCCCCTCTCCAGGAGGCCCATGTGCCCCTCAACAAAGCCCAGCTGCCAGGAATCCTTTCCCTCCCCTCCTAGGACAGGGCTCCCTTCCAAACCCAGTCTTCCCACATAGAATCACCAGTTTCCACCATCATCTCCAAGAAGACAGGTGGAGACTTGCCTCCTTCCCCTGTGGCCCACAGCCTGAAGACACCAGCTCGGCCCTGGGAATGGAATTGAAAAAAGAGGCCCTCTCTGCCCTGGGGAGGCTGACGAGGGGGAGCCTGACCCTGAGTGTGCAGCCCCTTCGGCAGGGGAACAATCTCATTTGCCCATACACTCAGGCACCTGGATCCATTGCGAACTCTCAAGAGACTGAAATCTTAAGTTTTGGAAAATGTCCTTTAGCAACAGATAACCACTGCAACAAGGAATCCGATCGAAACCATTTAAGATTAACTTTGCATAAGACAGAAAACCTTAAAATTACAACACAAGAGTTTTTAAATTCCACCACTATTTATAGGCTGAAAATTGTGAAACACAGATCTCCTCTGGAGTCCACCTGCTCCCCATGTGGTCTCCTGGCCACAGTCTCAACACCACCTGGGGGGCCTGTTAGAGACGCAGCAGGCAGGGCCCATCCCTGACCCCTCGAGTCAGAATCAGCATGTCAGCACTAAAGCTTGGGATGCCCTGGCTGAGAGCACATGGTCTGCAGGGCTTAGGGGAGAGAGAGAGACCAGGGAAAAGCAAGGCCTATGGAGCCAGGTGACAGGGGACCCGCAGAGAAGAGGTGATCTTGGTGTTTCTGCAGGGAACAATGACAGCAACATGAAGCAGGTATAGATGCGAGGGGCCCACTGGGGAGAGAGGCAAAGTGGAGGGCAAATGGGAGAAGTGTGTGAACCCACCCAGTTTTGCTGAGGGGTGGCGAGGGCAGGCTGAAGGAGGGGCTGAGGTGGGCTGATGGGCGGGATTTGTCCAGTGCAGCTGTAGTGGGAGGGAGATACTGAGATTTCTAAGTTAGCAAACATGTCACTCGGAGAGAGAACATTTTTAAGGAGGAGGGTGGAGAGCTCTGCTTTGGGCATGCACGTGCACAGGAGAACCCTGGGGAAACTCAGGGCGTGGGGAGCAGGTGGGGGCAGGTGGGGGGAATGCTCAGATGCGATACACACAGAGATGACCGGGCTGGAGCAGGCCCTGATGATGCGACCCAGGAAGGCGTGCAGGACGGTTAAGAGCAGAGGGAAAACAGATAGCTGAGGATGAGCCAGGATGGGCAGGGAGGCAGGAGGCGGGGCTGCATCACAGAAGCCCCAGCATGAGGGCGTCAGCACGGAGACCAAGTGGGCTGAATGACCAAATCCCACTGATCTTGACAAGTGAGTGATCCACCACGGCAAGGGTAGTGTTACTCAAGGGTCAGGTGGGGAGGCCTGGGGACACTGGGCTGGCAGTTGCAGGCGGTAAAGCTGAGACCGCTAGATATATTGGAGAAGGCAATGGCACCCCACTCCAGTACTCTTGCCTGGAAAATCCCATGGACAGAGGAGCCTGGTAGGCTGTAGTCCATGGGGTCGCACAGAGTCGGACACGACTGAAGCGACTTAGCAGCAGCAGCAGCAGCTAGATAAATACATGTCTAAACATCTCACCTGGGGTTGCAAGCCCCCTTTCATCAAGACTGTCTTCTCTGGTACACCCGTGTTCCTAGAAGCATTACTTGCAATAGCCAAAAACAATGGAAGCAACCCAGGTGGCTGTTGACAGATGAATAACAAAATGTGGTATGTACATTCAGTGAAGTATTAGTCAGCCTTAAAAAGGAAGGAGATTTTGACACGTGACATGGATAAACCTGGAGAACATTATGCTAAGTGAAATAAGCCAGTAACAAAACAGCAAGTACTGACATGATAACGACATGATTCCAATTATATGAGGTACCTAGAGTAGACAAAATCATAGAGATAGAAAGAAGGCGGCTGGCTGCCAGGGCTGGCGGTGGGGAGAATGGGGAGTTAGTATTTAATGGGTACAGAGTTTCAGTTGTGCAAGAGGACAAGAGTTCCGTGGCTGTATGGTGGTGATGGTCACACAAAATCACGCTTGATGCCACTGGCCTGGACATACTCTGAAAACATATGTCTTTTTTTCAGCAGAGGGATAGAAAACCTGAGCTCTTGGAACTGTCTGTGTCAAGAGAGGGGAGAGTGGATCTTTTTCAGTGACTGTAGACTACTCCTCCAGGAGGCTTCCCAGTGAAAGGAAAGGTGTGATGGGGTGGTGACCTAACGGTGAAGCAAGGCTGGGAGGAGGCTTTTTCCCCCTCAGGTGATATGACAGTCTTCGGCTGGAAGTGGAGAGGTGAGCCTGAGCCAGAGACACTCATTTTCTACGAAAGAGAGAGAAAGAAAGAAAGAGGGAGTAGGGATGGCCATCCCAGCGCCACAGGTGGTGGGGTCACCTGGAGAGGGGAGGGCAACAGGTAGGAGAGCTGGAGAGAGTGGAAAGGTCAGGTTGGCTGGCATGACAGCAACAGGGGAAAACAGAGGCCTGGCTGGGCAGCAGGAAAGGTCCCGCTGGCTGTAAAGCCCAGAGCACACCATCTGCAACAATCACTAAGCCTGGGGCAACGGTCCTCAAAGGACAGTCCCGGGTCTCTGGACCCACCAGTAGCATTACAGAGGAGCTTGTTAAGAGATGCAAATTCTGAGGCTTCACGTGAGTCTGATTCAGACCCACTGATTCAGAATCTCTGAAGGTGGAGCCCAGCAGCCTGGATCTTAAAAGATGAGACTGTGATGTCCTCAAGTCTGAGGAACACTAATGCGGAATACAGAAATTCAGTGAAGGGTTTATATCATCTTTACACAAAAACTACAAAAAAAAAAAAAAAAGATCAGCCTAGCAACTTCTACATAAAAAGAGCAAGAAATGAGTAACTGCTTTGATGCCAACACAGCTCATTTCTACAGTTAGAGAAATGCCACAGGAGGTTAATAAAACAATAGAAATACACAGTCTACTTCATAGACTTCCTTAGATGAGACCTAGAAAACGCACCCAGGGTCTTGGGGCTGGACCCTGTATGATCGGTCCCTGCTTCTTTGACTGTGTGCCTTGGGCATGCCTCAGTTTCCCCACCTGTAAAGAGAGGGAGCTGAAAAAGGTTCTTCTGAGGTCCCTTCCAGTTCAGACACTGTATGACCCTTTGTCCTATAAAAGGTGACCTCAAACTCAACACTTTTACACAGTCTCACAGGGGATGAGGGAGACATTATTAACCAGTAAACATATCACAATTAACTAGAAAATTTTCCAAGATACTAGTGCTAGTATCTTGCATTCCAATAACTAGAAACTCTTTCACTAACTGGCTTTTCCATTAAAGCCACCAACACCTTTAGTTATAAAAACATGATACCGTACTGCACCATGTTCTTAAACTCCACAAGACCAGGATCCCCCAGGAAATCTCTCTATACCTTCCCATTTTCACCCTATAATACAGGTATACTTCAGAGATACTGTTGGTTCCATTCTAGAACACCATAAAAAAAGTGAATGCTGCAATAAAGCAAATCACACACATTTTTTGGTTTCCCAGTGCATATAAAAGTTACATTTACACTACACTGTAGTCTATTATGTATAAGAGCATTATATCTGAAAAAAACAATATATGTACTTTGATTAAAAATACTTTGCTAAAATATGCTAACCATCATTTGAGCCTTTGGTGACTCACAATCTTTTGCTGGTGGGGTGTCTGAAATGTTGCAAGAGCTACCAAAAGTGACAGAGACCCCCAAAGTGAGCAAATGTTATTGGAAAAATGGGACCAAAAGACTTGTCTGATGCAAGGTTGCCAGAAACCTTCAATCTGTAATTAAAAAAAAAAAAAAAAAGCAATGTCTGCAAAGCACAGTACAATGAGGCATGCCTACACTTTTTAATCCAGGCAGGCAGGGTTTGTGTTTGTTGCCAGGCAGAAAATGAGTTAAGGAACTAGACTCATCAGACCCCAGAGCTTGCCCCCTATGATGAGTGTCAGGGCACTCAATACTGCAGGTCTAGGCTTCCTGATAAATGGTCCCCTAATGGCCTTGTTACCAGAATCCCTCGACGCTGGTTTCTTGCCTGGTCTCTGCATCCAAGTCCTTGTCTGCACCTTGTCATTCAATGCCCATCCTCTTGTGTCTGGGTCCCCAACGCCAGCTGCTTCTGTGCCTCTGCCAAAGACCAGCAACTCGGTTCTAATCTCAGAACTAGGGCTGGAAGAGGGACCTGGGTGCCTGCACAGGAAAGACAGGGGAAGTGTGAGCCCTTGGGTGCTGGGACTGGGGTGGAGGGGGGCGGGCAGGAAAGACAGGGGGAGTGTGAGCACTGTGGGTGTTGGGGGGAGCAGAGAAAAGGTCCAGGGGAACTCTGGTCTCCAGCCCCACTTCACTTACACATCTTGGCTCTTAAAATCCATTAGGACTGGGTCAGGAGGAAGCACAGCTGGCTTGTCTTTCCCCCTGTGCACCCATCACAGACTCTGTCCCCCCTCCTCCTGGTTTTGGAAGCGATGCTCCTACTCTCTCACAGTCCCCGTGGCAGGAAGCAGCAGGTGAGGGGAGGGTCACACAAGGTTCATGTAGCAGGAGAAAGGCTGGGAGGGGCATGCCAAGGGAGGTGAGACCACAGAGGCAACCGAAGCCATGAACACACGACTCGGCAGATGATGCCAGGGCAATGAGGTTTGCTTTGTCCCGGCAGAAAATTCTTAGTGCTAGAAGAGTTTCCTAGGCTGATCCCCTGGCGCTGATCTCCTATTCAAAGTCGCATGTGGGCAGAGTGACCACACAGCCTGATTTGTGCGGGACAGCCCTAGTTGACGCTCTCGATTAGATGCAATTAACAGCACCCCGTTTATTCTCAAAATGTTCTGGTTTGGATCAAAATTCTAGTCGCCTTATTCTTGGGCCCCTAGGCCTATGAAGTCAGAGCTGCAGTTGGCGAAGGCACTTAAGTGTCTGGAGGGACAGTCAGGCTGAGTCCTGCCCCTCATCAAATATTCTCCTTCCCTCTCTAGCACGCCCGCCGAGCCATCACCTGGCATCTGCTTGTATTCCTGCAGAGACAGCAAAGGCCTCTCTCGTTTTGGGAGAAAGCTGTGTTATCGAAACAAAAATAGGATGGATGAATCAGCAAAGATGATGTGGCATAAGTACACAATGGAGTATTACTCAGCCATAAAAAATAAAATCTTGCTGTGTGTGGCAACATGGATGGATCTAGGGGGTATTATGCTAAGTGAGGCAGGCCAGACCGAGAGACAAGTACTGTATGACTTGACTTACACATGAAATCTAAAAACACAAAAGAGCAAATGAAACAAAACAGAAAGAGATTCATAGATAGAGAGGATGCAAAGGTGGCGGCAGGAGGGGAGAAAGTGAGGGAGTCGTGCGAAGTAGGTGAAGGAGATTAAGAAGTACAAACTTCTAGCTATAAAATAAATAAGTCATGGGGAATGTAAGATACAGTTTAAGGCATAAAGACCATACTACTAACGACTCTGCAGGAGGACAGATGGTTTCTAGACTTCTCCTGGTGGTCATTTTATGACGCAGGCCAATGTCAAACCACTACGTGGTTCACCTGAAACTGACATAATATTGTATGTCAACTACACTTCAATTAAAAAGCAAATGCACGAAAATAAGAGTAGCGAGATTCAAACCTATACACAGCACGACAGCAACTAAATAACATCCTTCAGCAAGGAAAGGCGTGGGAGTGGGGCAAACTAGACAACCTGCTGACTTCTTTCCTCCCACCTCCTTCCATCTTCATTCACCAAATGTTAACGGAGTGCGTGTGATGTTTCAGTGGCAGTGAAGATACAAGGGCGGGCTAAAACAGACTCAAACCGAGGCGCATCCTACCAAAGAACTGGCCTATATTCTCCAAAAACGTCAGGATCATAAGGGACAAACAAAGCCTGAGGAACTGCTTTAATCTAAAGAAGACTAAAGAGACATGACAACCACAAGCAACGCCTGATCTGGGGTTTTCTTTGCTGCAAAGGCCACTCTGGCAAAGCCTACAGGTCTGTAGATGAGATAACAGTACTGCATCAGTACTGACTTCCTGCTTTTAAAAAGTGTACCGCAGTTATATAGGAGGATGTCACTGGTTTTAAGAAATACACTTAAGTATCTGAAGGGATAGGAAGAGTCCTCAAATGATCCTCAAATGGTTCAGGAAAAAAAAAAAGTATATACAGAAGAATAAGATGGCAATATTTGAGGAATCTGGGTGAAGGGTATATGGGAGTTCTTTGTTCTATTCTTAGAACTTTTCTATAAGTCTGAATTAGGTCAAAATGAAAAGTTAAAGGAAAAAATAAATCTCAGGGACAGTGTGTATGTGTGGGGGGTGTGTGTGCGTGTTTAAAGGAAGACAGATTCCGATTTCACAGAACTCATAGTGTGGCTGGGGAGACAGGTACTAATACAAATAAATGGCACTAATTAAGCACAAAATTGCAACTGTGAAAAGTGCTGTAAAAGGAGAGAGACCTGGTGGTGCGATGGCAGTGTTTACAGCAGGCGGCTTTACCCACAGCAGGAAAGCAAGGGGAGACATCGGCAATCATGCAGCCAAGGTCTGAAGCATGAGTTAATGAGGAGGGGGGGACAAAGGTTTCAGGCTCTCGCTGGCCCCATCAGCAGAGAAAGCATGGGGACCAAAGCATGTACACTAGGGCCTGCAAGAGATGCCAGCGTTAGTTTTGTCTTTTACTCTAGGAGCAAAAGGAAGTGATTTTAAAAGACCCTCTGGCGGGTGGCAGAGAATGGGCTGGCGCGTGGCAGGCATGTGGCGTCCACCACAGTGGTGGTGTTGAGCTGCCTCCAGGAAGAACACCACGCATGATTTTCCCTTTGCTCCCTGATGCCTTTATTTTCTACAACCACCAAGTATGAATTTGGTAACCAGACCAGGGAAAGGGGCTGGGAGTGGGGAGGGCGTTGAGGGAAGAGTGGGAGGCAAAGTGGGCCAGACACAAGCTCAGGCTGTCACCACACCCCTTCCAGGCCCACCAGTGGGTCGGGTCAAGGGGTGGTTGACAAAGCCGGTTGCTGCCTCTCCCACCGAGACCCTGGGGTCTGCACTGAGGCTGACTCACCTGAGGGAAGCAGGGTGCAGGGACCAGGTCTTCACATCCCCCTCTCTTGTCAGACCAGTGCCTTTCATCACCACAGTGTGCAGCTGGCCACCGCCCCTTTCTGGTCCTGGATCCTGCCCCTTGGAACAATCCTCTAGCCCTGGGAATTGGGCCCTGGGAGCCGGCCATCACTCACCACAGCCTCTCTCAGGATCAAACGCTAAACAGGACGCTTGTCTGTGAGTCAGGGGCCCGACCACAAAGGGAGGAGACCCTTTTCTGTGCCAGGTTCTGCCCGAGTGGGTTTTCAGTTCATTGGCTCCTTTAAAATGGTCGATTTAACGGCAACAGGTTCTATCATTATCTTCGTTTTATAGTCAAGATGAGTCTAGGGACAGACTTGAGTTCCAATCCTGGCTGTCCTTGCAGAGCAGCATACCCTGCCAGGAGTCACTTCATTGCTCTGAGCCTCAGTTTCTCATCCCATTCTGTAAACTGGGGCTGCTAAGTATTAGCAACATTCTGGGGCTAGAAGGTACTATTTATTCCCTTTTGAGGCGCCAAGAGGCTGAGGACAGAAAATTCAAACTACACATTGCTTAAATATTTACAAAGAGCTTGTGTATCCTGACAGTAAATCATGGGACCTGAATTTTCCAGGACTATCCCAATTTCAAATCCTCTGTCCTAACTTTCCACATAAACCATTGAAATGTCTCAAAAATTCCACTCTCTCAGTATCCAAACAACACCTCCCAGGCCTCCTCTTGCACAAAGACGCAGCACAAACATTCTTTCTCAGACTACAGATCCCAATCTTTGGTTTCGAAAATGTAGTCAGTGGAGCCCCGCTGGCCCCTGAAGGAAATGGGGTCAGGGAGAGAAATCGGGGGCAGTCAGCACTCCGTCAGGACTCTCAGACTCGGCTGCTTCCTGGCACATGGACGTGAACTGGAGGCCAGGAGAAGCTGTACCGCGATGAAAGCATCACCCACAGAGGGACTCAAACTAGGAACACGAGCTCTGCCTCCATCTACCTGCCCAGTGGCCTGTACGCAGGAAAGCAGCACAGCCAGAGAGTTGCTACGAAGATAAAAAGGACTGATTAATGTTTGGAAAGTACTCAGAACAGTGCCTGGCAGCCAATAAGTGCCGTATCAGTGTTTAATAACTAAAAACAGAGGTATCTCTGGCAGAAGGTGCTCATGCCTTAGACAGGGCCCAGAGGCATTGCTCCTATGCAGGGAAAACAAGGCTTTACCCCTGGACTGAGTGAGGCTAGGCCGCTATACAGAGACGGGGGGCTTGGGGGGTTACCCTAACTACAGAAGGTGGGTCCTGCATTAGCCAAGATCAGAAGGCTGGATCTGGGAAGAGTCACCACTCCTGAAATACAAGAGGTTTCTTCATGCCTCTAAGTTGTCCCATCTGCTGTTCTGTCTGCCCACTGAATACCATCTTTTTCTACTTCCAAGGCTGAATTTGAATGCCAACTACTCCCGATGAGTGGTCCCTGATGCCCGTCAGAACAAAGGGCTGTCTCCACTGGGATCTCTTGCATCTAGCTTTATCCTCTTTTAAAGCATTAATCAGACAGATGACAGACAGCACACACATGCCCACATGCGTGTACACACATACACACACAGAAATGTCACGATGTCACTGCCTTCCTAACTCCCCCATGAATCCTTCCAAGACAGGTTCACCCTCCATCTCTGTGTCACACAGAAGTGGCTCAATAAAGGTCTGAATTTGCTGTCATGTCTGTGCTCCCAGCTGGTCTTCCTCTGGAGGCAGAAGTCCCTTACACGTGTATGCATCAGGAGAAGCTACAAAGATGCAGGATCTCTGGGTCTTGGAATGCACGATCTGATCAGATTTCAGACAGGGACCTACCTAGCACTCCCTTTTAATTGTCCCTCAGGCAGATGAAAGGACACACCTGTGAGAGCAGGGTCTGCAGTGGCCAGGACCCAGACTCGGGCAGAGCGGACACACTGACCTGGTCTTGTCTCAGAGTCAGTAAGAAGAGCTCAGGCTTAGAAAACTACGCTAGCCACGCTGCCCCGCCCACCCAGCTTGTCAAAGCCAGGGGATTGCCCTCAGCATTCCAGCCCCTGCTGAGAAATGAAGAGGGTGGCCCCGCTTTCCAGGCCCATTGTCTGGTGGAAGGAAGGCGAGCATGGGAATTAGGGTTAATAGACACTTCTCTGGAAGAGGGAAGGACCACAAATCGCAGGATCCCCCTCCACCAACGGGCCACAAACCCTAAAGATTGCGGGGGAGGTGAGGGGCCATGTCTTCCTGTCTCCCACCGTTCCCTAAGCCCCTCTGGTAGGTTATATCCATCCTAGAAAACGGAATCCTTCATACGCCTGGACCTGAGAGTCAGACAATCCCAATTCATCCCTCTAGCTCCTGGTCCCACTCCATCTTTGCTAGCGGAGGTACCTCATCTGTAAGAGGGGAGAGGGACCACACTGAAATTAAACACTGCACGTGGAACCTTCTAGTTCACACTCAACAATAGAGGAGTTGGTCCCAATCCTCTGAGACCAATAAACAGCCTGGAACCCCAACTTCTTTCAGGGATAAGATTGTCTCTGACTAGGTTCTTGACACTTGAATGGGAATGTTAAAAAGCTATGAGAATACCTTCTCTATGATAAAATGTGGAAAGGAGGGCTCAGATAAAGGATGGTGAAGCAGTGTGGGATCCTGAATTTGACTCTGTGCTAACTTAGGTTCTTCCCTCTGCCCCAAGCTGTCCCTGACCTTGGCCTCCCATGTGTCTGGCCTGGCCAGGACCTGCCCTCTCCTTGAGGAGTTCCCCAGGCACCCTGGGTTTACTGGAGTCTGGCCCACTCTCCATCCCCACCCAGCACTGCACCTGCCATGCAGAAGCAGCTCAATAAATGCTGAATGGAATGTCTAGGACCCTCCAGCCACTCTGAGATGCCTTCAGGAACCTGACCTTTTACATTCCAGCTAATGTCTAATTTGCATAGAGGAGTTGTTTTTAGGAGCCAGCAAATCACTAGAGACAAGGCTAGATCAATACAGAGTGTTAGGCACGTTGTCTTCTACTCTAATTCTCTGCAAATTGGTATTCCATTAACTGTACATAGAATTTACGGGAGCTCACTACGAACTAGAATATTTAACTAGAATGACCTACTCTCTGTCAGATAATAGCTTACTGTTGTTAATTTTCAACTAGCCAGAAAGGTTTCCAGCTTACAATCTACTTTCCATCTTGATTTAATCAGGAAAGCCATCTATTTGAGAATACAATAAAGGGCAGCCTGATGCAGAAGAAAAAAGGCCTGCCTGTGGAACCAGATGACAGGAGTTGTATCCCAGCTACACCACATACTGTGTAATTGGCTGCTCAAAGCCTCAATTTCCTCATCTGTAAAATGGGAATAACACCAGCCTTACTGGTGGGAGCTGTAAAAATTAAATGAGCTGATGCATGTGGATGCACTCCGGTGCAGTTCTACAAGGCTATAAAAAGTTGGTTATTACAGTGAAAACAGAAGATGAAATTCTCAAACAACTCAGACAGGCTAATGACAAAAAGCAGGGTGGATCTAAATCAGTGGTTCTAAAGGGGGAGAAAGGGAAAATGTGCCCCTTGTCCAGAGGGAAGGAGGTTGGGGAGACAACTGAGGGAGAGGGACTGCTACTGGGATCTACTGGTCAGAGATGAAAGACGCTGCTGAACATTCCACAATGCAGAGAAAAAGCGCCACAACAAGGAATTATTGAACCCCAAGTGTTAACAGTGCCAGAGTGAAAAAACCCTAATCTAAATAATCACTGCAAGTTGAGTTTGGGAGCTTTTTAGAGCAGAAATCTTCCTAACCAGGCTTTACTTTCAAGCATGAGCTGCCTAAACATTTGCAAGATGGATTGCCAGACAGCTCTTTTGTAAGTAAAGCTTAACTGCCAGCTCTTGGAGTTTCTAAACGTATAAAACTGCTTTTAAAGAAGATGCTCTCCAATTACAATTCAGCTAAACTGTTTTTCCAAAGATTTCAGGAGAAGTTCTCCCGGGCACAAGGCAGGGTCTGTCACTCTGCCACTGGGCCCTGAAGATGTCTTCCTAATTCTAATTTCCTGGTGAAATGGGAGCCACGAGGGTCTCTAAACGAATTAAATTCACATCACGCCAACTGCTCGCTTGCCTTGTGCTGGGCACCGTGCCAAACACCTCCACATCATTTATCCCACTTAATCCACCCAACAACACAGTGAGGTGGGCATTATTACCGGCTGTTTGCAGGGGAGGAAACTGACGATCAACGAGGTTAGACAACTCGCCCAAGGTCATCAGCTGGCTTAAGGTGGGGGCCTAACCTGAACCGAGGTCTCCAGTTTCCCAGTCACAAGCTCTTTCCACCACCTCGGAAAACCCAGGTGTCAAGCCGTCTCAACTTCCCATGAATTTTTTAAGGCAACCGCAACTTCTCAGTAAGTTCAGGTTGCTGAAAATGGGAATTTCCGGGGCACTGGGCGCTCTCACATACAGTCCCCCACTGCAGCTGTCTCACTGCAGGTACCTGATAAATCATTCCATACCACCCGCGGAACGGGGAGGATTTATTGGGGCTGGAGTTCGTGCCAGGCCCAGGAAATGCCATCTTTGAAAGCCGAGAGGCGGATTCGCCCTGGGAGCCGAGAAGGTCTGGCCGCCGCGCTTGGCTGGCTCCCCACGCGGGCTGTGCGCCCCCTCGGCGTCGGGGGCGGGGGGTCGCGGCGCGCTGGGGCCTCCCGGATCGCCAGCCGCTCCGGCTCTACCGGTCGCGTCCGCCCATGCCCGGGTCGGAGCGCACGCCCACGCCTCGCCGCCGCCGCCACCGCGTCCCGCCAGGGACCCAGCCCCACCCGGTCCGGCCTGCCCCCTCCCGCCCGCGCCCCACCAGGTGAGCGCGGCCAGGGCGCCCCCTCCCTGCCCCGCCGAGACGCCGGGACGCCGGGGCCGCCGCGTCCGCCAGTCCGCCCGCGCGTTCGCCGCGCGCCCGGGGACGGTGGGGGCGGGGCGGCGCCCAGCGCGACCCCGGCCCCCGGCGGCTCCGCGCCCCGCCCCGAGCCCGCTGGGGTCGCGCCGATCCGTACCTGCAGCATCCGGGGGCGCGGGGCGCCCAGGTAGGTCGCGCGTACGGGCGGCGCGGAAGCTCGCTCGCGGCGCGACCTGGCCGCCGTCTGAGCATGCCCAGTGCCGCCCGCAGGCGGCTCCCGCCGGCCCGGCTGGCCGCGACGGGCCCGCGCGCCGGGCTGGGGGCGGGCGCCCGGAACGCCCTGCGGGACGCCCCCGCCCCCACCCGGGGCCGGTGCGCTCGGACTCGTCTCCCAGGGCTACCCGCGCTCTCCAGCCGAGGTCCGTGCAGCCCGGCGTCCCCTCGCGCATGCACGCAGGCGTTCGTGCCATAACCATTTATTGGGCACCTACTGTGTGCCCAGCCCTCAGTGATTTTATGCCTAGGAATGTCAAGCAGCCAGCGCTAAACAAATATTTGAAATGGGAAATGTTGCCCAGCTAGGGTCCTGCTGACTCCCGTGCAGTGCCCATCCCAGTCCACTAGAAACTTCCCAGCTTAAACTTTCTTCCCAAGACTTATGGGCCCTTTACCTGACCTGGCTCCTGCATTCCTTCACCTCCAGGAGCACCTTTCTGTCCATCAAACACTCAAGTGTCCAGCCTCAGGATATTTGCATATGCCTTTTCGCCTCTGTGTGGGATGTCTTTGCCCACCTTTACCCTTGACTGGAACCTTCTCATTGTACTTACGTCCTCCTTCTCCGAAAGGCCTTCCCTGATCACTTTATTAAAGTAGTCCCCTGATCATAGAACTTTCCGTGTCGTCACTCTATTTTCTTCACATTTATCATTATCCATTAGTTCCTTCAACAGATAATTTTTGATCACTTACTTTGATTCTTTATGTGTGATGAACAGACAAAAATCCTGTTCCCTCCTGGAGTTCTGCAGGAAATAAACATGCAAATAAGCGAACTCATGTGAAAGTGAAGTCGCTCAGTCGTGTCCGACTCTTTGCGACCCCATGGACTGTAGCCTACCAGGCTCCTCTGTTCATGGGATTTCCATTCCAAGAAAGAATACCGGAGTGGATTGCCATTTCCTTCTCCAGATCTTCCCGACCCAAGGATTGAACCCGGGTTTCCCGCATTGTCGGCAGACGCTTTACTGAGCCACCAGGGAAGCCCAAGGGGAAAAAACCATAAAGAGAAGGGGTGGAGGGAGTGCAACTTCGATGAGGCGGTAAGACCTTTTAGCCACGCAGATAAATTGGGAAGAGCATTCCTGACAGAGGGATCAGCCAGTGCAGACATTACGACGCAGGACTGCTTAGGAATAGCAAGCTGGGGAAAGTAGCAGGAGATGAGGTCGGTCACTGTCTTTTCCTCTGATTTGTTTACTTCTTATTGTGTATTTCCCTGAAGAAGGAAATGGCAACCCACTCCAGTATTCTCGCCTGGAGAATCCCATGGACAGAGGAGCCTGGCGGGCTACAGTCCATGGGGTCGCTAAGAGTCGGACACGACTGAGCGACTAACACTGTTGTGTATTCACCTCTGGAATTTCAGCTCTGGGACTGTAGTCCTGCCTGTCTTCATTACCTTGTCCCAGCCCCTACGACAGCACGTGGCACCCAGGAGATGCTCAAAAACAATTTGTTGAATGAATATGTGAACGGAGGGAGTGAAGGTTGTAATCATCCTGTCCCGACCAATGCCCAAGGTCCAGGGGCCCTGTCGGCCTAGGGCCTTTCGCGGCAGCTGGCAGAACCTGGCTACTTCACTTAGGTCCTTATCCCCGAGTCGCAAGTCCCCGGTAGCGCCCCTGCAGAGGGCGCCCCTCCCGGAGCATCGCGTCGGGGGAATTTCAGCAGAGGTAGGGAGTCCCAGAAACAAGACCCGCCCCGCGCGCCTCCCTGTGCCCCGCCACGCGCCCGGGTCTCCAGCAAAACCTGGAGCTGTGGCACCATTGGGACGGCCCGGAGAGCACTGGGCATGCTCGGAGCCCGGCAGGGCCCAAGCGCCGGGGAGGAGGAGCCTCCTGGCGGGGTGGGCGAGGCCTCCTTCAGAGTTCAGCCAGACCTTCAGCCCACTCAGTTTCCGTCCCCAATTACGGTGGGGTCTGTTTTTTGTTTGTTTGTTTTTTTCAAAACTCAGTGGGAGAGCTGGGAATTTGGGAAACTGCGAAAAATATTCTCTGTCCTGTCCCAGCTGCTGTGTGACCTAGGGTAAACACCTTACCCTCTCTGTGCCTTAAATAATGTGAACACCTAGCACTCCGATTTGAACCATGTGTAGGGAATGAATGAAATCAAGAACATGAGCTTGTTTCAGTTCAGTTCAGTCGCTCAGTCGTGTCTGACTCTTTGGGACCCCATGAATCGGAGCACGCCAGGCCTCTCTGTCCATCACCAACTCCCGGAGTTCACCCAAACTCATGCCAATCGAGTTGGTAATGCCATCCAGCCATCTCATCCTCTGTCCTCCCCTTCTCCTCCTGCCCCCAATCCCTCCCAGCATCAGAGTCTTCTCCAATGAGTCAGCTCTTCGCATGAGGTGGCCAAAGTACTGGCATCATTCCTTCCAAAGAACACCCAGGACTGATCTCCTTCAGAATGGACTGGTTGGATCTCCTTGCAGTCCAAGGGACTCTCAAGAGTCTTCTCCAACACCACAGTTCAAAAGCATCAATTCTTCGGCGTTCAGCTTTCTTCACAGTCCAACTCTTGCATCCATACATGACCACTGGAAAAACCATAGCCTTGACTAGACGGACCTTTGTTGGCAAAGTAATGTCTCTGCTTTTCAATATGCTATCTAGGTTGGTCATAACTTTTCTTCCAAGGAGTAAGCATCTTTTAATTTCATGGCTGCAATCACAGTCTGCAGTGATTTTGGAGCCCCCCAAAATAAAGTCTGACACTGTTTCCACTGTTTCCCCATCTATTTCTCATGAGTGTGTTTAGTTCACATTAAAGATCTATCTCTGGACTGCCTACCTCAATTTTTGGTCATCCTTATACCAGTTTGTCAAGTGTGGAGACGAGGAAACCGAGGTTAACAAACATGAGAATTCTTGGGGTTTTCCCAGTTTGCCTCCCACTAGAAACCAGTCTGAAGCTGCTTTTCTTTGTCCACAGTCAGCAGCCGTTAGCTTATACAATGTTCTCAAACTCGAGCTAAAAAATACATGTACATCTAAGGAAAAAGACATAAATATTTTTTAAATCGTGTGTTTATATTAACCATAGCAAAAACAAAGGAAAGAATATTCCCCAAACAAGTAAATGTTCACAAATAGAGGAGTGATTAATTAGATTTTGGTGTATTTGTTGAAATAACTATTTTACACTGAACTAGACCACGTTACGACAGGAAGAAACTTACAATAATTTGCTTCACTTTCTTAGGTGAAGAAAATCTGAATATATAAATATCCTGTATAGTGAAAATATGGGAAAATGTAAATAGTTTGATTTGGGTTGATGGGGGGGTTGGTTCTTCTTTTTAAGTTTGTTACTGTCGCAGTGTTGTGTTTGCAATGATAAACATTAAAAATATCAAAAATTCTTGAAGTTTTGTGTCTAGTAATCACAACAGTAATAACTACTGTTGTCATGCTCACATGTGGTCAAGAGTTTACATGTGTTCTGTCTTAACTCTGTACAGTCACTCTGCATGGTGGGTGTTTTTAGGTCAGTTTTACAGAAAAGGAAACAATCCAGGAGCCTTTCACAGCTAGGAAGAGACAGGGTCAGGGTCTGGTGGGTTTGGCTGTGTTGGGTCTTCTATCTTCCTTGAGCCATGCGAACTCTTAGTTGTGGCATGTGGGCTCCAGTTCCCTGACCAGGGATCGAACGCAGACCCCCCGTACTGGGAATGTGGAGTCTTAGCCACTGGACCACCAATCAAGTCCCCAGGGTCAGAATTTGAGTGCAAGTTGGACTGACCTCAAAACTAGGGTTTAAGGTTTTCTAATACTGCCTTTCTGCTTGGTGGGCATTGCCCGTAAGACAGCATGTTTCGTTTGTGTCTTCTTGTATTTTCTATACCCCTCTGATGTGTTATAGGCTGTGGATTATCTTTAAATGTTCTGGTTTCCCTTTACTGGTTTATTCTTGGGCCCAAAATGTTAAAGTCCATCCTTTTAAGTTGTTGCACCTGGAGTGACATGAGATTAGTATCAGTGATAGCAGTTGATCTTACATCATAAACTCCCAAATCTTATGCGAATGGGGCTTTGGGGTGGACACATAGTCTTCTTAGTCTGTGTGGTTGAACCCAGCCAGATCTAGAGCACATAGTGGCCCAGTGAAGAATAGGGCTATACCAAGTCTCACATAAGGGCCCACATAAGTTACTGTCCCTAGGCAACCATTTTGGAGGCAGAATCACAGCATAAAGAAACCACATGGTCCATGGACTCCTCAGGACTCTTCTGTGTTGAAAAAGTACAGATCTGATAGTCTGCTGATGTTTGCAGAGAGAAAGCCAGGGCCCTAAAAACAGCCTTCCTACTGCCGATGAGCTAAAAAAAAAAAGACAGCTCTCTCTCTGAATCATGCTGGTAGACTGTAGCTGGCCCAGAAATCACTAGACAAACAACAGTAAACACAAAAAGCCAAAGAGAGCCATTTCACTGGAGAGGAGGATGTACCACAAATGCAAGGTAAGGACCAAATTCATACAAGTGAAGAGGAATCAGATGAACAGCTAGACACAGTTATTAGCAGCATTCCCAGAAGCTGCCATTTGGGCCGAAAATCTGAAGCGAAGGACTGCACACAGGCAATTGGCTGGGGGCATTTACAGAAAGGGTTTCTGGGAAGAGACACTGAGGATTGTCATTCATATCAAGATTCAGGAAGCCTGGGCACCACGTAGAGCATTTTCAGTGATTTACAAGGGAGGACTCCCAACTGTGATGCTAATGCTCATCAATTATTTGTGCTGTTAATGTAAGCTCACAAATACATGGGCAAGTGGTGCTGTTGTAATGACATGTGTGAAGGATAGGATGTGAAGTTATATGCATAGTGTGGCTTCAACTATGTGAATGACTAGGGTATCCCATATAAAATCGCCATCTTGTAGGTCAACAATAGTTGAACATCGGTAACATCGGTAATACCTTCTGTATTTTGACTTAATACAGACAAATGCACCAAAAGATTAATTGTGGCTGTGTCTGAGTATTGTACTTCTAAGCAGAGAAACAAGATACAGAAAGTATCTTTTACAAATTGGGGAAATTTCAAGTCTTGGGCCTCTAATTCCTTTTAATGTGTTTAGAGCTCCCTAAATCTTGCTTTATGGTAAGTGTGTTTCATTTATTATCAGGAAAAATGAAACAAACTTGAAAGCTGGCAAGCCAAAGAAAGTGAGGTGAAGAGAGGGAAAATGCAACTCTATGGAAAAGTGAGCAGTTCCTTTCAGGGAGGCCTGTCTGTGCTTGTCCAGTGATGGCAGATGGCGACAGGATGACTGCCTTTGGCTCTGGAGGGAGGGAGAGGAAGTGGTCAATGGTCAAGTCAGAAGCCTGTAGAGATGTGTTAGTCTGACTTGGGACTCCTCACCCCCTCAGCTTCTGTTTTTGGAATTCTTGAACCATGTGGATCTCACTTTGAGAAACACAAATGTTTATTTTTATTTTTTAAAACAAAAAACTATATTTAACTGCAGTTGATTATCATTAAAAAATACACATTTTCTATTTTAAAACAATATTAATCGTACCTAATCATTTTTAAGGGGCTTCCCTAGTAGCTCAGACAGTGAAAAAAAAAACTTGCCTGCAATGTGGGAGACCTGCATTTGATCCCTGGATGGGTTGGGAAGATCCCCTGGAGAAGAGAATGGCAACCCACTCCAGTATTCTTGCCTGGAGAATTCTATAGACAGAGGAGCCTAGTGGGCTACAGTCCATGGGGTCCCAAACAGTCAGATACAACTGAGCAACTAACACACACACACACACACACACACACACACACACAATCATTTTTAAAGTTGCAAGTTAAAGGGGTTGAAATAAATGTGTGAGGGGAGAAAGCTATTGAGAATACTCAGCCTAAAAAAAAAAGTAACAAATTTGGAACAACTTGTATTAATAATATTAAAAAAGAAGCCTAATGAAAAGGGGAAGAAAGTGAAGGGAGGTGAAAGTCACTTAATGACGTCAGACTCTTTGCGACCCCATGGACTATACAGAACACGGAATTCTCCAGGCCAGAACACTGGAGTGGGTAGCCTTTCCCTTTTCCAGGGGACCTCCCTAACCCAGGGATTGACCCAGGTCTCCTGCATTGCAGGCGGATTCTTTATTAGCTGAACCACAAAGGAAGCCCAAGAGTACTGGAGTGGGTAGCCTATATCCCTTCTTTAGCCGATCTTCCTGACCCAGGGATGGAACTGGGAGTCTCCTGCATTGCAGGTGGATTCTTTACCAACTGAACTACCAGAGAAATGAAAAGAGGAGAAGAATTAGTACGCTTTTAGTGTTAGGATATGCTTTGGGGCTTTCAGGTGACCAGAGCTGGGAGAAACACAAATTTTTAAGTGTAAAATTTCAGCCGTTGCAAAAAGCCTTTCCATTTGCAAATCATCACTGCCAAGAGAGGAGTTTGGTCTGAAAAGCTGATGAACAACTTGAGCATGAGTACAAGAGCAGAGATAAGGAAGCTGTTGTCGATTTATTCATTCCTTCATCAAATATTTATTCAACACCTACTGTGTGTTGGGCACTGCTCTAAGTGCTTGGGAGACATTAGTGAACAAAACAGACAACAGTTTCTGTTCTTGTGGGCATGCAGGCTAATGGGGCAAGCCAGAGAGCGAACAACACACACTGTAAGTAAGTGAGTATTATTGTGTGTGGAGAGACCAGGGGTATGGATGGAGGGGAAGCAAGCGGCGAGTTGTACTTTGAAACAAGACTGAGAAATTTAGTCCACTTAAGCAAAGACCTGAAGGAGATGAAGGGATTATTCTTGCAGATATCTGGGGGAAGAGCCTTCTGGACAGAGGCAATAGTCGGTGGAAATGCCCTAAAGGGAGCATGTCTAGAGTAAGTGGGGCCAAGGGGAAAGCCGCAGGAGATGAAGTCAGAGAGGTTCCACAGGCCGGAACCTGACGGTCCTCCCCTTGTCACCAGCAGGAAGCTCTCAGCCTTTCACCCTGGGCCAGATGGAAATCAGATGTGCTTGCCAACACGACGAATGTTAAATGCTGTCGCCTTAAAATGGCCCTTTGAATATGGAAACTGAATTCAGGTAGCAGCCCTCCATTGTAAGGGAATCAGCCATAGGATCCAGATCATGCATCTGTTTTTAATAGTATCAGCATTCCATTAGTATAAATGGAAAGATAATATTTACCAGTTATCCCAGAGGGCTTTCAGGCCTTCAAGAACATACAAGTGAACCCTCAGGGATACACAGACCTGGGTTTTAAAAACACTCTTCTGGTGCAGGGGCTATAGATAAGCCAGAAGACCAAAGGGACCATAATGGCCCCATGAGCCACCACACAGATTTGCTGCTACTTGTGAAATGGAAATGTTAGTCTAGGGACTTTGAGATCTGACTCTGAAGTGAAGAGAAATGCGGAGAATGAGAGCTGGCATTCTGAACTGTGGCTGATGGTTTGCAAGCAATGGCCTTCCTGGAAAGAAGTGGTGTCATCTAACAAAACCCAGGGAGAATGGGTTTGTCAAGTCTCCCAACCACACCTTGAAGATTCATATGCCCGAGAACAGAAGGAGAGAGAGGAAAACACAAGGCACTGCACAAGAGTCCACACACAGGTCATGGCTTAAAAAAAACAGCAATGATAAAGGAAACACTTAGGATTTCCTTAACAAAAGATTCTAGGGGAAAGACGCCGGAGAAGGCAATGCCAACCCACTCCAGTACTCTTGCCTGGAAAATCCCGTGGACGGAGGAGCCTGGTAGGCTGCAGTCAGTCCATGGAGTTGCTAAGAGTTGGACACGATTGGGCGACTTCACTTTCACTTTTCACTTTCATGCATTGGAGAAGGAAATGGCAACCCACTCCAGTGTTCTTGCCTGGGGAATCCCAGGGACGGGGGAGCCTGGTGGGCTGCTGCCTATGGGGTTGCACAGAGTCAGACACGACTGAAGCGACTTAGCAGCAGCAGCAGGGGAAAAACTCAGGAACAATACCGAAGGAGGTGGTAATGGTGGTTGTCATGGTGGTGGTCATTTTTGCTAGGAGGAATAGACCTTAAAATAAACATACTGAAGTATGTAGAGTACACATAAACCTGAAACAAGGAAGGTCAGTCCCTCCTGAAGAGGAATTGGACAAGTGGGGCAGGGGAAGGGATGGGTGTTTACTTTTTTCCCATAAACATTTGTGTATCTTGTGAATTATCTGCTGTGGGACATATAACCTATTTTAAAATAAACCAGTTCTTTCTGGACAAAAATAAAGATGTGTGCACAATACTTTTAAAAAACTTGGTTTACACATTTGACTCCCCTTAAATTTTGTTAATGAAGCACAGAGCCTGGGTTGCTTGACAATCAAGGCTCTAACTACGACCAGGACGTGACAGTATATAGCTTGCTCAAAAGAAACAGCCATGGGTCAAGAACTCTCATTCCTATTGGATATGCATGTGGCTGCGGGGGGCGGGGGATGCAACATAAAGGAAGAGCTTTGGTTGAGAAAGGTAAAGGACATCGTTTCAGTAACTTTTTTAAGATCGAGAGTGATGCTTTCCTGACACAACTGGTTAACAAAACGGCTAGAGAAAGAAGATGGGGTACTTCAACGACCCAGGCCTCGACTGAGAACTGCATTCACGGAAAGACGGTCATCTGAAACCTGTCCTGACTTGGCTGACCATTTCATCCCTGAGACGCTAGAAACCTGATCTAGGCTCGGGAGAGAACTGTGCTCCCCACCCCCTGGTGACATTTCAAGAATGGAGGATGCTGTTCAGCCTGCCCCGTGCTCTGGTGACCTTCTAGCGTTGCATGGATGACACATCACAGGATTTCCTCAACTGCGCCCTGGCGTCCTGCTGGGGTGTCTTTCTCATTTTTTCCATGGTACACACAGTCACTGCATCATAGTCCAAACAGACTGTCCAGCGATGCCTCTGTAAACATGAGTCACATGTGAAGTTAAGGAGATCTGCGTTCGGTTCAGAGACAGCAGAGCTCCTTAGGCATATCGTCTTCACGTACGAGGTATGGGTTGATGAGAGTCCTATGATTTCCTGCCAAGGTGCCTGAATAGCACTTGGGGACTGACTTCCTGTGGCAGCCACCAGAGCCGACACAGATTCTGCTCTTCCCGATCCTAAACGTCCGTTCCAGGGGGAAGTTCTCCATCTTCTGGATGAGAAAACATCATTCTCTCTCCATTTTATCACCTCTGTGGGCTTCTCTCAGTTTGGTCTTTGATGTCACCGCCTTGTCTAGCCTGGATCAAGCCACCTCAAGCCCAAGGGCAAACCCTTTTCTTGTTTCCCCTTGAAGAATGAAGGCCACCCATTTCAACCTCCTGAAATGACTCATTCCCCCTCCTCTACCTGTTGTGAAATCCTACTCATCCTCTATGGTCCATCTCACCAGCTACCTCTTCTTGGATGAGCCCAACTGGTTATGAGCTCTCTAACTCCTGTACCCCAGGAGTCAGTTCATTTTGACTTGAGTTTAGTTATAAATGTGCATGTCCCTTTGGAAGGCTCTTGGAAAATCCCCTGAATGGGGCCAGAGGCATTCCTGATGTGTCTGTGACTCTACTTTCTGAGCAAGATGCAAAGGCCTATGAGTCCCTTCTGAAAAATCGCTTGCCTTTCTGCAGTGAGCAAGATGAGTTATATTGTATCTAAAGTCTTTCCAGAATTCCTTCCAGGATTTTGCTTGTGAATTTGATAATTAATTGACTAACAGAGAGATAAAAGAGAGACACAGATAAGTGTAGATAGATAGATAAGGGAGCGATGTGATCAGGGGTGTCCCAGGTAAGGTATAACTAAGCTCCAATTAGATATCACTATGACTGTCAGTGTCTCTGTGGAGCAATTCACAGAGTGAGGACGTCATCCTGCCTCTTCATGCCTGCGAGTTGCGTGGTCATGCTAGCGGAAGCTCTGCAGGTCAAGCTCCGCCCCTTTGTTATCTACCTGGGTTGCTAAGCAGTTAATTCCATGAGCTCCATCTTGAGATATCAGGACCACGAATAAAAGAGCAAGTAAAAGGCGACACAGAAATGACCAGGGAATAGAGGGAGCTAAATCCCACTTAGTGTCTCCTGGTTTCAATTTCACTGTGATCTAGAATCATTAGCAGTCTCCAGTATGGGAAGCTGGCCAATTTTGCCAGCACTCGTGATGACATTTCATCCTCCCAGCGTAGGGTGGATGCATTGAGGGCAGCTTTCATCTTTCCATCTTGTTCAGTCTGGATAACCAGCTTTCTCTGACTACATAGGCAGACGCAAGGGGGCCCCTTTCTGCACTGAGATTCCTCTAGATTCACACTGAACACATTATACATAATTGAGCAAATCTGCCACCCTAGCTGTGAACTCTCACATCGTTTCTCCTTATTCCAGGAGCCTAGAGAGAAGCAGGAACCTACCAAGAGTGTGATGTGAGAGAAAACCAGTGGAGATTGGAGTGTCTTATCGACATACTCAAGTCAGCCCCAGTCCCTTGACTTCCTAAGGGCAGTGTATTATTTTCCATTACATTTCGTCCAGTGGCATAAAAAAATGTGCCTAATGCTAGTACATATTTCAAATGCCAGCTCACAGGAGGGAACAATTTCCCAACAGTGTTATCTAGCTTCTTCTTGAGTTCCCTGGGTTGAGGTCAGTCTTTGTAGTTAATATTGGGTTCCTGACCCAAACACAGCCTGTGCCAGTTATGAAATCAGTTTTCCACGCTTTGGATAAAGAGGTGACCGTGGGAACATGTCCTGCTCTGTCTCCAGCTTTGGCGGAGTCACTTAAAACCCAACCCAGCCTGGCTGTCCTGTGCCTACACGGAAATCGGGATAGACAAGGACCATCCAGAGGGAGGAAATGGACCCATTCTGCAAAGCCAGCCTTGGTGTATGGAGCAAAGGAGAGTATCCTTCCCATTCAGGAGGAAAAGCATCTCTTTAGCTACTTATTAAGCAACACTGAAGTAATCTTGAAAGCTGTTCCTTTATAAGGAAAAAAATATGGACCTAATCTATTCAGAGAAAAAAATCCAAAATGCAGATAAAGACTGATGAATAGAAACAGGTTATTTTAACATTGTTGCTAAAAACATGAAATAAGGGACTGAATGAATATATAACAGTTGTGGCCCATTGATTATTATGTAACTCAAAATTATTTTACATGAGAAAATGGGAGTGATACAGTTTAGGTGAAGGCATAAAGGTTTATTCATACCATCATGTCATAAATAAAAACATTTATGCACATAAAAAGCCGGAAAGTTCACTAAAAAGTAAGAAATTATCTAGAAATAGATTTAAAATTTTTAATAGAAATATACCAGGTGGCTATAAGGGCTTCCCAGGTGGCTCAGTGGTAAGGAATCCCCCTGCAATGCAGGAGATGTGAGTTTGATCCCCGGGTCAGGAAGACCCCCTGGAGAAGGAAATGGCAACCCAATCCAGTACTCTTGCCTGGGAAATCCAAAGGACAGAGGAGCTTGTTGGGCTGCAGTCCATGGGGTCACAGAGAGCTGGACACAACTGAGTGCCTAAACAGCAACAGGTGTCTATGAACAACAAACATTTATTTCTTGCAGTGCTGGAGGCTGGGAAGTCTTAAGGTCAAGGTGCTGGCAGACTGGATGTCTGGTAAGGATGTGTTATCAGGTTATAGACAGCCTCACATGGAGGATGGGGTGAGGGAGCTCTCTGGGTCTCACTTACTGGGCTTCCCTGGTGGCTCAGAGGTTCAAGCATCTGCCTGCCTGGAATGCGAGAGACCTGGGTTCAATCCCTGGGTTGGGAAGATCCCCTGGTGGAAGGAAATGGCAACCCACTCCAGTACTCTTGCCTGGAGAATCCCATGGAGGGAGGAGCCTGGTAGGCTACAGTCCATGGGGTCACAAAGAGTCAGACACGGATCTCTTCTATTAAGGGCGTTAATTCCACTCATGAGGCTTTATCCTCATGACCTAATCACTTCCCCAATGCTCACCTCCAAATACCTTCACATTGGGGGATTAGGTTTCAGTACATACATTTTAGGGTGGGGAGGATACAAACATTCAGCCTGGAGCAATGGTGACTTTAATTTTCTTCTTCATATTTTTCAAAGCTTCTGTTACATACATATAGCACTTGGAAATATGAAGGAAATGTATTTTTTTTAATCTAGGTAACCAATAGTGAAGTCGCTCAGTTGTGCCCAACTCTTTGCGACCCCATGGATAGTAGCCTGCACCAAGCTCCTCCGTCCATAGGATTTTCAAGGCAAGAGTACTGGAGTGGGTTGCCATTTCCTTCTCCAGGGAATCTTCCCAACACCATCTGAGCCACCAGGGAAGTCCAACCAGTAGGAAACACAAAGCTTCGACTTTGCTCCCAGGTGATTGTATAGGAGGATATTTTATCAGGGCAACTACAGCGCTGACCACAGGAGTTTCATGAGTCCTCTATGGGAGGTTTAACTCTGAAACCCAAGATGCCCATCATTTCCTTCTCATCTCCTTTACCCCATCCCTGCTGGCTTCCTGAATCCCCATGTGTTGGAAAGCCCATGAGCCATGGAAGTGCTTAGAAAGATCAGTTGAATTCCTTCATGTAGACGTTTAAACTGGAGAATATGAGGAAAGAAATGAGAAGGCACACAAAGAGATCCCAGATCAAAAACAGCCAGGGCAGTTGCGGTCAAATTAAAAGATGCTTATTCCTTGGAAGGAAAGTTATGACCAACCTAGATAGCATATTGAAAAGCAGAGACATTACTTTGCCAACAAAGGTCCGTCTAGTCAAGGCTATGGTTTTTCCTGTGGTCATGTATGGATGCAAGAGTTGGACTGTGAAGAAAGCTGAGCGCCGAAGAATTGATGCATTTGAACTGTGGTGTTATAGAAGACTCTTGAGAGTCCCTTGGACTGCAAGGAGATCTAACCAGTCCATTCTAAAGGAGATCAGCCCTGGGATTTCTTTGGAAGGAATGATGCTAAAGCTGAAACTCCAGTACTTTGGCCACCTCATGCGAAAAGCTGACTCATTGGAAAAGACTGATGCTGGGAGGGACTGGGGGCAGGAGGAGGAGGGGATGACAGAGGATGAGATGGCTGGATGGCATCATCAACTTGATGGACGTGAGTTTGAGTGAACTCTGGGAGATGATGATGGACAGGGAGGCCTGGCATGCTGCGATTCATGGGGTCTCAAAGAGTTGGACACGACTGAGTGACTGAACTGAACTGAATGACCTCCAAAGTAATGACTTCCTGGTATCCTATAGTCCTCTCCCACACTGAGGCTGAGCCATAGTAACTTGATTTGGCTAATGGGACATCATGAACAGGTCACAAGTAGGTGTTTAATAGGCACTTGCCACTAGGGTTGGCTCTCATGGAACCCTGGACCACCATGCCATTAAGACACCCAGGATAAAGGGCTCCATTGAGAGAGATCCAGTTAGGCCAGATTTGTCTCAGTTGAGCCCAGAGAAGACCAGTAGGAGAATCACCCCTTCAACACACTGAATCATGAGAAAGTTAAAAAAAGCAAACAAACAAGAAAAAACATCGTAATTTTCAGCCACTAAATCTTGATGGTGATTTGTTATCAGCAAGAGCTATCTGAGGCAGCCAGAGCAGGACCTCCTGCTGCTGAAGCCCCCACCTTGAGCCCTTTCTTTCCCAAACTGCTTCTCTCCCTGGCTCACCTGGGCCCAGCTGGGTGTCTGTTCCGGGATACTCTGAGATTTCCATCTTCCCTATCTGCCCCTGTAGTCATACAGCAACTGCGCATTATAAGGCAGGAGCTGTCAAACCCCAGCATTCAAAGAGCTGGGTCAAAATGTATCTTTAAGCGAGGGATGTGGTGGGTCTTCCCTACCATGACACCTCCATCCTGGAGTGCTGTCATCACAAAGTAAGAGATCTGTTGTGTTGTTGTTCAGTTGCTAAGTCACGTGTGACTCTTGTGATAGCATGCTCTGTAGCCGGCCAGGCTTCTCTGTCCATGGGATTGCCCAGGCAAGAAACACTAGAATGTGTTGCCATGTCCTTACCTGACCCAGGGATCAAACCTTGATTGTAAATATGTCTTGTAGGGGATTAAAAGATTTTACCTATTTTTAGATAATCAATCAATCAGAATTTATTACGATTCTGTAGGGCTTCTCAGATGGCGCTAGTAGAAAGGAACCCACCTGCCGGTGCATGAGATGTAAGAGACTTGGGTTCAATCCCTGGGTCAGGAAGATTCCCTGGAGGAGGGCATGGCAATCCACTTTAGTATCTTGCCTGGAGAATCCAAAGGACAGAGGAGCCTGGCAAGCTACAGTCCACGGGATCGAAAAGAGTCAGAGACGACTGAAGCGACTTAGCTCACATGCAGTTTGTTCCACGGAAAAAGGAAAGCCAGAAGTTTGGAACCCCTATATAACATGTTTTAGGGCTTGGAAACCCTGGCTGCATTTCTAATCCCTTCACCTAGGGGTCAAAGCCAGGCAGCATCTCCTTGCACTCTCCTTTCCCCGCCGCTCTCTCCTTCCCTTCCTCCTGACCTCAAGTGTCAGCCTTTTCAAAATACGAATGCAGTTTGCTGTTCACCTGTATCACTAGGCCCAACTCAAGTTATGCTCCTTATGTGGAACGTTCTTTATTATTATCGATCCCCATCCACCTGGACCTTTGCTGAACTTTTGGTGTCTGTCACTATCTTCCACCCTCTAGACAGACAGAATCCACCAGCTCCTGTTTTTAATGCCCACCGTGTATTTATCCAAACTCCTAAATTACTTGGTAGGGTTTACCTAAGCCCAGAAGTCTCTGCCCTTTCCCCTCCCTGAGGGCAGTGACTTTTCTATATTCATCCTCTTGTCTCTGGGAATCCCCTGAGCACAGTCCCTGGCACAGAGACAGGATTAATACAAGTATCTGTTGATTGTGTGAAAGTCAGGGGTTGTCTTTGGCGGCGTTTAAAGTCCAAGAGAAAGAAAGGCGTCTGTACCCTGTACTGGTCACGTGTCTTTCTCTGACTCTCATCTCCTGCTGTGGTCCTTTGTCCTTTTCTCCTCCATGCGGAGGCTTATGAAAACCAGCCAACTCACCACAAGCTGCTTGGCCCGATCTTTAACTGGGGAAGGTATCCAGTAGTTTTGGAAGAGTTTGGGTTCATGAGTATCATATATAAATATGATACTCAATATGAAAGTGAAAGTATTAGTTGCTCAGTCATTTCCGACTCTTCTTGACCCCATGGACTATAGCCTGCCAGGGTCCTCTGTCCATGGGATTCTCCAGGCACGAATCTGGAGTGGATTGCCATTCCCTTCTCTAGGGGATCTTCCCGACCCAGGGGGCGAACCCAGATCTCCTGCATTACAGGCAGATTCTTTACTGTCTGAGCCGCCAGGGAAGCCCCATGAATAGATTAAGGTATTTATGAGAAATCTCTGCTGAAGACCAGTTCTGAACTTTTGGTGTCCACTTGATACCTCCAGCTGGATATCCCCATGTGCTGTGCTAAGTTGCTTCAGTCGTATCCAACTCTTTGTGACCCTATGGACTGTAGCCTGCCAGGCTCCTCTGTCCATGGGGTTCTCCAGGCAAGAATACTGGAGTGTGTTGCCATTTAAAGCACTTCAAACTCAACAGTTCCCAAAGTAGTAGATCAACTCCATCCCACAAATCTGCTTCTTATCCATTGACTGCCTGCCCATTGCCTGATCTCCCAGCCTCAACACCTCCCTGTCTTGTCAGCTCAGAAAATGACATGCTGTCTCTCCATTCTACCCCCACAATAGTTCTCACTTCCTTTCCAGACTCCACCTTCCACCCCAGGACCTCCTTGTCTCTCACCAGTGCTCCTTTAAATAGCCGTCTAATTGGTCTCCAACTTTCTCTCAGTTTTTTTCCTGACATTTGGTAACAGGTTAATTTTGCTAAAGTGCAAGTTTGAACAAGCCATTCCTCTGCTGGTAGGCTTCCAGTGGTTTCCTGTGGCTTATTCACTGAATGAAGTCCAGACTCCTTAGTTGGCACCTTCACCGTCGTGGATGGTAACAAACCCGTCTAATCAGACGCCATCTCTTGGGAAGGGACAATGTGAGTAGGGGCAGCAAGAGGCATTGTTCATTCAACAAATATAGATTAGCACCAACCATCTGTTATGTCTGTTCTAGGTTCTGGGGGAGAGTGAAGTCCTTGATTTTATGGAGCTTACATTTGAAAAGACAAAAAACAAAGTCATTAATATCTGTTTTTAAGATGACCTTGGTCTTGAAAAATGAGGAGTTTGATAGATTGTATAGCTTGCCTTGGCCCCCAGTTCTTCCCTTTTCCCTACATCCAAGCTTTTTGTCGCATGACCGGGAAGTTCCTTCCACTAAAAGTAGCTGGACTTGTCCCTACTGAACTTTGGGCTGAACCATGTGGCTTGCTTTGACCAATGGGACGTTAGCAGATGTGATGCAATCAGAGGCTTGCAGCAGGCTTGTGTGGTCAAGCTGGTCCCTCGTGAACTTCTGCTCCTGCTGTAAAAATACTGCCCCAAGTAGACTGCTGGTCCCGGAAGAATGAGAAAAATGTGAAGTACTAAACCGAGGTCTTTCCAGGTGGTGCTAGTGGTAAAGAACCTGCCTGCCAAGGCGGGAGACTAAGAGATCTGAATTTGATCCCTGGGTCAGGCAGATCCCCTAGAGGAGGGCATGGCAACCCACTCCAGTATTCTCGTCTAGAGAATCCCACTGATAGAATCCCATGGATGGAATCCCATCGTGACTGGTGGACACGACTGAAGTGACTTAGTGCATACACACACACACACACACACACACTGTAACCAAACTGCAAATAAACTGTTGTTTTAAGACACTGAGTTTTGGGGAGATGGCTTATTGTACAGCGTTACTGGGACAAAAGCTGGCTGACCCAAGGATCTTTAATTCTAACCTCCATGAGATCTACTTGACATCCTTGTCTTGGAGGGACTGGGCTGTTGCTAGATGGGTTCTCAAACTTCCTTACTTCCACACAAGAAAAGCTATGCAGGAAGTGCCTTAATCTAGCCCTCAGCATCTAAGAAGCCTGAGTATGTCCTTTCCTTGCAGTCTGAAAATGCCTAAGACAATGTCTCCTTTACTATCATGAGGTCCTCGAGAGGAGAGATTGTTCCTGATGGCTCTGCTGTGGGCACAGAGCTGGTGTAGTGCGTGGTACATTCCACTAGGTGTAGAATCAGATGAAACTCCTCTCAAAATTAGTGGATTTAACGAAGCAATCCTCCCTAGATCTTCTCTTGGAAGACCTTGCCTGTGCAAGAGACTAAGGTCCGTTCAGTTTCTCAGTCTACCTTGCCATCCACCCACTCGTGGGGGCTGGAAGGCATTCTGTCAGCTCTGGGAAATAAAGGCAAATTAGGCATGACTGATCCTTGTCCTTACAGAGATCACAGACTCACAGGAGAAACAAATGGACTATTCCCAGGGGTGAGATAAAAATCTTTCAGAAAGGAGAGCAAGATTCTGAGGTAGTACCGTCTCATGGGTCAGAGAAGACTTCAAGGATAAGACAACGTTTGAAATGACTTTGATAGGCAAGGGGGAAATTAACAGGTATAGAAGCGGGGAGATTCTGGGGAGAAGATATGAAAGTGAATGAGCTTAAAATCTATGATGAGAGTGCGAGGGTGCGTGGGGTGAGGAGGGGGTGCAAAGTGGTGGGAACAAGGTAGAAAGTCAGGTTTGGCCAGATGCAAGAGCCTTGTATTCTACCTAAGGAATCTGGACTAGGTCCTGAGGGCACAGGGGAGCAGTGAAGATGTTGAGCAGGGATGTGACATGTTTGGATTTTGTATATTTAAAAGATCCCTTGGGCAACAATGCCTTGGGAAGGGACAAGGGAGCTTGTTAGGTCATTGCAGTGATAAAGCAGGGAGATGTAGGTGCCCTGAAGGGTAGGCAGAAACCTAGACAAGGGGAGGGGCGGTAGGGTTAGGAGGCTGATGGATGGACCTTGTTTCTGGGGGCAGGGGTCTGGGGAGAGAGGTGTCACAGGTGACTCCCAGATTTCTGCTGGGAGCCTTGGGGTGGGGGGCTGGGGATAGAAGATGGACTGGCCATGTGTATCGGGGGACTGTGGGACCTCCAAGTGTATGGTTCATAGGCAGTTATACACTCGACCTCGGGAGAGAGATGTGTTTGGGTTTCTTGTGTGTAAAGGTGGTGGAAATTATGAGTTTGCTTTCTATTTGGCCTGGTGCTTGAGCTGGTGTTGGCAGAAGCACTGAGGAGTCTCCCCACATGGTAGGCAGGTTTCTGAAGCCCCAGAAGGATCCCCAGGTGGCATGAAAGACGTTATCCTAGGATGTTCAGGTGGGGAACACCTTTGTGCTGGGAGAAGCCTCCCCAGGCCCCAGAGGTTAGCAGATGTCAGGAGTGCTGGGTAAATGAATGGATGAATGACGTTCCCCTGACCCTTGGAAGTCACAGATGGAGAACCAACATTAGGCCCCACCCATGGGAAGATTCTGTGGGTTCAAATTCTGAATCAACCAAGTTCAGATTTCCCACAATTCCATACTTTCCAGTGGTCCTCAGGTGATTTCTAGAATCTCTTGGGGGAACTTCCTGAGAATGCAGATTCCCAGGCCCCATAGACAGCTATTTTGATTTAGAAGGTCTGGGCTGGAGCCTGTGTCCGACTGTTTGTGACCCCATGGACTGTAGCCCACCAGGCTCCTCTGTCCGTGGGGAGTCTCCAGCCTAGAACACTGGAGTGGGTTGCCATGCCCTCCCCCAGGGGATCTTCCTGACCCAGGATTGAACCCAGGTCTCCCGCATTGCAGGTGGATTCTTTACCCTCTGGAGCCTAGGAACCTGCTTTTGAAAAAGCTCCTGAAGTCGTTCTGAGGCTGATGTGATGTGGATGATATTTTGGGAAAAACCGCTTGTGCTGGGTCTTCCCCACTTCCCCATCCTGGTCTGCTCTCTGCTTTCATTCACTGTGTTCTGTGCCCAGGGAAGCTGCCATCTGGGGCCTGCGCCACCTGGGCTTCTTTGGTGTCTGACTACCATTTGGGTTCAACCAATGGGGAGCAGGAGGTGGGTGGGAGGAGCCATGGTGGGCCCTGACTCCCCCTCCACTCCAGGCTGTGGTTTGGCAGTGGCTGCATCCTCAGTTCCTGCTGGGCAGCCCCTCTCTGCTCCTGCCACATTTTGCGCCAGCTCCCTTTCTTTACCCCTTCTGGCCTAGCGGGTGGTACTTCCCCAGCACCCAGTCTCTGGGTGCTGCACCTTGTTGATTTCTCTTCACCTAACCTAGACCTCTAAATAATCTGTTCTTTACGTACTCTTCAGTCACCTCTTTGAGTGTGCCCTGTGCTTCCTGCCAAGATAGGAAAATAAAAACATTGACTGGAAAGAGGCGGGAATTCTGGGCCCAGTTCAGCTCAGTTCAGCTCAATTCAGCAAACATTTACCAAGCGAGGTCCTCTGAGTCGGGCTCTGTGCCAGGGACTGAGGACACAGAGCTCACTCAGACACGGCACCTGCCTGCAGAGAGCTCCCTGCTTAAGGGGAGGCAGAGCCTCAGAGTGCAGGGTGATGATGATGGAGCTTGGGGTGGCACTAGAGATGCAGGGGGGGACCACTGTGCCAGGAGTGCTAGGCAACAGAAGCTTCCTGGAGGCAGTGACATGAGGACGTCGGGAGGGCAGGAAAAGGATGAGGAAGAATGATTCAGGCAGAGACAGTTGTGAAGATGTGAATGGCAATGTCTGGGATGGCTGCCTGCAGGAGGAATGGAGGTGGGGTCTTTGTGCCCACTCCTCTGGAAGGCAGAGGAATGCTTCAGTCTTGAGATGTGGACTGCTCCCCTGGGACAGCTGCCAGGCAGGATGCCTCCACCTCCAGGTGATCTGTGTGGGCTGGGGGGAGGGGAAGGGCAGGGGAAGGCTCCCTTCCCAACCGCCATGATTTGGGCTCGTTTCGTTTTTTATTTTTTAAATCATATTATGCTGGACTCTATTATTTATTTATTTTGGTCTTGCCATGCAGCAAGTGGTTCTCAGTTCCCCAACCAGGGATCAAACTCATGACCCCTTGCACTGGAAGCATGGAGCCTTAAGCAGTGGAGAACCAGGGAGATATCCCTGGACTCATTTCCTCTTAGTGTTGCTCGCTCAATCGTGTCTGACTCTTTGCAACCCCATGGACTGTAGCCTGCCATGTTCCTCTCTCCATGGGATTCTCCAGGCCTGAATACTGGAGTGGATTGCCATTCCCTTCTCCAGGGAATCTTCCCAACCCAGGGATTGAACCTGGGTCTCCTGTACTGCAGGCAGAGTCTCTACCCTCTGAGCCACTAGGGGTTATCCCTGTTTCCTCTTAAAGCAGGTTTAATTCACCAGCCTACCAAGGCTCACCTGCCTCCTTCAGAGGGGTATCTGGGAAAAAAAAGAGGGAGATGAGATAGAGTATTGGGCCTGGGGTCCATGAGGTTAGGACAAAAGAAAAGCTCTAGCTGGTATGTACTTCAGGAGCTTCCCTGGTGGCTCAGACAGTAGAGAATCTGCCTGCAATGCAGGAGATCTGGGATTCGATCCCTGGGTCAGGAAGATCCCCTGGAGAAGGGAATGGCTACCCACTCCAGTATTCTTGCCTGGAGAATTCTATGGACTCCAGAGGAGCCTGGCAGACTACAGTCCATGGGTCACAGAGAGTTGGACACGAATGAGTGAATAACACACACACATGTACACACATGTACAACAGACCTCCCTGATTCCACAAACTATATCCATTGACTTTAAAGGCAAATGAGTCTGGAAAACTCCTGTTCATTCTTCAAAAGCCAACTGAGATTTCACCTCCTCCAGGAAGACTTCCTGGAACCCTCTAACTAGTTCTCCTTCTCTTGTATTCATCATAGTCTTTAGTAATTTGCGGGATCACCAGCCTGTCTAGCCCACTTGACTACTAGGTCCTCAAGTACATGGCTTAGACTGATTTGTCTTTCTTTCTAGGAGCCCCCCTTCCACACACACACTGGGCCTAGGGCATAGTAGGGTATCAGAAAATACTTTCTGAATTGACCTAAAAGGAATTCTTGCTGCACCAGGAGGAGTAATATTAATAGCGATATTATCAGCCCTTTAAGGAATGAGGAAACCAGCTCAAGGCAGAGGAGGGTATGATCACACAGCCCATAAACAGGGCAGGACAGGGACTCAAAACCAAACAAGCCTGTTGATTCCAAGTGCTTGAGAATACACGGCTGGGCTCCTCACACACATGGACACAGCAGGAGTGGTTGCCCAGTGCTGCCCAGCCAGGAGATTGAGAATAAGAGCCTTCATTGACGGAGCAATCATTCCTCGCCAGGAACTTCATTTGCATCAACTCACTTAACCCCGACAACACCTTCATATGGTATGTGTGTGATTATGGCCCGCTTTGATAGATTAGGATCCAGAGACTGGAAGTAGTTAAGAAATGCATCCAGAGTCATACTAAGAAGGTAAATCTTACAGTCGAACCCAGACTTATTCCAGAGCCTGTGCTTGCTCCAAACTATCGTAATTTCCCTGGGAACATGACACTAGCTTCAGCTTTAGGAAGAAAGAGAAAACATCTAGATACATTGGTAATAGGTTTGTAAGCTGAAATATGCCTCTGTATCATGGCAAAAAAGAAAAAGGATAATGTTTCTAGAGCTCAGTCACTCAGTCCAACCATTTGTGGCCCCATGGACTGTAGCCCACCAGGCTCCCCTGTCCATGGGATTCTCCAAGCAAGAATACTGGAGTGGATAGCCATTTCCTTCTCCAGGGGATCTTCCCAACCCAGGGGTCGAATCTGCATCTCTTGCGTCTCCTGCATTGGCAGGCAGATTCTTTACCATTCAGCCACCCGGGGAGTCCTGATGATGCTTCTAGAAGCATCCTTAAATTATAGTAATTCCGAGTTTTGGATCACAGAGTATATTGCATGGGCCGGGTGGAATGGGCTTATTCTGCTACTGAACAGCCGTGTGATCCTGGGCACATCGCTTCCCCTCTCTGGTCTTCATTGATTTTCAGATCTTGCAGAGCCTTGGTGAAAGTGTTTCCTCTTGGATGGCAAAGTCCATGGCAGTTCGTATCAAGCACAGTCTTTGAGCGCCCTCTACTGTCCAGCATATTAGAAAGCAGCGGCATCACTTGACTGACCAAAGTCCGTATGGTCAAATCTTTGCATGTGGTAGGTAGTAGTACATGTGATGTGAGAGCTGGACCATAAAGAAGACTGAGTGAGGAAGAACTGATGCTTTCTAACTTGGTTCTGGAGATGACTCTTGAGAGCCCTTTGGACAGAAAGGAGATCAAACCAGTCAGTCCTAAACGAAATCAACCCCGAATATTCATTGGAAGAACTGCTGCTGAAGCTGAAGCTCTGATACTTTGGCCACCTCATGCGAAGAGCCGACTCACTGGAAAAGACTCTAATGCTGGGAAAGACTGAGGGCAAGAGGGGAAGGGGACAACAGTGGATGAGATGGTTGGATGGTATCACCGACTCAATGGACATGAATTTGAGCAAACTCCAGGAGACAGTGAAGGACAGGGAGCCTGACATGCTGCAGTCCATGGGGTCACAAAGAGTTGGACACGACTGAGCAACTGAACAACAATACCTCTGTCCAATTACAGCACCGTCAGTGGTGTAGGTTGTTCAGTTGGAAGAAAAATCAGTCTGTGCATGACACAGTGGTGAGCAGTGAAGGGCAGCCACAGAAGTCCACGGCATAAAGCAAAAGCTGGTCCTGCTCCACTCCATCAAAGGCTTAGAGGCCCTGTTCATCCTTCCCACACAAGTTCAACCATTTCTGATACACTTTTCCCAAGTGATTGCACGTTCCCTCTACACCCACACAGAGTACCAGCTCTGTTTCCACAGCATCACATTGTGATGTTTTCACATTGCCTATCGACACATTTGTCTTTTGAAGCACAAAAGGCCTGGGGTTACTCACCTTTATAGTCTCTTTCTCTCTCTGCCCCCTGGGAGAGTATATAACACACAGGCCCTCTAAACAAGTTTATTGCATGGCTAATGAACAAAGAGAAGGAATGAATCAAGGAGAAAGAGAGAGAGGGAGCCCTCTGGGAAGAGGTTGGGGTGGGAGCAACAGGAAGCACAGGAAGTTCTGAGATAGGAACTAGGGAGCCTTGGGTTCAGCAAGGTTCCCCGCTGATCTCACAGTGCACTGGCATCTTGGGAAAATCTTGTGAAAAAGTGTGGAAGGGGTTTCGTGAAGGGGACCAATGGAGGGCCTTCGGGGTGCTGCTGGGGTGCTGGATAAGGTGTGCTCGTCTTGGGAAAATGCTTTGAGCTGTACACTTACATGCGCTCAGTTTCTGCATCTTTCAGTGTGTATGTTGCACTTTGATAACAAGCTTTTGTAAATAATTTCAGGGAGGAGTGGGTGTGTCTGCTTGTGCCTTGTTCCAAATGTAGAGGCAGGCCAGTGAATTTCTTTCAAAGAGCTCTCTCCCTCTCTCCGTATGTTGTCTGAACGTCTAGCTTCAGAGCACCTTGTTTTAGGGAAACCGATACTCTGTGGTCAGACCCACTGGACTTTATCAGTGTTGGACACCCTGGCCCACTCCCTCTTTCTTGAAACACTTCTGTCCCTTGGCTTCCAGGAATCCAGTTTTTTGCTCTCTGTTGGCTACAGCTCCATCCCCTTTGCTGGACTCTCTTCCAAGAACATTCCTTGATGTTCCCAAGGGTTCTGTGCTAGGCCTGCCTTGTTTTTAACTCTGCAAATTCCCCCTGGATGACCTCATCCCCTCTCCTGGCCAACCCTGTGCTGATGACTCACAAATACATATCTCTAGCCCATCTCTCTCTCCTGAGCTGTGGGCAACTTACCCAACTGCTTCTCTGACATCTCTCACTAGGAACTCTGCGCTACATGGACGAAGTCCATTTCTCTCTACACCTCTATCCAAAACCATAGTCCTCCTTAAAAGTGAATGTCGCCCAGTTCCGTCTGACTCTGAGACCCCATGGACTGTAGCCCACCAGGCTCCTCTGTTCATGGGGCTTCTCCAGGTGAGAAGACTGGAGTGGGTTGCCATGCCCTTCTCCAGGGGATCTTCCCAATCCAAGGATCGAACCCAGGTCTCCCACATTGCAGGCGGATTCTTTACCATCTGAGCCAGCAGGGAGGCCCCCACGACCGTGGAACCATTCATGGAAATAAAGGGACACATAAGGAAAACCATGTGAGCTGCCAGGGAAGCCCTATAGCTCAGATGGTCCTGCTTACGTGTTCCTTGTTTCTGTGAATGGTTCCATCGTCTATTTGGGGGTTGGGTTTAATCCCCACGGTAGACTGTATTATTGTTCAGCAAATCCTCATTCTGCCTTCCTTTCCATTTTGGAGCAGAGTATACTTGTGCACTTCATTGACTTCGGGCTTGTCCATGGGTCTTGCTTTGAACAAACGAATGACTGCATGGCCGTTCCTAACAGAGGCTCTTATGGCACTCTGCTGGGAGGCACCTGTGTTCCTACTTCCCCTGGGGCTCCTCCCATCTGTCATGAGGAGACCCTGGGTGCCTGAATAGCAGACACGTGAGATAAACCTGAGCTCGACCTAGAGCCTGGAGCTGAGCCCAACTGAGTTAGGTTGAGCCCAGCTGACCCACAGGCCCATGTGCAAGAAATAAATGTTTGTTATTGTAAGCCAGTAAGATGTTTGTACTTTTCCAACCCCTCCCTCCCCACATTCAACCAAGACTTGTCGGTTCTGCCTCCTATCTCTGTCGATGCATCCAGTGCTCCCATTTCCCACTGCTGTGCTCTAGTCCAGCCTTTTCTTATCTCTTGCAAGTCTTTTTACTGCTTTCCTCACATTTGGTCATATCCCCTTTAGTCCAATTGCCCCACTGCCGGCAAAGTGATCTTGCTAAAATCCAGTTTCATCCCTTCTTCAGGTGCCCTAAGGGCTTGCGATCACCTAGAAAATGTCCACATCCGTGGACTCCTTAACTCTAACCTCGATACTCTGGACCCTGCCATCTCCCCCACTCCTCTCTTGCCCCTTCTCCTCCACCCTCTGTCTACACGCACCTCTTCAGCTTCAGGAGAGCCCCCATGTTCTTTCTTGCCCTGGGCGTGGCCAGGCCTTCCCCACGGCGAGGACCAGAGTCCACTTCCCTTGCCCAGTTGCACGTGGATCCCACCTCTCATCCTTCAGGGGTCACCTTAGGAATGGGTTGTTTTTAGGGAGTCTCCTCTGATTCCTGTTTATCGATCTGGGTGAAATCCAATTTCTATTTGCTCCCCCAGGACCCTGAGCTTTTTTCTACCCAAACGCAGGAGCTGTTTTCTCACTCTAATTTGCTTGTCTTTCCTAGTAGACTTGAGCTCTCACGAATGCACGAATTATGTCTAACTTGTTCATCCTTTTATATTCCTAGTGTTTAAAAAGGTGCTTGTGTTCATTCTCCGAGTTCAAAAATTGTTAAATCAACACCATGGGAAAATAATACGAACGGGCTAAAGAAGTCCAAGATGGAAACAAAAACCACAGAAGGGACTCAGAGAATATTTAGTTTCATCCTTTCATCGTACTGTTGGGGAAACTGAGGCTCAGAGAGCTTGACTAGACCAAGGCCCCAGAGGCTGTCAGAGACAGAGCTGGAATTAGAAGGTTCTGATGGGACTGCCTGGGCTCTATCTGTTGTCTAGTCTGAGGAATTTAAATAATTTAATTTAGGTTCTTAGCACCTGCAAGGTTAGCATCACCTGGGAGTTGGTTGGATCAGTCCCTGCCTTAGACCTACTGTATCAGAATCATTTTAACAAGATCTTCAGGTGCTTTGTAGATACAATTAAGTCTGAGAAACACTGGTTTCTATAACCAGGGGGACAGCTAGCCTGTCTTAAAGGCCATTCCAATTCATACAAGAAAGCCAGCTGGTACAGCAGGAGAGAAAACCCAGCTAAAATGTCGGTGGTGTTCTATGCATGCTGTAGAGAAAAGGCCAGACGTATGGGCCTCTCACCTTCCAGAGTTCCGGATAGTTTGGGAGTCGAGGACCTGGCCTGCAGTGGGGAGGGGGTGGGGGGTAGGGGTAATGGTTCAACTTCAGGTGAGGTGAAAGAAGGAGCCTTGCATTAAAGGAAAATCCCAGGAGCCTAGCTGGCCAGCAAGCCTAATGCTGCAAATTTCCAACTTTCACAGCAATAAAATCTAAAGAAAAAATTGTATAAATAAACGTTTACAAGATGATAATTCTCCCCCTGCTTTTCACCACCACCCCTGGTGGTGAAAGTGGCACACTCCTACTGCATAGTGATGGTGTCAACTGCAGCCTGTTGAATAAACACAACAATATGTAGCAACAACTATGGCATCGTTGCCCTCCCTGGCCCAAGTAATGCCATTCATGGGAAATAACCCTACGGAGATAATTCAACAGAAGTGCAAAGCTATGTATGCAGATGTTTGCTACAGTGGACAGTGGGAAAACACTGAATAAAAAGGGAATGATGGAGTAAATTGCGATTTGGTATCATGATTTAATTATAAAATAGCTGCTGTGTCTCACTTCATCTGCTTGGGCTACAGTGGTATTGAAGAGCATGGTCTCTGGGTTTCTGGTTCTGACTCTACCCTTTTTACTGCATGATCTTGGGCAAGTTTATTGAACTGCCCTATGTCTTAGTTTCCACATCTGTAAAACAAAGATAATAACAATGTCTCATTCATAGGATTGCTGTAAGGATAGAATGATTTAATTAAAGGGTCCCGAATAGCACCTCTCTATAAATTCATATTACTATTATTTTTAGGAGCTTCCCTGGTGGCTCAGGCAGTAAAGAATCTGCCTGCAATGCAGGAGACCTGGGTTCAGTCCCTGGGTCAGGAAGATCCCCTGGAGAGGGGAAAGGCTATCCACTCCAGTATTCTTGCCTGGAGAAATCTATGGACAGACGAGCTTGGCTGCTACAGTCCATATGGTTGCAAAGAGTCGGACAGGGCTGAGTGGCTAATGCACATTATTTTTCAGGGTCAAATTAAACGGCCTGGTCCTGTCATTCCAGCTGACACAGGAATGCTTGTCCTCCACCCTCCAGGCCCGACCTCCTGTGATCATCCGAGACCCCCCCGGGATGTTTCCTCAGCCCTCCTTGGAATTAGCCTGGTTTTCTAGCCTCATGGAGAGAAAACAAGAGAACTAGCTCAGTTGGCCTGTACATTCCTTTCTTTGTGGCTCTTGTTGCTCTCATGGTGTTGCTGTTGAAACAGGCGATCCAGGGGCTGTCGTGAATTCTTCCTCCCTCAGAATTTTCCCTGACTGCGTTAACTCCACCCTGTACCGGCCTGGGGAGCACACACAGGTGCACTCACGCGGGCACGTACACAGCTGCCTTCTGTAAGCCTCTCCCCCAGCCTGCCTGAGGCCTTGCTGCGGGACTGAGCCGGGTCCCTCCCTCCTTCTCCCAACCCCTAGGTCTGTTTGCACTTAGTGCCCTAGAATGGCATTCTTTTCAGTGGATCATCCTACTTGTTGATATCAACAGCTACCATTACCTGAAAGCCAGACGTGTGCCTGCCAGGTGTTTTGCTGCTGTATCTTTACAAACATCAGCCTTCAGAATAAAATAAGGTAGGTACCATTATTCCTATCATACAGCTGGAGCCTCTGAAGTTCAAGCATGTGTTGGTGTTTGCTGGAGATTCACAGTTTGTAGGTGAAAAATCTGAGGTTTTAACCCTGGTTTGACTTCAAAGCCCACACTCAGAAATGCTACCCTAAGTAGGGACATAAGCAAGATGTTTATGATAAATGGGAACTTAAAAAATAAAAGGAAAATTGCAGCATCACCACAGTGCATCGAGTGGTGCCAAAATATGGCTCTGTGCAGACAGTGTCAAGCATGGTTGCTGTGCAAGGGCGACGGGATTGGGTATAAGGTTTCCTTTTAAGTCATTTGTTTTAGTGACAGTTGTTATATAGATTTTATGATTTTTAAAAACCTACTCTCCATTTTCAGAAATGACTGCCTTTAACCCACCATCTTTCAGCCTTGATTGATCATAAGAATTACCCGGAGGGACTTTTAAAAGATACCCAATGCCTGGGCGTGTGTGTGTGTGTGCGTGCGTGCGTGCATGCATGCGTGTGTGTGTGTGAGTGTGAGTATGTGACTCACTTGGTCCAACCCTTTGTGACTGTAGCCTGTCAGGCTTCTCTGTCCATGGGATTCTCCAGGCAGGAATACTGGAATAGGTTACCATTCCCTTCTCCAGCGGATTTTCCCTAGTCAGTGATTGAACCTAGGTCTCTTACATTGCAGGAGGCAGATTTTTTACTGTCTGAGCCACCAGGGAAGCCAGGCTCCACCAGAGATGATGCAAATCAGAAACTCTGGGAGTTGAGTCCAGGCAGTGGTATTTTAAGAAAATCCTCCCATTGATTTTGTGTGCAACTAAGATTGAAGAAGGCTGAGCGCCGAACAATTGATGCGTTTGAACTGTGGTGTTGGAGAAGACTCTTGAGAGTCCCTTGGACTGCAAGGAGATCCAACCAGTCCATCCTAAAAAGGAGATCAGCCCTGGGATTTCTTTGGAAGGAATGATGCTAAAGCTGAAACTCCAGTACTTTGGCCACGTCATGAGAAGAGTTGACTCATTGGAAAAGACTTTGATGTTGGGAGGGATTGGGGGCAGGAGGAGAAGGGGACGACAGAGGATGAGATGGCTGGATGGCATCACTGACTCAATGAACGCGAGTCTGAGTGAACTCCGGGAGATGGTGACGGACAGGGAGGCCTGGTGTGCTGCAATTCATGGGGTCGCAAAGAGTCGGACGCGACTGAGCGACTGAACTGAAGACTGAAAAACAGTTTCATGAAGCTTCACCTCCTATTCTTTTTCCAGAGAATCTAGCTGCCACATTTTCTGTGACCCCATACTAATTAACTCAGATTTTCCCCTCTGTGCCCAGGAAAAAGCTAGCAATATGACTCCCTCCGCCCCAGTGCTTTTCGAAAATGGGCACCAAGAAAAATCTTTGAGTGACGGAAATATTCAGTCTCTTGGTTGTCGTGGTGGTTAGATAACTATGCATTTGCCAAAATGCATTGAACTGTAGACTTAAATTTGGTGAATTTTATTAGATGTAAATTATACTTCATTAAGCCACTGTTCAAAAAGGTATGAATATTCGAAAGGAAGAACTATATCGCTATTTATTCACAGAAATTAACACCATATTGTTTGGCTAATTTCACTTGTCAACGAGTTCTCTTTCAGGACACACCAATGTTCTTCTTCAGTCTGACATTCCTTAAAGATTTGGCAGTTCTTGGCTGCCTTCTCTCCTTTGACTTTAGGAATGTCTGGTAAGCTTGCAGTGATTGTAGATACGGTCCAAGTCCCTGCCTCTCATCATTATAGGGGGTGGTGGTGGTGGTGGAATATACTGAGTGCTAGTCCTCCAGTAGAAATGGCAACACACTCCAGTGTTCTTGCCTGGAGAATCCCAGGGACAGGGGAGCCTGGTGGGCTGCCGTCTACGGGGTTGCACAGAGTCGGACACGACTGAAGCGACTTAGCAGCAGTCCTCCAGTATGGGGGGTTCCTTCTCCTCTACCTCTTATATTTTCTAGGCGGCTGGGGCCTCTGGATCACACTCAGTGTTTCCACCTGGGAGAGATGCTGCCATCTGTTTCTTGTTATAGGCGAAGGAGGGGGAAGTGCTATCAAGTCTAGCTACTTCTCAAAGTGGTTCTCAGTTATGGTCTTTAAACCAGCAGCATCAACACCTCCTGGGAACTTATTAGAAATGCAATTTCTCAGGCCCTGTCCCAGATGAACTGAATCAGAAACTCTGGGGTGTGGTTCAATCTATACTTCAATTTGCCCTTCAAGTGGTCTTGCAGAGTACCCCAGTTAATTTCCTGGACAATCACTCTTTTCCTTGACCCCCTTACACAGCAAGTCTTCTTGCAAGTATTTCAAGCTGAGGTTTCTTCTCCCAGTCCAATTTCAACTGCTTTCTATCATTCAGAAATTCCCCACATTTTCTGGTGGGTTGGTATCATTGGTAGCAGCTATTCTTGCTTTCTAGTGTTCTAATGGATCTTTATTTTAAATTGTGGTAGTGGCTCAGTCAGTGAAGAATCTGCCTGCAAGCAGGCTGTCTGTGGTGCAGGAGACCTGGGTTTGACCCCTGGGTTGGGAAGATCCCCTGGAGAAGGGAAAGGCTACCCACTCCAGTATTCTGGCCTGGAGAACTCCATGGACTGTATAGTCCATGGGGTTACAAAGAGTCAGACACAACTGAGCGACTTTCACTTTCACTTGGAGAAGGAAATGGCAACCCACTCCAGTATTCTTGCCTGGGAAATCCCATGGACACAGGAGCCTGGTGGGCTATAGTCCATGGGGTAGCAAAGAGTCGGACATGATAAGTGGCTAAACATGCCACCACAATGCAAATAACCTAAAATTTACCACCTTAACTGTTTCTAAGTGTGTAGTTTGGTAGTGTTAAGTGTATTCACATTGGTGTACATTGCTCGTCATTATCTAGCTCAGTAACTTTCATCTTGCAAAGATCAAACTCTTATCCTTAAACAGCTTCCCATAGAATGGAATTTTAAAAAGCATATTTTCTTTTTGTCTTTAAAAGGAAACTTGGGTGGTATTGAGGTCAATGTAAGTGCTCTGTATGCCATCTTTTTTTAAAAAAATTGTGGTTAAATATACATAACATACAATTTATTAGCTTAACTATTATTATTATTATTATTATTATTATTTTTTGGCTGTTGCACGTGGGATCTTAGTTCCCTCACCAGGGATGGAACTTGCTCCCTCTGCAGTGGAAGCAGAGTCTTAACCACTGAACCACCAAGGAAACCACCACCTCTTAACCATTTTTAGATTTGCAGTTCATGAGAGAGACCTGGGTTCGATCCCTGGGTTGGGAAGGTTCCCTGGAGAAGGAAATGGCAACTCACTCCAGTACTCTTGCTTTGAGAATCCCATGGACAGAGGAGCTTGGTGCAGGCTACTGTCCATGGGGTCGCAGAGTCGGGCACGACTGAGTGACTTCCCTTTCACTTTCAATGGTATTAAATTCATCCATATTGTCGTGCAAGATCACCACTATCCATCGCCAGAACTTTTTCATCTCCCCAGACGGAAACTCTGTGCCTGTTAAACATTAATTCCGCATTCCTCCCTTGGCAAGCACTGTCTATTTTCTGTCTCTATAAATTTGACTGAGTACCTCATATCAATGGAATTATATAGTATTTGTCCCTTTGTGACTGGCTTATTTCACTTAGAATAATGTCAGGTTTCAACCACGTTGTAGCATGTGTTAGAATTTCCTTCCTTTTTAAGGCTGAGTAATATTCTATAGTGTTCATTCACCATGGTTTGTTTATCCATTTACTTGCCAAGGAACACGTGGGTTGCTTCCACTTTGGGGCTGTTGTAATAATCCTGCTATGAACATGGGTGTGCACACTTCTTTCCGTGTTCTTGCTTTCCCTTCGTTGAAGCAGGTAGCCAGAAGTAGAATTGCTGGCTCTATGGTAATTCTGACTTTAATTTTTGGAGGAACTGCCATTCTGTTTTCCCTAGCATCTGCTCCATTTCACATTCCTACCAACAGTGCACAAGGGTTCCAATAGCCCCACATCCTTGCCAGCACTTCTTCTCTTTTCTTCTTTTTTTTTTTTAATGATAGCTATCCTAATGGATGTGAAATGGTATCCCACTGCAGGTTTCATTTTCATTTCCCTAATGATTAGTGATGTTGAACATCTTTTCATGTGGTTATTGGCCATTTGTATATCTTCTCTGGAGAAATATCTCTTCTACTATTTTGTCTATTTTTTAATCAGGTTGTTTTTTGTTTGTTTTTTCTGTCCCTGAGTTTCAGTAATTTTTTATATACATTATATATTAATGCCTTATAGGATATGTAATTTGCAAATATTTTTTCCCATTCTTTTGGTTGCATTTTCACTCTATTACTAGTGTCCTTTAATGCACAAAAAGTTTTTCATTTTGATGAAGTCCAATTTGCCTGTTTGTTTCTTTCATTGCTTGTGCCTTTGCTGTTTTAGCCAAGAAAATCAGTGCCAAATCCAGTGTCATGAAGCCCAGTGTTTTCTTCTCTCTATGCCGTCTTCATCTAGCCTCTCATAGCAGTTTCTATTTGTCTTCTAGTTGGATGTAAATGTCTAACTTCCCCCCACCCTGCCCTTGTCATTAGCATTAGTGTTTAAAACCTGGCAATTTTGCTATCAATCCACAATGTAGATACAACCACTTTTTTGATGAAAGGCTAAGACAAGCTGGAGTAAGTTCTGAATGCCCTTGATCTTAACCCTGATCACAGTGAAAATGACCTGGGAAGACTAGACTGGGCAGGGTTTTTGGAATCAAAAGGAACTCATCCAAATCCTGTGTCTACCACGGCTAGCTGGATGGTTGGGGGCAAGGTTCGCCTCTTTGAGTTTCAGTTTTTATTTTATCGTTTTTGTTGTTTTAAAATTTTTTGTTCCTGTTTTTGGCTGCTCTGGGTCTGCATTGTAGCACGTGGACTTTCTCTAGTGTGGTGAGTGGGGGCGACTCTTCACTGTGGTACAGGGCTTCCCATCGCCGTGGCTTCTCTTATTGCAGAGCGTGGGCTCCGGGTATGCAGGCTTCAGTAGCTGCAGCACGTGGGCTCAGTAGCTGTGGCACATGGGCTTTGTAGCATGTGGGACCATCCTGGGCCAGGGATTGAACCTGTGTCCCCTGCATTGGCAGGCAGATCTTAACCACTAGATCACCAGGCAAGTCCTATATTTTATCTTTAAAATGGGGATAATTATACCTACTTGAGGTGTAGTTTCAGATGGTGACTGCAGCCATGAAATTAAAAGACGCTTACTCCTTGGAAGAAAAGTTATGACCAACCTAGACAGCATATTGAAAAGCAGAGACATTACTTTGCCAACAAAGGTCCGTCTAGTCAAGGCTATAGTTTTTCCAGTGGTCATGTATGGATGTCAGAGTTGGACTGTGAAGAAGGCTGAGTGCCGAAGAATTGATGCTTTTGAACTGTGGTGTTGGAGAAGACTCTTGAGAGTCCCTTGGACTGCAAGGAGATCCAACCAGTCCATTCTGAAGGAGATCAGCCCTGGGATTTCTTTGGAAGGAATGATGCTAAAGCTGAAACTCCAGCACTTTGGCCACCTCACAAGAAGAGTTGACTCATTGGAAAAGACTCTGATGCTGGGGGGGATTGGGGGCAGGAGAAGAAGGGGACGACCGAGGATGAGATGGCTGGATGGCATCACTGACTCGATGGACGTGAGTCCAAGTGAACTCTGGGAGATGGTGATGGACAGGGAGGCCTGGCGTGCTGCGATTCATGGGGTCGCAAAGAGTCAGACACGACTGAGCGACTGAACTGAACTGAGGTGTAGTTGTGACAGTGACAGATCATGGCAGAGAATGACATCTCTGGCTCTCGGAAGCTGGGAGTCCTAATTAATAATGATGCTGTGTTAGACTTGGTTGTCACCCAGTATAACTCCTCTCCTTGACCTCTAGCCCATGAGCACCTCCAGGATCAAGTTAGCACATCTTCATCTCTGGATCCTAACACTTGGTCCCGAGCCTGGCCAATGGTAGGATCTCTGTAGGCGTTTGTTGACTGAATGATTTGGAAGGTAAAAAAACATTCCCTTGAAGCCTGCCTGAAAGCCACATCCTTGTCTTGGCACATAAGTGTGAAGTAATGAGTCTAAGGATTCATAAGGAAAGCATTCTTGCTCTTGGAATGTATTTCTTTCCACATATGATGCCAACGATGCCCAACTTTTCCTCTCTCCTCTTCACTGCTGCTGTTATTTGTTTACTTTCCAAATGAAACTGATCCTGCACTGAGAAGGAATTTTGGAAGAAGTTTCAGTGGACACGAAAGCTGGGTGCCTGAATAGTTTTATTGCTGAGTCCCGCGTTTGGGAAAACTTTCAGTACTGGGGTTTCCTTCATAATGAAAGACAAGGGGAAGCTCACTGGCAGGCACACTGACTATAAGATAGAGATCTTTTGAATTCCCAATTTTAGCAAAGTTTGATTTGATAGATTCTGTACAGTTCTGTTAAGTTACATTGAATTTGGTGCTTAAGTGAGTATGGAGCAGATCAGATTTTTTTCCTGATTCCATTCAAATTTTTATTCTCTGTACAAAATAATGTCATTAGCAACTGAAAAAAAAGTTACAGCTTGAAGTATTTCTTGACATGCTAAAGTGGCCAACACTGAGACTAAGGAAATACATGGATTAATTTTGGATAATAGTTCCTTTTGTAAACTATTTTGGACTGCAATTTGCTGTCATCAACATCAGATTTTCTTCCTTGGTAAAGTACTTGTTCAAAGACAAGTCCTTATGAGTAATCATCAGAGAAAGAGGAAGCAGGTTAATTTTGCTTTGAAAAGGGTGTTGGGTGCCAAAGCTGGTATGATGTGCAAAAATATAGGCTTGAACTGTTTAACAGGGGATCTTAAAAGAATTGTGGTTAAGATTGTGCATCCCAGTGACTGTTTCTGAGCTCAGATTTAGTGGAAGATGATTACATTTACTTAACAGAAACATGATCAGGCAAGTATTTTATAACCTGGTACATTCTTGACACTCTCTCACTGGGCAGACTCTAGTTTCCATGGGTCCGGACCCTCCCTAGTGTTATCAGCCTACCACTGACAGCATCCATTTTAAACACAGATCTGAGCAAGTCCTCCTTCTGCCTAAACGTCCTTACTAGCTATCCCACTTCTTCCAGGATATGGTCTAAAGATATCCCAGGCCTGTGTGAGCCAACCCTCTGTTGAGCCTGTAAGCTCGATCCCTGGGTCTTTCATAGACTTTTTAGAACTCTCCACTTACATATATAACAAAGAATTCACCATTTCAGACAAGCAAATCATGACATTTAGTACATGTAAAAATGGAACCATCACTGATGTAGTTGCAGAATATTTTCATCACCCCCGAATGAAACCATATACACCTTGAGTGGTCACTCCATGTGGCCCCTTCCCTGCAGCCCCTGGCAACCACCAGCCTACTTTTTGTGTCCCTGGATTTATCTGTTTTGGCTATTTCATATGTCTAGAATCATTGTCTAGAATATCATATGGAATCATGTAATATGTGACCTTTGAGTTTAGTTTCTTTTATATAATATGATATTTTCGAGGTTCATTTGTGTGGTGACAGTACTGTGTTAGAAATTCATGCCAGGCTTTTCTGGTGGTACAGTGGATAAGAAGCCACCGGCCAATGCAGGGAGCATGGGTACAATCTCTGGTCCGGGAAGATTCCACCTGCCACGGAGCACCTAAGCCTACGTGCCACGACTACTGAGCCTGCGCTCCTCAACAAGAGATGCCACCACAATGAGAAGCCTACACCCCCCCAAAAAGAGTAGCCCTGACTCGCTGCAACTAGAGAAAGCCTGAGTGCGACAGCAAAGACCCAGTGTGGCCGTTGAAGTCTCTCAGTCGTGTCCTACTCTTTGGGACCCCACGGACTATACAGTCCATGGAATTCTCCAGGCCAAAATACTGGAGTGGGTAGCCTTTCCCTTCTCCAGAAGATCTTTCCTACCCAGGAATCGAACCAGGGTCTCCCTCATTGCAGGCGGATTCTTTACCAGCTGAGCTATCAGGGAAGCCCATACGTATATAAATAAATAAAAATAACAACAACAAAAAAAGATTCATGCCTTTCTGTGTCTGAATAATATTCTATTGTATGGATATAGCACAATGTGTTTATGCATCCATCTGATGACGGACATTTGGATGGTTTCCACTTTTGGGTCGCATGCATGTACATATATCTGTATGAGTACCTGTTTTCAGTTCTTTTGGGTACATGGCTAGGAGTGGAACTGCTGGGTTGTATTATATTTCTGTTTAATGGTTTGAAGAATTTTCAAACTATTTTCTTCCCTTTTCTCCCTCCTTTAAAAAATTTTATTTTTTTATTCATTTTTATTTTTGGCTGTGCTGGGTCTTCTCTGCTGCGCGTGGGCTTTCCCCAGCTGTGGCGAGTAGGGGCTACTCTTCGTGCTGGTGCGAGGGCTTCTCATTGTGGTGGCTTCTCCTGTTAGCGGAGCACAGGCTCCAGTAGCTTCAACATTTAGGCTTAGTAGCTATGGCTCATGGGCTCTAGAGTTCGGGCTCAGTAGCTGCGGTGCACGGGCTTAGTGGCCCTGAGCAATGTGGAATCTTCCTGGACCAGGGATCAAACCCATCTACCCCTGGATTGGCAGTTGGATTCCCATCCACTGCATCACCAGGGAAATCCTCTTTTCTCTTGTATTTCTGGAATACAATGTATTCAAGAGAATTTCTATTTTAGTTCAATTAGATATTTTGTTATAGCAGTCTGTCTATGAATCTGAGGGCAGGGATTGGGTCTTGTTCATCCATGAATCTCCAGTACCTCTTACAGGGCTGTGTAGGTGCTCAGTAAATGTGTGTAGAATTGGATTGACTGTACAGGGATTATATGCAGGTTTTATCCTTGAGGAATATGCGGTGTGTGTAGTAAGCTGTGAATATGAGTGATGGGCTGAGTGGAGATTGGGGGTGGGTAAGGTGAAAAAAATGTTAAAAAGCGGGGTGGGAGGCTTCCCTGGTGGCTTAGATGGTTAAGAATATGAGTGATGGGCTAAATGGAGATGGGGGTAGGTGAGGTGGAGAAGACTCTGCCGATTCCTTTCAGTTCAGTTCAGTTCAGTCGCTCAGTCGTGTCCAACTCTTTGCGACCCCATGAATCACAGCACACCAGGCCTCCCTGTCCATCACCAACTCCTGGAGTTTACCCAAACCCATGTCCATTGAGTCAGTGATACCATCCAACCATCTCATCCTCTGTCCTCCCCTTCTCCTCCTGCCCTCAATCTTTCCCAGCATCAGGGTCTTTTCAAATGAGTCAGTTCTTCACATCAGGTGGCCAGACTATTGGAGTTTCAGCTTCAACATCAGTCCTTCCAGTGAACACCCAGAACTGATCTCCTTTGGGATAGACTGGTTGGATCTCCTTGCAGGCCCAGGAACTCTCAAGAGTCTTCTCCAACACCACAGTTCAAAAGTATCAATTCTTCGGCGCTCAGCTTTCTTCACAGTCCAACTCTCACATCCATACATGACCACAGGAAAAACCACAGCCTTGGACAAAGGGAAAAGAAGACCAGTGTGGCAGAACTAGTTATCCACAAGGACCTGGCTCCTATGGCTGGCTTCTTCCTCCTATAAATCGATTTAGTCATGTCCGACTCTGCAACCCCATGGACTGTAGCTCTCCGGGCTTCTCCATTCATGGGATTTCCCAGGCAAGAATACTAGAGCAGGTTGCCATTTCCTTCCCCGTGGGATCTTCTTGACCCAGCAATCAAGCCCACATCTCCTGCATTGGCAGACAGGTTCTTTACCGCTAGTGTTTGCCTTTAACTGACTCATTTTAATTTTCTGGAGTGTTCAGTTCTCCTCTTTGTCAAATGAAAAGGTGGAATATTTGAGTGATATTCCATTTTTTGGTTTGTTTTAAGCAATGGGAACTTGTTTTTTGCACAGGAAATCACTGTTTGGAAGCCCACCCTGCCTTTGTCAGGGGAGGGCAAGGTGCAGAGCAAGGCACAGACTGGAAGGCAGGGCAGCCCTGATCCCTGCAGCCCCAAGACTGAGAGGACCCCGAAACCCAAGGTCCCAGTGCATTCAGTAGCTTTGAGAGACCTCTGGTCTAGAAAGACCAAGGAAGCCTTAATGCACACAAGTGAATACTATTCTACAAAAAAAGTATTTTCCCCAAGCAATAGAGGGGAGCTTAAGGGATGAGATAACAACTTCAACAAGAAAAGAACAAAAGATTTTGATGAAATAATGCATCAAGTAATCCATCTGGTTAAAAGGGGGATCCTTCCTCATACTTCCCTTCTCACCTCCTCATATTTAAAAAAAAAAAAAAAAAGGTGCTGCAGGTTGACTTCATGAACGGAATTGTCAAACATTTGTACTCTCCTAACTGAACGGATTCCTGCAACATGAGAGCATTTCCTCTGCAAATGTCCTGCCTGGTACCACAGCTGAACGGGTTCCTGGGCAGGCCTGGTCTCGTCCTTACTTTCTGGGTTTCCTTTTCTTTCACTCTCTCTCTCTCCTGGCAAAATGTCTTGAAAACAGGACATTTACACTCCACCCTCACGTTATCTTTTCTCTCTAGTTATTTGCTTTTGAACTAGCCTTCAACATGGGGGAGGTTAGCTGAGACCCCCCCAGACCACTTCCTGGCCCGCCTATGGCACCGACAAGTTGTAACCTGTCGCTCCACAGGAATCGTTGGTAATGCTTGGCTGGCCTTGCTCTCGTTCAATTTTTTATTTCCGCAGAAGCTCATTTGGAGGGAACACTTCTGAAAACCTACTGCCCAAACCTCAAAATCTCTTCTGGTGTATTCAAACTCAGGCACAGATGTCATTTAGGAACTGAGATTGAAGCTGATTTAGCCCCCAAGCCACATAATTTTTTTTTTTTTTTGTAAAGTATCTCTACTTGCTGTCATAGAAACAGTTTAAGCTGTGTAAACACAAACATTATTCATCTTCCACTATTAACCCTCTTGTTCATTTTTTTTTTTCCAAAGCTCTTCTGGAAATTCTACAACTTCTTTTAAAACAGATTTTCTGGACAATGACTGCTTTTTTGCTGATGGAGTCCTATTATAAAAATAGGAAGAAATTCAGTTTCAATATCCCTCTGATTCTACTTGCTTAGCAGTTGCTTTCACTTCAAAATGGGCAGGAAGGTAAACACTGCAATCTTTTTACCATTTCATGAAATGCTTTTAAAAAAGAGAACTTACAGTTTTCTGGAGGGTGCCCGCATGCTGTTAATCCCTCTTGCTCCACCATGGTGCTGTGGGACTGAATGGAGGCCTGGCTGCCGTAATCCTTTAACTGGCTCTTCAGAAACAATGTAGAAAAGCTAAAGTCTGTCTTGCAAACCCCAAAACTTGTCTCCACAATCTTGCCTCGATCAGCTTCCAAAGTATAATGCAGCATGATTATTTTCCTCTGGGGAAACCTGTGTAACAGGTCTCTGAGGGCCACTGGATGTGTCAGAGGTTTAATTGATTCTTTACCATATCTCTGCACCCCATAATAGCCTCGCTAAGCACAGGACGTGTTTTACGGGAATAGTCACCCAGAGCTTAATTTGTTGTTGTGAGGTAGACAAGGCTGTTTCCCAATGAAATTAAATCTGTTTCGTGCCCTGCAAGTTTCTTCCTGATGAAGTAGGCTCTGCTGACTACTGAGAGTGCAACCCTTGATGGTCTCCAATTAGTATCAATGTCATTCCAGGGAAAGCTTGCTCTCTGTTCCTTGCCAGTTTTGGAAAAACATTCTGGTGGAGAACAGGGCTGCCACAGAACTCTGTTCCTTGAGTTCACTTACTTTTCTCTTGCTTCTTGGATCTCAAGACAGGGGTGATCCACATGCCCTTATCACAACCCCTGTAAAGTTATCTCACACATGCTATCTCATTTTGTCATCTTGATAACGTTGCCAAGAGGGCAGGCAGGTATTATGCCCATTTTACAGATAAGAAAACTGAGTCCCAAATAGTCTTACAACGTACTCAAGGAACCACTGATAATAAGCACCAAGTAAGGACTAGAAAGCACTTACTCTTTTTAGTAATTACCCTCTTCCTTGGTCTAAAGTGGGCTTCCCTTCTGGCTCAGCTGGTAAAGAATCCACCTGCACTGTGGGAGACCTGGGTTCGATCCCTGGGTTGGGAAGATCCCCTGGAGAAGGGAAACGCTACCCACTCTAGTATTCTGGCCTGGAGAATTCGATTGACTGTATAGTCCTTGGGGGTGGCAAAGACTTGGACACAATATCCTGGAATGTGAAGTCAAGTGGGCCTTAGAAAGCATCACTAAGAACAAAGCTAGTGGAGGTGATGGAATTCCAGTTGAGCTATTTCAAATTCTGAAAGATGATGCTGTGAAAGTGCTGCACTGAATATGCCAGCAAATTTGAAAAACCCAGCAGTGGTCACAGGACTGGAAAAGGTCAGTTTTCATTCCAATCCCAAGGAAAGGCAATGCCAAAGAATGTTCAAACTACTGCTCAATTGCACTCATCTCACACGCTAGTAAAGTAATGCTCAAGATTCTCCAAGCCAGGCTTCAACAATACATGAACCATGAACTCCCTGATGTTCACGCTGGTTTTAGAAAAGGCAGAGGAACCAGAGATCACATTGCCAACATCCGCTGGATCATGGGAAAAGCAAGAGAGTTCCAGAAAAACATCTCTTTCTGCTTTATTGACTATGCCAAAGCCTTTGACTGTGTGGATCACAATAAACTGTGGACAATTCTGAAAGAGATGGGAATACCAGACCACCTGACCCACCTCTTGAGAAACCTATATGCAGGTCAGGAAGCAACAGTTAGAACTGGACATGGAACAACAGACTGGTTCCAAATAGGAAAAGGAGTCCGTCAAGGCTGTATATTGTCACCCTGCTTATTTAACTTCTATGCAGAGTACATCATGAGGAATGCTGGTCTGGAAGAAGCACAAGCTGGAATCAAGATTGCCAGGAGAAATATCAATAACCTCAGCTATGCAGATGACACCACCCTTATGGCAGAAAGTGAAAGTGAAGTCACTCAGTCGTGTCCGACTCTTTGCGACCCCATGGACTGTAGCCTATCAGGCTCCTCTGTCCATGGGATTTTCCAGGCAATAGTACTGGAGTGGATTGCCATTTCCTTCTCCAGCGGATCTTCCCGACCCAGGGATGGAACCCAGGTCTTCCACATTGTAGACAGACGCTTTACTGTCTGAGCCACCAGGAATTAAAAAGCCTCTTGATGAAAGTGAAAGAAGAGAGTGAAAAAGTTGGCTTAAAGCTCAATATTCAGAAAACTGAAATCATGGCATCTGGTCCCATCACTTCATGGGAAATAGATGGGGAAACAGTGGAAACAGTGTCAGACTTTATTTTTTTGGGCTCCAATATCACTGCAGATGGTGACTGCAGCCATGAAATTAAAAGACACTTACTCCTTGGAAGGAAAGTTATGACCAACCTAGATAG